>NC_083880.1:31501828-32103161 GCF_032452875.1 Bos javanicus
AAATCACAGAAGTAAAACTTGAGGAAGACTCAAATTTTAAAGACAAAATTAGAACAAAATAAAGATAAAATTTAAAAAAAAGATAAATTGTCTTGTTTCCCAGTAGTAATTTTTGGTGATTAAAAAAACATTATTTCTCTATTAACGTACCTTTGTTTTCTATTTTTAATATTAATTAGCTGGCAAATTCTTCCAAGCACCTTTCCTTTCTGAAATTCAGGCTTTTCATGTTTAAAAATGACAATGACTTCTCATTCCATTGTGAATGCATGTGCATTTTGCACTTTAATTGGCTTAAAATATAAGGCACTAAACCTGAGGGCTTGTCTACTACCCATCTTATGCAAATTTGTCTGTACTGGGAGTTGGAAAAAAGTGTTTTGAAAGTTCAAAAGAAATAGTCTCCATACTGAATCTCCACTTAACTGAGAAGAGCTGAGAATTCCAAGAAGAATCCTAATTGTGTAAAGAAATTAGATTCCAGCTCAACACGCTACCATCTTCTTGAATGGCCAGTTTCCTGCTACCATTTAAAAAACCTCTGTGCTTTCAGATTTTAAATTCATTGAACAGGATGGTATCTATCTTATCAAGTTTCTACTTTTATTTCTGGTTCAAGTTCTGCAGAAAAAATATTTAAAATTAGGCGGGCTGACATTGTTTGTAGGCTGTGGGGAATGTTAAAAAAACATAAATGCCATGAAGATCAGAAAATGTTTTTCCTACTACAACCATCCATGGAAAATATTCCTGAAGCCAAAGTCAGCACAGATTGTACTTGTGGTCAGCACCACTGCACAACCCCAGGGGGCAGCAGTCTCGGAGCATTCTATCCAATGATGCTCCCTGGAGGTGAGCAACACAGAGGCCCATAGAAATCATCTCTTACTAAAAGACAATATAGGTAAGCAAGGCCAGGCTGTCACCCCATTTTCAGCTTCTATGGTTCTTGGTATCAGTTGTGCCAAACAAGTAATCCAATGAAAAAAAATCCTCAGAGGAAAATAACTTTGTGGTCACAAAACACAAAAAAGAACAAGGAAATGGAAGCCTGACTATCTCATCTGCATTTTTATTTAATTCAGTTTATCAGAAACCTAATTCATTATTTTTCATCTATAAGTCTGTATAATCATCATTGATTCATCTAAAAGTCTATATAATATTTTCCATTGTCTTTCCAATTGTTTTAGGTTTCCTTGTGAATTCCTTTGCAAATAACAGGATATTAATACTCTTAAATGAGTTGCTGTAAGCTGGAATGATAATATCAGATTCTTGGCAGTCAGAAATGCTTTGAAAAATTACAGTACTTGCTTTATTTACCCACTTACAGCTCTGGAGACCCACAGTGTACTTTCCCCTAAGATTTAAAATAAACATAAACAAGGTTTACAAAAAACAAAGCACGGCTTTATTTTTAGGTATGCCATGCTCTTTTCTCATGAATAGCACTTATGTGTGTGTCTCCTAAAGAGAAATTCCAATATTATTCAAAATGATACCATATTGGGGAAAAATACTGTGTGGTTGTAAGGAGAAGAAAAGGAAACTGTCGGAGCTTGAAAACTCTTTGCAGCTTTCTTTTTCTCCTACATAATCTCACTACCTCTGAAGTTTAATCTGTCAAAAAGTAACAACTTTGATTTAAAAGTTCATACCAAACGCAAAGTAGGGCAAATTAATTCAGTGGTATTTTATGGTAAAAACTATAAAGTATTGAAATAAAAAGCTAATTCTGATAAGTATGGTAGAAATTTAACTCCCTCTTTGTAGTTCTAAATTTTGAAAGAGACGAACAACTTTCCAATTCTCCTTCATTTATCCATTCATTCAATCAGTATTTGTTGAGTATATACCATAGTATAAGTGTTAAAGCAGTCAGGTGTATTTAATGCTTCTCAAAAAAAAAAAATCCATCTGTAGACATTAAAAAAGTATCATTACCACATCAGATCAGATCAGATCAGATCAGTCACTCAGTCGTGTCTGACTCTTTGCGACCCCATGAATCGCAGCACGCCAGGCCTCCCTGTCCATCACCAACTCCCAGAGTTCACTCAGACTCACGTCCATTGAGTCGGTGATGCCATCCAGCCATCTCATCCTCAGTTGTCCCCTTCTCCTCTTGCCCCCAATCCCTCCCAGCATTAGAGTCTTTTCCAATGAATCAACTCTTCGCATGAGGTGGCCAAAGTACTGGAGTTTCAGCTTTAGCATCATTCCTTCCAAAGAAATCCCAGGGCTGATCTCCTCCAGAATGGACTGGTTGGATCTCCTTGGAGTCCAAGGGACTCTCAAGACTCTTCTCCAACACCACACTTCAAAAGCATCAATTCTTCGGCACCCAGCCTTCTTCACAGTCCAACTCTCACATCCATACATGACCACAGGAAAAACCATAGCCTTGACTAGACAGACCTTTGTTGGCAAAGTAATGTCTCTGCTTTTGAATATGCTATCTAGGTTGGGCATAACTTTTCTTCCAAGGAGTAAGCGTCTTTTAATTTCATGGCTACAGTCACCATCTGCAGTAATTTTGGAGCCCAGAAAAATAAAGTCTAACACTGTTTCCACTGTTTCCTCATCTATTTCCCATGAAGTGATGGGACTGGATGCCATGATCTTTGTTTTATGAATGTTGAGCTTTAAGCCAACTTTTTCACTCTCCACTTTCACTGTCATCAAGAGGCTTTTGAGTTCCTTTTCACTTTCTGCCATAAGGGTGGTGTCATCTGCATATCTGAGGTTATTGATATTTCTCCCGGCAATCTTGATTCCAGCTTGTGTTTCTTCCAATCCTGTGTTTCTCATGATGTACTCTACATATAAGTTAAATAAACAGGGTGACAATATACAGCCTTGACATACTCCTTTTCCTATTTGGAACCAGTCTGTTGTTCCATGTCCAGTTCTAACTGTTGCTTCCTGACCTGCATACAAATTTCTCAAGAGGCAGATCAGGTGGTCTGGTAAAATCTTTCAGATTTTCCACAGTTTATTATGATCCACACAGTCAAAGGCTTTGGCATAGTCAAGAAAGTAGAAATAGATGTTTTTCTGGAACTCTCTTGCTTTTTCCATGATCCAGTGGATGTTGGCAATTTGATCTCTGGTTCCTCTGCCTTTTCTAAAACCAGCTTGAACATCTGGAAGTTCACGGTTCACATATTGCTGAAGCCTGGCTTGGAGAATTTTGAGCATTAGTTTACTAGCGTGTGAGATGAGTGCATTTGTGCGGTAGTTTGAGCATTCTTTGGCATTGCCTTTGAATGAAAACTGACCTTTTCCAGTCCTGTGGCCACTGCTGAGTTTTCCAAACTTGCTGGCATATTGAGTGCAGCACTTTCACAGCATCATCTTTCAGGATTTGGAATAGCTCAACTGGAATTCCATCACCTCCACTAGCTTTGTTCATAGTGATGCTTTCTAAGGCCAACTTGACTTCACATTCCAGGATGTCTGGCTCTAGGTCAGTGATCACACCATCGTGATTATCTGGGTGGTGAAGATCTTTTTTGTACAGTTCTTCTGTGTATTCTTGCCATCTCTTCTGAATATCTTCTGCTTCTGTTAGGTCCATACCATTTCTGTCCTTTATCGAGCCCATCTTTGCATGAAATGTTCCTTTGGTATCTCTAAGTTTCTTGAAGAGATCTCTAGTCTTTCCCATTCTGTTGTTTTCCTCTATTTCTTTGCATTGATTGCTGAAGAAGGCTTTCTTATCTCTTCTTGCTATTCTTTGGAACTCTGCATTCAGATGCTTATATCTTTCCTTTTCTCCTTTGCTTTTCACTTCTCTTCTTTTCACAGCCATTTGTAAGGCCTCCCAAGACAGCCATCCTGCTTTTTTGCATTTCTTTTCCATGGGGATGGTCTTGATCCCTGTCTCCTGTACAATGTCACGAACCTCATTCCATAGTTCATCAGGCACTCTATCTATCAGATCTAGGCCCTTAAATCTATTTCTCACTTCCACTGTATAATCATAAGGGATTTGATTTAGGTCATACCTGAATGGTCTAGTGGTTTTCCCTACTTTCTTCAATTTAAGTCTGAATTTGGCAATAAGGAGTTCATGGTCTGAGCCACAGTCAGCTCCTGGTCTTGTTTTTGCTGACTGTATAGAGCTTCTCCATCTTTGGCTGCAAAGAATATAATCAATCTGATTTCGGTGTTGACCATCTGGTGATGTCCATGTATAGAGTCTTCTCTTGTGTTGTTGGAAGAGGGTGTTTGTTATGACCAGTGCATTTTCTTGGCAAAACTCTATCAGTCTTTGCCCTGCTTCATTCTGTATTCCAAGGCCAAATTTGCCTGTTATTCCAGGTGTTTCTTGACTTCCTGCTTTTGCATTCCAGTCCCCTATAATGAAAAGGACATCTTTTTTGGGTGTTAGTTCTAAAAGGTCTTGTAGGGCTTCATAGAACCGTTCAACTTCAGCTTCTTTAGCATTACTGGTTGGGGCATAGACTTGGATTACTGTGATATTGAATGGTTTGCCTTGGAAACGAAGAGATCATTCTGTCGTTTTTGAGATTGTATCCAAGTACTGCATTTCGAACTCTTTTGTTGACCATGATGGCTACTCCATTTCTTCTGAGGGATTCCTGCCCGCAGTAATAGATATAATGGTCATCTGAGTTAAATTCACCCATTCCAGTCCATTTCAGTTCGCTGATTCCTAGAATGTCGACATTCACTCTTGCCATCTCTTGTTTGACCACTTCCAATTTGCCTTGATTCATGGACCTGACATTCCAGGTTCCTATGCAATATTGCTCTTTACAGCATCAGACCTTGCTTCTATCACCAGTCACATCCACAGCTGGGTATTCTTTTTGCTTTGGCTCCATCTCTTCATTCTTTCTGGAGTCCTCCTGCAAATCATTAAGTTCTTTTTGCTTTTCCTCCAGTTTGCAAAGCATAATTTCAGTAGGTCTTGATTTGAAAAAAAGTGAATTATATTTTATCTTTCACAAGCTAATTGATGGTACATTATAAATAAGAATGAATAAATCATCATGTTGAGTTGCAAAAAGGTATTTTAGAATTTGCTGGTTTCAGCAGTACAGTGTTGGTATAACTCCCTTTTGATACTAGTTTCAATCCACAAATGAGAGACTTTTATCAGCATTTAGCCAGTTATGCCTCACTCACTTGGGTATCACATCTTTTTCCTACATTTAAGGATTTTTTAATAAATCTGTACTTGGTGTCAGGCAAAAAAATATTATGTCAAAATATATCTTTTAAAAATCTGAAAAAATGAGTAATGTCTATTTTTTCTATGTGTTCTTTAAGTGACAAGGAAAAACAAATTCATGACAAAATTAAGAAAATGTCTGTTAACCCCCAAATTAAACGTGTAATGAATTTATTTGATGATTTGCTTCATAAATTAAAGCCACCTTTAAGCTCACAGTGAAACATTAGAACATGAATTTTGAATTGGATAATTATAGGTTAAAAAATGAAAAATAATAAATTCACACCAACAGTTGAGCTTTTAAAATTATAAATGAAAACAAACAACAACTATAATTCACTGTAAATAGTAGAGTTTTTTTTAAGAATATATAATGTGAGTCTTTTGAATTGTATTGATACATCAATTTCCATTTAATTAGCTGTGAAAAAGGGACAGACAGAACTGTAATTTGGAACCTATATCAACACATACAGTCCCATTACCAATAAAAGGAAATAGCAAGACAATCCAAAAACTCCTATTGTGTGTAATCCTAAAGGAGAGAGAACATGCTCCAAATGCTGAAATGAATCAAAAGCAAAATGATTTACTTCTGCCTCATCTTATTTATACTGAATAGCAAAGCTGTTTATCTCATTTACTATTTCTGCACTTTGTGTGGTAGAGACAAGTTTTATTTTTAATAAAGTGGAATTCAAAAATCTACTTATTTGCTTTTCCTATGGAGTTATTCTCAGGGTTGCTGATGTCTAATATTAAAATCTTGCCACAAAATGAGTATCCTAATTTTACTTTCCTGTTAAATTTACTTGGGCCAGGAAGAAGAAACATTGTTTTGCTCGCTGTACTCTCTTGGTGTGAGATTCTAGACTTAATAATCTCTTGTGAAAATACAGTTTCTCTTGAGTGAGTCACAGAAGAAAACATATTTCTAAATCCAATCACCTCTTTTTGAGATGGAAACGACACGGCTTCTGGAAAAATCTCAGGTGTTTACATTTCAGTTAGAGTGGAAATAGTGGGATAGACACACCTGCAAATGCTAAAACAAATGAAAGTGCTGGAAAAAATACAGTTCAGCAAGCGATGCAGTCATTTTAAACAACCATGTCTTTGTCAGTCATGTCTGTGACGGTGGGTCAGTGACCAGGGGGTCACAGGAAGAGTAGAAAGCGGGGATGGAGGATAGACAAGGCTGGGGATGAAAGAAGCTGTATCAGCCAACAACTATCAGGAAATAGCATAGGAGGTGATGTTTAGACTCCAAGAGCCTCCTCATTGTCATGTCTGTCCCATTGGATGAATAATAAAATGTAGGGAAATAATGAAGTTTGCTATAAGTGGGCTTCAGGCCTCTAAAACAGAAGACAGTGATTTCAGAAAGCATTTCAGGGGTCTATATAAAGAAAATAATTAAATGATGAAAATACAAACCAAGGAGTAGACAATGGAGCGCTGAATCAAGAGATTTGAGGGATACATACTCAGAAGAAAGAGAGAGATGGTGGCTCTTTGTACCCGACTGGTAAGAGAAGATTTTCATGGAGGAGATGACATGATTTCATAGTTGCATAATTTGCATACCAATTTGCAAAACTTTTGGAAATATAATAGCATACCAAGTAAAGCATAGGCTGTGGCATAAGACAAAAGAGCTTCCAGCTTTGACTGTGCTACTCTTCGGATGACTAATTTAACCTTTCTAGCCCTTGGTGTTTTCATCTGTAACAGTGTTAGTATTTAACCTCATAGGGTTGTGACATAGATTTAATGAAAAAACCAAAGTATGGTTTTTAGCCAAGTGTCCTGCATATGATCATCACCCCACATATACTGTGTATTACAACTGAACCAGTGTTTATCCAGACCTGGGATAAGACTAGAGAAAGACTTAGAGTTGAAGAGGAACTACCATACCAGCTAAAGAGTCATCGTGAATACCCAGTAAGATATATGAAACCAATTATTCATGAAGCTACAATAAAGATAGTTCACATCTGTATGGTAGTGAACAGTTTCTCCATGTGCTTCTCATGAGCACATCATCTTATTTGAGATTTATAACAACTCTACGAGGTCAGCAAGAATGATCATATTGCCCAAGTGAGGCTCAAGAAGGCTGCTGAACATGTAACTCACACAGTAATGGCAGCTCTGGGGCCAACCTTGCCCGGCCACCCCCAACCTGTCCCCCACCCGCTACTCCCAGGCTCTGCCTTCTCTCCACTATGACTAGTTGGGCGTTTCATCCCTAAGGCCCTGGATTGACAGTGTTCAACACCACCCTCATTACTAAGGCAAAATATCATCATGGCAACCAGAAAAAAAATAATAAAGTAAGAATCTTTTTCATTTAATTTAAGGCCAATCTAACAAACCTAATATACTAATACGAATAGATATCAGCTGAAGTTAAATAAGATAACACCCTGAAGAGAATCATATGTTTTTCAGTTATAATTAATCTTTAAAAGCTTTTAGTTCTGGTGACTGATCATCTGTTTGATTCTGTTTTCCTTCAAACTCCCAGTCATCAGCTGAAAGGAAGCGCTTACCTTATCAGCAGGAAGCATGCTGATCTAACGGAACTCATAACAAGAAAGAGTTAAAAGTTGTTGTTAAACCTGCTCACTTGTGAAGATAACTTAAATCTTTTCCATAGAAGAACTTTGCTAACACTGTTTTGGGGTTTCTTTGTTTGTAAGTTTGATCTAAAACAAGCAGTGAGTTATAAAATTCCAGAACAATGGCAATGAGAAGCATAGTCTATGTATGTCCCACCCTCAAGGTCTGGGGTGGTTTGGTTGTCTTTTATTTTTTGCTTTTAACACAAGAGTTTTAATAAAAGCAAATCAGCAAAGAAAGGGTTACATGGAATTAGAGGCACAAAGTTTTAAAAGCATATTCTGTGTTTCCTGCAATTACAATTGCTCAAACCTCTTTAAACTTGGCATTTTCCTGAAACTATGTTCCATAAACCAAGAGCACCAGGAGACCTGCCAGCTTGGGTGTGGCATGGCCCAAGCTCCCTGATGTTGGACGAAAAGCAACAGAGAATGGACCCAAATGGGACATCTTCACATCGTCACCCTCTAACCTTGGAGGGAAATGTCTGAGAAATGAGTGATCGGTGTTAAAAAGAAGCTGAAAAGCCAGAGTACAGTAAAAATCAATTTTAAACAAATGGTGATATTCATATACTTCATTAAAATGAATGATTTCTATTTTAATAGTTTTTCCATAATTTAAAAATAAAAACTTTCTCTGCTGCAAAACTTGAGAGGTGACTGGTTTTATCAGTTAATCCCTCAGTAGTGTAAAAGTATATGCCACAGTCCTGGGATGTAGGACAAAGGCAAATGATAGGTGTTCATCCTAAAAGAGAAGACTAAAATCCGGTCAACAGCCCTCTTTGAAGACAAAGCCATGAGTGGGGCCCCCAAATGCATCTGACTCACTTGTTAGTACAATTTGCGGCAGGGAGGGGGTGGATTTTGTGGGTTAGCACTGATTCTATGACGACATAGAGGAGCAATCATGACATGACATCAGAGAAGGAAACCAGGTAATACAAAGACCAAGGAATGGGAAATTCTCCAGAGAAAAAAGAAGTTAGAAGGAAGACAAAAGCCGGAGACTCCAAGAGAGGGGAGAGTTGTCAAAGTTGCAGAAGCTCTCGTGTTGGGTTGAATGGTGTTCCCCAGGAACCTGTGAATCTGACCTTCTTTGGGAAAAAGGTCTTTGCAGATGTTATAAAGTTAAGATGAGGTCATGCTGGATTAGACGGGGGCTGAAATTCAGTATAATTGGTGCCCTTCTAAGAGGTGAGAGATTTGGACACAGAGACATAGAGGAGATGGAAACAGAGACTCAAGTTACATGTCATCAAGCCAATGAAAGCCAAGCGTTCCCAGCAATGAGCAGAAGCTCGAAGCGGTAAGGAAGGCTTCTTCTCTAGAGCCTTCAGAGGGATGGCCAGGCTGACCTTGATTTTGGACTTCAAGACTCCAGAACTGTGAAAGAATACATTTCTGTTGTTTTAAGCTACCCAGTTGTGGTATTTTGTTACAGTCGCCCTAGGAAGTGGGCTGAGGGCCTTCTTCTGGGTGTACACATAACATGGTATATGGGGTGAGGCCTCTCTGGGGTGTCTCATAACTTCACTAATCCCAGCTATGAGGGCTTTATACTCATGACCTAATCACCTCCCAAATGCCCCACTCCTAATACTAACACCATAAGAGTTAGGTTTCAACACGTGAATTTTGAGGGGACAGAAACATTCAGACTCAGCACAAAGTTGAGAAAACTAGAGACAAACTTAGGCTAGGTATCACATTAGGAGACTCCAACTCTAGATTTTAGGGTGACTGTTTAGAGTTTCATCTTCCACAGTGATTTTATCACTGCCAGATTTTGTGATAACCATTTTGTCTAAATGTGTTCCATACAGCAATGGATGTGAAGTAATCAGTTTCCAATGGTAGGGACAGGAAAAAAAAAAAAAAAAGAGTGAAAGAATATGATCATAACATGAAGTTAATGACCTGGAAAATAGATACAAGGATTATACAAGAAGCTCAAAAATCAATTCTGTCCATAGTTTTTAAATGACTTTTAAATTCCCACATGTCATATTAATATTCAAAATTAAAATCATCATAGCCATTGGACTCTCTGAGATGTCCTGAATCTGAAGTGTTTCAGCTTACTATACCATAGAGAAACATGAACTCAATGTACCCATATTTTAGGACTTTTCACATAATTGATGCCTTTAAACTGTGGTGCTGGAGAAGACTCTTGAGAGTCCCTTGGACATCAAGAAGATCAAACCAGTCAATCCTAAAGGAAATCAACCCTGAATATTCACTGGAAGGACTGATGCTGAAGCTCCAATACTTTGGCTACCTGATGTGAAGAGCTGACTCTGGAAAAGACACCAAATGCTGGAAAAGATTGAGAGCAGGAGGAGAAGGGGATGACAGAGGATGAGACAGTTGGATGGTATCATCAACTCAATGGACACATGAGTTTGAGCAAACTCCAGGAGATATTGAAGGACAGGGAAGCCTGGCATGCTGCAGTCTGTGGGGTTGCAAAGAGTTGGATACAACTGAGAGACTGAACAACAACACATAATATGAATTTTAATTTCCTTTATATGAAAGGATAAAAATCTTTTTGACCCAGAGAAGTATAGTCGATCTTGTCATCTTTTCGACTACATCGTCTTTCATCTCATGTACTCATTCCAACCAAGATAAAAAATGGTTTCCCAGTAGACATTCTCTTCTTACAATTCAGAAGAAATCATTCTCTCTTAGGAGACATTTTTAAATTATTGAAGATCAGCTCCAGTCCATTCCCATCATTCACTTCATCCAACTAATCTCTTATGGGGTAGCTACTGTCACTTTGTATCACTTCTCTTGTAAGCTAGTTTGCATAACTTAACCATGGGAACAGATTAGATGATCTCTGTGGTCTACCCCAGCTCAAACTGTATGATTACTGCAACCATATGCAGCCACTCCAGAGAAAGAAACTTTATGAAGAAGTGGATACTGTGTTGAAGGACAGACAAGCAGTCTCAGCTATTTTGATCTAGTTGTTAACTAAGTAATGAGCTTCACCCCATCATTGCTATGGAGACCTTGAAGAAAGAAGAAACTGTGCAATTTAGAGGGGAGACCTTGGAACTGGAATATTATTTACTTGGGAAAGATGGCAGACATTCATTTGAAAACACCCATTATCCTCAGTGGGAACTTAGCTGCGAAATTACCTACTATAAGCTCTGACCTTCTCTGCATTGCAATATTACTCCATCTTTTTTGCAATGAAAAACTGGGGGAAAACTATTTGCTTGTAGGCAGAGTGCAGCTGTTTAAAACACAGGCTTGGGTGTGCAACACCACACACTTAGTCGTGTCCTCATTCCATCACTGTGAGCTTGGGGAAGTTACTTAACTTTTCTAAGACTCCTTTCTCAATTTTCTTATCTATAATATGGGGATGAGATGCTGATTTCAGAGAATTAGTAAGAGAAGAAAAGAGATTGTATTTTTAAAGTGTTAGCCAAAAGATCCAGCACATGGTAAAATGATGGCACCAACTTTTCAAAAATTATAGTATCAAAATTTTAGGTAATTACTTGGTCTAGTAATAATAAATGAGGTATCAATTAAATCAGTGCATCAATCATGTAAAGCATGTTTTCATTTGCTGTTAATAAGGCAACATGGTTTTATTTTTATCATCATTAATGTCTTAAAATAAATTTAAAATTACGTTTAGGGGGACTTCTCTGGTGGTCCAGTGGTTAAGACTGTGTTTCAAATGCAGGGGGTTCAGGTTCAATCCCTGGTCAGGTAACTAAGATTCTATATACCTCACAGCAAGCCCAAAGAAAGAAAAACATGTAAAAATTTTTTTAAATTACATGTAGGTAGTAAAATCTATATTATTTGGCCTGTGAGTAGTCTGTAAGTATAACAGGAAGGAGAAAGAAGTCAGAGACAAGGTATGTCAATTTCATTACTTAAACAGAGAATTCAGAATTAGATTAAACCTTCTAGAATGTAGTTACTATCTCACACTGGAGATTCATTCTTGATTTTGTGAGTCAAGTCCACTGAAGGCTGGCTTTAGTTTCTCTGAATGTTCAGGGGCATATACAAAAATACAAGCCCTTGGACACCCAAAGTCAGAGCTAATTATGGCAATATTTAAGTAAATGTTCAAAAAGAGAAATCTCTGGGGACAAAAAGTATGTTCTATACAGAACATCATGTTTATTTTGTGTTGATTTAGTCATTTGGGGCTGCTACAAAACTCGAAACTATAAAAAAAAAATGTGTGGTTTCTTTTTTCATATTGTATAGCAAAGTGTGGAATCCCCTGGAAAGTGTGTCCAGTGTCCATCAGGGGTGTTGTTGCCAAGGAACCAGAACACAAATAAGAAGATTTGAGAAAGCCCTGCTTTTTGGCCCAAATCTCATGGACTATTACAAGTTGTGCAATGTATGATTTGGGAAGGTCATGGTTGTTTGAGGGTTACTTTTACTTTTTTTTTTTAACTGTTTGGAAAAGAGCGATGGAAATAGAGCTCAGCCTTTCACACAGTAGCGACGTGGGAACTGGGATGCCAGATTTCTACAAGGTCGCCACTGGTTACAAGACACAGAGCCAACATGGCACGAAGGTCAAGTATGTGTATGTGTCTTTTCTGTTGTCGTCAGGGAAGCAAACAATGTCAGGGTTTAACTTTTCCACTCATAGTGAAATGTCTACATAGGTTCAGTGTAGCCTCTGATCACTAGGATCTTGCTGGAAAAATTGAGAAACCAAGGCAAGAAGAGTTGGGTGATTTTCTTCATATGTTATCATCCCAACTTTACAAACTTCCAAACAGATTCCTTTTTACATGACAATTATCCATTAAGAACCTCTTTCCAAAAAAGATGTTAAGTGAGAATCTGCCCTAAATAAAAATCAGACACAGTATCATAATACAACAATCTGTGCTTTGGTTCTCCACTAAGACTGCACACAACTTTCAATCTCCTGGCTTAAATGTTTTCCAAGAGTAACAAAGACAAAAATCCAAAATAGCAAATATGCTGAAGTGGCCAGAATAAGTACAGCAGGATATAGCATGTGTAAATGCTAATGCTAAGAAGAAAGCCTAGTTAACAGTTGGGGAAATAACTTTTAAATTAAACAGAATAACGTTTTTAAAAGATTTCTCTTTTACTTAAATTTTGACCCAAACTGAACAAGATTTCTTCATCACACTACATAATCACGGGAGTCTATGCTTTTATCCATCTGTCTTTATCAAGAGCTTGCTTACAGATTTACTGAACAAAGGGCACATTCTTGAGTGCAGATGAAGTTACTTTCGAGGCAGAGTGGGAGAAGTGTTTTACCGCTTTTCTCTGGGACATTCTATTACAACCCAGCAGGAAATGACACAGGAGAGCAATTCGTCAGCAGCAGAGAGAAAGGTCTCGGCCTGAGATGAGGACCAGACAGTATGATTCACAGCCCAGCCTTACAAGCCTGCTCAGGAATCTCTGCTGACCACAATTAAAAATCACTTTCCCTGTGAGCACTGCACCTCCAGATTGCTGTGGATGTCTGCATCTCACAGAAGCAAGAGTCAGGACAGACCACACGAAATAAAATCTAAGCTCTTCCGATGGCCCTTATCCACTAGGCTCTGACAATCCGCTCTGCCTTGGCTTCTGCCCTCCCTTCAGCTCAGGATTTTCTCAATCATTTGTTCATTATTGCCCTTCTAAGGAGGCTTTTGGATATTTTTTGCCCAACTGCTCAAAAAATTTAATATCACAGATATACTATATTTCTGCTCTGTGCTCTGTGTATATGTGCTTTATACATAAACCATTAGATATTTTCAAGAAGCAATTTTGAATCCCAATAAGCTATTTGGGGTTGGTGTTCGGAACCTGTGCTTTAGATCAACAGTCCCCAACCTTTTTGGCTCCAGGGACTAGTTTTATGGAAGACAAATTTTCCACAGACCAGGGTGAAGAGGATGGTCATGGCATGATTCAAGTGCATTATATTTTTTGTACACTTTATTTCTATTATTATTACATTAGCTCCACCTCTGATCATCAGGCATTGGATCCCAGAGGTTGGGGACTCCTGCTCTACATGAAATATTTGCCTGTTGAAAACCTTTGGCACCATCAACTCAAGACTCCCTGCTTTTGCTTAGAAATGTCTTTCTCTCCCAGATATTTGACTGATTCTTGTTTCCTCTTTAAAACTCAGCGCACATATCAAAGCAGCCTGGAGGGCCTCTCAAAGGAGACCTGAGGCCAGCCTAGGTCTCCTCCCAGCCCCCAGGGCATCACAGTCATGGATTCTGCACTCCTGTGTCTGTCTGTCTCCCCTACCACATGACTACCTCCCTGAGGTCAAGGATGCTGTCTCCTTCTTCTCTGTTATGGGCTGAACTATGTCTCTCCCACTGCGCCCCCAGAATCAACCCACTGAAGCACTAACCCGCAGCACCTCAGAATGTGACTGCATTTGGACACAGGGCTACTCAAGAGGTGATAAAGGCAGAGTAAGGCTCCCAGAGGGGGCCCTAATCCAACCTGACTGGCCTCCTTATACAAATAGAAAACTTGGACACACAGAGACATCACTAGGTTCACGTAGACGAGGCCATGCAAGGACATGCAGCAGGAAGGAGGACCCCTTTCAGGGCTTTACAGTGAGTTCTTGTCTAACACCTGGAAATGAAGTGTCCAAAGAGACACATGTGCTGATGAAGCAGCAGACTTCATTGATGGGGAGCCCGGGCAGAAAGAAGGAGGGTAAGGGAACCTCGGAGAACTGCTCTGCCGTGTGGCTTAGTCTTGGGTTTTATGGCGATGGGTTAGTTTCCAGGCTGTCTCTGGCCAATCACTCTGAAGGCTGTCATCTGCAAGTCCAAACACTGAAGCCTCAGGAGAAACCAAACCTGCCAGCACCTGGATCTTGAACTTCAGCCTCCAGAACCGTGAGCAACACATTTCTGTTGTTTAAGCCACCTGAAGGGTGGTATTCTATTATGGCGGCCTGAGCAAACAAATGTACTCTCTACACTCTACAAACACCAAGCCCAGATCCTGGTCGTGAATAAATATACGCTGGTTGGTTGACTGAATGAAACATGTCCTGTTCAGAGGCCCAGAGTAATCACTCCACATGATGCAAAACCACAAACTGCCTAGTCTTCGGAGGGAAACCCACGGATCTGCTCACAGAGCCCAGTTTATTGGGTCCCACACTCTCGGGCCAATTGCCCGGCAATTGCCTGTAGGCCAATGGCTAACAGAATTACAAAAGATAAAAAACCTATGTCTTCAAAAGGTGAGCCTCTCAGAAACTCCAGCCCACAAAGTCTAAGTCACAAAAGGAATAAAAACGACAAATTAGAAGAATTCCCCTGAAAGACCAACAATAACAAAGACTATTGAAATGACCTCCTGAGGGAGAGAACAGAGGGAAGGTTTACAAGAAACATGGCCGACCTCAAGGAGGTTCTTGGCCAGGACTCTCAAAATGCATTTTTTTAGAAGCACTTTGACACAGTTCTGCATGTCCACAGGTGGTCAAGAAGGCGCTGGCTCACGTTCAAATAAAGCCAGTCTTGCAAGATCAGGATACGGCTTTCATAAACCCTCAGCCAATTTCTGAAAAACCCTCAAGGCTCGAGAAATCTCGTTACTAGCTAAAAAGATGATAAAATGGAAACAGCCCCCATTCAAGAGGCTGATGTCATCCGTCTCTGCAAAGAAAAGGCCAGGCTCTCTTTTGTGAGAGCCCAGGGTGACATCACCTCCCATCCGTGCCCTTCTCCCTTCCTCTGCTGCAGCTCCCAGTTGGAGGGGGTGGGGCGATTCTCCCTTGGCAAATGTCACTCTTTCACTCACAAAGATCCTTGACCTTGTTTGTTTGCTGGATTCCATTGCCAAGTGAAAGAGGGCCCCTGGGAGGGGTGACCAGAGTGGGTGAGGGGGTGTGCGCAGCTGGCCTGGGGGGCCCTATTCACACAGCACTCAGAAAGTTCTATATTTCCTTCAGCAACCCAGACGCAGGCCTCTGGGCCAAATGCAGCCCCCAGACAATGCTGTCAGCGCTGAATACTGTGGACCGTTTAGCCAGGCAACTGTGGCCATTTCTTTCTTTGCAGAGTGGGATTCTCTTTGATGGTTTGCAGAAAGGCAAGGCTCACATCTACAGTGCAGCTTTAAAGATGCGCCCACAAAGAAAGCCCAGATTGTGGGCCCATTTCCTCAGAGCAAATAGAAGATTTGTGTGGGCCACACAGAGGCACATTTTGAGAGTGGGTTTATGGATTAGTGGGCCACATGAATGACGTGCATGGGGTTCTCCTCCAGCAGCCATGGTCAGGAAATGATGCCACTGCCGATTCTGAAATCGTGATGAAGAGGGTTTGGGACTTCTCACTGCATCGTTTAGGAGAGAGTGGGAGGGGAGAGAGGCCTGAAAGGAGATTTGATTCTAGTGGGAAGAGGCAGTTGCTTTGATCAGGTGAGCGAGAACAGCTTCCCAGCCAGCGTCAGCCTGGGTGTCCTGGGCTCTGGCCACTGCATCCTGATTCTGAGATGGAGATTCGAAGGGGCTGTGCTCAGACAATGACACTCGTGGACACACGTGCACGCATACACATACACGTTCAAGAATATTTCTACTGTACTTTAAAAAATTGAGACTCACTTCTAATTGTATTGTTTGGCTCTTGTACTTGTTTTGTGTTTCTTCCTCTATTCTGCATTTTGTTTTGTATTAAAATCCCACAACACACCACGCTGTTTCAGTGCTTCCAGATCCTACTCAAAACTCGTCTCTTTGAAGTCAAAGACAAATACTGCGTGATATTGCTTACATGCGGAATATAAAAAATACAAAAGAGAAGCAGACTCACAGTTAGAGGAACCAAACTCCATCTAGTGTTGCCAGAACTAGAACCAAACTCTAGTGGTTACTGGTGGGGAGGGAGGGAAGGAATAGGGCAATATGGGGTAGGGGAGGGGAAGGTACCAAACTACTGGGTGGAAGATAGACTCAAAGATATATTCTACAACATGGGAAATACAGCCAATATTTTGTAATAACTGTAAATGGAAAGTAACCTTGCATCATCACACAGCTGATGTTATATAGATTTGTGCGTTTATTTGCTAGATGGCTACTTCTGAGAGCAGGACCCAGGCCTGTGGGCAGGAGTCACTCAGGGTCCCCAGCCCTAGCACAGCACCTGGCTCCAAACAGCTCCTTAATATCTGTGGAAGGAACACACGGATGACTAAAACTCAGACCTATGTCTTCAATTTACCAACAGTGGGTGAGAAGTGAGGGAACTGCCTCCATCAGAGACCTCCTTCCTGACCCTTGCGGTTCCTGTTGTCCCCTCTTCTTGGGCTGTCTTGAATTAAGGACCTAGTTCAGATGCAGAGTATAAATTCAGGGCTGCATAGCTACTGAATACGACAGTTAATTTTGCACAGATCTAGATCACTAATAGTTCCCCTTCTAGAAAGTTCTTCCCAAGCATAATTTATATCTAGTGGGCAACACAGAGTTAAAAAAAAATTGTTCAGTTCTGGCCCCATCTGGCAAAATATTGCTTTACGAAATATTGCTGAACTCTGGTTCCAAGCCTAGCAAGTTTTCAGCCATTGGGAGTAAGTTTTGAAATAATAAACAGGAAAAGAGAACAGACAGAGGGTGTCTTTGACTCTCCCAAATGAAGGCAGGTTCCAAATAGACCTGGAAGAAAAAGCTTTTCCCAATGAAAACCCAAAGCTTTCAGGAGAGGATTCAGCCACGCCTAGTACGTTGACTGGAGGAACCCATGACACAGTCATCCAGTGTACCCAAAGTTATCCATTAAATCATCTTCCTTGGTGTGGTCTTAGTGATGTAGTTATGCAGTGTAGCCAGTAATGACCATGAAGTCACACTCAGTGTGGCCCTGGGCTGGCATGGCTATAAGAGCCAGGAGGGAAGAGGAATCAGTTTACTGAAGAGAAGGATACTGCCAGCAAAATAAATTACTGCTCCTAAAATTGTCCATTCTAGCTGCATGGCAGAATTCCTTAGGGAGCTTTTTATAATTAAGGATAGTCAAGGTCCCACTGCAGATCAATGGAATCCCATCTCTGCATGTTGGAACCCATGCACTGGTACTCAGGAAAACTTCCAGGTAATTCCAATGCCGTGTATCTCGGGCTGAGGACCATGTCCCTAGTCCCTAAGCCTTGTGATTGGCATTTCTTACTTTCCACTTTCTGTCTCAGTGTCAGAAGGATAAGAGCTGGGGCCCCAGTGAGGAAGAACCTCATTGCTTCAGAGACTGCTTCAGAGATTAAAGAAGAGAAAACTGTTTAAGTGTGGTCTACAGAGATATCCCATCAGCATTACCTAGGAACTTCTCAGAACTACAGATTCATGGGCCTTACCTCACTGCGTACATCAGAATCTGCTTCTTAGCAAGATCTCCAATGATGCATATCCACAAGGAAGTTTGAGAAACACTGTTCTGGAAAATACCCCTTACCCTTGAAAATCTGGGTCATGTTCCAAGATTTTCCTATTTCTTCTAGGTCTTTCCACACTGTCTCTAGCTCCCTTTGACTCAGACATTTGAGTCACCCTATTTCTGAATCACAGAATACTAAAGATGGGCTGTATCACAAAGATGAATCAATTCAGGCCCTTCATTTAATAGATCAAAAAAATTGACATTCCAAGGTTAAATCTTGATGAAGAGGACAATGCAGAACTTTCATGAGCTTAATTATCACAGTCCATGTGCTTGGGAATTCATAATCTATATTTCAATTATACTGTGGCTTACCATCAGATATTTTAAAATACTGACCCGTGTGTGTTTGTGTTTTAGTCACTCAGTCATGTTTGACTCTTTGCAATCCCATGGACTGTAACCCACCAGGCTCCTCTCTCCATGGAATTCTCCGGGCAAGAATAGTGGAGTGGGTTGGCATTCCCTTCTGCAGGGTATCTTCCTGACCCAGGGGTCAAACCTGGGACTCCTGCATTGCAGGCAAATTCTTTATCACCTGAGCCACTAGGGAAGCCCCAAAACTCCCATATTTGTCTCAATCTCCAGTTCACAATAACAGAACACCTTACACTCTTGAGTATATAATAGGGATCTTCAGTTGTGTGTGAAATGGTTTGGACCTAATATAAGCAGAAGATATTAAGAAGAGGTGGCAAGAATACACAGAAGAACTATAAAAACTATATAAAAAAGATCTTCATGACCCAGATAACCACAATGGTGTGACCACTTACTTAGAACCAGACATCCTGGAATGCAAAGTCAAGTGGGCCTTCCAAAGCATCACTACAAACAAAGCTAGTGGAGGTGACGGAATTCCAGTTGATCTATTTCAAATCCTAAAAGATGATGCCGTTAAAGTGCTGCACTTGATACGCCAGCAACTTTGGAAAACTCAGCAGTGGCCACAGGACAGGAAAAGGTCAGTTTTCATTCCAATCCCAAAGAAAGGCAATGCCAAAGAACGCTCAAACTACCGCACAATTGCACTCATCTCACACACTAGCAACTGCTACTGCTGCTGCTAAGTCGCTTCAGTCATGTCCGACTCTGTGCGACCCCAAAGACAGCAGCCCACCGGGCTCCCCCGTCCCTGGGATTCTCCAGGAAAGAACACTGGAATGGGTTGCCATTTCCTTCTCCAATGCATGGAAGTGAAAAGTGAAAATGAAGTCGCTCAGTCGTGTCTGACTCACCGACCCCATGGACTGCAGCCTACCAGGCTCCTCTGTCCATGGGATTTTCCAGGCAAGAGTACTGGAGTGGGGTGCCATTTCCCTCTCCAATGCATAAAAGTGAAAAGTGAAAGTGAAGTCACTCAGTCGTGTCCGACTCTTAGCGACCCCATGGACTGTAGCCCACCAGGCTCCTCCATCCATGGGATTTTCCAGGCGAGAGTACCGGAGTGGGGTGCCATTGCCTTCTCCGACACACTAGCAAAGTAATACTCAAAATTCTCCAAGCAAGGCTTCAACAGTATGTGAACTATGAACTTCCAGATGGTCAAGTTGGATTTAGAAAAGGCATAGGAACCAGAGATCAAATTGCCAACATCTGTTGGGTGATCGAAAAAGCAAGAGAGTTCCAGAAAAACATTTACTTCTGCTTTATGGATTATGCCAAAGCCTTTGCCTGTGTGGATCACAACAAACTGTGGAAAATTCTTAAAGAGATGGGATACCAGACCACCTTAACTGCCTCCTGAGAAATCTGTACGCCGGTCAAGAAGCAATAGTTAGAACCAGATGTGGAACAACGGACTGGTTCCAAATTGGGAAAGGAGTATGTTAAGGCTTATACTGTCACCTTGCTTATTTAACTTACTCCCTACTGGTGTCTCAGACTATAAAGCATCTGCCTGCAATGCAGGAGACCTAGGTTCGATCCCTGGGTCAGGAAGATCCCCTGGAGAAATAAATGGCAACCCATTCCAGTACTCTTGCCTGGAAAATCCCATGGACAGAGGAGCCTGGTAGGTGACAGTCCATGGGGTCCCAAAGGGACATGACTGAGTGACTTTACTTTCTTTCTTTAACTTATATTCAGAGTACATCATGCAAAATGCTGGGCTGGATAAAGCACAAGCTGGAATCAGGATAGCCAGGAGAAACATCAGTAACCTCAAATATGCAGATGACACCATCCTTACGGCAGAAGGCAAAGAACTAAAGAGCCTCTTGATGAAAATGAAGAGGAGAGTGAAAATATTGGCTTAAAACTCAACATTCAAAAAGCTAAGATCATGGCATCCGGTCCCATCACCTCATGGCAAATAGATGGGGGAACAATGGAAACAGTGACAGACTTTCTTAGGCTCCAAAATCACTGTAGACGGTGACTGCAGCCATGAAATTAAAAGATGCTTGCTCCTTGGAAGAAAAGCTATGACCAACCTAGACATCATATTAAAAAGCAGAGACATTACTTTGCCAACAAAGGTTCATCTAGTCAAAGCTCTGGTTTTTGCAGTAGTCATGTATGGATGTGAGAATTACACTCTAAATAAAGCTGAGCTCAAAAGAATTGATGCTTTTGAACTGTGGTGTTGGAGAAGACTCTTGAGAGTCCCTTGGACTGCGAGGAGATCCAACCAGTCAATCCTAAAGGAAATCAGTCCTGAATATTCATTGGAAGGACTGATGCTGAAACTTAAACTCCAATACTTTGACCACATGATACTAAGAACCGACACACTATAAAAGACCCTGCTGCTTAGAAAGATTGAAGGCAGAAGGAGAAGGGGATGACAGAGGATGAGATGGTTGGGTGGTATCACCGACTTAATGGACATGAGTTTGAGCAAGCTCTGGGAGTTGGTGATGGACAGAGAAGCTTGGTGTGCTGCAGTCCACGGGGTTGCAGAGTCGGACACGAATGAGCGACTGAACTGAACTGAACTGAGTGTTGTGGAGCATGTAATTAATGCTCCATGATGTTAAAAACCCTCAATACACCTCTGGGTGCTCTCACTCTGGCTCGCCCTGTTTATGACAGTGGGACCACAGCTCAGGATGTCTGTGTGTGATCCCCAGTGTAACACGGCCACTCCCCTTCTCTCTCAGATTGATTGAATCATACAAGGAAGCCCTTTGCCCTTGGCTGAGAACTGCTCATGAAATATTCACAAGGACTACATTTTCAGGTCTGGGTCTCTCTAGGACAGTGATTCTCCAATGTACTCACCAGGGACACTAGTTAAGACACAGACTATTGGGTTTCCCTCATAGTCTGTTATTTGGCATCTCCCGGATGGGGCCCAAGAGTCTGCATTTCTCACAGATTTTACAAGACACTGCCTTGGGGGACCACATTCTGAGAAGCACTGCCCTGGGGCCCTCTCCCTCTTCACTGGGTCACATGAGGTTAGTCTACAAGTTTCAGAACTTGTGTCTCAAACAAATTTGCTTCTTCACAGGAGTGATGATGCCTGCCAGCTTGCAGAGCTGCCAGCTTGCAGAAGCCTCTCAGGTACCCTCCTCGAGTGCATGGCCTGCCCTTGGCTTAGTGCATCAGTGGCTCAGGCTTTCTGCTCGGTCCCCTCACAGCCCAATCCTCCCTCTCACCCACCTACTCTCTCTGACTCACTCCTTCCTTTCTTTCTCTGTCACTCCTTCTCTGATCAGTCTCAAGGTGAGTCTTAAATCTCATTCTGTTGCACTCTCCTGAGAGACTCCATCGCACCTTGTGGTCTGCTTGCCACAACCAGCTTCAAGTCTTCAGCCCTTGGAACTTCCTGATGCTCTTTCCTTCTCATAAGTGAGTTACTGCTGCACCTCCTAAAGCAGATACCCAATCCTGTCCACTTGGACTTCACTTCCTGTCTTAACTGCAAGAGGATTCCATTCTCCGAGAGCCATCAACGTCTGAGTAAACTTTCTAAAGCCTGGCACCATTAGTGTTCCTCTTTTGGTGGATGGAATTGTTTTCAAACGTAGAATTGAAAAGGGAAAGATTCTTGGTCAAAGAGCAACTACCAAATAAGACTGAGATCAGCCAGGGGGTGGGGGGGAGCTTACCTTGGATGAACCACTGCATCTGAAATCCTTTCTCATGGTGACTGACTCCATCCGTATAAAACAGCACATGAAACTTGGAGCCTGTGGTGCTCCCCGAAGGTGGAATGTCTGTTCCACAGAAGCGCCCCATCCGCTGTGGGCCATCATAGAGCTGAAATCAGAGAGAGAAAACACCAGCATGAAGAGCAAGGTCCACGCATGCAGCTAGCGCTGTTTCTTGGTTCAAAAGTTAAGGGTAAATCTACTGAGGGGGGCTGAGTCCAGGAATTAAACATAGATAATTATATGCAGAGAGAGGTACCTCCACTCCAAGGTATAATCCAGGCACAGAAGACGGAAATGCTGGCCTGGATGAGAAGCATTCACATGTGAATCACATGTAAGAGATGCTAGATGAATAACAGTATTACAACTGTAACTTTTAAAAATAAATACTAACTATAAATAATCAGGCAGTTTAGAAAGCTCTGAAAGGAAAATACAAAAATTAATCCCACTGAAAGCGAACCATTGTTAATATTTTAATACCAGAAGCTTCTCTTACCAACATTTTTTTCATTTGTATATATACATGTACATCTATGTGCAAGGAAATGTGTGAATATGTGTGTAGCAATTTGGGCTACACATTTGTGTTCCCCGTTCTTCACTAAGGTTGTCACTAAGTAGGCTATGTAACCATTTTTAAGAGTGGCATAACATACTGTTAATATGTTGTATTTACAATTCTGCTATGTTCACTTAGTTAGTGCTACTTGCTCAGTCGTGTCCAACTCTTTGCAACCCCATGGACTTCAGCCTACCAGGCTCCTCTGCCCATGGGATTTCCCTGGCAAGAATACTGGAGTGGGTTGCCATTTTCTTCTCCAACTGTTCACTTAAGATATTTCCAATTTGAGGGCAAATAAATATAAATCTTTGTTTGATAGTTTAAGTGTCTTTTAGGAAACATTCCTCTAAAGGGAGTGAATCAAAAGAACAGAATCTTCCATGGCTCTAGATATGTATTATTAAATTTCTTACCAGAAATTTTACACAAATTTATTCCCCCACCAGAAGTTTATGGAAATATTTCTTGCAGTGCAACTTTGGCAATTTTGACTAAAATTATTATTAAAACTGGGGCTAATAGTGTAAATTTTTTTTCTGTTTGTAGTCGTCTGAATTTGTTACTTGGGATTGGAACTTTTTTCATGGTTCTTGTGCGTTTCTTTTTCTTCTTTTGGGACTTTCCTGCTGGGGTCTTTGCCCATTTTCCCCCTGAGGTATTTATGTACCCTGCTGTGTGCACTGTATCTGCTTGATTTCATTAGACACATCTCCAAACTAAAACAAAAACAAAAACTTTATGCCATCTCTCTTTCTTCAATCAGAAAAAATAGCAATGATCCAGGAAGATTTGCTTCCTTAGGACTCAGAACTTTGTATTTTCTTTTCATTCCCTAGTGTCCACATTAAACACTTTGTTCCGCTTACCCTTGGGATGTGCTGCCTGTTATAATAAAAAGGAAAATGTCTGATCATGGGTTTCCTTTATTCTTCCCTTGGAGAGTACATACATGTGCATGTACATGTGAGTGTATATGTATGTCTTTGTATGTAAATGTATCATCTGGATTCAACAAATTCCAAACTGACAAAACTATTTTTATTAGCTGAAATGTTATGATAGAAAATACCGTTTGAAACATACTGACTCGAGCGTAGAAAACTTCATAATCAAATTCTACAAATCCCCTCCATGGAGCCTTCCCTAATCCCCGTAGACAGTCATAAATGAGCTTTCCTTTGAAATCCCCAAGTTTTTCATTTGTGCTTCTTTGTGAAAATAGTCACATTCTGGTGACAGAGATGTGTGCCTTTCTCTCCCACTGAATTCAAGTTTCCTTAGATCCCAGACCACCTTTCAAATCCCCTCAAAGCCCAGCATAGGGCTTTGTCCAGGGTAGATTCCCGATATAGCTTCAGTGAAGAACTGCAACCACTTCCCCCACAGCTGCACACACTCACTCACTCACCCTCAGGTACTAAACCTAAGCATTTTATACAAACGATAAAGATGGGGTTTATTTTATAGTCTTATCCCTTCATCTTCCTTTTAATTTTTTAAATACTGCTGCTTTGAATATGTGTATTTATGATCAAGCTTCTAAGGTTGTAGATGATTGACAGAAATCACAAAGAAGGGGTAGAAATGAGAGAAGGAATAAAAAGAAGAGGAAACAAAAAAAGCCCTTCACTTCCCATCTGGACCCTACCGTCCACTGCAGGAGGTGGAGGTAGGGAAGGCGTCTGGGCTGCAATCTGTTTACTCCTAAACTACTGCTTCACTGTAGGCTGCTTATTTCAGCCACAGAGTTCTTTTATTAAACCTAGTGTATGAATTCCAATTCAAAACTAATTAATACAAAAATAAACAGACTGTTTCCAAGCCGAGGCATAATAAGCCAGAAAACACTCCACTGTTCTCCACTCCAAAAGGCTCATTTTGAACTTTGGGTTTTAGTGCAGTGACCAAAACTTTAATTACTTCATCTTTATCCAGCAAAACGAAGTAAGATTTCTCTAGGACCACAGTCGCCCTGAACTTCATGGATCTTCTGAAACACTAGGTCGTGACACCGTTAGGAACCGTATTTGAGATTCTTCAAGGTCAGAATCAGTGTAGAGTTTTTGCCTCCCAGCTCGGCAAGGTTAAGAAATGTGACATTTTCACATGACTTGAAGGGGATTTTTTTTTCTTCCTTCCGGATGGGATTACTCCATTGAAGGAGAGCCCCTGAATCCCAGTGGTTCTTAAATAACACATTGTGAATGGAATAGGGGGGTGAGGGCAAAGGGAGGGGGTTTGAGAGAAACAGTGATGAATAACAATTAGTTTCTTTTTGCCTTTGGAGGGGAGAGACTGATACATCAAAACAAGCATCAAATAGACATTGATGGAAATGCTTAAATATAATGTCAAATAAATTAATTAGTGTAGAACAAAATCTCTCTAGAAAAAAAATCCCATATCCCTAATTTTACATCCTTCTAAGGTTTACACTTAATTAAACCAGAGACTTTTTATTTACCCTCACACAGATGGCTAACGTCACCTCAACAATTCATTCCCGCGTAAATGTACCACACAAAAAGGAACAGTCATTTCTCAAAGTACACAAATACCGGTTACCATGGTGACCAGTTGGTGCCTGCTGCTCCTGATTTTGTTTTCAGAGCAGAATCTTAACCACAGGACATTCCAGCTGTGACTCATTGGGACTATTGGCCAGCACGCGGCTTGGTCCCGAGAAGGGCACCAGCTCCCCTGCTTTTAGAAAGCTTCAAGATTTACTCCTTCTGAACAATATTTGAGGTTGGACTTGAGTCCATAGAAAGAAAAATCGTAGAAATTAAGAAGTGAAAGACTGACATTCTTACTTTGAATATGAAGATCAAATTTGTACTACTGTTTAAAGGTTTGGGTTTTTTTTTTAATACTTAAAATGCTGCTCAGGTTTTCAAGTTGCCATTTAATGTATCTCCACATGTGGATCACTGTATGTACAAAACCTCTTGTGTAGAATCTTATCAGCTGTTCTCTTAAGGAGAAGATTCATTTAGGATTTTTGTGTTTTAGATCTTCCACCCTCCACACCACCCTGAAATATCTCAACCACTCTTAAGACACTCAAAGAGGAAGGAAATCTCTTGCCTAAGCCACATTTACCAATTTCTATCTACTTCCTTTGCGTGGGTTTGATAATTTGGTACTTGCATGGCTGAGGAGACCATTAGAGATTTCAGACTATGATTGCAACATAAAATGATCTGTGGACTCCAAAATAGTATGGACCCATGCATACAAATGGAAGACAGAAAACCAAAGACTCACCACTGACAGAGTGAGATTTGTAAGATTAAGGTTTCTGTAGGTACTTTATGAATCACTGGAACTCAAGTCTGGAGGAATGTCAGCTAGTGTCATCTGCTTCCTCGGTGTGAATCAACCTTATGAACTGCAAGATGCTCAGGACAGAAATGTAGTTTTCAAGCACGGCTTGTTTGCTAAATTCTTTGATGATTTTGAAAATTTGTGATCCTAATGAATGAAATTATAACTAACTCCTATCTCAGCTTGGGATGTATAGACAGACTTCTATTCTAAACTCATTTTAGAATGACAGTGAATTACACCTAAAACTCAACCCTTTCTATCGTAGAAGTGAAGTGAAGTGTTAGTTGCTCCGTCATGTTCGACTCTTTATGACCCCATGGATGGTAGCCTGTCAGGCTCCTTTGTCCATGGGATGCTCCAGGCAAGAATACTGGAGTGGGTAGCCATTCCCTTGTTCAGGGGATCTTCCCAACCCAGGGATCAAACCCGGGTCTCCTGCATTGCAGGCAGATTCTTTACCGCTGAGCCATCAAGGAAGCCCTCTCTATTATAGACTGGCAGCTAGTTCATACTTTTCTAAGTACTGTTTTTCTTATTTACTTGAAATTTTTCTGGAAGAAAATAATATTTATAGTGGAGGGTTAATTTTAAGAATAATTAAATATAACTCATACAAAGAAATCAAATCAAGAGCTTTTTGGGGAAGATATTGTTAAAATATGCAAACATTTCTGGAAAAAAAAATTTGGTCCATTTCCTATTACAAATCTTTAAAAACTCCAAAAGAACTTTATTCTTTAGAGTTTAGCATGTAGGTAAAATAATTCATCTGCTGTGAGGGAGAACTCTAGGTATAGTAGAGAGTTCCTAATATTTTTAGAGAAGAAAACTTCTGGTCAATGTAAAGGAGATAGTTACATTTCTGAGAATTACACTCCATGAGTCCATAGCGTGGCTTTTGAGAGTCAAGGTCACTAGGAGAAGATTATGTTTCAGCTGAGAGCAGGACAGTGATTGCACTGTAGGAACACATTCGCGTGCACAACAGAGGACAGAATGGTATGGACCCAGCGGAAGCAGAAGGTATTGAGAAGAGGCAGTCAGGATACACAGGGAAGCCTGGCGGGTTGCAGTCCATGGAGCTGCAAAGTCGGACATGACTGAGAGACTGAACTGAACTGAATATGTCCAGTGTTGGCCTCTAGATTCAAAGTCCAGTCTAGCTCTTAAAATTCACTTAGAACATAAACTTGTGGAAATTACTTAACCTCCATAAGCTAAGAGTTCTTTGCAAACTTGGCCTCTTAATGGTACTTGTCTCATAGGGCTGTTGTGGTTAGCATACCAAAAAAAACATATAATAGGCTGGTTGTGAGTCCTGGCATATGCACTCAAATGTTATTCTAACTCTTGGTCAGTGGCAAAGGGAACCAACATTGCTTCTAAAGAAACTCTACTGGAAATAACTTTGACAGAAAATAATATGATGGGTAAAAAGAGCTTGAACTGACTCATGTAAAATATTTCTCAGAAATCGTCCCTGGCAGACCAGACAGGGAAGCAAGAAATCAATGAATCACTTGGGAGGAGATGGAGGCCCATGGCCGGCAGGGTGTTGCTATGACAACCTGGTTTGTGTGGAGACTGAGGCCATCCCTGCCATGTGGGGTGCAGAGCTCAGCGCAGATCATACAGTGGGGGAGTCTGAAAGCATGGAGTGTGTGGGTGGAGGAAGGTGGTGAATCATCACAGGTCTGGTGGTGAAGAGGACATTGGGCAATCTGTCAAGGCTGCCCTGGTGACAGATCAGGGAGAAACCACTGGATAGCAAAATACATGTGTTTTTTTCCTGTTGCAGCCTCCACCCCACTTTCCACCTGGCCAGCCTGCAGCTCCGGCTGCTTGGCCACTGGAGCTCCTGAGAGGACCAGGAACTGCCAAATTCTTGGTGCACCTCTTCAGATTTTCCCCACCCCAACATCAACCGTACCAGGAACTATGGGAGCTGCTTTGTTAGAACAGTTACTGAGAACACTGTTGCCCAAGTTTACACGCAAATCTCCTGGCTTAGAACTTTCAGAGTTTACTTTAAATCTGAAAGGCTTTGAGAAGTTCTTGTAAGAACAGAAGAAACTGCCAAGCAAGATTCATCTAGAAGGGTAAAAGGCCCCCAGTGTGGATGACAAGAGCCTGGGCAGGGAGGGACTGCAGTGGGGAGGTGTGGTAAACATGCAATCCGATCGTGGAAGATAAATTAGACAAATGTTTAAATCAACATGCATAAGCAGAGCACTGCTGGCTCTGTGACACCCCAGGGGGTGGGGGGGTGAGGGGGTGAAGGTTCCAGGATGGGACACAAGGGTGGGCACAGTGCAGTAGGTACAGAGGCACATCTTGCCCACCCCCTACTCCCCCCTTCCCACCAGGCACAGGAAAAGCCATTGCCATGTGCTGCAGGGTGGGGCAGGAAGCATGAGGTACCAGTCTAAAATTAAACAATGACTCACAACCCTGAGCTTTGCATGAGACCAAGAAACTCACTGAAAGCCCACATTTGGAATTATTTTGTGTCGCTCTGAATTAAAGGTTGGATTCCAATACAGACCATACAGTCACGATCCATGTGGTGGCTAGCTGCTGTCCTCTCTTAATAGTGCATGGATATTTATTTCTGCTTGCTATATATTACTTATTTTAGACGCCACCAAGGCTGATTTGGGTTGGTTTGTTTGCTTGTTTTTTTAATCATTGTTTAATCATGGATTATGCAAAAGTTTAACTACAAAGACATTTTATCTCAGCACTGTTTATAATAGTGGACATATGCAAAGATTCTAAGTGTTTCTCAAGGAGAATGGGTAGTTGAATTGTGATGAGGAAACATTTGATGTTGCAAATGATGTGGTGTAATAAATCACAAGGAGAAACATTTGTAAGCTACTGTTACATGTTTAAAAAGTCATTAAAGAATAATAGTAGAGAACTTACGATGGAGGGGGGAAGAATGCGGGAAGGGATAATTAAGGAGTTTGGGATCAACATGTACACACTGCTGTATTTAAAATGGATAACCCACTGCATTGCACAGGGCACTCTAGTCCCTTTGCTGTCCACCTGAAACTATCACAACGTTGTTAATCAGCTGGATTCCAATAGGAAATAAAAAGTTTTAAAAATGCAAAAAAAGAGAATGGTACATACAAAATGATCCTCCTTGAATATTAAAATAAAATAGGGAGGGACTTTAGTAAGTAAATGTCACCAAATATTATCAGTAGTGATATAATTTGTGCTATTTTTATTTTATCTAGGTTTTTCTATATTTTCCACATTGTCTGCAATGACTGTATTCCTATGTGACCAGATAAGTTTATTTTTTAAAGTATTATCTCTGGGACCCTATTGACATGGCAAGGTAGATATGTATTGGTAATATTTTTCCAGGCTCAGAATTTCATACCCTTTTAGGTTCTCAGATACCCAGCTGGTCTACTAAAAATATTGTACTGTCTGTCTCCATAATCTTTTTCATGTATTTCAAGACTATCCCTGAAAATTAGCCCATTAAAATGTTATTATATAAGGTAATCTTCAGCATTAATTTAAAACCATATTTTGTCCCTAATGCTTCCTTTTTAAAATCATAACTAGGCTTTTATTATTAATTAGACTAATTCTGTATTTTAAAAAAGCATCCTTTCAGTTGTCCAGGGACTAAAGAGCTCTTACTAACATAAATTCTGATAGTCACTGATGGACCAATAAGCACCTAATTCCCTCCATTGTGGGAAGTGAAATGCTTTGAAAGTCAAGCATGTTCTCCCTAGTGTGTACAATGAACATTTAGTTCCATGAACCACAGCCTTTCCTCTGCCAACTATACTATTGTGAAGCATTCAACATTTAAAAAAATTATTCTGCCTCCTAAGAGCCTCACCATCTGCTACAGATGGACTCAGAAACAGGAAGATAACCATAACACAACATGAAACCATAGAAGTAGGAGCTGGAAGGACCCAGAGCACAGCCACACACTCTGTTCCCATTGAGGGAGGGCGAGAAAAGAAAGCTTGTTCAATAAGTAAGAAAGCTTGTTCAATAAATAAGTCCATGTAAGAACTGAAGGGTAAAGACATCACTTTTGGACTCGCTTGGTGGTACAATAGTTAAGGGGCTTCCCAGGTAGCTTAGCTGGTAAACAATCTGCCTGTAATGCAGGAGACTCGGGTTCTATTCCTGGGTCGAGAAGACCCCCTGGAGAGGGGGTAGGCTACCACTCCAGTCTTCTTGGGTTTCCCTGGTGACTCAGATGGCAAAGAATCCACCTGCAATGCGGGAGACCTGGGTTTGATTCCTGAGTTGGGAAGATGCCCTGGAGAAGGGAAAGGCAACCCATTCCAGTATTCTGGCCTGGAGAATCCCATGGACAGAGGAGCCTGGTGGGCTACAGTCCATGGGGTCACAAAGAGTCAGACACGACTGAGCGACTAAGCACCGCACAGCAGCACAGTAGTTAAGAATCCACCTGCCAGTGCAGGGGACACTTGATCCCTGGCCTGGGACGATCCCACAGGCATGGAGCAACAAAGCCCATACGCTGCAACTACCGAGCCTGTGCACCTAGAGCCGGTGCTCTGCAGCTGAAGCCACCGCAGTGCGAAGCCCACGGACTACAAAGGCAAGCAGCCCCTGCTGGCCGCAAATAGAGAGCCTGCTTTCAGCAACAGAGACCCAGCACAGCCATAAATAAATAATTTTTTTTAAATATGCCATTTTTGACAAAATTCTGAAATGTTGCAGGTGGAAATTGTTCCCATTGTAAAAAGTAGTCAATCAGCGTAATTAATCAAAATTCACAGCAACTCCTAACTTTTGGATTCAGCCTTCTGATTGACGCCTTCGCCTTCATGCCATGTGCCTGTTGGATGGTAGACGGGGCCTTACATGCATGCACTTGATGCCTGTGGTCTGAGGAGCAAAGTAAGCTGAGGACCACCAGGAAAGGAAGTGTGCAAAGAGCACTTTCAAGTTTTGAGCATCTAATGGCATTCTCACTGGCTTCCAGGTAGTGTGGAAATTATTGGTAGGGCTGATTATTATTTATCCTGATCCTGTCCTTCGTGTTTGAGAGGATATTGAGAGGGAAAACACAATTTCTTTTGAACCTGAGAGCAAAGGCTGTCTTTTGAAGTCTAGTGTGTTTGCCTCATTAACAGCAGCAAATTAATGCAATTACATGAAAACTCTTCCTTGTTAGGGATGGTGAGAAATGATCAGCATTTTTTAAGGAAAGGGATTTTGGTCATACTGAGATAAACATCTCTCCTTTTAAATTTTGTAATTTAAAAAATCACATTTTACTTGGGCAACTGTGGAGTCTTCAAAGTCTTCTAAAATGCTTCTTATTATAATTAATGACACTACAAAGTATTTGGCTTAATTAACCAATGGATACGCTTCATTCTAAACTCCTTTGAATCCAGATCCTGCTCTGTCCAATACTAGATTCATATCCGGTAGAGAGGCCTCAACTGAATCATTTGGCACACTGTTTTCACTTTTTATGTGTGGTTTTGAATAGCGGTTGTCCTTAGAATTGAAATAGCTTATCTCTGAATTCTAAGCAACATGCCAGCCATCCTAGAAGCAGACTTCCTCTAACAGACAGTTCCAGGAAGCATGACTCATCTGTCCAGGAAGTGTTTAAGGAGGTGCCACGATAATAGTCAGTGCAGACCCACTGCTGCTACCACGTCCCATCTCCTCCACTTCTCTGCTTTTCTTTGACCAGCAAAGGGGATTTTAACTACTTCACTCTTAGATTCAGATAACGCCCAATCCCTGTGGCTTTGGGAGGAAATCTGAGAGGCCAGAGAAGGGAAGCCCTGCTTTCAACACAGGGCCAATCTAAGCTAGTCACATTGGGAAGGCTGTTTTGGAAACTGTAGCTTTTCATTTACTGCAAAATGTTTTAGAACAACAAATTATCATAAAATTGTGTTTATGTTAAAAAATAATAAATAATATTTATTAGCACTTACTCTGTGCTGAGTATCATTCTAAGCCCTTTCCATGTATTATCTAATTTTTTTTTGTGCTCAGTCACTTCAGTCATGTCTGACTCTCTGCAACTATGGACTATAGCCCTCCAGACTCCTCTGTCCATGGGATTCTCCAGACAAGAATACTGGAGTGGGTTACCATGCCCTCCTCCAGGGAATCTTCCCAAACCAGGAATCAAACCCATATCTCTGATATCTCCTGCATTGCAGGCAGCTTCTTTACCCACTGAGCCAAACTTCATTTAAAAAAAATTTTTTTAACTCTTCTAGTTAAGTTTCCAAGCTTATTAAATGAGAGAATTGAGAAGTGATCATTGTCTAAGGCCACATGATTTTTAAGTTTTATTCATTTGTGGCTGTGCTAGATCTTGGTTGCTGCTCGCAGGCTTCGCTAGTTGTGGTAGGAGGGGCTGCTCTCCAGTTATGAGCTCAGGGGCCTCACTGCGGTGGCTCTTGTTCTGCAGCATGGGTTGTAGGTACGCATGCTCAGTAGTGGTGGCAAATTGGCTTTAGTTGCTCTGAGGCATGTAGGATTTTCCAGGACAAGGGATCGAACCTGTGTCCCCTGCATCAGCAGGCAGATTCTCATCCACTGGACCACCAGGGAAGCCCCATGTATTACCTACTTTAAAATTCCAGAAGCCCTATTATGCAGATAGTATTGTTATCTCCATTTTAGAGCTCTGGAAACTGAGGCATAGAGAAGTAATTCAACATTTTGAAAGGCATCAACAACTCAAGAATTGCTCTTGTTTCCTTCACTGGAAATTAGTTTTAAAAATAAGAATTGTTAAATTAAAAAAAAAAAAAAGCAAAGTCCTTATTCTCTGTGATAACAGAGAGTAACAAAAATAATTTTTTAAGTTACAGTGCTAACACGCAAAACTCCTGTTAGTCAATGGAATTGACATTTCTTTATTATATTTCTTAATAGAGCTTGGAGTGAAATAAGTGGACCAAAATGTTGGCTTTCCCATTTATCCTTTGTGAGAATTGTCAAAATGCATTATGGAAGCAGGCTATAGACAGAAAACAAGAAGAAAATTAAATGTCTTGGGAGATGAACCATTAATTATATCTCAGCCCCTAAAGAATTAAATGCTCTCTATTTAGGAATTTCTTTATACCTAACTGGACTTTCTAGGTGGTGCTAGTGGTAAAGAACCCACCTGTCAATGCAGGAGATACAAGAGACGTGCATTTGATCCTTAAGTCAGGAAAATCCCTTGCAGATGGAAATGACAACCCAGTCCGGCATTCTTGCCTGGGAAATCCCATGGACAGAGGAGTCTGGCAGGCTACAGGCCATGGGGTCACAAAGAGTTGGACACAACTGAAGCGAAATAGACACTTACCATCTGAGCCACCAGGGAAGTCCCGTTTGCCTTTGACAGTTCCTCAACCACAACTTCCTTTACTGAAGCCTCCAGCTCTGCAACATCTTGTCCAGTTACTCTTCCCCAGGAACCCTGGATAATATTCCTGATAGCATTTAATGCAACTTGTGACTAAATTGGTATACTGTTGCAAACTGACTAAGGGCTTCCCTGGTGGTTTAGCAGTACAGAATCTGCCTGCCAATGCAAGAGACATAAGTTCAATCCCTGGATTGGGAAGATCCTCTGAAGGAGAACAGGGCAACCCACTTCAGTATATCTTGCCTGGAGAATCCCACGACAGAAGAGCCTGGCGAGCAATAATCCATGAAGTCTCAAAGAGGTAGACACGACTTAGCGACTAAACAGCAACAGTAACAATAATACATTGACTAACATCTGTCTCCTCCATGAAAACAAGGAAAACTGATGCTAAAACAGTTGTATTTCCACAGCCTATGTGTCTAAAATATATTTGAGTGACTGAATGAGTGGATAAATAAATGAGCAATGTCTATTTAGGGCGGTAAAAACCTGAGGAAGTACTACAGCAAAAACAGAACAAAACAGATCCTGTTGCATTGTGTTTGATTCAGCATTTCTCAAATTTATGAGAACACTGGTCTCTATTTGTAAGACATCTGTCAACATGTGTGGCAGAGAGAGCTAAGTGATTTCCCCAAATGCAGTTCCCCTTTGTCTGCATGCCTGAACCACTATATGGAAGGCAGAGGAACACCTGAATTGGTCTCCAACGTGACTGAGAAGTAAACTTGTATTGTACTAAGCATCTGAGCATTTCTGAGTTCTCCATAAAACAGCTAGTATTCTTTCCTGTGTTCAGTTGCTCAGTCATCTCCAACTTTTTGTGACCCCATGGACTATAGCCCACCAGGCTCCTCTTTCCATGGAATTTCCCAGGCAACAATACTGGAGCAAGTTGCCATTTCCAGAGGATCTTTCTGACCAGGGATTGAACCCATGTCTCCTGCATCTCCTGCATTGACAGGCAGATTCTTTACCTCTGAGCCATCTGGAAGGCCCACAGTATTCCTTAATCAGGCCTTTGGGCCTGATGCTGCAGAGTTGTAGTTACGGAAAACACTGCTCAGGCTGCAAACTTGGACAACATGCGTGTAAGACTGGAAGACTGACGGACATCAGTGACGTTCTCAAGGATGCTTTTCATTAGCAGCGCACTGTTTTGTCACTGAAAGGAGGACATGGAAGTGCAAAAAGCAATGATATAAATAGCTGGGGAAGATGACATCAGAAAGAGGATTTGGCAAGGGATGAAGTGAATCTTATAAAGGCTACAGGGAAATACATTTGACAGAAGTCACTGACATAATTGAGAGGACTTGAAAGGGACATAAGTGGAAAGGGAAGGCATTAGAAAGAATGTTGAAATAATGGAAGATGATAGTGGCAAAGGTATCCAATAAAGAAGGTGGGGAAGAAGTTTAGAATCAGAATTCAGACACTGCAAAGTGAATCTGACATGTTAATGTACTGAGATAAATATAACAGTATCCGTGAGCCTTAGTGAATCAAAGCATACAATGTATGCTTGATTTTGTACAGCTTTGGCTGTAGCAATGGAAAAGTAAGCCCTATTGAAAAAGAAACATGGAAAAGCCCTTGAAGGTATATGCTAAGAAGACCCCTATTATAATCCTTACGACTTCCCAGGAGAGAGTTTTGAAGTGAGGATGAAACGTGCTGTCGTGATTGAAGTGGGCTGCAGACAGTGGCCCCAGCTGCTAAACTGAGGCTAATTCAGGGTTTGCTCTATTGGGATCCCTGGGGATTTTGACTGAATGGAGCCGGGGTGGGGTCTAGGGCCTATGAATATATTTTTAAACAAGTTACCTAAATGATTCTGGAATGAAGGCAGATTTAGTAGCTAGTTATGGGGGCTTTATCCTCCACATCACATTCTTCCTCAGCAGAAGGTTTTTTTTTGTTTTTTTTTAAAGGAAAGATATCAACACCAGTGGAGCAAAAAGAAACCAGGGATGGCAGAGGTCAGATGTCTTTGTGGACATCTCTCAGGTGTCTTGTTCTTAAAAAAAGCATGCTGTTTGCTGAATTCTTTATATTCTGTACTCTGTCAGAGAGTGCTGAGTGAAGAGATGTGCTCTCCTGAACTAATCCTGACCAGCAGAGACGTGGTTGTGACTGTAGAAATGAACAAGCCATTACGAGAGAGTGATCCATTTCCTCCGAATCTGTGATGACATGTCAGTCATGGGCATGAGGCTTTAGGGAGAGAGATTCTGAAAGGAGATATGAGCACATGGACCAAAAAAATTTTTTAATTAAAAAATTAATGAAAGAACAAAGAAATTCAATAGAAAAAGGAAAGGAAATTCAAGAAAAAAGACATACTCTAAAAAAAAAGAAATTAAACTCTGTCCGTAAAGTCAGGAATAATTTGGGGGTTGCGGTAGGTAAGAAAAGGGAAACCCTCTGAAGAACTCAGTCTAAGAAAAAAACCCATGGATGTACATGGTAGCTTTCTGACCATCCCATAAGCGCACATACAAATTAGCTAAACTTTGGGATATGGCGCAGTTAGAAAGAAATGTCTATTTTTTTAAGCTACGATTGGGGCAAAAGAAAGATGGAAATGTGAGTTGGACCACTGCTTCGAGAAGACAGTGTAACATGATGAAGGTGAAGTAGAAGACACCTCTTGTGATTTTGAAACTGGGAGAAGAAACAGGAAATCCAGTTTAGAGGATAAGTCTGTCAGTGTCTTTAAAATAATTTTCCCATGCTTAAGTGCATTACACCGCACAGTCCTGATAGGTATGGTCACTACAGAACAAATTGTGTAATCTTGCTCACTTCATAGGCAATTCAAACCACACTTCAGGGGAACTCCCTGGTGGTCCAGTGGCTAAGACGCCACACTTTCACTCTTGACAGCCCAGGTTCAACACCTCGTTGAGGAACTAGGATCACACAAGCTGCAGGTCATAGCCAAAAAAGAGAACAAAAGGCTTTAGCACACCGGCAGAATCCATGTATGTCCCTGCTGAAAGGTTTTGTCTCTTTCCACAGATATGAACTATGAGCATCTTGGGCCAGAGGGCTAGACCTTGCTGCCCCTGGTCAGAGCTGGTCATACTGAACAGAGGGGCACTTATCCATTGACAGCTAGATCCTTGCCTTGTTGTCAGACTCAAAGACATGAGCACCTGGTGACAGGACGTAACCTGTCACCAAGAGAAAGTCTAGTTGTTTGTAAGCACCTGAGGCCCACGGTCTTGAAATGTTATGGCTGGGGTGCCCTTATTTAAGTTACATCTGTGAAATTGCAGAAACTCAGAGGAAGCTTCTGAGATGAAAAAGGAGGCCAGAGTCTATGTTCACAGCAAGAAACAAGAAAGTCAGAAGAAAGAAGAAGAAGGGAGTCACTCCTGAGCCTTCTTAGTCTCTGCCCTCTCCCAGCTTTTCAGTTGGTCCCGTGTGTTATGAGGCGGCTTTTTAAACTTTCCTAGGGAACAGCCATTGCACAAACACTAGTCTTTTCCCCATGGGTCAGTTTGAGTGTGTATCTACAACCAAGAGTATAAGACAGAAGAGGGAACACAGGCAGATGCCAGAGGTCTGAAGGGGAAATGTCTTAACTTCCAAAATGTGGGAAAGATTTATTCTGGAATCTCACAGATGAGTAAGATGGATGGTAATTTTAGGGAAAAATTCTACATTGGACCCTGAACATAAGTTGTCAGTATGAAGCAAAGATATAATAAATGATCACTGTTTCCCTATGCAAAGGTCATGCTAAATAGCTTACATTTCTCTTGGTGACAGGGTCACTGAAGTGCTCAACTTGGGAGTTCCATGGAAACTCCCTCGTGTCACCTCTGAGAGTGATAATTCTGAAAGAGAACACACACGGAGTATGTGTGGTGTCATGGCTTGGGGCATTGGCATGGAGCCACAGTGCCCGGTGGAAAGCCTGGCTCTGGTAATATAATCTGTGTGACTGTGGACAACCTGCCTTTGTCTCAGTTTCCTCACCTGTCAAATGAGATAATGATATTTCCTACATTACACGGTTGCTTCAAGAATTATCTAGTAAGTAATGCATTTGACAAATACAAGCTATTATTATTACCAACTTTGTTTGAATGGTGCTTTCCTAAAAGTGTTCAATAACAGAAGCATTTTAACCCAAGAAACCTATCATTTTAGAATACTTGAAACAGGTAGCATCTTTCTGATATTTACCAAATGTTTATATTTATCTGATATTTATATTTTCTGATATTTATTTTTTAAGAAGTCATAGGCTAATGAGTCTACATGCAAATAAATAATACTCTAAAGACCAGAGGATTTAGAGGAATTATCATGAGATGGAACTCTGAGGCAAAATAGTCCAGTATAACTTACTAGAAATAATATCCTATGTTTAGCTATGAAGTCACTGCCTTTTATGTAAAAATGACCTGGAGACCACAAGTGTTTAATATCATCCAACACCATGACGTGGCTAACAACAAACCTATTAGAGCACACAAACCAGATAATATGGTCCAACGCCAAGTTAGTAGGAGAACTGAATCCAATCCTGGACCACATTTGAAGAGACACTGACATACCAGCAAGCACAAAGCGGAGGGGATCCCATGGGAGCTGACCTTTCTGGACCCTTGGGAGCATCCCTCCTTGCTTATTACTGTCACCTTCTGTCCCAGTCTCTTCCTTCAGCTTCTATGACACAAAAACCTCTTGGTTTTCCTCCATCCTTGGCTCCCCACCCACAGGCTCCCAGAACCAACACAGTCTCTGGATTTCCTGTACATTTCTGTGCTGATTTTTCCCAAATCCATTACTTTTGTTTGTATTTTCAATACTGATTTAAAAACTTCTTCTTCCAGATACAGCCCCAGTCTCAAAATAAAAATGAAAAAGCGAAATCAAGTGATAAAATACAAAAAGAATCCTAAGGTTGACTTCCTAAAACTGCAGGGGCAACACAGCCTTACTCCTTTAAGCAAATGACCCTTCCTCCCACTAAGTATTTTATTTCCAAATCTGAATTCTTTCATTTCACCCAGAGGACAAAGGCATAGAGGATGGATTCGTTTCCCAGTGGTATCTTTACCAACCCACACGTCTCAGCAAGGCTGGGCACAGTGTCCCACCAGCACCTAATCAAGTCCTTGCATAGTTTCAGTTCTGTTAATTGAAAATAACTCAATTCTGGCTGCAGTCACAGCTACTCACTTTGAACTTGACTAAATCACTTGAAAAAAACCCTTGAACTAGAAGTTATAAAATAATGGAAGCTAGGTTTCATGTTTGTGGCTATTCTCTCCATTAATGGTCATTTGTGCTTTTAGAATTTCCATCATAAACCAGCCATTGTAGCGATTGCTTTGGTCTTGCCCCTTGGCTTACAGAAATGGAAAACATCTCCTCCCTCTGGCAACAGTGTCATTCTTTGGAAGGCTTAGCTGAACTTCTGGTTCTCATTCTGTATTTTTGTGGCTTTCACCATCAAAGTTGCACAAGATACATGGCCCATCTGTAACATCATCTGTGGAGCGGCTCTGCTGTTATTGGAACAAGTTTTCTAACACTTCCAAAAATTATCCGATGGGCCTTTTTGTTACCATTTCACCCTCAAGTAAGTCCAAAGAGGTGGAGTCTGGTCCCTGGAAAGGTTTCATCTCATTTGCTCCCACTCTTTCTGCCAAAGCCGTCCTTAAAACCCAGTTCAAAAGCTTCCTGTTGGCCCCGCTCTCTGCATTGTGCTTTTTATCAAATAAGGCGCCCAGCAGATTGGTAAACATGCAGTACTCTGCACACCCATGAATTCTATTTTGGTATGTGCTCAAAGTGGTAGAATTGTAGTGAATGTGTAGAGATTACACAAAAATGCCAGTCTGGAATTCAGTTCTTTCTTATAGCTTATCTTTCAGCTGATGCTAAAATATGGCTGTGATGTTCAATTTAACCTGAACTTACTGAACTCCCATAAGACCTCAATTCTATAATCAGGGCCTGGGTTACAAAGTTAGCAGGAGACAGTTCTCACCTTCATAAAGCTTACAGTCCAGTAGGGCGGGTGGGCACAATCACACACGGTAAGAATATGATATGACAAACTGCTTATGTCTGTGGTATGAACAAGCGGCTTTGAAAGAAACCTTTGTATTTTTTCCTAAAGAATGAACAAAATCTCACCATGTGAAGAAAAGAAGATGATCACTCCAGGTAAATGGAATGAGACAAATATGCCATTGTCAAGCTTGTGAAGACCACCTAAGCACTAGATCAAGAAAGTAAAGTGAAGTGAAAGTCACTTAGTCATGTCTGACTCTTTGCAACCCAATGGACTGTAGCCTGCCAGGCTCCTTTGTCCATGGAATTCTCTAAGCAAGAATACTGGAGAGTGTAGCTGTTCCCTTCTCCAGGAGTTCTTCCCAACCAGGGATTGAAACCAGGTCTTCCATATTGCAGGTGGATTCTTTACCATCTGAGCCACCAGGGAAGCCTAAGAATACTGGAGTGGATAGCCTATCCCTTCTCCAGCAAATCTTGCTGACCCAGGAATCAACCTAGGGTCTCCTGCATTGCAGGTAGATTCTTTACCAGCTGAGCTACCAGGGAAGCCCACAGATTAAGGAAAGGGGATTTTTAAAATCTCTGTCAAGTTTGTGCTTTTTTAATGTTTGTTTCATGTTGTCTCATGTTTTCTTTGACTACTAGTAAATATAACTTTCTGGTGGATAAACACTATGGTTACTGTTTCTCTAATACTGAGTTTTTCTAAATATAAAGCAAGATTTTTTTAACCCCCCAAAATATCCTTCAAAGGCAAGGAATCCATATATTAATATTCAGCACCTCACTAAGTCTCTCAAAGCTTTCTCTTCTTTGCTTTGAAAAACAAAAGTGCTATTTGGAAAAGATATGATAATCTCAAATGACCTCCATCAATGCTAGCTTTTTTTTTTTTTTTTTTAAGAATTGCTTTAAAAGAGGGTTAAAACACTTTTACAAAGATAAAGGCTTTTTCTGTGATTCCCACCACCACCGTCCCCCTCAACCCCGGGACTATGTCCTGAAAGTTACACACACTGGATGGTGAAAGTCTTTGCAAGCAAGACTTCCTAAAATCACTGTCCATCTTAAAGAGATCGATACTCAATTATTAAGTTGTGGATAGAAGGGATACAGGAAATGTCCTAATGTTATCAGAGTGGGGACTGGCCTCTTAGAAAAGATCTCTAATGAAAACATTATATATGGATTAGAAGTATTATATGCTAGCATGGAGATGGAGATAAAGATGTGTTAAGTGACTCAAAAGTGATTTTATTAATGATGAGAACTAGATGTCAAAACATATGTAAACAGTCTGAGTAAAATTGTTTTATGAAAGTGGAAACTAACATTCTAAATTAATACAATGGCTTATAAAATATATAATTTTATATATGATTATATAATTACATTAATAAAGAAAGATAAGTAACCACCTAACTTTTCAATCTATACCTCCACAAAGTTGCATATTCAAATCAACAAAAAAGCTTTGGTAAATAAAATATCTTATCCTAAAAGTAGCATATTACCTTCTATTTGGAGGTACTTAATTTTCCAGCAACTTTCATTGCATAGCATTGTATACAGAAAGTTCAGTAAATGCTACTTGTGGTCATTATTATAACAAATAGAAACTTCCAATTTACAAACAGAAAAATTAATTGAAATGAACTCAGGTGTAAAAATAAAACACAAGAATCAAAATCATGATTCCCAGTATCAGCTTAATTAGGTATTAAAGTCATGATATTTAAATACTTTCTGATCTCTCTTTATAAATAAGAACAAACAAAAAATAACCAACAAAAACCAGAAGTTTTTCTTCCGCTTCTGCATTTTTTAGGTAAGATGAGGTTACTCAGTCCAGAAGTTACATTGAAACCTTAAAACACAGGTAGTTTTAAGGTTTCATATAATTTAAGGTTTGCATATAATTTAATGGATTAAGTACCCTTATTATTAAGGTGATGCAACGAAAGAGACTTGAAACACATCTGTCCAAATACCATGTATAGTCAGCGTATTACAGACATATAGGACAGGGTGAATGGTTTGGTTCTGCAAAGCATGATAACTTACCTTGGCTTGCTAACTTGAACAGAAAATGCAGTGATTATTTAGCTTCAGAACACATACCTCTAAATAGTCAGTGGAGCAGTTTGTGTAATATTCCAATTCAAATGCTAAAAACGTATAATTCACAGTGTTTCCAGTTGTTGCTTGGATGGTCCAGTTGCAACGCTGGTTGACCGAATAGGGATTTGGATAATGTATACTCTCTAAGGTGCCATAGGTTTGATTCACAATCACCACGTTATCACATGCTGGGAAAAATAACAATGACTGTTAACCACTATCATACGTATCATAATTGCCCCAAGATGTGTATGATTTTTCTATAGGAAAATATCTATGTTAAAAAGAAACATATATATGTGTGTATACACAAATACACACACACGCATACACATAAATAGACGCATACATACACAGGTAGTTGGTGCAGCATTTTTATATGGAAATGGTCTCCATTTAGAACAAATGTGAAATAATATTTAAATGAATTCATAAACTTTAAAGTGTCATGAAAATTGCCTGTGTTAAAACTGGCATCATGTTGCTGTGAATTGGTGCAGAGAATAGCGTAGCCTGACTCACACATCAGTCTAATTTGTTTGTTTAGAAAAGTGTATTAAACATTCTATGCTTCTGTTTTTCTAACTTTAGCATTTGGAAGAGACAGAAATCTTGACCTTTAAATTCAACAGTTTAGAAACACAAAGTCCTATGTGAGTGCTAAAAATGATTAACAACATGGCTTTGTTCAACATTCAAAAGTCAGCATGAAATTCATAATAAAGACTCTGTTATTCCTCTAGTTAGTCATCAGGAAGATTCAATTGAATAGAAGCAATGTAAAAGATTTGAAGAAGAAACGAAAACATTAAATTTTGAAAAAAAGTCTTCAATCCGATGGTGGCATTTTCTTTAGCTGAGTTTTCAACACGACCGTACTAGGCACTTCTACGTATGGCTAGTCTTGGGAGCCACTGCCAAATTCTACCAAACTTAATGACTTGAATGAGGCCTAGGCATGCCTTTTCTCCAGTCTTTTGCATATTGTATGATGTGTAATAAAAGAGAATGGGAAAATAAATGTATTGAAAAATTGTCGCTGAAAAATGTGGTTTGTAGTTGCATTTCTCCTACATTGCTTCTTGACAGGTAACTGGGACACCATTTGTAAGTCATTGAGGTCTACAGTTTCCCTTAATAAAATTTAAGTACCTTTTGAGATAGAAGACAAAAGCAATAGTGTTGGATAACTTTGTATAATAGAATGGTGTCCCATTATTGACAGTCCCAATTAGAAGACTATCATGTTTAATTCAAATGAAAACCCATTAGCTGCTAACCAGTTACACCAATCTTTAAATTGTGACTATCTAAGCAAATTCTTCTTCCAGCTTTCTGAGCTTACCACATGTGTTAGTTACATGACATTATACTCAATGTGTAAGCATTTCTCCATCAAACAGAGTTAAACTTTTTCATAAGGAACTAAGATTTATTTTAGTTGCTCAAACTAATGGGTTACACTTCTTTCAATTTGCTTCATTCAAGAGACTGAATACCCACTGCAGTCACTGAGCAACCAGTACACACACTTACTCTGCTGGTATTTAACCAGGAAGCCGCCTCCTTGCTGGCCTTCATCTGTCCTCAGTTTTAAAGACATGCTGTCTCCACTGGAACGGATGACAGATGGCTTCTCATTCCCACAAAGCCGAGTTAACAGATGAGAGCTGGTACTTGACCCATCATAGACCTTTAAGAAAACGTTTTATTGTTTGTTTGTTTGTTTGTCACGCCACAAGGCATGCGAGATCTTAGTTCCCTGACCAGGGATCAAACTTGTGCCCCCTGCAATGGACGTGCAGAGTCTTAATCACTAGACCGCCAGGGAAGTTCCAAGAAAATATTTTAAATGTCAGATGATTATGGCTGTAAACATTATCTAAATGACTCTGCAATTCTTGATAAGTGGGGAAGAAATACAAAATGATATAACAATAGAAGAGCCCTGAATCAAATATCTTATAAAATTGTATTTAAATGTCTATAAACCTGAGCTATGTACTCAAGCTGTGGCTGTATATAAGGGTAAGGGAAAGAACCTAGCCTGAAATGTAAAGATTGAAAATAAAGGATTGTTACATGTTTTTGAGACCATAGCTATTATCAGTAGTCTTCCTTGCTTTTTTATTTCATAGTTTATCATTTATGACACTTTAACACATTTTTTATTTAGGTGGTTATTTAATGGAGATGGTGACTTACTGGTACTGTAAAAAGCTCTGTTTTATTGACTTCAGTTATCTTTAATTCAACCTCTGACACAGTCCTCTAGATTGTTAGTTTTCAATACATATATACAAATCATGTAGATAATAACTATGATAAATCTCATAACCCCTTTCAGGAGATTTTTAACCGTATCTTAACAGTCTATATTCAATATATTTTAAAGACTTAATATACCAAGCCATTCATTAATATATGCTGTACTTAGAAAGGTATTTTCATCAAATTTTCTTTTAATTTTTTATTTTGTTTAAATTTTTAATGTGGATATTGTTTAAATGATCCCTTTTCCTGAATCTCAGAAATAAAAAATGAGGCATCAATGTGCACCGGGCAAGATGGGAGCAGTGAAAGCTACAAGTGAAACTTCATACATACAGCCAGATAGTCTTGACTACAATTTGGATGATACTCCAAATGGAAGTCTTCAAACTCCAGCAGGAACGGACTGCCACGGCTGGCCTTCAGCCACCAGGAGCACTCAGAGCTGTGATAGTAGGGCATCGGGTAGTTGGGGGACGTGAATGTGCCGGTGGACGTGGTGAGATTGCCCCCACAACCTGCGGGAGAAAGACTGGGGATAACACACAGTCTTTTCTTTCTGTAAAACGGAATTCTCTTGTCTATTTCAAACTGGTGCTACTGTCACTCCCCTTAAAAACCAACAAAACAACCCTGCACCACCAAAGACTAGCTGGCTTAAAATGTCAATTCACATCAGTGTACTTTCCTTTTCCCAACCAAGATGACCAGCTTGATGAACTATACCAGGGAATATGACATTTTCCCTTACTATGTCCTTCAAAAATAAAAACAAAAACAAAACAGTTAGAGTTAATTCAGAAATATTCACAATGTTGAAGTTTATTACAAATAGTACTGACAAAATACAGCTAGAAAAAAATAATATGTAACAGCACAGCAATCCAAGAATGAAAAATCCAATCTGATTGGACTCTCCAATAAAGGGCAAGTCTTGGCCATTTACCTGTTAAGGACCCATCCCAGTAAGCCAAGAATCCAGGCCCAGAGCCGAAGAAGTCACTCTTAAATTTTAACCATAACTTGTTACTGTGGGAGATGATTCTTGGAGGTAAATTTGAACCACAGTATTGCCCCAGGAGTGGTGAATTTTCATAGCCTCCATTCCTGTGACAAAATATAGGTGTGATCATTTATTAGGTTATTAGGTTATAATATAAACATTTAACATTAATTAACTTTGAGATCAAAAACAGATCCATTTGTCAGTCAACCTCTCTCAAAAATATTCTGAAAACAATTGCAAGCTTTCAGTTTTTCACTTTATTAAATAGCATGTGAATAACAATGAATAAAATCACCATCATTTATTGTTGACCTGACATTTTATACACCCAATTACAAATAGAGAAAAAGTACTCAATCTTCTCTCTTTCAAATAAAGCATCTGCCAAATGTATCACAGAACAAAAGATAAAGAAACAAAAATTATTAACAATATAAACAAATGTGGCTTAATTTTACAGAGAAACTTGAATGTTTTTCTAATTTGAAAGTTTTCAAAATGTAATATATTTGACATAGTTATGCATAGTTTTAAAAATACTTCCTTCCCTAAGAACTTTTGGGGTCTTAAATCTAGTTTACTATCTATAGTTTATATTCTGTATTTTCCAAGCCTAAAAAAAGATTCATTCAACCAATGACTGCTGATAATTAAGAAAATCATCTTATTTTAGCATTATATGGTGGTGGTGCTCAATCGCTAAGTCATGTTCGACTCTTGGCAGACCCATGAACTGCAGCATGCCGGGTTTCCCTGTCCTTCACTATGTCTACTCAAACTCATGTGCATCGAGTTGGGGATGCCATTCAACCATCTCATCCTCTCTCACCCTCTTTTCCTCCTGCCGTCAATCTTTCCCAGCATCAGGGAATTGTGATTTACTGTTTAAGTAGCTTACTTTACATCAGAGAACTAAATTTAGTATAAAATAGTATAAGATTCTAGCCTTTTGAAATGCCAAATAAAAACTTTAACACAGAAGGGCAACAAATTATTAGTCTAATTTAACTCACTGCAACGATCTGGAAATCCCATGGACACAGAAGCCTGGTGGGCTATAGTCCATGGAGTCGCAAAAGAGTCAAACATGACATAGCGACTAAAACAACAATAACAATCTGGGGAGATATTAATATATACCTTAACTCACCTTTACTGCAAATATAACTTTAAAAAACCCATCCTTTCAAAGCAATGAAGAATTAACGAAAAAGCCTTGCACTGAAATTCACAAGCCTTTCTGTTTTCCTACTGCTAAGTCAGGTTCCAAACGACAAACTTTGTATCTTGTAAGAAAGAGCACAAAAAGGAGCTTCACAGAACATTTTCTATATTTTTTCTTATCCTTTCCAAGAAAAATTAAAAGTGAAAATAAATAAGAAAAAAAAAAGATTATGATGAAATAAAGGTGCTTACCTGATTTCCACATAATCTGCTACACATGTACTACCAATGGCATCCTCCAAGGAGAAGTTTGTGAAGTGTAACGCAATCTGTTGGCTGCTTTCCACTGTGATCCTATAAATGCATTCCAAGTTGTTGGGGTAAAAACCGGGGAAGTTTGGAGAAGTGAAAGTCCCAGATTCTTCTGTATAGTCATTCAAGCATGCTGTAAAAAGAAACAGATCCCAAGAGGAAAAATAATTTACAAGATAATACATTTATAAGACATTTAGTTATATATACGTCATTAATTTATGCTAATATATTTGATTTTCAATATGCCATTCTGGGATGTTCAAAGAATGACTTCCTTTCAAAACAAAGTTTTCGAAATCTCAAAGGCAAAAACAATTACTAATAGTAAACCTAAGCTATATGGTGGAAGTAGTTACATGTAACCACAACTTTTTGGTTCTTGAAAGTACTTTAATTTTTTCTAATCCATGCAAATTATCATAAACATTATAAACTAGGCTTACCTACAGAAATCACAGGGGAAGGCTTAGTAATAATTCAGTTCTTTCAAACTTTCTTTCAAAATGGTTTTTGTCAAAGCACGCATTTATGAGAAATGACAAAACCAGTACTCAGCCACATGGGGATGAATAGGAGACGAGACCCGGGGATAGGAATGACCTTGAATCAATGCCCAGTTCAGATACCAGCAAGCTGTACAACCTTAGGCAACTTGCTCCACTGTTCTGAGCCTCATCTCAAAAATGGAGATGTAACTATTTTTGAGTATACACCCAAGGGTCATAGATAATACAATTAAAGGACTTGAACATGGCATTGTTCATGCTATATTGACTATGGCAAAGCTTTTGACTGTGTGGATCACAAAAACTGTGGAAAATTCTTAAAGAGATAGGAATACCGGACCACCTGACATGCCTTCTCAGAAATCTGTATGCAGGTCAAGAAGTAACAGCTAGAACTGGACATGGAACAACAGACTGGTTCCAAATAGGAAAAGGAGTACGTCAAGGCTGTATATTGTCACCCTGCTTATTTAACTTAAATGCAGAGTACATCATGATAAATGCTGGACTGGATGAAGCACAGCTTGAATCAAGGTTGCCAGGAGAAAGATCAATAACTTCAGATATGCAGATGACACACACTTATGGCAGAAAGTGAAGAAGAACTACAGAGCCTCTTGATGAAAGTGAAAGAGGAGAGTGAAAAAGTTGGCTTAAAGCTCAACATTCAGAAAACAAAGATCATGGCATCTGGTCCCATCACTTCATGGCAAATAGATGGGGAAACAGCGGAAACAGTGGGAGAATTTATTTTGGGGGGCTCCAAAATCATTGCAGATGGTGATTGCAGCTGTGAAATTAAAAGATACTTGCTCCTTGGAAGAAAAGTTATGACCAACCTAGATAGCATATTAAAAAGCAGAGACATTACTTTGCCAACAAAGGTTCATCTAGTCAAAGCTATGGTTTTTCCAGTAGTCATGTATGGATGTGAGAGTTGAACTATAAAGAAAGCTGAGCACCAAAGAATTGATGCTTTTGAACTGTGGTGTTGGAGAAGATTCTTGAGAGTCTCTTGGACTGCAAGGAGATCCAACTAGTCCATCCTAAAGGAAATCAATCATGAATATCCATTGGAAGGACTGATGTTGAAGCTGAACCTCCAATTCTTTGGCCACCTGATGCGAAGAACTGGCTCATTTGAAAAGACCCTGATGCTAGGAAAGATTGAAGGTGGGAGGAGAAGGGGATGACAGAGGATGAGATGGTTGGATGGCATCACCGATTCAATGGACATGGTTTGGGTGGACTCTGGAAGTTGGGATGGACAGGGAGGCCTGGCGTGCTGCGGTCCACGGGGTTGCAAATGGTTGGACATGACTGAGCGACTGAACTGAACTGAACATAGTATGTGCTTAGTAAATGATAGAGATCATCACTACACTCTAAAATGGGATAGAGAAGTGCAAGAAAGGCAGAGCATAAATATGAGGAATAAATGAGATCATTCATATAAATCTTTTAGATAGGATAATTTTATTTCCTAAATAACTACTAGCTTTTCTACTTTACCAGTTTCAATTTGATCTATTCATCTCTTCATGCTCTCTAGTCACTGACCAACCCACTTAATCTCCTATGCCCTCCAAGTCTGAGGTATTTCTGAAAGAAAATATGGTTTCAATGTATCTTCAACTGTATCTGGTAATAACATAAATCTAGGATCCCGGAGTAGACACAAGTCCCTGATGGGCAGGTTTTGGAGGAGAATAAACTATTATATTTTATGATGAATAAAAAAAGAAAATGAGGGTGGTTAGGTGTGCTATTTCCCCAAGTTGCTGCTGTATAACCATACTCAGAAAAGAAAAAAGGAACCATTGGCACAGAGGTGCACAGAAAACATTACGGGTTCTCCTATCATGTACAGCCCTCAGAATAACAAGCATTTACCACATAGTTGGTTATTTGATTTTAAACAGCAAGTAATCAAGACTTAACTTACTGAAGGAGTTGACGGTGATATTTAACTTCAGGGATGAATGTTGTATACTTTTCTATAGTCTGCCAAGATGTTTCTTCAAGGGCCAAAGAATAATGGAAGGAAGAAAAGGAAGGAAGATCAGAAGAAAGGGAGGGAGGAAAGAAGGGAAGGAGGAGGAAAAAGACAGAGATAAAGCAGGGGAAAGCAGGAGCAGGGCTCTGTGTGAAGAGGTGGTATATTAAGTATTTCAGATCCAGTAAGGAGTATTACTAAGATAAAAATTCATGGATCAAATGAACATTAAATAAAGGCTGTGAAACAGTCTCCTTGAGCTGATGAACTTATAGACTGACCACAGACTCACTGACCACACCACATTCAGATAGCTTTAAGAATTTATTTCAGAATGCATATTGCTAGGCCTTGAGCAAACACAAAAAGAGATATCATTAAAAAGCCAAATAAGGACATAAAATAGAATACTAAAAATATTCTGTAAACCAAAGAGAAGACAGGAAAGTGGAAACAGAAGAAGGGCATCTATGAAAACCCCAAACTTAACATCATACTTGGGTAGTAAAGGACCAAGTGCTTTCCTGTCAAGATAAACAGCAAGGCCAGTATGTCCAATCTCACTCCTTCTATTCAATGTTATAGACAGTCCCAGTTATGGCAAAAGGCAAATAGAGAGAGACAGACAAACAGATAGTGAATAGGAAAAAATAAAACTGTCCTTACAGATAAGATCAATTGCCTATGTAAAATACACTAAGAAATCTACTAAAAGATACTGGAACTAATAACCGAGTTTAGTAAGGTTATAGGATATAAGATAATTATTCAAAAATCAATTTAATTTTCAAATACTATTCCAATAACTGGAAAATAAAATTTTAAATACCACTTACAACTGCATAAAAAGCATAAAGCACTTGACAGAAAATTTAATGGGAAGAAACAAAAATTCTACAGTGAAAACTTTAAAACATAGCTGAAAGATAATTCAAAAGATTTGAATAAATAGAGAAGTAAATATGATACTGGATTGGAAGACTCATTGTAAAATGCCCTTTGTCCTAAGATTCATCTATATATTCAATCCAATCTTAATCAAATTCCCAATAAGTTTGTATTTTTCGTTTGTTTGTTTTTTTGCTTCAGTTCAAATTGAAAAGATGATTCTAAAATTGTATATGGAAGTATAAAAAGCCTAGAATAATCAAAACAATTTTGAAGAATCTGGATGATTTACACTTCCCGATCTTAAGATAAACTATAAAATTACATAATATGAAATAATAGAGTCTATTGTCATAGGGGAAAGATACATAGATCAATGGAATAGAACAGTCATTCCAGAAACTGACCCAAAGATACAAGGACAATTAGTTTTCAACAACAATCCAAAGGCAATTCAGTGCAAAAAGGACAATCTTTTCAACAAATAGTGCTTGAATGGTTAAATATCATTTGCTAAGCAAACAAACAACCTCGAATACATAACTCACATTACATAGGAAAATTAACTCAAAATGGGTCATAAACATAAATGTAAAAGCCTCACACCAAAAATCTTGCAGAAGAATCCGCAGAAAATCCTCACAACTTTAGTAGACATAGATTTTTAAGCAACATAAAAAGAAAAAAAAGAAAAACTAGCCATGAAGGGAAAAAAGGACATATTATTGCTCTTCAAACAATACCATTAAGAAAAAGAAAGGGTCAGCTGCACACAGTGGGAGACAATATGTGCCATACATTTATCTGAAAAAAGACATAATTGTATGTAGAGTATATAACATATGACAATAATAAACAGAAATGAACAAGATGATTTCAATGGACACTTCACAAAAGAAATATATGAATTGCCAATAAGCATGTAAAAAAGTACTCAGTCGTACTAGTCATCAGGGACATGTAAATTAAAACAATAACGAGGCACAACCATTGGTGGCTAAAATGAAAAGATTGACGATACCAAGGATTGACAAAAATGTGGAGAAAGTAGAATTCTCTTTCATTGCAGATGGGAACATAAAATGATATAACCACTTTGGAAAAATAGCTGGAAATTTCTCATGAAATTAAACACAGCATTACTATAAGACCTAGAAATTCTACCCTTAGAATTTACTCAAGAGAACTGATAATCTAAGTCCACAAAATACTTATACATCAATTTCACAGCAGCTTTTTTCATAATAGCTAAAAACGGTTAACAATCCAACTATCCAAAAACAAGTGAATGGATATCAAATTATGATACAGCCCTTACAATAGAAGACTATTCAGCAATGAAAAGAACTTCTTATAAACAGGATGATATGAACAAATTTGAGAAGCATTATGTTTCTCATGTAATAAGCCAGACATAAAAGAATGCACTGTGTGTTCCCATTCATATTTGCCTTTTGAATAGGCAAAATGAATACACAGTGATAAGCACAAGGTCTGCAGTTGTCGAGATGGAGGGTGGGGAAGCCCCTATAAAGGGACACCAGGACACCTTCTGAGACGATAAAAGTGTTCTATATTTTGCATGGAGTGGTGATGACATGGGTATACACACTTGCTAAAACTATGAATGAATTTTACTACATGGAATTACAAAATAAAAGTCTATGGGTTATTAAAAGGGTGAAAGTTCTGTTAAAAGACAAGTTGAGTTCTCTGAAGGATATCCAATAAATAATTTGGATATCTAACATTTAATAAATAAAGTTAAAACAGAGAAAGAAAAATATTTTGAAAGTACACATTTTATAAATATTAAATGATATAATATTTAATGTTAATATTTTTAGTTTTTATGAGATTCATGTCTGTAATTTAACAGAGAGAAAAACAGTGGTTCTCTAAATTTATTTGTTTCTTAAAAGGTTACTAAGTGCTTTTACCTAACACTGGAACATGTACAATGTTCATATGACAGTGTAAACTGCTCTTTGTAAAATAACATTGATATTGAGAAGTATGAGTAGGCTTATGTTTATAGGCAGTGTAATGAGAATATGCTAGGCTTTGGCTTCCTACTATGCTTTGCAATAAAGCACAAATAATTAAAGTTAAATATATTCCCATAAAAGGATATTCACATATTGTCATGATGCTTTTTACATCAATACAAGATCCAAACATGTAAATGCCTTTTATTTATTTCTCATGTACCCAAAGGGAAACTTATGCCCAATGGCAGTTTGCCCTTTATTATGGTCTAACAATACTGACAAACTGATGAAAAAGAAAAGTAGATTTCTTCCATCTAATATATCCAACTGAAGTAGCAGTGAAAAGCACATCTCTGCAGATCAAAGATAGCTATTAGTAGGCCTCTCACAGCTTTCTTTCTGATCAACTTCAAAAAAAAAAAAAAAAGTAAAAGAAGAAAAGAAAGTATATAAAAGTTTTCCATGGATGACCATAAAATCACAAAGTCATATTTTTCTAAAAATGACAATGTAGGTCTGCCTCTACTAAGCACTTTTAAATAAGTTTTAGTAACATAGCATTCAGTTCATTATCAAAGGGGAAATTCAAAAACATGGATAATCCTCCAACTCCAAAAGCAATGATGCTATCATCACATATGATTTGGGTGACAGGACAAGGATAAACTGATCCTGTGGCTAGAAAAGTGTCTCTCCTAGGGAGACTCTAGATTATGAGTAGCTGTTCTACCACCTCCCTGCTTTGTCTTGTGAGATAACTAATGGGATTTTGTTGCTTAGTTGCTCAATTGTGTCTGACTCTTTGCAACCCCGTGGACTGTAGCACACCAGGCTTCCCTGTCCTTCACCATCTCCTGGGGTTTGCTCAAACTCATGTCCACTGAGTTAGTGATGCCATTCAATCATCTCGTACTCTGCCATCCCCTTCTCCTCCTGCCTTCAATCTTTCCCAGCATCAGGGTCTTTTTCTAATGAGTGAGCCCTTTGCAACAGATGGTCAAATAATTGGAGCTTCAGCTTCAGCATCAGTTCTTCTAATGAATATTCAGGATTGATTTCCTTTAGGATTGACTGCTTGGATCTCCTTGCAGTCCAAGAGACTCTCAAGAGTATTCTCCAGAACCATAGATCAAACTTATGTGATTAGCCAGTCACATTCATGAGCAACCCTATAGGCAGAGCTTTCTGAAATCATTTACAAAATTTCTGGGTCTGCATGAATCCCTATGACCTCAGATTTTCTAATTAACCCTGGGACTGTCATCTGCTTCTACTGGCATATTTGGTTTAACAATCCTCACAATGAAGACCTGAGAGAAGATAAAATTACAGGTTCCATTTCTCCACTAGGAAAGAAAAAGTCTCCCTAACCCAAATCTAACATTCACCTACAATTTTCTGCTAGGTGGTCACAGTAATGACTTTTTTCCCCATGTCAATGATCAATTCTAATGAATATGGATACAAGCTGAATCACTAAAGCAGCTATTGTAAAATTGTATTTGAATATCAGTAATTCTATTTTAAATCTGGCACAGTCATGGCCCTTTAGAGCAATTATGAACTTTTCACAGAAAATGTTTTATTTTATCTTCCCCAACTATATGAAACAGCCAGACATTCTAACCTTCACTTCTTAGAGATGAAGGTACAGATAAAGGAGCTGAGGCTCCGGGAGGTTAGGCTCTGAAAATCACTTAGTTCAGACAAAGCAAAGATAAAATTCACATCCAAGTCCTTCCTTTCCAAATCCTGTGTTCTTTAAAATCCCTGGTTTCTTTAAGCATGGAATGTCAATTTAGAAATGAAGAGAGGACTTCCTTGGTGGTCCAGTGGTTAGGACTTCACCTTCCAAAGCAGAAGGTGGGGGTTCTATTCCTGGGTTGGAAGCTAAGACACCACATGCTTGAAGGCCAAAAACCCAAAACATAAAAAAACAGAAGCAGTACTGTAACAAATTCAATAAAGACTTATAAAAATAATAGAAATGAAGGTGAGTAGGAAACTAAGAATATCACAATTAAATGTCTTATTTAGCATGTTTATTCTAAGAACTAAGAAATATAATAAATAAGATAAATCAGGCTTCCCTGCTGGTTCAGTGGTTAAGAATCCACCTTGAAATGCAAGGGACACAGGTTCTATATGTGGTCCAGGAAGATCCCACATGCATGGGGCAACTAAGCCTGAGTACCATAACTACAGAGCCTGGCTCCAGAGCCTGAGAGTTGCAAGTACTGAGCCTCCGTGCTACAACTCCTGAAGCCTGTGCACCTGGAGCCCATGCTCTGCAACATGAGAAGCCACTGCAGTGAGAAGCCCACACACCTCAACAAAGAGTATTCCCTGCTCACTGCAACTAAAGAAAGCCCACATGCAGCAACAAAGACCCATCACAGCCAAAAAATAAAATAAATCTCAAAACAAACAAAAAAAAAATAAGATAAATCTACTGAGCTGGAGAGTGGTAGGAAACCCATACATACAGCAAAAAATATTAGAAAATACTGACCAATGAGAAAGTAAATCTTTAAAAGATCAATAAACTTACTAAAAACCTTTTACAGAGGGAAAATATCTGAATATCTCAAAGCAGAAAACACAGAAAGAATCAGAGAGGCTTGTGACTTGCCCCAAGCTTTCCAAGTTAGCAGCAAGGTTGGGACCAGAACCAAGGCTCTGACTATACCTTCAGCTGTCCTTTCACCAAATCATAGAAAACACTTTCCATCATGAGGAGTTACAGCCCAATCCACTATGAGATCTCAGTTGTAACTCTAGTAATTTATGTCCTAAGACATGACTTTCAGAATCTCTGATGAACTGTCATGTTTCATTAGAACCATCTGAATAGATTGCTAAAAACCTACCCTAGACCTATGCAACTCAGATTCCCTGGTGGCTCAGAGGGTAAAGAATCCGCCTGCAATGCAGGAGACCTGGGTTCAATCCCTGGGTTGGGAAGATTCCCTGGAGAAGGGCATGGCTACCCCCTCCAGCAATCCTTCCAGGAGAATTCCATGGACAGAGGAGCCTGGTGTCTACAGTCCATGGGATTGCAAAGAGTCGTACATGACTGAGCAACTAACACACACTCTGGTACCTGAACTTTTAATAAGAAAACCCTACCTCAAGTTTCCAATGAATGCTCAAGTTTGAGAACACTGCTCTACTGGACTGAAGTTTTAAAACAGAAACAGAACACTCTCTATTCATGTCTTCTAAAGAAACCCTTGTTTGCCCTTCTGTTAATCATTTCTTGACTTCTCACTCTTAGATGTCTCTTCTGTGCTCAATTCCAGGGTGATGGATGAAAAACAGCACTAAACACCTGCCCGCAAAGTGAATCAACTGTGCATATACAAATATCTACCTTTTCTTAGATTCTTTTCCCATATGGATCATTACAGAGTATTGAGTAGAATTCCCTGTGCTATTGTCTATTTTATATATAGTATGTATATATGTCAATCTCAATCTCCCATTTATTCCACACTTTTAACAAATGTAGGTAGCAATCTAATAAGATAATGTCATGATCCACTAAGGAATCATGACTGTTTCAATGTCTGAAAAACACTAGACTGGACATTATACAGCTTTCATTTAATGTTAAAGTGGAAAGTGTGTCATGTACATTTCTCTCTTCTTTCTTAAATCCTCTTAAAGTCCTCTCGGTAGGATCATAGTAATGTATATGCAGTAGATGTTAACAGAAAATAAAATTACAGTTAAAAAACTAAAGGTAACTAATCAATTACATTCTCTCAGAATTAAAATATTTTGTGCTTTAAATTAACAAATATTTAAAATCCAGTTTCATAAATCAGTTGCTAAGATATCCTTGAGGGTTTCTATCCGCAAAAATTTTCTTGTTAGTTCTTTGTCTCTCTTACCCCAGGCACATCTGGATGGAGGCAGAAACAGTGATGAGAGAAGGAGTCAAAGTAATGACCAGAAGTCAATCTCTTTCCGCCCAAACACATACTTAGGGGCTGACATCATAGCCCCATGGTACAAACTACAGATGGGAAAGTAACTGGATTCAAGTCAGGAAATTTAACTTTTATCAGATGAAGACAGGAAAGGCTTGAACAGAGAAACTCACACCTGTAGAGCCGAGGGACTAAAAGCCAACAATCCAACACCATCAAGATTGTGATTGCTCTAAAAATAACTTTTGCTAAAGCAATAAATAAGATGAAGACCACCAACTGAGCTTCCATTGACACTTCTCCCTGGTACTATTGCACCCTGCAGACAACATCAAAAATAATATGATAGCTGAAAAGAAAGCACCCCACCACCTTGCTATTTCCAGGTGGGCGGCTCACTCAGACTCCGGCTGCCTGGACCCCCAGGTCAGTCTCCTGAGTCCAGCCCTTCCCTGAGCAGTCCTGCGGGGGCCCCTCAACAATTCATGAGGGCCAGCCACACATACCCTCGTCTATGGGAAACTGAGACGGGCTCCAAATGGTAAGATGAGGGGCCATATGGCTTCCTGGATACAATCATCAGGTTGCTCTTTAGAATATTTGCCTGTGGGAGTCAGACCGATGAAATCATCCAGCAAAAGGCAGGCACACAGCGACCAGCCAGGCTCACTCAGGCTCAGCCAAGGAACAGAAAGCCAGCACTTCCTTGTCTGTGATTTCAGCCCTGTCTGGACGCAACAGCCAAGGTAGTGATTACCCTACAGGGAGGCCGACCAGAGTCTGCAGAGTTATCCGCCCCAGAAAGCCCTTCTCTTTCCTCACCTGTGTTTCCCTTTGTTTATCAGTTTCCTGTTCTGTCCAGCAGGCTTCTTTCCTTTTTCACAATCTTCTTATTTTATCTGTCTCTTATCTTTCTCAATTAAAATGTATCATACTCCATGCCAGATTACCCCCATTGCACTAGATACTGCTTTACAAATCAGTGTGATTTTTAGCAGAGCTGTGTTAGTCACTGTAGCGGCACTGCGAGCTGTTACAAAGATTTCCATAATATTTTAGGAGGTCCCACGTGCATCGTTTGTTATCTAAGTTACAGCTAGTTTATTCATGCAGCAAATTAAACTTGTGTTCACAGTTGATTAAAGGCAGAAGACATCCCAAAGATCATCAAATCCAACCCCTTAATTTTACAGATGAGAAGACTATGGCCCAGAGAGTTCAAGTGACTTGCTCCAAATCTGAATCTAATATTCAGCTGTGGTTTGGGCCAAATATATGAGGCAGATAAAACCACAGGAGTATGGAAAATTGTGTGCATACTAGGATTTCTTGAAAAGCCAGTTTTGGTCAGTGGATGTTAAAAATCTGAACCAAGTCCAGTAAATATGTCAATCATATAATATAACCTACTGGAATTGCCAGGGATTCAATTTCTCAGGTGCTGGAGCTAAATAATAAACTGCCTTGAGAGTGGGACCCATAGGAGAGAACGGTGTATAGCTTTCTCACAGTTGGGATCCTGGAGAAATCTAAAGCCATGCTTCTAAAACAGAACTTGAACTACTAGAATGCAGCCTGAAACAAAGAATCAGGGTCAGATGCTCTGAGAAGAAACAAGTGAGAAACTGAGAGGGACTCCAAGTAGATTAACTTACGTTTTTTTTTTAAAGGGAGTGGGGGCTTTAAAATATGAGAGCCTGGGGTTTCTGGATGCAGGAGTGTCAGCAGGAGCGCATATGGCACAATGAAACACTCTCAGTACTTTCTTAAGCAACAAAGAATTGCATGCTTCTGGGACAATTCAAAGGTGTGAAATGCTTGGGAGACTTAGTCACATACCCCCATATGTCATAACTGCACAGTATTTTGTTCCATGAGCTATCTTTCTAAATACTATGCAAAAGGAAAACCCAGACTCCCTAAAAACGTGTATATCCCAGTGGCAACATGAACCTAAGAAAACACGTTTATTGCTGCTGTTTGGTCGCTAAGGCTTGTCCAACTCTTTATGACACCATGGACTATAGCCTGCCAGGCTCCTCCGTCTATGGGATTATCGAGGCAAGCACACAAGTGGGCTGCCATTTGCTCCTCCAGGGGATCTTCCTGACCCAGGGATCGAACCCACATCTCCTGCATTGGCAGGCAGATTCTTTACTGCTGAACCACCAGGGAAGCCCTAAAACCCATAGTTTCTGGGGCCAGCTAGGAACATCTCTGGTTTACCTATGACCTCAAAGACCCTGCTGGCAAATGGTGCTTGTTTCCTACACTGCATTGACAAAGAGCAAAGTAATGATGAGAATTAAGTAATAGAAAAATATAATAAAAGGAATAAATGCTGAAAAGTTTCAATTTCATTAGGTCAAATTTAGAAATGTATATTCTAACAAGAAAACTTCCATTTTCTGCCATAGAATTCCATGTAGTGTAATGGTTTCTAACTCTGTTTTTGTCCTTTTTCTAATTTCTTAAATTTTTGGTCTCTTTGGTAACATTTAATTTTGATAGAAATTTAAATTCAACAGAAAAGTTGTTAGGAATAGTTCCCAAATTCCTTTCACTTAGATTTACTACATACGTATATTTTGCTCCCATTGCTTCATTATTCCTAAAAACATAAACATTTTCTTACACAACCATAGTACAATTACCAAAATTAGAAGATTTAACACTGATAAAATACTCTTATCATTACTCTATGTTTAACATGAAAGCCACTTAAGTCACTACACTTTATTATAAAAGCATCTTTCTTTATATAGCACAAATTTTGGCATAAACTATTCTTATGGTACTATTTAGTAAGAAAGTAAGTGAAACCAAGCATACAATGCTGTTTTCTCACCTGCTGAGGCATCAGTTGCTTCATAGTTTATTAGAAAGCCTTCATAAGCAAGGTCAGAGTCAGCCACAAATGTAAGCCTTACTGAGTTGTCATTACTGGTAAGAGAGGGCGGAATAGATTTTCCACAATATCTATTTGGAACCAAGAAAGAACACAGATTTAAAAACTTTCAGGATGCTCAGAATGACATACCCCAAATTCAGTTCAGTTCAGTTCAGTCGCTCAGTCGTGTCCGACTAGGACATGTTAAAAAAACACAATAATAATATCCTATATTAACCTTAAAAAACAAATTTATTTCAAGCACAAAGCATATACAAAGTTGCTAAAGATCATCCAAACTCACAGCTACTTCCTTTAGACGGTTTTATGTATGTGCCTAAGTGTGTGACATGTCATATAACATAATTTTAATGAAATTAGAAATTCTGAGCTACAGTAGGTAACCATATAGCATATTAATGAACTTATTAATAAAAATATAATAAACATACTTATACAACAAAGGAAAATCATGTATTATAAACTCATAGCACAGACTCTAGAGTCAGCTCTATCCCTTACAGGCTTTATGATTTTGGACAGATGTCTCAGTTTTCCCATCTATAAAATGGGGATGGTGATATGACGTACTTCAAAGAGTTGTCCTGAGAATTGTATGAGTTAATACACTGTATATAAGGAACTTAGAACAGTGTCTAGAATAGTTAGCCTTATACAGGTGAACTCGACTATCTTTACAATACTGGTCCCTGCAGAGGTAAGAATTTGATTGCTAATCCATAGCAAATTTTTGCTGAAGAAAGCAATTTTTACTCGGGAAACCCATTCTATAAGACATCATGTTGTGAGCTCTTATCTAGAAACACTTGTGAGAGAAATGACTAGAAAATCAAAATCTCAATTCAAAGAACACTTGGTAAAAGCAAAGGAATGACAGGAGGAAAAAATAGAAACCAAAATAAGACAAAGTATTAAACATGGGAAATGGATGAGTTAATTTCTGAGGCAGAAAAAGGAGGGAAAATGGTGTATAATACCATTTCAGTGTAAAAATGATTTAATATCTTAATCAAAACAAAGGTAGATGAATTAATATTCTATATGTCTCTCTTTTGAACAACAACAATAACAGTTTATATCATTCAGCAAAAAATAGGTAATTTTCAGTGATTAGGAGTCAAGTACCAACCATAAAAAAGAAGGAATTTTAAAAGTTTAAAGATTAAGACAAGGAAGAGCAAAAAAATGAAGAGGGAGAATAAAGTTAGGGGAAAAAATAAGTGTAAGGAAACAATGGATAAGGAAAAAAATGTTTAAAAAATGGATGAGGAAAAAGAAAATGAAATACAAAAAAAGGGGGGAAAGGGAATCAAGAGATATCTATGCCCAACAAAGATGTAATAACAGGGGCTAGATTTACATAATCTTTTTTTCTGAAACAACTGAAAACCTGGACAAAATAGATAAAAACAATGGTTCTCAAGACACTAGATATCAAGCAGTGGAAGACAATAACTCTTCAGAGACAGGAGACAAGTGAATAACAATGATCAAACTGTTTCTGAGTAACTTAACTGCATCCAAAAACAAAACCCAAGAATACTTAGAGTAATACAGTAGTGTCTGGTACACAAACACAAAACTTAAAATGTCTGTCATCCTATCAAATATTGGTGTTCAGTCGCTAAGTCGTGTCTGACTGTTTGTGACCCCATGGACTGCAGCACATGGGGCCGCTCTTAGTCATGTGCACTGAGTCAGTGATGCCATCCAACCATCTCATCCTCTGTTGCCCCCTTCTCCTCCTGCCCTCAATCTTTCCCAGCATCAAAATCCTTTCCAAAGAATTGGGAATATCAAGTATTACCAACTATGAAAAGAAGGAGGAAAGTATAACCCATATTGAGAAGAAAACTTCCTCAATCATACTATAGTGAGAAGGACTGAATCAGCAAAGACATCAAAATTTTATAACTGTATCCCACCAATTTAAGATGCTAGAAGGAAAAAATTAATATGTAAAGTAGGGATGTGAAATAAAAGATGGCCTGACATGAATTTCCAGAAGTGAAAATTACAATGTCTGTGATTGAAAAATGTACTTGGTAGGATTGATAGCAGAATAGACATTATAGAAGAAAAGATTGGTGCATTTAAATACAGAGCGATACTTTCCAAAATGAAATGCACAAAGACAAACTCAAATAAACAGAGTATCAGTGAGTTGTGGGACAGTATCAAATGGCCTAAGATAGGTGCAATTAGAGTTCCAAGGGCAAAAGAGACTAAAAAAGCACTTCAAGAACTAACAGCCCCCAAATTTTCAGATTTCATTAAACTATTAATCCTCAGACTAAAGGAACTCAACAAAATATGCTGACTGAGAAAAGTCAGATGAAAAATGAGTACATACAGAATGATTCTGCTTTTATACAATTTCAGATACACAAACTGACTTACAGTGATAGAAAGCAGTGCAATGATTTCCTGGGGCTGGGGAAGAGGGGCAGAAATGAAGACTTATAGAAGGTTTGAAGGCAGGAAGAAGGTGTGAAGGTGATGGATATGAGCACTGTTTTGATTTTGGTGATGCCTTCATGGGTATATCCTCATGTCAAAAGGTAATTACTAATGCCCAAGGCTACACGGAAAAAGAAAGAGCGTTCCAGAAAAACATCTATTTCTGCTTTCTTGACTATGCCAAAGCCTTTGACTGTGTGAATCACAATAAACTGTGGAAAATTCTGAAAGAGATGGGAATACCAGACCACCTGACCTGCCTCTTGAGAAATCTGTATGCAGGTCAGGAAGCAACAGTTAGAACTGGACATGAAACAACAGACTGGTTCCAAATAGGAAAAGGAGTACGTCAAGGCTGTATATTGTCACCCTGCTTATTTAACTTATATGCAGAGTACATCATGAGAAACACTGGACTGGAATCAAGAAAAGCTGGAATCAAGATTGCTGGGAGAAATATGAATAATCTCAGATATGCAGATGACACCACCCTTATGGCAGAAAGTGAAGAGGAACTCAAAGGCCTCTTGATGAAAGTGAAAGAGGAGAGTGAAAAAGTTGGCTTAAAGCTCAACATTCAGAAAACGAAGATCATGGCGTCCGGTCCCATCACTTCATGGGAAATAGATGGAGAAACAGTGGAAACAGTTCAGACTTTGTTTTTTTGGGCTCCAGAATCACTGCAGATGGTGACTGCAGCCATGAAATTAAAAGATGCTTACTTTTTGGAAGGAAAGTTATGACCAACCTAGATAGCATATTCAAAAGCAGAGACATTACTTTGCCAACAAAGGTCCGTCTAGTCAAGGCTATGGTTTTTCCTGTGGTCATGTATGGATGTAAGAGTTGGACTGTGAAGAAGGCTGAGCGCCGAAGAATTGATGCTTTTGAACTGTGGTGTTGGAGAAGACTCTTGAGAGTCCCTTGGACTGCAAGGAGATCCAACCAGTCCATTCTGAAGGAGATCAGCCCTGGGATTTCTTTGGAAGGAATGATGCTAAAGCTGAAACTCCAGTACTTTGGCCACCTCATGCGAAGAGTTGATTCATTGGAAAAGACTCTGATGCTGGGAGGGATTGGGGGCAGGAGGAGAAGGGGACGACAGAGGATGAGATGGCTGGATGGCATCACTGACTCGATGGATGTGAGTCTGAGTGAACTCTGGGAGTTGGTGATGGACAGGGAGGCCTGGCATGCTGGGATTCATGCGGTCGCAAAGAGTCGGACACGACTGAACAACTGAAGTGAACTGAACTGAAGGCTACACAGTAGTGAATAATGATATAGAAAAGGTCACTGAGAAGTGTGTTGATCTCACTTATTTTTTATAATACAACATGGTGGATGTTAACATCTTTTACAGAAGCAGAACACAAGAAAGCAGGAAACTTTCATGTTAAAAAGCAAAAAATAAAATATTCTCACCTCCCAAGAGATGTCTGAGAACCAGTGTCATAAACTTCTAGATAGTCCTTTGTGCAATTGTAATGAAACTCCAGATGAAATTCTCTGAATCTCAGATGAATCAGGTGACCAGGTTGGACTATGATATGCCAGGTACAACTGATGCCATGGGGGTAGATATTTGGATGGCCAGGACTTTGAATGTTTCCGGTTGACTCTGTAAGAACTTTTCCACATGCTGTTGAAATAAAAATAATAATAATTATCCAAGTTATTTTTAATTCTGATTAAAATTAGAACCAACAAGCTACCTGGAATTCCAAATAAAAATAATCTGATCATAACCTCTTAAAAGGTCAAAAAGGAAAAGTTTCCTTTTGTGCCACCTAGGATAACCTAAATTTCTCTCTTATTAATAGGTATCAATAAACCACTGAGATGTGCTGATTAGGAAATATATATTTCCTTTGCCTTTAAGTGTACTTTAAAATTTTTACAGCATAGGTGACTACACACCTACAGTATAGAATGATTTTCTATAATAATATATTTCCATTGTTCACTTATTCTCATACAAGCCCCAAAGGCAAAGTAGAAGAATCACTTACCCAGAGCTGCACTGCTAAATTCAGCCACAAAACCATGGTTGTCAGCAGAAGAACTTTTCACAAATATGACATGAAGAGAGTTGTACACGGATGTTATAAACGAAGGGATGTCTGCACCACAATGCTTTTCATTTTTCAGAGAACCCAAAATGGAACTGCTGCCAACCTAAGTAAAAAAGATATGTTCAAATTTATTCTCCTAGATATTTATTTTGGAAAACTTCTTCAAGAATAATTTTTTAATAAAATCTATTAATATAGTAAAAATCAATTTGAGAATATTTTAGTTGCCCTAAAAGAAACTCCATCCCCATCAGCAGCCACTCCCCATCCGCCTCAAGCCCCAGCCCCACAAAGCCATTATTCTGTTTTCTATTTCTATAGATTCCCTCTTCTGGACATTGCAAATAAATGGAATCATACAATATGCAGCCTTTCGTAACTAGCCCCTTTCACTTCGCATAGCATTTTCGAAGTTCATCCATGTTGTAGTGTGTATCATTACTGCATTTCTTTTTAATACCATATAATATTCCATTGCGTGGATATATCACATTTTATTAATCCACATATCAATTGATGGACATTTAGGTTGTTTCTACTTTCTGGCTACTATGAATAATGACTGTAGTCATTTAGGTACAACTTTTGTGTGAATGTATATTTCATTTTCCTTCAATGTATACCTAGAAGTGGAATTGCTGGATCAAATGATAACTCTATGTCTAACTTTTTGAGGAACTGTCAATTGTTTTCCACGACAGCCGTACCATTTACATGTTCACCAGTGGTGGGAAAGTGTAAAAGGGTTCCAATTTCAACACTGGTTATGATCTGACTTCTTGATTATAGTCATCCTAGTGGTTGCGAAGCAGCATCTTGTTGTGGTTTGATTTGTATTTCCCTGATGATTAGTGACGCTGAGTATCTTTTGTATATCTTCTTTAAGTAAATATATAAATTCATATTCTTTGCCCATTTAAAAATTATTTATTTTTAATTTCAATGAAGTTCAAATTTTTCAGTTTTTCTTTTGTTGTATTTTTTGTGTCAGATCTAAGAAGGCTTTGCCTAACCCCAAATCATAAACACTGACTCCTTGTTTTCTTCAAGAGTTTCATGATTTTAGCTCCCAAATTTAGGTCGGTGATCCATTTTGAGTTAATTTTTTTGTATGGTGTAAGGAAAGGCTCCAGTTTCCTAATTTCATTTGCGCATATTCAACACTACTTGAAAAAACCATTTCTTCCCATTGAAAGTCTTGGCGCTCTTTTCAAAAATCAATTGATCATAAAGATATAGCAATTTATTTCTGGATTTTCTGTTCTGTTACATTGCTCCATATTTTTATTCTTACTTGAAGAATACATGTAATATCCTCACTTGATTATTATAGCTCTGTTCTAAGTTTTAAAGTCATAATTATGACTCCTCCAATGTTGCTCTATTTCAAGAATGTTTCTGGCTATTCTGGTTCCCTTGTATTTCCATAAGAATTTTACAATCAACTTATGAGCTTCTGTGAAAATTCCCACTGGGACTTCAGTAGAGACTGAATTGAATCTTTAGATAAATTTAAGTAGTATTGTCATTTTAACAACATTAGTTCTTGTAATCCATTAATTTGAGATGTCTTTCTATTTATTGAGGTCTTTCATTTCCTTCCTTTGTAGTTTTCAAGAGTATAGATTTTAGATGTCTCTTTAAAGCTATATTCCTCAATGTTTGTTCTTTTTTATGCTATTGGAAATGAAATTGTTTCCTTGATTTAATTTTCAAACTGTTCATTGCTAGTGTATAAAAAAGATACGACTATCATATTTTGATCTTGTATCCCACAACCTGCTGAATTTATTAGTTTTGATATTTTATGTGTACGTGTGTGCATTCCTTAAGATTTTCTATAGACACTATCTGTGAATTGAAACAATCATGTTTCTTCCTTTCCATTCTAGATGCATTTTATCTCCTTTCCTTGCTTATTGTCCTAACTAGAATTTCCCGTATAATGTTGAAAACACATGGTAAGAACAAACATCTTTGCCTTTTTACTGATGACACAGAGGCAAAGTATTTAATGTTTATTATTAAAAATGATGTTAGCTTTATACACTGTTGGATTCATTTAGCTAGAATTTTGTTAAGAATTTTGCATCATTTATACAGAGTGAAGTAAGTCAGAGAGAAAAACACCAATACAGTATACTAACGCATATATATGGAATTTAGAAAGATGGTAACGACAACCCTGTATGCAAGACAGCAAAAGAGACACAGATGTATAGAACAGTCTTTTGGACTCTTTGGTGGGGGGATGCTTTGGGAGAATGGCATTAAAACATGTATAATACCATATAAGAAACGAATTGCCAGTTCAGGTTTGATGTAGGATACAGGAAGCTTGAAGCTGGTGCACTGGGATTACCCAGAGGGATGGCCTGGGGAGAGAGGTGGGAGGGGGGTTCAGGATGGGGAAGACATGTACACCCGTGGCGGATGCATGTTTATGTATGGCAAAACCAATACAATATTGCAAAGTAAAAATAATAATAATAATAAATAAATTAAAAAAAAAGAATTTTGCATCTGTATATTTTTTATAGATGCCCTTTATCAGATTAAGGAAGTTACGTTCTGTTCTTGGTTTGTTGAGTGTTGTTTCATGAATAGATACTGAACTTTGTCAAATGCTTTTTATTTGCATCTATTGAGGTAATTATGTGGTTATTTTCCCCCTTTATTTTATACTGACTATTTTTGGATGTATAGCAGCCTTGCATTTCTGGGCTATATAATCCTCTTTATATGCTGCTGGATCCAGTTAGCTAGAATTTTGTTAAGGATTTTGCATCTATAAACTAGTTTTGTTTCATGTAACTGAGTGAGAATAACATGACATAATATTTTTAATAACATCTAATCAAATGCAGATATTCAAGTGTTTTACTCTCACCTCGACATAATCTGTATCACAGTGGGCAGAACCTCCCATGTCAAAGGCAGTGAAGTTGAGAAGAACCACTTGACTTTGGGGCTGGCGGATGGTCCACACACAGACCCTTTCTCCTGGATACACATTAGGGTAAAAGGGCGAGCGAATGATCCCCTCTCCAGTCAATTCTCCTCCGCAAGCTGTGAGTATGAAAACAACAGTAGTATTTGTCCAGAGATAAATGACTGTTGCCCTCAATTTTATTGCAGAGTTTCACCCTGCATAAAGATATAATGCAATGTGACCTTACAATTAGAATTTTCCCCTTACTACTCGAGGACACAGAATGACTAAAATATTTCAAGAAATGAAAATGTTACAATCATGCAAATGAGACATTTAAAAATTAAATTTTCTTACCCACTTGATAAACAGCACTGAAACTAGCTCTGACAACAGAAGCATCCATTTTAAGCCTGATCCAGATACTGTTAGTAATGGATTTAATGTGAGAGAGGGTTTCATTGCCACAGACTTTTCCAAGTAAGGTTTGATCATCTCGAACCTAAAGAGAAAAATAAAATTGATCTGTAATCCTAATCAAGAAACTAATCAACAAAGAAAAAGAATAAAAAAGAAAATGAGCACAAATACAAAAAATTGAAAATGACAAAGGTGATAAAAATACACAGATTCTGAAAAACTTGTATAATAATTTTAGGGACAACACTATGTTAATATAGTTGAATGTTTGAAATGTTTGTCCCCAGAAAAATCTAAATTACTAAAATTATCTCAAGAAGGAGAAAAATAAAATCTGAGTAGATAATAAGTCATGGATAAAACTTAAAATATTACAAATAATTAGTTTCCCCCAAAAAAACCTTCTAGAAGATGCTCTACCTGGTAAATTAAATTAGACATTAAAGGAAAAGACAATTCCCATACATAATTTGTTCTAAAGAACCCTCAAACATGGAACAATTCCCAAATAATTATTCTCAGAATCATCTCACCAAAGCCCAACACAGATAATACAAAGGAAAACTATGAGTAGATCTCATCTATTAATATAGATACAAAAATCCTAAACAGTTCAAGAAAAGTGAATTCACTTTCTTTGTAGGCTTATGTATCAAAACAAACATGAGGATAAGGGTGATGCAAGGACTATTAGAAATTATAAATTAAACTTGCCAATAGATCCAATAAGCTAAACTATTTTATCTCTATAGATGGCAAAAAGTGTCAGCATTTCTATTTATTAGAAGCAAAACTCTTAGAAAGTCAGGAGCAAAAAGAAGTGTCCTTTATATAATAAAGACCACCTATTTTAAGTCACAGAGAAGGCAATGGCACCCCACTCCAGTACTCTTACCTGGAAAATCCCATGGACGGGGGAGCCTGGTGGGCTGCGGTCTATGGGGTCGCACAGAGTCAGACATGACTGAGCGACTTCACTTTCACTATTCACTTCCATGCATTGGAGAAGGAAATGGCAACCCACTCCAGTGTTCTTGCCTGGAGAATCCCAGGGACGGGGGAGCCTGGTGGGCTGCCGTCTATGGGGTCGCACGGGGTCGGACACAACTGAAGCGACTTAGCAGCAGCATTTTAAATCAACACTCAGTATCTTATAGTGTGGTGGCCATGAATCTGGTCTGTGGAGTCCTAAACTGTATTCAATTCCCACCTCTGTCGCTGGCAAACCTCCACACTTAATAACTTCGAACAAGCTACTAAATCTAAGCCACACTCAAGGAGCTGGATCAAATAGATGAAACCAACACGTGAATTCCTTAGCAAAATGCCTAGTTCTAGAAAAAGTGGACTAACGAGTAACTGTTGCTATTCTTGACCTTTCAGAAGTTTCTCACTCAAATCAGAAATTCTTCTATGAATATACATAACTACTTTTGTTCTACAGAATTCTTTTGGAAGAGCTACCTGTCCAAACATAGCTCCACCCCCACAGCTAACATTATCAAGGTATCAACAAACACCAGCACCTGTGCCTGTGACATCACTGTGAAAGAGTCGCCACTCACAGAAGCGCACAACAAGCAAGTGTATTTTTTTTCCCCCAAAAGCATGACTGTCATGTTTGAGAATGTAGAGCGTGCTGATATTGCTTAACACAATGGTTCTCCATAGGTACCTCAACTGAACATTCTGGAAATCTGTGAAGGCAATTTTTGGCTTTGTTTTAATTACTAGCATGAAGGTGGTTGAGGTGCTATTGGCATTTAGTGGCTGGGGACTGGAGATATGAAACACCCTGAAATGTGAGAGACAGTCACACACAACAAGGGTTCTCCTGTGTCCTGTGTGTCCTTCTTTACAGTGACAGTTATAAATGTAAAATCTACCTCGATTTTATATACCAGATGCAAAATACTTCTGCTCAGTTCTAGTTTGTACCAGATTTTCCAGGATTACAAGTAGAGTGTAAATCAAAAGAAGTTATTTTTTATTCCTGGAAATCTGTCAAGAATTGGTCACCATTTCAGAAAATTCATCTCCAACCCACATGGCCATGTCAGCTTGCATTTTTAGTGTAGCATTCATATGGATCAGGGAGCAAACAATTTATGACTTCATTCTGTCTTCAAGTGCAGCTTGCCTGGGCTTTTAACACACTGACATAAGTTCTTTTACTTTGCTTTAGTTCTCCTAAATCTTACACTTACAGATTTATTTACATAATGTATGTATACAATGTGAACTGATATCATCTATGAATTTCATTTCAGAATAGTATAATAGTCACACTGGAAGGTCTTGAAGTGTAGAGAACCACTGACTTAACCAAATACTCCGAACTCTCACAGAAAATTAGGGAATATTTCTCAGCAGAAATAACTTTTAAACTGAAAATTGAAAGAACATCCAGGTCAAGGGGAATGGACAGTAAAGGAAAGAGTTTATAAGTACCATAGCCAAAGCTGGTGGAGATACGGTAACATGTTACTCCCATCCTTAGCTGGTGGGAGTATAAATTTCTGGAAAGTAACTAGACAAATGTATCAAGAGTCTTGGAAATGTTCATAGTTTTGGACCTGGTAACTTCACTTCTAACACTCTGTCATAAGGAAATCATTCAAGATTCAAAGACACATGAGGTTCCACATCAATATGCTCTATAAACATAAGAATCGAAAATATTCCAAATGTCTAATAATAGGAGGGTGATTGAATAAATCATGGTACAGCCATATGATAAAATCTTACACAGATGTTGGAAACTGCATGCCTTTCCAATGACTCATCCCAAACCAGTTCCTTTCTGTGAGCTGTAACATTAAATTTCACATACTGCCATTAATTTATATTACATAGGTCTCCAACCAAACAGCAGATCTCTTAGGGAAGAGAAAATCCCTGTATCACCTTCATCTTCTAATTCGAAACTCTGCTAATAACTCTGATGGATGCTTGCTGATTCATTAATTTTAAGGCGTGGTATGATGGTTCAATTTTTGTTAGAGACATACTACCGTGCTTAGAAACCAGAAAGCATGAAACACAGAGTAAGAGATCTTCCTGTTCTGGAATCCTCCAGGGTGCCATTCGCTTCTGCTAAGACTGCAGCGAATGTCTCTCTCTTCTCTTTTGCCCATTAGAAGATGACAAGGCGGAAGAAAAACAGCCAAATAGCAGCAGAGCTGGCTAAAGTGGGCCATTCCCCTGGGCCTCACTAATGAAATTCAAGGACTTCGGCAAGGAGAAAGGCAGTTGCAGCCCAAATGTTTTAAGAGGAACTTATAGGGCTCAAGGGCTTTAAACCTAGAAGGTACAATTGATTTTGGCTACGTTTCTCTCGCTCTCTGTGGAAATGAAACCTTATTAATTCTGAAAGTCTGTATTCTCCCTAGATCCTAGGCATGGTGATACTATAACCACAACCCCTGAATGCTCTAGAGTGATACTAAATGCACATCCTGCATTCAATATCAGAGGACTTGTGAATTTGCACATCACAAAAACCTCTTTCTTTTGTGCTTGTGCAAGGGGACAGAATGTGTTATTTTTCTAATTACTCACATCCTTCCAGAAAGAGACTGAATATCTCACAAGCTCATTGCCGTGTGACTTGTGCTGCTTCCCTATGGCCATTATTAAATGGCCTTGACTTGCCCTCGTCCTTGACTCTGGGCTTGGCCACAGGGCTTGCTTTGCCCAAATGAATGTGAGCAGAAGTGATGTGCCTGTTTCCAAGAACAAGCTTTGGGAGTCACTACGTAATTCAACCACCTTTTCTTTTCTGCTCTTACAAGACTAAGAGCTGGGGTCCCAGGGACAGATGGAACAGGGGACCAGATCAGCAGAGATGCCCCTGACCCCACACTGACATGTTAACATGTGTGGAGAATAAGCATAAGTCGTTGTAAGCCACAGAAATTTTCCGTTATTGTTTCTGATTTTATTGTTGTTGACTTTTCATTATTGAAATCTAAACTAGAGAAAGATGACTCATATTTGAGCCTGGTTTGAACCAAAAATATAGTTTTTTTTTTTAAGAAGTCAGCTGGGTGGAATGGGGCATAGGAGGGAGACTCAAGAGAGAAGGAATATATATATATATGTATACACACATAATTATGACTGACTCACGTTGGTGTATAGCAGAGACCACCACAACATTGTAAAGCAATTATCCTCCAAAAATAAAAGTCAGCTGAAGTCATGCCATGGTCACTTGCAGAGGCATCACCACACCAAATCCATTCTTTACTGTAGGTCACATTTGCAAAGAAATGACAAGGACCGTTTCAAATTTTACTGTTCTGTGGATGAGGCCCAGATTTTTCATTGATTGTGCTATTTATTCAGCAAACACTGATTTTTTTCAGGCTCAGAGATCGAATTTATAACCTGTGACCTATGATTTAACCCTACAGGACAGCCCAAATGGCTTCTGATTTTTACCTTCAGCAGATGGATCCAGTTCCTGATGACAAACTACTCATACAAAAGTGTGTTTTTTAATTTAAAAAATTAGTTCTTAAAAAGAAACTGTGTCTTGGTGATCTAAATAGGAAGGAAATCCAAAAACGAGGGGATGCATGTATATAGAGAGCTGATTCGCTTTGCTGTACAGCAGAAACTAAAACAACATTGTAAAGAAACCATACTCCAATAAAAATCAATTAAAAAAAAAAAGAACCACGTCCTGTTGAAAGAGCTAAAACTAATTAGGCTTAAAAATACAGTTTATATGAACTGTGGGTGTGTCTGGAGCCCAGTGACAAGTAAGCTTTAACATCTATAATGGATCATGTCCCAGTGCAAGGTCTTAATACATGTGTTCATTTGTTTGTATCTGCTATGTGTCCAGATTTGTGTCCAGATAAAATGATTTTTAAAATATGGTTAAAAAAAAAAAAAGTTAAAAAAAAAAATATGGTTAAGTATCACATCCTAATTCAAAGCAAACCAAATATGCTGGCACTTAGGCTTGGTCCAACTGAGACAGCTAAAATCAGAGCCTTACTAACCTTACTATACAGTAGCATTTAACATGTGGCTTCTAGTGACGTGAGCCTCAAGCTGAAATGCCCCTTAGCTAAGTAAAGACTTGATCCTGGAGACCAGCCTTCATTCATCTGGAGGGGAACGGGACCCCCTTCCAAATGATAGATTAAAGGGTGAGGAGTAAGAGATGACAGAAGCCACAAGGACTAAAAATAGTTTTCTTAGGTTATTACCTTTCACAATTATTATGTTTTGTGATTTCATAGTTAAATTTTTAAAGCTTTTTATGCCTCTTGAAATAGTATTGCTTTTAATATCTCTACCAATAAATTTGTCCTTTGTTTCTTTAATCTGCTTTTCTAAAACATGGAGTACATGTCTAGTTTTACCTAGAAGTGTGTTCCTCAGTTCAGTTCAGTTCAGTCACTCAGTCACATCTGACTCTTTGCGACCCCATGAATCACATCACGCCAGGCCTCCCTGTCCATCACCATCTCTCGGAGTTCACACAAACTCACGTCCATCAAGTTGGTGATGCCATCCAGCCATCTCATCCTCTGTCGTCCCCTTCTCCTCCTGCCCTCAATCCCTCCCAGCATCAGAGTCTTCCAATGAGTCAACTCTTCACATGAGGTGGCCAAAGTACTGGAGTTTCAGCTTTAGCATCATTCCTTCCAAAGAACACCCAGGGCTGATCTCCTTTAGGATGGGCTGGTTGGATCTCCTTGCAGCCCAAGGGACTCACAAGAGTCTTCTCCAACACCACAGTCCAAAAGCATCAATTCTTCGGCGCTCAGCCTTCTTCACAGTCCAACACTCACATCCATACGAGGCCACTGGAAAAACCATAGCCTTGACTAGACGGACCTACATGATTGCAAACTCCAGTATGTCAGCTGCTGCCACCCTCTCTCCTCCTCCCACTGTCATCATTGGAATCACCATCATGTTAACTTTCATTTCCTGGTGTGCCAGACATTGTGCTGCTGCTGCTGCTGCTGCTAAGTCGCTTCAGTCGTGTCCGACTCTGTGCGACCCCATATACGGCAGCCCACCAGGCTCCGCCGTTCCTGGGATTCTCCAGGCAAGAACACTGGAGTGGGTTGCCATTTCCTTCTCCAATGCATGAAAGTGAAAAGTGAAAGTGAAGTCGCTCAGTAAGGCTAAGACCATTCAAATAGTTTCCCTTTTCACTGAGCAAAGCTCAGTACATTCACATCCATGTACAAAGCCCTACAAGATTTAGTTCCTGTGTAACTCCTGTTTCTCTCTACATCGCCTTTGTTGATTCTAGCCACAGAGTCTATTTTCAGTTCTTCATATTTGTCGATTTTTTTTTTCTCAGTTCCTCCTTCTCCTGGATCTTTGCATTTCTAATCCCTTCTCATCTTCAGACTCAAAATGTGACATCCTTAGGGAAGCTACCTCTAACGTTCAACTAAAGGCATCAGTCCTGTTATTTTCACTCATATATTTCTTTCCTTCATGATACTTTTCCCACCTTGAAAGTATGTAATTGTATGCTCGCATATTTAATATCTCTGTGCTTTATACACCCATCCCCAACACAGAACCTGGCATGAACTTTGATTAACCATGCAGAGAATGAATAGATAAGTGGGTGAATGACCTCTTCTAATTATTCTATAAAGAGTAGTCTTACTGTTTCTATTATGGATGAAGAAGCTGAGTTTAACTGATGTTAAATATCTTGCCTTTAGTGAAACAGAGAGTCAAAGTCCTTTCTCATGTTTCCATGCAATATTGTTCCATTTATATCAGAGAGCGCTGGCCATCCTCTTGATGTGCTCCAATAATTTGGAGCTTTCTTTCTTTTTCTTTCTCTTCCTTCCTTCCTTTCTTATTACTGAGTGTGCTGGGCCTTTATTGATGCATCTGGGCTTTCTCTAGTTGTTGCAAGCAGGGGCTGCTCTCTAGTTGCAGCAGACAGGCATCTCATGGAAGCGGCTTTTCTTGTTGTGGAGCACAGGCTCTAGGACACGTGGGCTCACTAGTTGCGGTTCCCAGGCTCTAGAGCACAGGCGCAATAGTTGTGGCTCATTGGTTTATCGCTCTGTGGCATGTGGGATATTTCTGAATCAGGGATCTAACCCACATCTCCTTCATTGGCAGGAGAATTCTTTACCACTGAGTCACCAGGAAAGCCCCTGGAGTTTTCCTGATGATCTTGATTTCCATAGCTCCTCTTCTCACTCACTGCTCTCCATCTCACTAGTTCCGTGGGGTTTGTGATCTCCACATGAGCACACAACTCCTCTACACACAGGAAGGATTTATGCCATACAATCCCTTGAAACTCCAAACCTAGGTGGTTCTACCATCTCAGTCTATTCCCTGGCTCCCACCGTGCCAATGGGTAGAACTGTTTTCACCTGAACAAAAGCATATTTTATCACTTCATTAAAAGGCATCAGGATGACAAAGCAATTTTGGAAAAACTGTGCTGACAACAAAAATGCTAAGAAACTAGCCAAATGTTTCTAGTCTCTGCCAAAACTCCAAATCCAATATGATAAGAATGCAAGTTACTGGACATCGCCCGATGTCTTCTTTCTTTCTGCCATCTCTGGAAAGACACTTCTTTGAACTAAAATTGATTTCAACCTGTGCTTCACTAGAAAACATGCTACTCTGGTGTATCTGCTTGCTGCAGCCGCATTCCAGCTTCATTTGTCAGAGGTCTTACTCTTTCTCTGCCATTTGGGTTTATGTCCTTAAGCACTTTTCTGTAAATCATCACAGTCATGAGGCTCTGACCAACACATCCCCTTGAGGGTGCCCAGTGAACTGAGGCAGACGGGAAGTCACAGACCTCCCTCACCCAATTCTGAGGCTGGAGCTGAACAGCTCTGCTGCCTGACAAAGAGTAAAAAGAGGTCCTTTGTGAATCTGAAGTCATCCCAAGACCTGTGGGGAATGGGGAGATCTGTGCAGGGCCCAGCCGGGAGCAATGGGAGTGGAGGAGAGGAAGGAGGGAGGTAGGAGGTGATGAGAGGTTCAGAGGGAAGACCGGTCTTCAGTGTTCCAGCTGACTGTGCTTCCCCATTCCCCATTAATTTTATTCTTTCTTTAAAATCTTAGAGATTTTATCTGGCTTTGATTTGTAGCACTTTCTTTTTACTTTCTACATTGTCTTTCATTTCACTTTCTATTTCCTTCCTTAACCCAGTAATTACTCAGGAGAGTGTTTATAGGTTTTCAAGAAGTCGGACATTTAAATTTTTTAACAGTTATTTCTACTTGATTCTCATTATAAAGAGATGTACAATTTCTGCATTGTGAATTTTCTGGGATTGGCAAGAGGTCTAAAATATGATTAATCTGTCAATTAGTGATACTTGTAGAATGGGTACACATGCCTTAGATTTCAGAAGCCAAATTTAGTGTTACTTACTTCTCCCTGTCTTATTAATCATAGTTTGTTTTCGTTTTTCTTTCTTCTTCTAAGAAGGAACAACTTCCCCAGAAGCCTCCTGTTTCCCCAGAAGGCCCCTCTCCTCCTGCTCCCTTTCCTGTCTTGGTGGGGAGGGAACAAACGATGTGGGATGGGTCAAGGAGATCTAGTGAGGGGAACAGCTGTATTCATTTCCTTCCATACCCCATTTCAAGCCCTGCTGGCAGCATCACACAAGCTTCTGAGATTATTATTCAGCCTAGTACTTGATTCTCTGGGATTAAAATTAAACTTTCATTACTACCTTATGTGTCCTTCACTCAGAGTTCTGATGACTTACATCACTTATGGAATATTAATTAGGTGCTGCTTTTTATTCTGGAAAGATAGTTATTCACATTTGTTGAACTAGTCTCTACAATTTAAAAGCTCTCTTAACAAAACAGGCGGACAACAGTTGATCTATTCTTGCTATACTTACTCTTTTGTTACAAGCCACATCACCCGTGGGCAATATACATTTTTAGAAGTGGAAACTTTAGCTGAGAAGTGATATAAGTCCAAGAATTAAAATATAAATGTATGTTTCTTATTTAAAAAAGAAGAAAGATATGCTACACTGAATGTGGCAATACCACATTTATGATCCTTTGCAGTTAAATTTTATTCTCAAATAAATGTTTATGGAGCTTTCTTACTGAACACAAAGTCTTTCCAAACCACACTACATGTGAAAGAGACATACTAGAGATTGACATTTTAATCTACATTTAAAGGACATATTCACATGGCAACAAGACATCTGGAGTTATAAATGAGAAGATTTGGGATTCTTAGAAATACATCTCAGTTTAGTTTAGTTCACTCAGTTGTGTCTGACTCTTTGCGACCCCATGAACTGCAGCCCACCAGGCCTCTCTGTCCATCACCAACTCCCAGAGTTTACTCAAACTTATGTCCATTGAGTCGGTGATGCCATCCAACCATCTCATCCTCTGTTGTCCCCTTCTTCTCCTGCCTTCAATCTTTCCCAGCATCTATTCCCACTCAAAAGAAGAGTTCCTATAATCATTCTCCCACACCTATCTAGAATTACCTTTCTGTTCTTCATCCTTTCTAAAATGTTGGGGGGGTGGTCCTTCTCTCTCATACAAATAGAGTTAATAAATGGCAAAATCATCCTTCTTCCAAACCAGCAATATCTTAAATACTACACTTCTTTGTTTACTCCTTTGATTAAACATGTCATTTTAAACACTTTTTAAAACTAAAACCAACATTGAGGAGAATGATCTATTGAGTCATAATAATGTCATTTGAATTTGGTTCCAGTATCACTTTACCCACTGTCTAAAGCATATGAAAAGTGTTGGATATACTTTTCCTAAAAGGGCTTAGTTCACAAATTTTCCCAGTAGGTAGATATGATTAAAGGTCAGAACTTTGATCTAAGTCAGTATACATCTATCTAGACTACTACATGTAGGTACAGCTAAATCCTGTTCCAACAATAACCAGAATTTGACCTTTGTGATCTCAATTTTCTCATTTGTAAAATTAAGGATTTTTATTAAATGACTTCTGAGACCCTGCTGGTGCTAAATTTCTATAAATCAATTGGCTGTATTTCTGTAGGACAGTCAAGGTTATATAGAAAAGTCTATTCAATTATTCAAATCCCTGTATATGACCTGTCCTTCTGATAACAAAGTTCTTTTATTTTTTCCATCAATAACCCTTGAGGGACATTTGATCAAGACTCTGTGGTTATTAGTGCACATTAGAATGTTGATACTTCAGTGGCCAACTATGAAAGGTTCTCATCCGATGTCTCTGAACTAATGCGTTCTAGGCAGGAGGCAGAAATTTGACCTGAGAAAGACTTGCATTTGTAATGTTTTTAATTCTTCAAGCTTCTTTTTTTATTTATTTCCTTGATTTATCCTTATAAAGTGTAGGAGGAAAGGTAGGGCATCTTACAGGAGTAGGAACTCAAGTATGTAGATAAAGAATTGTCCAAGGCTTCACTAGTGGCTCAAATGGTAAAGAATCTGCCTGCAATGCAGGAGACCTGGATTCAGTCCACCTGGAAAAGGGAATGGCTACCCACTCCAGTATTCTTACCTGGAGAATTCCATGAATAGAGGAGATTGGCAGGCTCCAATCCATGGGGTTGCAGAGTTGGACACAACTGAGCAACTACCAGTTTCAGTATACAGTCATCACAGGACTGAACGAAAATAAGAACTTAGAGTGTTGGGTGGAGATGGTGGAATAGAAAGACCCAGAGCTCAGTTCCTCCGATGGAGACACCAAATTTACAAGTATTTACAGAGCAGCTATCAATGAGAACAACCTGAAGACTAGCAGAAAAGATTCCCAACTAAATATGTAAATAAGGAACCATAATGAGACAGGCAGGAATGGCAGAGATGCAATATAGTCAAGACCCATAACACCAGGTAGGTGGCCCACAACTGGGAAGATAATCACAGTTGCAGAAAGTTTCCCCCAGGGAGTAAGGGCATCTAGCACAGTAAGTACTCTCTAAGTGTGAACTATTTTTACTATTCTTCAATTAAAAAAAAAAAAAGATGTTGGAAATTTAGTTTTTATTTATATAATAATGCCTAAAATTGCTTCATAATGAAAAACTCTGATGTACTTTATGAGAGACTTTAGAAAACATAAACTGAATGAATATACACATTTACCATCTGAGTTTAAAACTTCTAGATTTAAAATATATTACTGTGGTTTCATTGTCAATGTACTTGTTCATTATTGAGTTAAGTCCAGATCTTATGCTAGAAGTCTATGCTTCCTCTCTCTACATGTGGAGGAGGGAAGAAGGTAAGAGGTTACTTGGGTTTTTCCTGGAAAAATGAATTGGTCTAACTTACATGGGCAAACATAATTGTCAGTGCCTCCCTAAGTTTATTGAAAATGATTGTACCCAACAAAAAGTATTTTGTTTCTCTTACTCAACACTTTAATTTGTGGCTTGACCAGTGAAATACCAGACGAGGCAAACAAAAGCTGCCTTTTTGTCTCAGATAGTCTTCTTATTACATCCATTACACACATTTAAATCAGAGTTAAAATTTTCAGTAGGAGGGCAAGCAGAACTGATGAAGAAAAAAAAAATCTCTAAAACAAAGATTATTCAATGCTTTAAGTTCACTCTCTGCCACTGACTATCTAGCTCACCCAGGCAAGGCCTTTTACTTTTCTGGGGTGAGTTTCCTCCCATGTAAAACTGTCCTGTACAATCTCTGAATTCTGTATCCTATTAGTAAATGCTATTAGTTTTACTCATTTTCATTCACCCTGGTTATTAGGGCTCAGTTTAGAAGCTTGTGGGCTTCCCTGGTGGCTCAGACAGTAAAGAATCTGCCTGCAATGCAGGAAACCCAGGTTTGATCCCTGGGTCAGGAAAATCCCTTAGAGAAGGGAATGGCTACCCACTCCTGTATTCTTATCTGGAGAATTCCATGGACAGAGGAGCCTGCTGGGCTACAGTCCATGGGGTCACAAAGTATCAGACATGACTGAGTGACTAACACTTAATAGCTTGTAATGTAGCACTACTATGAATTTCTAGTCTCAGCTTTCATTTTTGTCCTTTGCTATTCTATTACCCATCTCCTGTTTCACCATCTGTAGATCTATTTTTGGCAAAATTCTTTCATATTCTCTAGAACAGGTGTTGTTAGACCTTAGCCTGCAACAAAATCAGCTGGCTGGGTTGGGGGGCAGGGGAATCTGTGAAAGCACAGATTGCTGAGCTGATTCCCTAGAGGTACTGATTCAGGAAGTCTGGGACAGGACACAGGTTTATACTACCTAACATCCAGACCATCCAGGTGATCTGGGCGCCGTAGACCCAACAACCATTTGAAGACCTCGGCTCTACAGAATATAAAAAAATGTTGACAAACATTATCTAAGGGTCACTCAGTAGCAAAGCTTACCTCAATGTAACTATGAGAACAGCCACTTTGGCCTTCCAGCTCCACGACGGTGAAGTTGACCTGTATTTGCTCTCCCGGGGGCTGCTTTATGGTGTAGATGCATTGTCTCTCGTGCATGAAAGGTCCAGACAAGTCGGCAAAGAGAAGACCCTCTGGGTCTGTGTAGTTCCCTCCACATTGTAGGTCCGCTAAAGACAGCACAGAAGAGAAGGGAAAGGTCACGCAGACAGACATTCCTCCAGCTCCCAGGCATGAGACACAATTTTTAAAAATTATACACACATACATACCATCATACTCCCACTCTATTCACCCTGAACAGACTTACACTTTTCATTACAAGATTTTTCAGCTTGACATGTATTTGTGGGACAGCCTAAAGAAATAGCTATAGAAATGTGTGATCTAACTTTCAATCTAACATCCTCTTAGATAAATTGCTTTTCAAATGCATTTATGCTTTCCTGCATGCCAAAGAGATTTGAGGCAGTTTATATAACATATGTAACAAAATAAAATATGTAACTAGAAAAATGAAACGGATTAAAGGAATAATGAATACAGAATAGCAAGATATGGTCGGGGGTGGGGGGGAAGTTGTTACGCACAGAAAACAGGTATGGGCTACAGAAATTACAGAAAGTCAGCAGCAGATTCAGCCTGAAGCCAAAATAAATGAGGAAAGAAGACTAGTGAAAAGATTTTTCTTGTTATCTTTCCTGATATTGAGACTTAAAAGGTGTTTCTCTTGTGAATTCTCATCAGGGCACAATGATGTATGTGAAGAACAAAATCCTCTACAGACCTAAAATAAAAAATAAAATGATGGAGCATTTCACTGTTTTTTTTTTTGGTTGGTTTGCATTAAGGTAGCAATGCAAGTTAAAGATAAAATAGCTATAAATCTGACATATCTCAAGAGAGACTGCATTTCCCTTTTGTTTCTCCCAACAACACACCCAATAACAGCTAAGGAACTAATGTATGAATTATTTAATTTTAGGGGCCTCACACATATTTACCATAAGTGGATCCCCGAATTTAGGGGCTAAGGAGTATTATAGCATTAATAATAGAACACTAGGAAAACAAAGAAATTTGTAGCAATGAAAGAAATATTTATAAATACACATAATCAGTATGAGTAAGTCATCCTCAGCCCCACAGTAAAATACAGAACAGCTATGAGCAAAGCACTGTCCTTCAAGTTGATATTAAGCTCCTAGTCATCAAGGTACTTACAAGGTGATGTTAAGTAGGTGATAAGAAACCCTTGGTCATTAATCTCGTTGTCAGAATGGAAATGAATCCTGGCAAAGGGACCCGTAGTCTGGAGTGGGGGTGCAGAGAGAGTGGTGCAGAATTTCCCAAGAACAGGGTCCTGATGCAAAGGACCATCTCGAATCTAAAACAAGAGGAGGAGTCATTATGTTCAACGTGGTCAGATTTTAACAAGCCTAGCCATTTTGTACATTAACTTTAGAAAACTTGTCTTTTAAGTGATGGCTCTGGGAGGTTCTCCTGTTACCTGTGAATCCACCACACAGTTGGGGTTTGGGGAAGGGTAATCTCCTCCCATCATTCAGATGCCTTACATTTGCTCTGAATTTTAACTCTGAGGCTAAATGTATACTCTGAATGTGTCTCAGGAAAATTTTTCATTATTTTCTTTCCTAGGTTTCCCCCAACCCCAAGTGTTTGGTTTCTTTTAATTGTTCATTCATTCATTTATGGTTATGCCGTGCAGCTTGTGGGATCTTAGTTCCTGGACCAGGGATGAACCCTCTGCAACAAAAGCACCAAGTCCTAACCACTGAGATGCCAGGGAACTCTCCAGATGTTCGTTTTGAAATGATAAATTCCTAATGATCGAGAAGAAGAAATGAATATAGGCAAAGAAAACAGAAGAGGAAGGAATGCCAGCAATATCCACTGATGCACAGCTTGGTCTAAATACTTAGGAGGATCTGAAATGGGAAAGGAAGTAATGTGAGATTCAGTTCAGTTCAGTTCAGTCGCTCAGTCGTGTCCGACTCTTTGCGACCCCATGAATTGCAGCACGCCAGGCCTCCCTGTCCATCACCGACTCCCGGAGTTCACTCAAACTCACGTCCATCGAGTCGGTGATGCCATCCAGCCATCTCACCCTCTGTCGTCCCCTTCTCCTCCTTCCCCCAATCCCTCCCAGCATCAGAGTCTTTCAATGAGTCAACTCTTTGCATGAGGTGGCCAAAGTACTGAGTTTCAGCTTTAGCATCATTCCTTCCAAAGAAATCCCAGGGCTGATCTCCTTCAGAATGGACAGGTTGGATCTCCTTGATGTCCAAGGGACTCTCAAGAGTCTTCTCCAACACCACAGTTCAAAAGCATCAATTCTTAGATGCAACATAAAAACAGTTTTGTGAATTTAAAAAGTGAAATTTTAATAGTAATTAAGTACTGCACTAATGATGACTGACCTTAGCAAATCTTTTTACTGGCTGGGTTTTAATCTGTTAAATAATCATGCCAGCCATTCTATGATCCTGTTGTAATTGCAAATTCTGTACTGCATAGAATACCAGGGCACCAATGAACGAAATCATATTTTAATATGACTAATTTTGTCCACTCAAATTATTTGTTCTACCGGTAGCGAAGTTATAGGGCAGCATTACTTTATTCCAGTAATTTAACTAGTTCCTTGAAATATTCTTGAGAAATGAGAGGCATTTCAATATTATTGGAATGATTGGTCTTTTCCATTACATGCATATCCAGGAATTAACATGTAGGAATGAAAAAACTGTCTCTAATTTGATATTAATAGAATATATTGAAATTAACTTCAAAAAATTTTATTTTAATGTCAACATCTACAGGATTATCTTGCCGAGATTTTCCAGTTATTCCCAAAGGTTTCAAATCCATTACACTTGCTAAATTACTAATGACTTCAGCTCATGGAGATTCCTGTCTGACAGCCATACACTTCCATTTTTATCAGTAATTCCATTATGCTCCATTCTTCTCTAATGGACTTGGGAAACCATACTATCTTTTATCACTGCTGCAAGGGACTCAGAGACTTATGGTGGTAAACAAGATGGGAACAACATATGAATTCAATCTTCTCAATGATCTTTTCAGTTTACAAATAGAGAGCCATGTTTTTGATAGACCTACATGCTTATAGCATTTGAATATAACAAATGGCACATGTTTCCTCTTTCATATTTTAATCTTTTACTAATGATAAACTGGAGGGACCAGAGGGTGACTTCTTTCTTCCCAGTGACAATATCAATACAGCCAGTGAGGCACACCCTTCAGCAATCCAAACACAACTGCTATTAGGTTACTTTTCTTCATGGAACCCTAGAGTCAACTTGTGAAACACCTTGGCAGTTTATAGCAGACAACTGAAGATTTGAATCTGCTATGGAGAAGACAGCCATTCCTCGGTGTTGATTTCATAAAATCTGCTATTCCCATGGGAAGAAACTGGGCTTCTGGGAAATGACAGGGGAAGGCAGGGCAGTCTGTTTCCCACATTCAAATGGAACCCATAAGAAACAACAAGCTGGCACAGCTAAGAATGGAGTGTTTCCGAGAATTCCCCGGCGGTCCAATGGTTAGGATGCCACACTTTCACTGCTGACAAAACAGGGAGTTACAAGATCTAGATGTCCATCGGCTACCTATTGAAGCTAACAAATTTTGGTCATCCAAGGGCATCTTTAATAATGGTTCCCTGAGTTCTAATCATATCATGATAAATTCCATCTGAATCCAATTGTTGGACTTCTCTGGTGGTGCGGTGGATAAGAATCTGCCTTCCAACGTGGGAAACAGGTTCAATCCCTGGTCCAGGAAGACCCCACACGCCAGGGAGCAACTGTGCCACGAGCCTCTGTGCCACAACTACTGAGTCCGTGCTCCAGAGCCCCTGCTTCACAAGGAGAGAAGCCACCGCAATGAGGAGCCCATGCACCACGACGAGGAGTAGCCCCAGCTCTCCGCAGCTAGAGAAAGCCGGCACACGATAATGAAGATCCAGCGCAGCAAAACTAATAAATAAATAAATACAATGGTCTACCTCAAGATAATCTTTGCTACAGTCATCATGGTGCTCCAGGCTCAAGGTCCCAAACGTAAATGTGATCAGGAGGTCAGGACTAGTTATCACCCTCCAGACACAATCTCTTCCTGGAGGATACTTTCCAGGATACCCCGGAGACTTAATAGAACCATAAGTTCCAGTCAGCATACCTCCGCACTCTGAAATAAGAGGAAAAAATAACTTTACATTTGTATGCAACTTATAATTCATGTAGAATTATCATAGCCCTTACTGCAAGAAGAAAGGCTTTGTATAAATAACAAGGTGCAGTTTTGGACACCCTCATAAATTAAGCATGACTTTCTGTTTTCCAGTTTTATAAAGTTATAAAACCAGGAGTACCGATAGATAAATAAATGAATCACCCGTGTATCAAGCTCCATGCTTATTAGCCATCTCGTGGTGATACGATTTAAAATGCAGTGCTGAACTGTCTAAGTGATGAATAATGGGATGACAGATTTATTTTTTCACTTTGAAAGAGAATAATTCCTGTACCTTAACTCTATTAAAGTAAAGTTGATTTACAATGTTAATTTCAGGTATACAGCAAAGTGATTCAGAAAAAAAAAAAAATATATATATATATATATATATATATATATACACACACTCTTTTTCAGATTTTTTTCCATCATAAGTTGTTACAAGATATTGAATATAGTTCCCTGGCTTTAACAGTAGGTCCTTATTGTTTATCTATTTTATACATAGTAGGGTATATCTGTTAATCCCAATATCCTAATTTATCCCTACGCTTCCCTTTTATGCATTAACTCTTGAAAATTTCTGGAACTTCTGTCAGCCTCTAAGTCTTTCAACAAACGAGGTCATTTTATACATTAGAAAAGTTCAGTGCTACATAATTTTCATTTGAAAAGATTAGCAGTCTTAACCCTGAGATACAGACCACTGATTTTATAAATGAAGAAATTCACATATCTATGGGTGGTTGAACCACCCTCCCAGGAATGGAGTTGGGGAAGAATGGCATCCAGCTTTCTGACACTCACGCCACCATCTCACCTCCACTATATCCTACTAACCCCCTAAAATTGCATATCATCTGTGGTGGCTATTGCATGTTACTATAAAAATAGAAAGAAAAAAAAAAACAGAAATCTAGATATAAATCTAGACTAGAGTAAATATAAATTAGAAAAAAAGTAAAATAAAGTGACATTTCACATATACAAGTTGTGGAATTCACATAACTATGCAGGTTATTAAAAAAATATATCGCTACCAAGGCCAAAAGTAAAACAAATTTAGTTACATGATTCTCACTGTTTCTAATGAGAAAACATCTCAGTTGCTCAGAGGAAGAAAAGCTTTTTTAAAAGCTTTTTTAGTATTTAAAAAATTATCATATAAGTAAAAAAAATAAAGTGCCATAAGCAAAGCAAAATATTAATAGAAATCTAGGGAAAACATAGTATATAATACAATGAGTTAATATCCCTAAAATGTGAAGAGCTTCTCAAAAGAATAGAGATATAAACAAAGAGTTCATTGAAAAGTGAAAAGTACCTCCTGACATAATTATTTTTGCAAAAACAAAACTGAATTTGATCAAACACTCCCTGTGTGCATTTCTCAACCTGCAGTGCAGGGCAGTGGGGCCCAAACAGCAGAAACAGCAATATTCTTGCTGGTGAAAGAAATGAAACTCAGATTGTTGGGCCAAGAAAGTGGCTGGGACTTGCGAAAAGAGTATTACAGAAAAGGCAGCTGCATGAAAATAGCATCCAAAAAAATGTGTCCTTGGGTCCTGAGCCAAAGCCTAAGCTGAAAACACAAAGGGGAAGACTGCAGACCAACAGGAAATAGGAGACAAAGCCCAAACCTCTGTGTGTAATTTGAAACCCAGAAGGAGAGAAGGGAGCGGAAAAATGACAGAAGCAGAGGAGAAAATCATATCTCAAAAGATTTAGAAAAAGTATTTAATGTTTTAGCATCCATTCATAATAAGCTAGAAATAAGAGGTGATAGCTGAAAATGTTCGTAAATTCTCTGGCACTTCTCCCACGGAGAAGTAGGGTCTGTGGCTCTTCCTCTTGAATATGGGTGGGCTTATGACTGCTTCAAACAATTTTTTTTTCTTTTCTTTTTTCTTTTTTGGCCACAGCACACAGCTTGTGAGATCTCAGTTCTCTGACTAAGGACTGAACCCACATCCTCAGCAGTGAAAGCGCAGTCTTTGTTAGCCACTGGACCTCCAGCGCATTCCTGTGACTGCTTCAGCCAGTTAAAACTAAAGCAGAGATAACACAACATGACCTCTAAGGAAAGGTCAGTAACAGTTATGTGGTACCTGCCTGGTCCTGTTGCAATGCGTATTCTGAGAGAAGCCAATGCTGGAAAGAAGTTCCACTACAGGGCCTTCCACTACTAAGACCACCACAGGAGAGGGGCTGCAGGTAGGCATTCAAGTCAACAGCCTGGTTGAATTCTCATCCAGAGGCCAGCACCAATTGTTAGCCAAATGACTGAGTCATATCGGATTTCCAGCCTCATTGAGCCTTTAGATGACTACAGTCCCAGCCAATATCTGATTGTAACTGCTTAAGAGGTCAAGTGATTATTGCCATGCTGAGCCCTTTCCAAATTCCTGGTCCACAAAGTCAGAAATATAATAAGATGATTAATGCTCCACAATGCTAAATTTGTGCGTCATATGTTATCCAGCCGTAATAATTCAGAGTGAACTTCCTTAATGTGATAAAAGTTATTTACAAAAACTTAACAGCTAAAACACAACATTTAAATGCAGAATATTGAACATTTCCCCATGAGGCTGGGAACAAGACAATGATACTCACTCCATCACTTTCATTCAGTGTTATATTAGAAATTCGGGCCAAGCAAAGAAATAAGTCAAGGAAGAGAAATAACGGTTACAAAGACTGGCAAGAAATTAGAAAAACAGGTTGCATAACAAATTCACAGATAATATCACTGTGTATGTATAGAAATCCAAAAGACTCTACTGAAAAATGGTTAGAACTGATGAGTGAATTAGCAATACAGCTGGGTTCAAAACCAAATTTTTAAAATAAGTATGCACAGGATACCTCTATATATTAACAACAAATGAAAAAAATTTTTTAGAAAAACAGTATCATTTAACAAAATATTAAATAGCTAGGGGAAAAAATTAATAAAAGCTGTGGCATACTTAAGCATGGGAATCTACTAACCATTGCTAAATTAGAAGAGAACTAAGTAAATAAAGAAATAATCCATGTTCATGGATTGTCAGGGTCAATATTTTTAAGAAGTCATTTCTTCCCAAATTCATCATAGATTCAACAAGACTTGAATTGAAGCAGCAGATTGTTGAGGGAAGTTAACAAGTTCCATGTGTAAGGATCTAGCATATTTTGAAGAACAAGGTTAGAGGTTTTACACAACCAGATTTCAAGCTTCACTACTAAGCCAATGGGGCACAAGGATAAATAAACCAATAGAAAAGATGAGAAATTTCAGAAATAGATTCACAAATTTATTGATAAATGAACTGGAGGTTCAGTGTGCTGTTCTCACTTTTTTATATGTTAAAAAAAATTCATAGTAAAAAAAGTTTAAAAAATAGAGCACCAAAAACAAGCTAACCATAAAGGAACAAATCATCATATGACATGAAGATAAAAAAAACAAAAGTACTAAGTGAAGGAAGAGGCAGAGTCCTCAGTAACACCCCCGCGGTATTTACTAGTAGGGATTATAAAAATGCTGTTTAGTAATGTCATAAGGGACCCTTTAAGACTCATGCTGTTTAAACTCTTTCAGTTCATCTATATTTTATTATTTCTGAACACAAAATGGAAGGCCACTGCATTTTAGGGTTTTCTTTTTTTTTTTTTAATAATTATAGAACTAAGATCTCAAAACAGCTAACGTATCCAAAAGTCTAATACTGATCAACAATTTATGTAGCCTCAAGAGCTTGTTTTATTTCTCTCCATGTTTTCACTTACCTGGTAGCTGTGTTTCCCATCTTATTGTAAAGCCTCTTTCACTTCTTAAATGTTCAGAATAGAGATGAAAATAGAGGGCGTTGTCACTACTGAGGAGCTCATGAGGGGGGCTGGAGCCACAGAATCTTCCGAGCTGATGTGCTGCAGAGGAATCTCCATCGTGAATCTGAAGAAACTCGTGTGGACAGTTGTTTGTGGGTTCTAACTGAAAAAAAGTGAAAGTGATCCGCAGTACCTGAAAAAAGAAAAAAGGTCATAAGAGATTATTTTCCACTTCTATGTTAATTCTAAAGAATTTCTCCTACTAATTGGAAGCATTTCTATTGAGTTCCTTTCAAGAGACAGATCTATAATTTCCTATTACCTAATTATCCACAAATATGTACGACAATTCTATATATTAAGTGAAACTTGTGTTAAAAATTGCTTAGACCTTAACTTCAGCTAATATCAAAAATCTCAATATTAACAAGATAGATTTGTAATAGCTTTACTGAGGTACAAAGAACTGTACATATTTAATGTGTACAGTTTGAGAAGTTTGCAAATATGTAAACACCTGTGACACCATCAATGGAGTCAATATAATAGACATAACCAACAGCTTCCAATTTCCTTCTCTCCCTCTCTCATTTTTTCTCTCTCTCTCTTCCTTGTAAGAACACGGCATGTGATCTACCTTCTTACATTTGAGTACAATGCTGTATTGGTACCTATAGGAACAATGTTGTATGGCAGATCTCTAGAACTTAATCACCTTGTGCAAATGAAACATTACACCCATTAAGTTATTGTTCAATGGGTTAATGAAATAGATTTACCTAGATTTCATTAATCATAAAGTTCATTAAACAAAGTCACTCCAAATGAATAGCTAACAGTGCTTCCAAATCGGTAACATATATAATATGAATATCTACCTTGAATTAAATTTAACTGACAAATAAATAGCCTTCAGCCTACTCATAATTCATCAGTGACCCCCAGGGATGCTGATTCCTTTGTTGTTGCTCAGTTGCTCAGTCATGTCCGACTCTTTGAGATCCCATGGACTGCAGCACACCAGGCTTCCCTGTCCATCACCATCTCCCAGAGTTTGCTCAAACTCATGTGCATTCAGTCAGTGATGCCATCCAACCATCTCATCCTGTTGTCCCCTTCTCCTCCTGCCTTCAATCTTTCCCAGCATCAGGGTCTTTTCTAATGAGTCAGCTCTTTGCATCAGGTGGCCAAAGTATTAGATTTTCAGCTTCAGCATCAGTCCTTCCAGTGAATATTCAGGGTTGATTTCCTTCAGGGTTGACTGGTTTGATCTACATGCAGTCCAAGGAACTTTCCAAAGTCTTTTCCAACATCACAGTTTGAAAGCATCAATTCTCTGGCAGTCAGCCTTCTTTATGGTTCAACTCTCACATCCATACATGACTACTGGAAAAACCATAGCTTTGACTAGATGGATATTTGTTGGCAAAGTAACATCTCTGCTTTTTAATATGCTGTCTAGGTTGGTCATAGCTTTTCTCCCAAGGAGCAAGCGTCTTTTAATTTCATGGCTGCGGTCACCATCTGCAGTGATTTTAGGGCCCAAGAAAAGAAAGTCTGTCACTGTTTCCATTGTTTCCCCATCTATTTGCCATGAAGTAATGGAACTGGATGCCATGATCTTAGTTTTTGGAATGTTGCCTTTTAAACCAGCTTTTTCACTCTCCTCTTTCAACTCTATCAAGAGGCTCTTTAGTTCTTCTTCACTTTCTGCCATAAGGGTGATGTCATCTGCATATCTGAGGTTATTGATATTTTTCCCGCCAATCTTGATTCCAGCTTATGCTTCATCCAGCCTGGCATTTCACATGATGTACTCTGCATATAAGTTAAATAAGCAGGGTGACAATATACAGTGACGTACTTCTTTCCCAATCTGGAAGCAGTTCATTGTTCCATGTGTGGTTCTAACTGTTGCTTCTTGACCTGCACACAGACCTCTCAGGAGGCAGATAAGGTGGTCTCATATCAGTTTATTGTGAATCAAAGGCTTTAGTGTGTCAGGGAAGCAATAGATGTTTTTCTGGAATTCTCTTGTTTTTTTCTATGATTGGACATTGGCAATTTGATCGCTGGTTCCTCTACCTTTTCTAAATCCAGCTTGAACATCTGGAAGTTCATAGTTCACATACTATTGAAGCTTAGCTTGGAGAATTTTGAGCATTATTATGCTAGCATGTGAAATGAGTGCAATTGTGTGGTAGTTTGAACATTCTTTGGCATTGCCTTTCTTTGGGATTGGAATGAAAATGGACCTTTTCCCCCTGTGGCCACTACTGAGTTTTCCAAATTTGCTGGCATATTGAGTGCAGCATTTTAACAGCATCATTTTAGGGTTTGAAATAGCTCAACTGGAATTCCATCACCTCCACTAGCTTTGTTCATAGTGATGCTTCCTAAGGCCTACTTGACTTCGCACTCTAAGATGTCTAGCTCTAGATGAGCAATCACACTATTGTGGTTTACCATTGTGATAACCATTGTGTTTAATCTGCATCATTAATATCGTTTTTGTACAGTTCTTCTTGTATTCTTGCCACGTCTTCTTAATATCTTCTGCTTCTGTTAGGTCCATACTTCTTCTGTCCTTTATTGTTCCCATCTTTGCATGAAATGTTCCCTTGGTATCTCTAATTTTCTTGAAGAGACCTCTAGTCTTTCCCATTCTATTGTTTTCCTCTATTTCTTTGCATTGAGCACTTAGGAAGGATTTCTTATCTCTTCTTGCTATTCTTCGGAACTCTGCATTCAGATGGGTATATCTTTCCTTTTCTCCTTTGCCTTTCACTTCTCTTATTTTCTCAGCTATTAGGGGTCTCTGAACCTCTCAGCTGATACCCAGCCTGGATGGATGGCTTAGGGTGTAGGCCTGTATAACGGGTATTCATCTTTGGTGTTTGGATGTCATTAAGGGATGAGAAATATCAAGAGCAGACATCAGGGAAAGGTACTATGAAGAGTTCTGAGTATGCAAGCAGGTGAGAATAAACATATAAATATGTCTCCAAGTTAAAATGTTAGACTGCGCAGACTTGAATATAGTAATATGACTAAAGAAACATAAAAGATTTTGTGCCGACAACCTCATCTGAAACAGCCAAACTATCAGAGGTGGTTGTTGAAAGAATCTAATTTATGATCTAAAACCACCACAGCATTCAGCTCGTGAAAAAGGGAATCAGGATGTTTTTGAAATGCTATGCTAGGGTACTTTTAATATCTCTTACCCAACATTACATCATTTTTGTCCTTGAAGCAATTTCAATGAAAATCAAATAAATGTTTATAAATTGAAGTATCCTTATTTCAATATTATATAAACTGTATTATGTAAACTGTGATGGGGGATAAGAAAATTCACAATACTCAAGAAAAACAGCATAAAATTTTTTTACAAGCTCACAAGAAAAGCATTAAAAGTTTTTCACAAAATGATTTTTTTCTTGAAAGAAACATGTTTTCAATGTCAGGAAACAGAATTCATGAAAACTAAATGGAAGGAAGGAAATTCACATAACATACCCAATGGGAGATCAACTTTGGAGTTTACTCTATTGTGGGATCACCAGACCCCAAAGACTCCTTGCTCAAGGGAAAAAATATTTCTAACCTTGACAACGACCTCTGCAACATTAGTTTGCTGGGAAAAGTTAATAGTATTTCAAGGGAAAGCCTTAGCTAGTCAGATATGCAACTTTAATTTAATGAGTCCATGAGTTGGTTGAGAAGTAAATATTTGGAAAAGTCTGAGTAATTCTGGAGATAAAAGCACTAAAAACCTTGGGCTAGGATCTTAATTTGAAGATCATTTGCCCAGAAGTCCAGTCACTGGAGTCAAACGGCCTGGGTTCAGGTCCCTGCAGGCCACTTAAAGACCTCACACCCCTGGACAGACGTCTCAGCTGCTCAAGGGTAAATGAGGTGATGGGAGTTAAAACGCAATAATTAAACATATGTAAAGCAATGAACATAGCACACCTGGAGAGTGTGCTGTCAGATAAGGAAGCCATCTTAACAGCAGTCCCCATTTTGGCATAATGATCAACCTAACATTGAATGATCACTACCAGTTTGGTAACAATATGACTTTACAAATGGCTGACTTGCCGTCAGCCAACCCATGTAAAGAAGTGTCTGTACTGGACAAAGCACAGGCTTTGAAAGACAAACTTGGCTTTAAAATCCAACTAGTCCAATTACCAGATAAAGAGTGTTTTTAAAAACACTGCAAAGTGCACAGTTCAACTTTGTTTCCTCTGCAGTGTGTGGAGAGTCCCTCTCGGGGATGAATGGAAGCTTTCCCAATTACTTAGCTTCTCATAGTTTCCATTATTTCATCTACACAAATGAGGATACCAATACTGCAATTAAAAGAGTTAGTGTTAAAAGTTTTCGAGAAAGGTATACAAAATACTTAGCCCAAAGCCTGATACTTAGAAAGTCCTCAACATTTTGTAGTTGTTCAGTTGCCAAGTCGTGTCCAGCTCTTTGTGACCCCAAGGACTGAAGCATGCCAGGCCTCCCTGTCCCTCACCATCTCCCGGAGCTTGCCCAAGGTCCTCAATATATGATAGTTGAATTATCATTATATGTAAAATAGTGTAATATATAAATGTAGTACATATTCATACATAAAAATGAAACACAGTGTGGCTGGGAGGTGCTGTATTTACCTTTCCCTCTTCAGTGTGGATAACCCAGAAGCAGTTAATGTCATGAGCATAAGCAACATCAGGGCTCACAAAGCTGAAGCTCCCATTCATCCCCGAGAGGGACTCTCCACACACTGCAGAGGAAAAGAAGTTAACTGTGCTTTACAGAGACTCTGGGAAGGAAGAGGCCAAGCAACTCCCACTCTGCCCCTGAAGCCTTTAGAGAGTCTGAGTAATTCATGTTGGAGACAAAAGCCTGCCATTCTTTCTTCTCATCGGTCTCCTTCTTCCTTCAGCATCTACTCAATTCCCACCTTGTGCTCAGAGTCCAGCTTACGTGTCCTCATCTCCACCTGAGTTTCCCTGCCTCTCAGTGTTTCCTCTGGCCCTTATTCCCTCTGTGTCTGTGACACCTGACCCCACACAATTTAATTCGTATCTTTAATTCTTGTCTCCCCTCTGCCATATCAACCTTGTGTCCTCAACTGGAAGAAGAGCTGAAAGTAGGTGGAGATTATTTTATTTTCTGTTTCCTTATTTTTCCACAGGGTCTACTAGAGTCCTAAACACACAATAAAGCCTCAGTAGATGTGCTGATTCAAAATCAGGAGGAATGAGGGACAGGAGGAGCAGTCAGAAGAGTTTTATGGAGAAGGCTGAATACGAAGCCTTCCTTGGGGACAGATACATTCTGATGGGAAGCAATGAAGGATTTTGGAGAAGTTTGGGAAGGGAAATTTTCCAAATAAAGGAACACAGCAGAAATGTGGTGGCACATGGCATCAGGAGATAAGGAAAGCTGTCTGGCTTGAAAGGGCATATTTTTAGGGAACTAGTGAAGAAAAGGTTAGATGGTTAGGGTGAGGCTTGATTGTAGAGGATGATTGAAAAAGTCTCCCAGGTTCATTCGCAGTGTAATATTAACTCTCATTTCACTAGATGATTTGCATGTTATCTAGTAACCTTCAGTACCTTCATTTGGTATTTGGAGGTATACATGGTTTTCTCCATTTTATAAATAAGAAAAACTGAAGTTCAGAAATTAAGCTACTTCCTTGAGACTGTGGCTACTAAATGTAGAATCTGAAAAACCCAGAAATGCAGAATCCAAAGGTTGTCTTCTTTGTGCTATAATTTACTCTTTTATATCATTTTAATTTTAAATGTCTTTATTCCACAACTAAACTCCTTGAGGGCAAAAGCTCTTTTATATATTTATAAGAATATATACATAGATATTTTTCACATATACTCCTCTTGTATTCCTCAGTATGCTAAAGACTTTTTTTATTTTAAATTTAAAAAGCAAACAAAACAAACAAACAAACAAAAAACCTAGCCCTGATCTTTATTTAACAGGCAAAAGGGAGCCACTGTATACTCTAGAACAGGAGAGTGACATGAGTATCTGTAATATTCCAGGGAAATGAAATGGCTGCTATAGAGGAGACTCTCCTTTAGAAAACTACAATAACTTAGTATATTCTGCTTTCAAAAGGGACATTATGAAAATGGAAAATATTAATGTTTTCTTTTATGAAAAGATTTGCATGGCTGAAGTTGAATTCACCTTATCTTACCTTGTGAATTTCAAACCATTTCTGCAAGGGAAGACTTAGTTCTAAGCCTTTGAGCAGCGGAACATGAAAGCAGGTTGTTCAGTGGAAAAGCTACAGCAGGACTCACTCAAGGATGACACTGCTAAACTGTGAGCCTCTGTGGTATGAGAGATGCTGAGTGTACCTTCCTGGGGAATGTGACAGAGAAATCCAGTCCAGAAATGTGTGCATTCACAACTGAAAGCATTAACGCCGTCCACACACGTTCCCCCATTCAGACAGGGGTTGCTCAGACACTCATTGATGTTTTCTGTGCAGTTGACACCGGTCCAGCCCGATTCACACTTACAAACATAACCAGAGACTATTTCCTAAGGAAAGAAGAAACACCATGTCACAGAATGGAGGGACAGACAGTAATCATGACCCAACCTAAGTAATAAAGAACAGCATGCTATGTATTTCAAGGAGAAGGTGTTGAACCGCAAGCATCGTCCAGGAGCCTAACTACTAATTCATTTAAATGTTAATTCCAAAGAATAAGAAATTAGATGTATTTGGGTCAAATTGTAGGCTTTGTTTTACTGCTTTGTAAATCACTGAGAGAAAAAAATGAACTCATTGGTTTTTCCTGGGAACTAAAGTCATTACCTACCTTTTATCTGAAAGCTATTGACAATTCTTTATCTTAAGCTTGAATCATTACCTTAAAACTCATAAATCATAGAAAACATATTGCACAGAAGGGATCTAAATTTATTCTCCAGCACTCAGTTCCCTTAGGAAGAACAAAGGACTCACAATGCATTGTCCATTTACACAGGGCCGACTCAGGCAAATATTACTGAGTTGCACACATCCATTTGGCCCATAACCATTTCCAGTATATCCCGGAAGACAAGTGCAAAGAGGTAAGGAACCTGTTTGGAAATAGAAATGGAAATGTAAGTGCAGGTCTCCTTCACTCAGGCCCAGGAAGGAAACTCAGGCTCTGTGGTCTAAATTAGGAATCCTCAACGTCTGCGCATACCCTGGGGCACACAAAGTGTGAGGTGAAAAGATTTACAATCTTTTTCTCCCCTAGTTTTTAATCTTAAGACTAAGAAAGACAGCACACACTATCAATACTTCATTTACAAATTGACAGTGGTGCTGTCAGTCCGTATGTCATAGTCCCGAGTTGTAAAAAAAAAATGTGAGGCCCAGCAAGGGGAAAGGGAGTTTCCTATTAAGGAGGGGTTGGCAGCAGGAAAGAGCATTCCTGCAATGATGGTATCTGTACACATACTGAGCCCTAGAAATACATACTATTATAAAACCTCTGTTTATGGATGAAGACAAAGCACAGAGAGATTAAGTGCCTTGATCACAGACCCATAGCTGGAACATGGTAGAGCCAAGGGAAAAATAAAGTGCAATCTTCCAGAATTCAACTCCTAACCACTTCAGTAGGCTGTTAATCATTTAACAAACACTTAAATAGTCATACATATATATTTAATATGTGCATACATACGCATTTATATTCTCTCATATATATGTGAGATATATGTGACATGTGCATATATATGACAAGTTAGTAAAATAAAGGCAGTGTTTTGAAATAGCATGAGATATGATATATAATTCAATAAATGGAGTTGGAGACACCTATTTGGATAAAAACATCAAACTAGATTTTTACTTGATGCTATAGATAAAAATAAATCCTGAAAAGATCAAATATTTTAATATTAAAAATAAATGAAAATAAAAACAACCATGTGTCAATACTTGACTTTCAAAGACTTTGGTAGGGAAGGCCAAATTCTAAGAGGAGAAATGCTAAAATGAAAGATTTACCTTATTGACCACATAAAAATTTTAAACTTCTAAATAGAAAACACTACCATAAAATTAAAATAAAAACCACATGCCAAGAAAAATATATATAAAATATAAAACAATGAGATAATATCCTCATAGTACAAAATGAAATTTCACAGATCAGTAAGATAGCAGATGAACAAAGGACCTTAAAAAAATTAAATGGCGAGGAAATATATGAAATTTTTCATTATTTAATTAGTACTAATCAAAGTTTTTTGACTTAGTCAAAATTAAAATAATGAGAAGGCAATTTTTGCCTATAAAATTGATGAAAATGAAAACTCACTGTAGTACCCGTTATTGTCAAGGGTGGGGTAAATGTATATTTGTACAGACTGCTAATAAGCAAATAAATTATTTATTCTTGAAAAAAAAGTTTAGTAATATGCATGTATTTTTAAAGTTTTAGTAGGTGAAGCTTTTATGCAACACTGCAGACCCTGAAGGTTTTTGCCCTGGATCCATTTTTTTCCTTTCTTAGTAGGGAACTCTTTATTTATTTATTTACTTTTTAGGAACTCTTTAACTGAGGGTGTGGGCACCTGGAATAAAGACTATATTTCCCAACCTTCCTTGCAGCCACACTTAGCCACCTCACTCAGTCAGGCCAAAGGCCCAGAAAGGAGAGTCCTTAGAGACAACTGACATGTTCTTCCTTTCTCCTCTTCTCCTTGCTGCTAGAATACAGTCATGCATCTATCTGCTGGCTTAATTATCTTGGGGAAAATTTGCAAAAACTAGAGCAGATCATAAAAAATCCAATTGTACAGTTTTATAACATGGATTGATATTTGGTTTGAAGACCAAAGTAAGAATTTTGGAAATAGAGGATTTTGATTTTAAAAGGTTGATTTGCTTTAGAAGGTTATCCTAAAATACCCCAAACCAGAGGGAGAGATGAGTCATTACCTAGAGCCAAGGAGCATGACGCCTGTGGGTGGCAGCCTCCATTATTGACCGAGCAGCGGTCTATGAGCGTGCAGACTCTCCCATCGCCCTGATACCCTGAGCACAGCAAGAGCAGGCAAGTGAAAAACAATGTCAGCAACATGCAAGAAGAAGAATCCCTATCTGAGAATCAAATATCAAGACCCAGACCAACCAGAGATCTTCCATCATCAAAACAGAAAATGTAAATAAAATATGTCATAAATAAAATTACACAGTTAAGAAAATGGACAAGAATTAGGCACCTAATTTTGGAAACAATGTTCAGGGTTGTTTCTAATGACAAAAATAAAAATTAAAAGATATGAAAACTATGGAGAGACTTAGAAAGTGCTGACTCTAAGGAAGTGACATTTTTCTTTTTTTTTTTCTTTCTTTTTTTTTTTTTAAATTTTATTTTATTTTTAAACTTTACAATATTGTATTAGTTTTGCCAAATATCGAAATGAATCCGCCACAGGTATACCCACGTTCCCCATCCTGAACCCTCCTCCCTCCTCCCTCCCCTACCCTCCCTCTGGGTCGTCCCAGTTTTTCAATCACAGTGACTTCAAAGCTTTGAGCTGAATTATTTGAAAAGTCCAAAGTACTGCTGTTTCATGTTAATAAAACATACAGGGTTTCAGTTTGCCTCTTAGAACTCCCTGAACTTCTTAGATAGTAACTCAATTTAGATTAGAAAATAGAAGTCATGACTTCTTTCTGGAAGAGAAAGGAAATGCATGTGTATGATATGCCTATCATTAGGTCTGGTATTTAGTAAACTTTATATGGAAAACATCTCAAGAATCCATTATATTAATAAACTGTGGGAACAATACATCTGTGATCCACAGACAAAACCTGTCAAGTTCTTCATTATTTCAAGAGGCCATCCCACAGTTGGTAAAGGCGTATTATTTTCCATTGATATACAAAGTAACTTTTCTTTCTTTCCTATAACACATTCTAATATATCCTGGATCCAGAAGTCAAACTTTTCGCACTACTCAGCTCGCTTCCTTAGACATAAGTCATATTTACAAAGGAACACAAGATCCTGTTTTAAATGCATGTTGTGTCTGTAACGGTATCAGGAAATTTGGTGTAGCACCTGGTGGACATGAATGACAGTGGTAAGATCCATGCGTATTTATACACTCCACAAGAGGAGCCACAGAACAGCCGCCATTGTTTATCTCGCATTCATTGATATCTTCGCAAATGTATCCATTTCCTTGCCAGCCTAGAAAAACAGAAGGTTTGAAAAGTTAGTTGAAAACATATAAAAACCTGCTTAACTATGTAAAGAAACATAGGTTAAAATGGTATATGTTCTCCCTTTCAGATTGGCAAAAGCTGATTTAAATACTTATAATCAAATTCCGGCAAATAGGTGGGCACATCGGGTAGTCTTATATGCTATTAAGAGTCAGAAGTTAGATTAATTAAACCTATTTGAAAACAGATCTAGCCGTGTTCATTAAAGATTTTAAAATACATAACTTTTGACTAACAATTCCACTTCTGAAAACTCACTCTACAATGATAAAATTGTCATCAGGTTTTATCTGTCAGTTTATCATTCATAAAGATGCAGGTAAGTCTACCACAGCATTGTTTAATGGGGAAAAAAAAAACTCTTAATGGTCCACAGTCACACATACTGAATATACTATGACTCATCTATACCAATGGATGCTAAAAGCTATTTTTAGTAATATGTGCACACACTGAAGGATTTTCCCATATATATTTTAATGGAAATATCGAATTTTAGAAATGTTATGCAGAGCTATGATCACAGTTTGGGGAAACAATTTTTCTTAAAACCTGCATATTGGTCTGTGTGTCTGTATAAATGAAGGAAAAGGTAGAAGAGGAGAGAGACACAGGGTTTTCCGATGATAACACCCAGGTGAGGACCACTAGACTCTGCTGCTGCTGCTGCTAAGTCGCTTCAGTCGTGTCCGACTCTGTGTGACCCCATAGATGGCAGCCCACCAGGCTCCCCTGTCCCTGGGATTCTCCAGGCAAGAATACTAGAGTGGGTTGCCATTTCCTTCTCCAATGCATGAAGTGAAAAGTCAAAGTGAAGTCGCTCAGTTGTGTCCGACTCTTAGCGACCTCATGGACTGCAGCCTACCAGGCTCCTCCGTCCATGGGATTTTCCAGGCAAGAGTACTGGAGTGGGGTGCCATTGCCTTCTCCGACTAGACTCTAGTTGAAGGAAAGTTACTGGGCTCAAAATAGCCTGGAGTTAAAACTCCCCTCCGGGTCCTCCCCACCATTCTATGCAAAACAAAGAACTCTCTCACCTAAAGAAAAAAAAATGGACATTAAGGTTGATTACGCCCAGCTCCCAACCGGTCCCAGCCTCTGGCCAATCTCCAGAATTCCTTGCCCCAGCCATTTAAGAGAAACACTCTAAACAACCTTGGAGAAGAACAGGCCCCCTTAAGACAGTAGATTTCCACATATATGCCTATATATACTTACTGTTTTCTTGGGTTAGGGCAGCAGCTCACTAATCTGACTGCTGCCCCTTCTCGCCTCATTAAAGGTGATCTGTTCCTGTAAAGTGCCAGTCTCGTTCTTTTTCTGAACCTCGCCTTCTCTAGCTTCCTTACCCTCACTAGTGAACACACTCAGAGATGAAACAATTTGCCCAAGTTTACAAACAGCTGGCTTGTATGAAAGGTGGGACCAGAGCACATGTCTTTTGATCTCAAATTTAATCAAGATCATGGCCACAGCAATAAAATGACTGACCTCCCAAACTCTACAGCTAATCCTGGCTGTGCCATTTAACTTTACCACTCTTTGGGACAAACCACCCATTTCTTTCATTAAACTGCTATAGCAGTTAGATGGTCTGAAGTGGGATATAGTGAAATAGGACATGAAACTGGATTGGAAGGCATCCTGAAAACAGCTTTCTTATTCCTCGACAGTGAAAGGAAATTGGTCCTGCCATCTTGCTTGACTGGCATGGGGAGCCTGGCACCTGAGCCCAGGAGGGGACACACCCACATACCTGTGGGGCAGGCCCCACAGTAGAAGGATCCCGGGGTGTTGAAACACCGCACAAGTTCTGAGCAAGGTGCAGGCCAGAGGTTGCACTCATCTACATCCAGCGTACAGGCCGTGCTGTTCGACGGGGCCTTCCACCCAGCATCACAGATGCAGCTGTACTCAGGCTGTAGGAGCGACAAAGGTGTGAAAGCAGGCAGTAAGGAGGATGAGCAAGAAAAGCCTTTGAAAAATCTCACTGAGCCTGCAACTGATTCCTCTTCTAATGTGCATTTCCATGAGACCAACCGAGTGGCTTCTCTTTTCTTCCCACATGAGTAAGCATTTAGACCAGACCATGCAAAAAGAGAAACGGCTTTATTTCAGAGTAAGGGAAACCTATAATTTGCCCCCAAAGATGCCTGGAAAAAAGCAACAACAATCAAGAGCTGTAAGTCAATATAATTAAAGTCAATCAGCTCAGCCTGCTTTTAGAGGGAAAAACATCCATGTAGTCACAGACCTTGGAAAATCAATTCTGTTTTTTCCTTTTTGAAGGTCACACACACACTACCCTCCCACCATGGCTGGAAGGGAACCATTTTCCATCACATAGGCAGGGAAAAAACAACAACAACAACAAGTAAAAATAAATACCTGAAGGTCTCAAGGAGGGCCAACTGGGCCAGGGCTGGAGGACCTCTGGGCCAGGAATTAAGGTCAGCACAAGGGATACTTAGAGAAGTGGGCTCAAAGGGGCTCTGGGGCCAGGACAAATGCAGGCTCCTTAAAAGTGAATGTCACAAACAAGGGCAAGACTTTTGTGTTTCCATATCTTGTCATTGTTAAAATTCACAAGGCCAAGAGAAGATCATGTCTCACAGCGAGAGTCATAGGCAAATAATAAAAACATGAGTAATTTAATGAAATCAGCCTCTGGAGTCGTTTTCTGCTTTCTTATGGACAACCCTCATCACCTTCCTCATCTGAGCCCAGCTGAAGGGCAGGACGTGACTCCCCTCTGCAGCCCCACAGGGTCCTGTGTGTATACACACAGCTACAGAGAATGAGGAACTAATAACCAGCCTCCCCCCGCCATCCCCGAGGGGGCCCACTCTGCAAGGGACCCACCTCTCCAGCCTTCACTCGGACCAGATCCTCGCAGATGCCGTGCACGCAGCGCGCCTTGGAACCCCCCTCACAGTCATCATATTTGGATGCACACTGGGGGCCGTGGGTCTCAGGTGAGCAGAGACAACTGTTGGTCACACAAAGCACAACTCAGGACCTGTTTCTTAGCATCAGTTAAAAAATTAACAATAATTCTGATTGCAGGTCAGTGATATGCACATAGAATCATAAACCAGAAAACCAGATTTACTGGCTGGAGTCTTAGAAGAAAGTCACTCTGCTCCTCTTGAAGTGGCAGATTGAGTAAATGTGCTGTCATCTCAAATACGAGATGAGAGGGCACAACTACCTCTATAAATTCTTCTGCTATCAGGTCAAACAGCACTGTCACAGGTCAGACAGCTATGAACTAAGGGGGATAGAGTTCATTCAGGATGGTAGGGATCATTGTGTCCATTCATCGGCCACCCAGCTGGCTCCTCCAGTGAGCACAGGTGACCTTGACCAAATGGGTAAATTCTCGAATATACTCTAGGTTTGTATAACCCCATGGGCAGTGGTATATCGACATCTCAGAATCTTTGATGATGATAATCATATTGCAAAGGCCACATTTCTTCTCTCCATAAGAGATAAGTTAACATAGTAACAGTTCTTACATAGCCACTCACAAGATGTATTTATTACATAACACCTAAGATAGATCCCCTGGAGAAGGAAATGGCAGCTCACTCCAGTATTCTTATCTCGAAAATCCCACGGACTGCGGAGCCTGGTAGGTTACCATCCATGGGGTCACAAAGAGTCAGACATGACTGAGTGACTTCACTTTCACTTTCAAGCTAGCCTAGCTGTTTTGTCCTAAGATTTCAATTCAGTAATAATCAAACAAGCAAGGCTTGCTCCTTGGAAGAAAAGCTATGACAAACCTAGACAGCATGTTAAAAAGTAGAGACATCAATTTGCCAACAAATGTCCATATAGTCAAAGCTATGGTCTTTTCAGTAATCATGTATAGATGTGAGAGTTGGACCAAAAAGAAAGCTGAGCACTGAAAAATTGATGCTTTTGAACTGTGGTGCTGGAGAAGACTCTCGTGAGTCCCTTGGACAGTAAGGGACAGTCAATCCTAAAGGAGATCAACCCTGAATATCCATTGGAAGGACTGATGCTGAAGATGAAGCTCCAATACTTTTACCACCTGAGGCAAAGAGCTGACTCTTTTGGAAAAGACCTTGATGCTAGGAAAGATTGACAGCAGGAGGAGAAGAGGGGTGATAGAGAATGAGATGGTTGGATGGCATCACTGACTCAATGGACATGAGTTTGAGCAAACTCCAAGAGATAGTGAAAGACAGGGAACCCTGGCATGTTGCAGTTCATGGCGTCACAAAGAGTCATGCATGACTTAGTGACTGAACAAAAGTTGTTTTAAACCATCGCAATCTTAAAGTTGCTAAGTTAGTTTTATATCTACCCTGCAGATTCAAAAGGAATATGGATGGTGTGAGACAGCAGCTGGGGAAAAGGGAAGAGGCAGAGAAGTCACAGAGCTTATTTACACATCTGAGCACAGCTGATGGGGTGAGAGTCAGGTCTGGTTGGTACTGTTTGCCTGACTTGAACTATGTTGGCCACTGGGGCCAAGGGTCAGAGTCAAGGAACGAGGACCTGTGTGACCATGGACTGTGAACTAGTTTCTGAGTGTTCTGGAAAAGGGGTCACTCTACCAGGTAAAGAAGCTCTTTTAGTGATATGTGTTGAGGATTTCCCCCCAGTTGTTAAGAATCTGCCTGCCAATGCAGGGGACACGGGGTTGGATCCATGGTCTGGGAAGATCCCACATGCCTTGGAGCAACTAAGCCTGTGCACCACAACTACTGAAGCCCGAGTGCCTAGAGCCTGTGTTCTGCAACAAGAGAAGCCACCGTAATGAGAAGACCTCGCGCTGCAACTAGAGAGTAGTCCCCATTCGGTGCAACTAGAGAAAGCACAGCAAGGAAGACCCAGCACAGCCACTGATTAATTATTTTTTTAAAAATACACGTTGAGGCACAAAAAGCTCAGCTGATGTCCATGGGTAAAAACAAACATGTGACTGGCAGCAAGGCAAAGGAGAGTTTGGCTGTTGGAGAAGCACCAGGGGCCTCACTCTGGGCACAGAACTTGGTGTAGCCATGGAGGCCCCAGAAACAACCATTGGGTGGCATCTCTGAGTAGGTTTTAAGGAAGAAAGAGATCAGTGAATGTGGCTGGAAATGGAGGGTTAAGAGTGTGGTGAATACCATTCAGGCTAACCAAGTAGGGTTGCCAGACCCAGCAAATAAAGATATAGGATGCCTAGCTTAAAATTTGGATTTCAGATAAATACTTTTTTGTTGTAAGTATATCCCATGCAATTCACAACATGTGTGCATGATAAGTTGCTTCAGTTATGTCCCACTCTTTGTGACCCTATGGACTGTAGCCTGCCAAGGCTCCTCTGTGCACGGGATTCTTGAGGCAAAAGTACTGGAGTGGGTTGCCATGCTCTCCTCCAGGAGATCTTCCCAACCCAGGGATCAAGCCCGTGTCTTTTATGCCTCCTGCATTGGCAGGCGGGTTCTTTATCATTAGCACCACCTGGGAAGCCCTGCAACTCACAACATCAATACATAATTGAGTAAAAGCTGTTCCATTAATAAATTACATTTCTGAACATTCCAAGGTTGCCTTTCTCATTAAGACAAGGTCAGAGATTAATAGCAATACATGATTAAACTTATAAAGGAATTCAATTACTCATTCCTTCCCCATAGCTATTTATCTTCTTCTCATTTTCCATACTTCCCCTCCCATATTCTCTTCCCTTTTCTCATTCACTCTCCCATCCTTATGCAGAGCATTCTGAGAATTTAATTAGACTCTTGGAGGTGATAGGACTTAGACCATTTCTTCACATATGTGAGGATTTGAACCTGGTGGCTTCCTTGCTAAAAGTTTATCTTACCAGCATCTGCACTCACCAAAAATAAATTTTTTTAATCTTTAAACCAACTCCTGCTAGCTTTCTGAGTCTCTGATGCATGAGAAGTCTGAGTATTCAAGACCCCACAGGACAGGATAGCCTTGGTTTAAATCTTGATGCTACTTGTTAACTCTTCACCTGAGACAATGTAATAATAACTCCCTCTGCCTCCATTTCTTGTAAATTAATAGTGTCAAGCTATGAGCTCTATTTTCACCTTGGGGTCTAAAGGCATTTTCCTGCAGGAAGTGCTCAGGAAATTGTGTTTATCTTATCACTAAATGCTTTATTATTGGAAAAGGACTAGAGATTTGAGCAGAGATTTTGGTTCAAGGACCTGCAGTTAAATCCTCCCTCTTTATCTCTCTTTTCCTTCTCCCTTGCTATTGTTATTCGGAGAGGAGTAAATTTTAATCCTACAGGTTTCCCTAAACAGCTACAGTATACTTCTCTCATTTAAGTTTAGATAAGGTGAGAAGCTCCAATACTTTGGTGAAGAGCCAACTCATTGGAAAATACCCTGATGCTGGGAAAGATCGAGGCAAGAGGAGAAAGGGTGATGAAGTAACAGAAGATGAGATGGTTAGATAGCATCTCTGACTCAGTGGACATGAATATGAGCAAACTTCAGGAGATAGTTAAGGACAGGAAAGCCTGGTGTGCTGTAGTCCATGGGGTTGCAAAGAGTCAGAGACAACTTATTGAGTCAGACACAATTTAGTGACTCAACAACAGCAAGGTGAGAAGTAGAAAGCTGAAAGGAAGAAGAAAGCCAGGTACACTAGCAATTTCCTCACTATGATACTTAAAGACAAGCATTTTAAATCCCATTTTATTGGCATGGTTCAAATTGCCCAAGGCACAGGATTAGCAATTGGCAGAAGATAAATTTACACCTAAGATAGTGTTACTCCTGTACTACTGTTTTTCCACATCACATTCCCACCTTCTGAAAGGGAGAGTTAGTTGAATACTTTCCCTTTTTATATATCCTTTAACACAACAGTGTTTACATGCAAAATGTATTAATAAATTCTCAAGGTGTCTAGATATGCCCTTAAAGAAAAAGAGTAGTGAATTTTATGCCCTCTTGTGAAGTCAAGTGGGCCTTAGAAAGCATCACTACGAACAAAGCTAGTGGAGGTGATAGAATTCCAGTTGAGCTATTCCAAATCCTGAAAGATGATGCTGTGAAAGTGCTGCACTCAATATGCCAGCAAATTTGGAAAACTCAGCAGTGGCCACAGGACTGGAAAAGGTCAGTTTTCATTCCAATCCCAAAGAAAGGCAATGCCAAAGAATGCTCAAACTACCGCACAAATGCACTCATCTCACACGCTAGTGGAGTAATGCTCAAAATTCTCCAAGCCAGGCTTCAGCAATATGTGAACTGTGAACTTCCTGATGTTCAAGCTGGTTTTAGAAAAGGCAGAGGAACCAGAGATCAAATTGCCAACATCCGCTGAATCATGGAAAAAGCAAGAGAGTTCCAGAAAAACATCTATTTCTGCTTTATTGACTATGCCAAAGCCTTCGACTGTGTGGATCATAATAAACTGTGGAAAATTCTGAAAGAGATGGGAATACCAGACTACCTGATCTGCCTCTTGAGAAATTTGTATGCAGGTCAGGAAGCAACAGTTAGAACTGGACATGAAACAACAGACTGGTTCCAAATAGGAAAAGGAGTACGTCAAGGCTGTATATTGTCACCCTGCTTATTTAACTTATATGTAGAGTACATCATGAGAAACGCCGGACTGGAAGAAACACAAGCTGGAATCAAGATTGCCGGGAGAAATATCAATAACCTCAGACATGCAGATGACACCACCCTTATGGCAGAAAGTGAAGAGGAACTAAAAAGCCTCTTGATGAAAGTGAAAGTGGAGAGTGAAAAAGTTGGCTTAAAGCTCAACATTCAGAAAACGAAGATCATGGCATCCGGTCCCATCAGTTCATGGGAAATAGATGGGGAAACAGTGGAAACAGTGTCAGACTTTATTTTTTGGGGCTCCAAAATCACTGCATATGGTGACTGCAGCCATGAAATTAAAAGACGCTTACTCCTTGGAAGGAAAGTTATGACCAACCTAGATAGCATATTCAAAAGCAGAGACATTACTTTGCCAACAAAGGTTCGTCTAGTCAAGGCTATGGTTTTTCCTGTGGTCATGTATGGATGTGAGAGTTGGACTGTGAAGAAGGCTGAGCGCCGAAGAATTGATGCTTTTGAACTGTGGTGTTGGAGAAGACTCTTGAGAGTCCCTTGGACTGCAAGGAGATCCAACCAGTCCATTCTGAAGGAGATCAGCCCTGGGATTTCTTTGGAAGGAATGATGCTAAAGCTGAAACTCCAGTACTTTGGCCACCTCATGCGAAGAGTTGATTCATTGGAAAAGACTCTGATGCTGGGAAGGATTGGGGGCAGGAGGAGAAAGGGACGCCAGAGGATGAGATGGCTGGATGGCATCACCGACTTGATGGATGTGAGTTTGAGTGAACTCTGGGAGTTGGTGATAGACAGGGAGGCCTGGAGTGCTGCGATTCATGGGGTCACAAAGAGTCGGACACGACTGAGCGATTGAACTGAACTGAACTGAAGAAGTAACTTTTGTAATGACTTTCTATTGCTGATTTGGTTCCAGTAGAAAAAAAAAAGGGGGGGGGTGGTTCTGTCTTGAAAAACACTGCAAGTACATTTGGCCATTGAGACGAGGTCACACATACTTCCATGGTCATAGTTTAACTTGTGTTACAGTCTATGGTTCAATATTAATATAATTGACTAACTAAAAGAGGTCATATGTTTAATATCTAACTCCATTCCATCTGAGCTAAAACCAGATGATTCTCATTGTTTAAGCTCTGCCTATTTTAAAACCCACTAGTGATAAAAATGAAAATAAGTAAAATAAAATATGATAATCACCATTGTGTTCCTGGAGAAAAAACAAACAACAAATTTAACTTCTTTTTTTCTATAAAGCCTTCTAGATCTGAGCTGGAAGTATATAACAGGCACCATCTATGCAGGCAAATGTGGATCCCATGGGCTGTTTTAAACCCACAGTCAGCAGGAAACAGTAAGAATCAATTCTTCAGAATAAAGAGGTAAAAACATATTGAGCTGTGGCAAAATATTATTGGTTAGCTGCCTGAGCACTTGGAAAAAGATTGGGAGCCCCAGGAGTTGGGGGAAACAGACAGTGGTTGTCCTTGCTGTATTCTCATGATTCCAAAAATCAATTTTTAGTTTAGGGGGAGAATGGATACATGTACATGGCTGAGTACATGTAAATGTCTGAGTCCCTTTGCTGTCCACCTGAAACTATCACAACATTGTTAATTAGCTATACTCCAAAATAAAATCAAAAGTTTAAAAAAATATGAGAATTTTTATCAGAAATTTTTCTGTGAAATGGGGCTTTCAGTGAACTAGTATTTGCATAGTGCTTTATCTTTCGAACTCTCCTGGTGGCTCAGAGGTTAAGTGTCTGCCTGCAATGCAGGAGACCTGGGTTTGATCCCTGGGTTGGGAAGATCCCCTGGAGAAGGAAATGGCAACCCACTCCAGTATTCTTGCCTGGAGAATCCCATGGATGGAGGAGCCTGGTGGGCTACAGTCCACTGGGTCGCAAAGAGTTGGACATGACTGAGCAACTTCACTTCACTTCACTTCACTTATCTTTCGAAGGTCTTTACCAAAAAAAGTTATTAATCCCTTTAAATAAAGACTCCTTTGTCTCCCACAAGAGTTAGGGACTGAAGGAGGCTGCAAAATCCAGAGCAAACTGCCCACTGCAGATTATTCAACAAGGGCTCAAGTATGTCTTCAGCAACTGTTCCCAGAAGTTTCCTGAAGGAGTTTCTAATCTCAAGGAAGCTACTGATTAACAAAGACTTAACCTCCCATAAAGAACAGAACTCGAGAAAGTATCAAAGGGCTCTGTATCATTCCACATAGATTCCACAAAACAACCTTTTAATCTTACGCTTATATACACATTTCTATTTTCTTTTATTCCTTCAAAAAGTCTTCACCATATGCCTGAATGAGAGTATTCAGGTCAGAGATAATCAGCTGGAATTCTTGAGGCTTCACACACTATCCCCACAGCAAGAAGAAACCAGATTAAAGACTGTGCTCTCTAATGTCCTCCAGGGAACCTGTGGCGGGCAGAAACTAGAAACCCAAATCATTTCCAGAGTCAGCACAATCAGTCCTTGGTTTTCTCTGATAGGATGGTGCAAGAGAGAATAATTCAGTACTCCTCTACCAAGTTTAATCTGCCATTTAGGCAACTCTCAACAAGTAAAATTGTTCTTTCTCGCTTGCTCACTCACTTGCTCGTGTGCACTCTCTCTCTCTCTTTCTCTCCCCGCCTCCTTTCCTCCCTCCTTCCTTCTCATTTCTATCTGGAAAAATTAACCTCTGACATGCAGGAAATAATTGTGTTAAAAATTTTCTTTTCATGACTTCCCTGGCAGTCCAGCGGTTAAGACTCCAAGCTTCCACTGCAGGGAGGATGGGTTTGATCTCTGATTGGGGTACTAAGATGCCACATACCATGTCAAGAACACAAACAACAACAAAAAATTTTTAAACCTTTCTTTTCATTGCCATTTTTCAGGGGTAAAAAGGCAAATTTGTCCTGAAGGAAAAACAATTTTGTCTTGATCTATGGATCTTTCCTCCCTGATGTACGTTTGTTATTTTGCTGGCTTGCAAGACTCCAGAAGACAGGGATGATAAAAGGAGAGAGAGTGAGAACTAACTCCAGGACATTCCTCGACGTCAGGAACGTGGGAACGATCCAGGCTAGGAATCATTTGCCAGTGTTATCTCCAAGCAGCAGTTTTCATTAATAAATGCTCATAAATAGAAATCAGGTACTGAAAGATTAGACTTGCATTCTGGATCCAAGCTTGAGTATTTATCAAAACAGGGATCAGGGGATTCTTTTAAAGGAGAAATACAGTTTGGAGAGCAAAAAGTTCTTTAATAACGTAATACTTCATTGACATCAGAGATGTACAATGTGCAGGATATTGAAACTGAAAGACGTATCCACCAAAAGCCGGAATAAGTTAAATTTGTAACTTGCAATGAGGAAAAACTTTTAAGATCATAGTAAAAGAATTAAAGGAACAACAATAAAAGAGAAAGATTGTGGTTGCTTTTTAAGAATACAGTGTGCTAATAAACGACAAGGTCAAAAACAAAATTCCTGCACTCTTTTTTGCTGGAAAGGACAGAATGGGTTGTTACAAAGGAACTGAAGAATAGGACAGCAGGGATACTGGAAGAGAGTGAATAGCTGCTCTTGATTCCAGTGAGAGAAAACACAGAGATTCTGTCACAACAGAACCCATTTCTTTATCTCTTAATAATCACAGAATATAGGAGACCCACCAAAATATGTGGAAAGACAATGTCTAGAGATTTTTTTTAAAGTGATTTTAAGGAACTACAGAAACCGAAGTTTGTTATTGATCTGCCATACGTTTTTGGACTTGATTACTTAACAAGACAGTACATCAGTCAGTGTCACTTTACAGACCAATATTCCTAGAGTTTGATGGGAACGTGGAGGTACTGTGATGTCCAAGTCAGCTTTGTAAGAGAAGGGAAGTTTTCCTGCGGAGGGCGATGCGGGATTTGAGCGGGAGAATGCGGCGGATGAGCCCTGTGACAGTCAATCAGCAGAAAAGATGGCGGATGGGAGCAGGGAGACGATTGTGATGAGGGGCCTGATGACTAATTGAAGAAAGACAATGAGGATTATCCACGTGAAGAAAACCGCGGTTCACCCTGCTCTGGTTATGGTGGACATTGTGCACAGTGCTTGAATGAAGTCCTGACTGTATCTATCAGCTCTCTCAGCTACTGAATGTGGGGGTGGCGGGGGAGGGGAGAGGGGGGCAGGCTGTCCCTCTTCTACATGAGGCTCTCCCATGGCCATCCCTTCAAGCTTTGACTCCTACTAACCCCTCTGCCTTATCTTGCCCCAGGCCATCCTCACTCTACACTAGCCATGGGGGCCTCCTTCCTGAGAGAGAGAACAGAGAACAGGTTTCTTCATGGGGTGAGAGTTGAGGTCACACGAGGTTTTCTCCACCTGAGGAAACAGCTTTGTGTATGTTAGATAAACACCGCGTGACTTCCCTAGAGAACAGCTAGTTTTGCTGGTAATACAGGCACTTAACCTTGGATACTCTTAACCAGGGGGTGTCTTAGTCCTTCAAAAACACACCCTAATTTAAACAACAACAAGCAGGCAAAAGTGACATCGAGTTTGGAGCCATGGCTCTAGGAGATTTTACACATTTCTGTTCAACTCTCTGGGGGCTTTTGACCTTGGACTTAAGAAGGACATTCCTCCAACAGCTTGGGGTACCTCTAGCCCTGGTGTAAGAAAGAGACCCACAGGCCAAACCAAACTGAGGTGGAGCCACCATAGCTTATATGCAGACCTGTGAGTATGAAAAATAAATGTTTATTGGTTAAAAAAAAAAAAAGGGAAAGGAAAGAAAAAAGTTACCTGTAACTCCCTGCTGTGTTTATACATGTGGCTCCATTCTGGCAGCCCAGGGGTGTCCCTGAGTAAATCTCACATTCATTAACATCAACAGAGCACAGAGGACCCTGCGTTTAGATAAAGCACGAAGTCAGGTGCCACAGGTTGCAAAGACATCTGGGTGAACAGTCACACAGCATGTTCAAGGATTTACAAACAGACAGTAAAGCTAAATATGATAAAATTAAAACTCATCTCCAGCCACGCTTCTTCTACAACTCAGGTGTGGCCTAACAGAGCCAAAGAGCTCTTCATAGATCATACCAGTCACAGGAGAAGAATCCTTATGTGGGCTACTTTTCATCTTACTGTGGAGCTCTGCCTAGGAATAGTCACTTAATTTCTTCTGGATGCGCATGTCAGGAATGTTTTCATTATTAATAGAAAAGGGCAGGAAAATGCACAGGCTACATTAAGATTCATTTAGTTATGCTGAGCAATTTCCATTCATGCTGGCCAGAACAGCATGTAGCATCTAGTCCAGCAAATCCCCACTTAAGATGGCTCAGGATCCAATGGGGACAGAATCATGCTGGCCGCTATTCGCATCTTGGCATACCTGGTGTCATTCATTCTGACTCAGGAGACCACAGAATCCTAGAAACTTTGGATGGAGAATTAAATAGGTCTGGAGGATTCCAAGCAAACCACTGATGCTGACTCATCATCATTTTTAACCAAGGATTAGGTGACTCACCTTCCACTGTGAGGGACACATACAAAAAAAGGAATCGGGGAGGTTGAGGCAGGTTCCGCCATGTTGGCAGGGATTGCTGCTGCAAACTTTCCTGTCCAGTGTCTGAAACAAAGACAGGATGGTCAGCGAGACAGTCATACTTTCCACGTTTTAGAGCAGGTGTGTACACCAAAACACATTTTACTCCTGGCCGGTGGGGGGAGGGAGGGGTCTTCCTCCAGACTTTAAATCCATTATGTAAATGCTTCTTCCTGTCAACTGTCTTCTGAGAAACCGAAAAGTGTTGACTATTATCAAGCCCTATCCATATTCCTTCACTACTAACGTGCATTTAACCACGGATGGGTGAGGCAAAAGTGAGGGGTGAGAGTTCTCACTCTGTTCTCTGAAAAAACACTGTTCACCTGACAAACGTATGACGGTGGCAAGAGTCAAGATGTGGGTGTGGGAGCCACATGGAAATTCCTATTGTACTAAGAAAATAAAACGGAAATTCCGGTTCCTTTGCTGTTGTTCTTCTCTTTGATACCTCCAGATAAGCATTTGAAATATGATCATCTTCGCTGCCCCCACACTCCTCCCCTGGGTTAAGACGACTGAACTCTTTTCACTCCAAGACCCTTTGTGGGAAATGTGGCCTGAGGCTTAAATACACCCTCCAGCCTTGTGCTCACATGACTGCTTTCAGACCAGAGTCATACACAGAGACCTGCCTTTGTCTCTGGAACCTGGGGAATCCTACCCTCCATCAGCTACTAGTTCCCAATTTGTAAGCTTTGAAATGCCTTTGGGGCAGAGAAAACATCTTTAGAGAGGACAAGTGATTATGCAAGGACAGCTATCCCATTAATTTCACCTAATGTTAGTCTAATTCTCGGTTTTAAAAATTAAAATGGGGCAAATTATTCTTTACATTTTTGAAAAATATTTGGTAAAATATTTGATTTTCTCGGAGAGAAAATCAAGTCTGTTCCCTCTGTTTGCAGATGAAACTGAGAGCAGAGAATGGCAAGCTGACTCAGCACCATGTGGAGCAAAGCCCATTCTCTCTCCACCTTTGTGATAAGTCAGGTGCCCATACATTTGGGGGTCTCCTTCTGGACTCTGTTTTCTTTCATTTTTCTGTCTCTCTGTGCCAGTACCACAATTAGTCCTGTTCATCAAAGGACACTGTTAAGAAAATTAACCACAAACTCACTGGAGGTTTTTCTGGCATGTAAGACAACACTGGGTGGGGATTAAAAGCTCAGAAGCCCATGGGGACCCAGCAGTAAATAGTCAGTGAGCAGTCAGGAGAAAGACAGTAGAAACTATGGGACTTTAGGCATCCAAAGGCATGGAGGTGTTTCTACTCCAGAGTTACTAAACACTCTTCCTGGGGGGATGGGCAGAGGGAGGCCAGTCCCAGCTAACTGGACTATGGCCTCCAGTTCATGACCTTTGGCAGGAATAAAGAAACACTCTAGGAGACTGAGAACTACTGTTTGTCTTGCTCATTTTAATTTATTCAACTACTCTCTAAGAAGATAAAGGCAGAAAGGGCAATTTCTTATCAAAGCCAGGAAAAGGAATGTGCAAACTTGTCCACCAAAATTAAAACAACAGAGTAGAGGACATTTGAAGAATAATCAAAAACAGACCAAGAATATGAGAGCAGGGACTCTGAACCTGGAATCCTCTTACTTTTATTCAAAATTTAAAACACGGGGACTTTCTATGCATTTCTCTGTGTGGAAGGTTATGGCTCCCTTGAAAGTCTTAAAAATATCAGCTCCCTACAAAAGGGATGAGAAGTCTAAAATTACAAGCATGCAGTAAAGTTATGGATGGTTTATTCTAAGAAATTGTTCAAATTTAATCACCAGAAGATATACTTTTAAGAAGATCTGGAATATTCTGAGATACAGCCTAGACTCTAAGTTCAATGTTAGAGAAAACGTGAGCCCTTTGAAAACTGAGTCGTGGATGCCAGAATAAGCAAGTTGGGTGGTCACTAGCTGACCAGCTCCAGCACACTTAAGCCTGACATTATATGGTTTAAAAAACGATAGCAAAGAGGAAGAGCACGTGGACAGCTGAACTGAGAGTCAGAGGACTTCACATGCTCAGTGAGCTTCATCTCTCTGAGACTCACTTTCCTCATGTGTCCTGGGAAGCATGATGTGTGATGAGAATTAAACGACCTTACAAATCAGAAATAGACTCACAGATGAAGAAAACAATCTTATGGTTACCAGGAGGGAAAGACGGGTAGGGATAATTGGGAGATTGGGATTGACATATACACACTGTTATTAATATATATAAAACAGATAGCTAATAAAGACCTACTGTATAGCACAGAGAACTTTACTCAATACTCTGTAATGGCCTAAATGGGAAAAGAATCTAAAAAAGAGTATATATACACACATACAACTGATTCACTTTGCTGTATGGCAGAAACTAACATAACATTGTAAATCAACTGCTGCTGCTGCTAAGTCACTTCAGTCGTGTCCGACTCTGTGCGACCCCATAGGCGGTAACCCACCAGGCTCCCCCGTCCCTGGGATTCTCAAGGCAAGAACACCGGACTGGGGTTGCCATTTCCTTCTCCATTGCATGAAAGTGAAAAGTGAAAGTGAAGTTGCTCAGTCGTGTCCAACTCTTAGTGACTCCATGGACTACATGCCCATAAAAAAACTGTTTTTGATTGTGATAAGAATTAAATTATGCGAAGAGCAAAGCCCTTGATATTGATCATCCATTCACCTTAAGGATACTGGCTCTATTTGGACTTCCCTGGTGGCTCAGTGGTAGAGGATCTGCCTGCCAAAGCAGGACACACAGATTCAATCCCTGGTCTAGGAAGATTCCCACATGCCACATGCCATGGCACATGCAGCTAAGCCCATGTGTCATGACTTCTGAAGCCCTCACACCCTAGAGCCCTAGCTCTGCAACAAGAGAAGCCATCAAAGTGAGAAATCTGCACACCACAACTAGAGAACCTCCAGCTCCCCGCAACTAGAGAAAAGCCCACGCAGCAACGAAGACCCAGTGCAGCCAAAATAAATAAATGAAATTAAAAAAAAAAAAAAGAATCCCAGCTCCATCAGCGATTCTAGTGTATTTTCAGTGAAAGATGCTGCCTGTCTCGTAGTTATAGGACTCACCTGCTGTAAGCTTTGGAGTTTTCTCTCAAGATCCGCAAGCTAGCAGTTGGGAAGAGAAAACATCCATTAGCTGGAGCAAAGGCGCGTCGTGTGCCACGTTACTCTGTTACCTGTTTCCCTAGTGCCTTCACTTTATCTGTTTGCTCCTTGTCTAATTGCCTTTCCCCTCCCCTCCAGGCTTCCCTTCCTTCCTTCTCTCTTCCATTGCATGGATATTTTTAAAAACAGAAGTACAACACAATGATAAGTTGATTCATTGACTGTCTGTGCATGGTGACCCTGGGAATTTTCCTGAGCGATGGTGACCCATCCACCTCATCAATAAGGAGGTGGCTATCAGAACGTGAGCAGAGCCAACTTATGCTGCAAGCTCTTGTCACAGGATTTCCAACCTCTGCCCATCACACCTCTACCTCCTCCATTAGGGCTGGGTCATTTAACCAAAAAGTCCATAATTATAACACTACATTTTTAAGGAGGATACAAAATTGGTATATCTTCTGCAAAAATGATTACTTACAAAGTTGAATTAAGGAGAACCCATTTGTCCCAAGGATGTGGATGTCAGACTTACCTTGGAATCAAGCTGATGGATTTGATTAGAAATATTTTGAGGCAGACCGACTGTAGTTCTTTTTAAGTTTGTAATATCATCTTTGTTTTTCTGGATCTGATTTTTTTTAAAAAAGGAGAAGAAAACGAAGGGAGAAGAGAAGGAGGAAGAGAATGCTAGTGAAAAAATTATGTATATAAGAATAAAATGTTTAAATTTGGGTAGTATTCTATTTCAAGCCCTAAGGCCTTGCCATTATTATTAAAATAAAAAAAAAAAAACAGAACAATGCCATGTATAATAAACACCAGACTAAAATAGCCATGGCATAATTCCATTTACCCTTTCAGTAATAAGGTATCAAGGAATTTTCTGTTTGCATTTTTTCCCCATAATAACAGTTTAGAATGCTTTTTAAGAGGCCTGACTTAGAAGGAGACTGGGTTTTAAATCTTGGCTCAGCCATTTAACATATGTCCTTGGATACATTGCTGAGGTGCTGTAGGGAGGGTTCCTCTATCTCCCTTACAGATGGGGTAGTGATAAAGCGCACCTCATAGGCAGCCATGAGGGTTAGATGAGATAATACACATAAAGTGCTGAGCACAGCGCAGAGTCCATAATGAACTCTAAATGCTAGCTCCTAACATGATGGTCAATAGACCTGTATGACGTAACAAACAATGAGCACTGAAAACATTCAGTAAGCAGGATAGGATAACTGGCCAATTCTGTTCTGTGGCAAAAATAAACTGATCGCATCTACATCTTTCTGTGGCCCCCCTCCATCCCTGGTCCCCTTGTGAAACAGCCTCAGTATCACCCTCTGCACCCTCTCTGGGCTGGAATACATAAGTCCACACAGTGAGCCACCTCCTGCAAGCACTATGTCCCGTACCCATCATTAACCCCAGGGCATTGTTTCCTACATGGAGTTGTTTCACCTCAGTCATGTTCCCTGTGCTCAGGAAAGTGCAGATTAACATAGGCCTTTTCAGTATGAATAAACAAAACTACTTCAGTATGTTTCCAGTGTATTACCTGATGGAAACACTCGCCGACATCCTCATCATTTAATTTAATTCTCCCCAGGGATCCAGTTCTAAATTCAATGTTTTGAGCTGATCCAGTAAGAAACACCAAGTTTCCCCTCTCTGCTGTCATTCGAGGCCTACATAATCCAAGCCAGAGAATGCATCAGTAATTATCACATGCAGTTTTTTAAGTCTAGAGAACAAAGTTTCTCACTCAATAGCTATGGACTGCATACACTTTTGCTTTGTGGTCATCTCAGCTGAATTCTCCCTGCTCACTTGTCATTTCTTTCTTTGCAAATTTCCTGGATATGCCTCCTCGTAAACTGCATCCTTGCCTAATTTGCCAAGGGATAAATGAAGAGTTTGTGTATAAAAAGGTACTTCCATACATCAACTCAACTGTTTTTCCTGGTTTGTTTTTAATATCATCTTTTTTCTTTAGAAAAATTATACCTTTGCTTATGTGGTTATTTGTGAAAACTGATGAGGAGCCACCCAAGTCCATCAGCAGAAATGACCCACGTGTGTACTTACTGTTGGAGGTCAATATTTCTTTTTTGTCTCTGCAGCGCAAGTCCTCCATCTTCACTGTATGATGCAGCAAACGTCAATAAAATAACCAAACTCCCAAGAAAAAGTGAGGACATGTTCCTCACCAGCCTCCTGGGTCGTCAGGAAGCAGGGAGGCTGCTCTCCCGGCCGAGCGTGGGAGTCCAGAGAACCAAGCCTGCAGCTGTACTCTGACCTGTGGATTGTCCCACACTTTTCAGTCCTTTCTTCTTTGCCCTGGAAGCCTACGTTATTTTTTTCTTCCTGAGGGATGTAAATGATCTTAGATCTTCAATACTCTTCAACTTGTGAGAGGTCAAAATCTACCTCTAAGTGATGCACAACTTAATCATTACCTATCTGACCTTTGAAACAGTAGCAAATGTCTTTGGAAACATCCACTAAAACTCTCCTTGCTTACGAAGTGACTGGCTTTCAACAAATGCTATTGGGAACTATTGGATATCCCCATGTAAAAGAATGAAGTTGGACCCAGACTTTACATTATATAGAAAAAAATAATACAAAATGAATCAAATACCTACCTAAATATAAGAGCTAAAACCATGACATTCTTAGGAAAAAACATAGGGGAAAATCTTCATGATTTTGGATTCCACAATGATTTCTTGGATATGACACCAAAAGTAGAAACAGCAAAAGAGAAAAAAAAAGTGGTATGTGGGACTATTTCAAAGTGAAAACCTTTTATATATTAAAAGACACTATCGATCATGAAAAGGCAACTTAAAAATGCGAAAACTTTTTAAATCGTATATATGATTAAGAGGTTAATATGCAGAATACAGAGAATCCCACAACTTAACAGCACAAAATAAGTAACCCTATTAAACAATGGGCAAAGAAAATCAACATTTCTTCTGAAAAGATACACAAATGGCCAAACAGCACATGAAAAGATGGCTCAGTGTCATTTATCACTAGGGGAATACAAATCAAAACCATAGTGAGATAACATTTCACACTCACAGGATGGCTACTGTCACACAAAAGCAGAAAATAACAAATATTGGGCAAGAATGTGAAAAAATTAGGACCCTGGTATACTGCTGGTGAGAATGTAAAATGATATAGTCACTATAAAACAGTATGACAGTTCCTCAAAAAATTAAACATAGAATGACCATGCATGTGTACTATAAGTCACTTCTTTGCAACACTATGAACTGTAGCCTTCCAGGCTCCTCTCCAGGCAAGGATACTGGAGTGGGTTGCCACGCCCTCCTCCAGGGGATCTTCCCAACCCAGGGACTGAACCCGAGTCTCTTCTTTCTCCTGCATTGGTAGGCAGGTTTATCACTAAAACCCCATGGGAAGCCCTAGAATGATGATCTAGCAATTCTACTTCTGGCTATAATAATTGAAAACAGGGACTCAAAGAGATATTTGTACAACTGTGTTAATAGCTCATTATTTACAACAGCCAAAACATGGAAGCAAGCCAAATGTCCATCCAAATGTTCACTGACAGATCTGAATGGAAAACAGAATGTGTTACATATATATATATAATGGAATATTATTCGTCCTTAAAAAGAAGGAAACTCTGACATGCTACAATGTGGATGAGTCTTGAAGACATTATGCTAAGTGAAATAAGCCAGTTCAGTTCAGTTCAGTCACTCAGTCGTGTCTGACTCTTTGCAACCCCATGAAGGGCAACAGGCCAGGCCTCCCTGTCCATCACCAACTCCTGGAGTTCACCCAAACTCATGTCCATCAAGTCGGTGATGCCATCCAGCCATCTCATCCTCTGTTGTCCCCTTCTCCTCCTGCCCCCAATCCCTCCCAGCATCAGGGTCTTTTCCAATGAGTCAACTCTTCGCATGAGGTGGCCAAAGTATTCCACTCATATGAAGAACCTAAAGTGGTAAGATTCATAGAGACAGAAAGTAGAGTGGTGGTTTCTAGGGCTGGGGGTAGGGAGAATGGTAAGATATTGTTTAACGGATACAGAGTTTCACTTTGGAAAGATGAAAAAAAGTTCTGGAGACAGATAGTGGTGATGGTTGCACAACAGTGTGAATGTATGTTCTGTATGTAATGCCACTGAGCTTAAAAATTACTCCTCTAAATAAGCTCTGCAGCTTGATATTATGGAGAGATGGAACATGTCTTATACCCGTTCTGTTCAATCAAAAGAACAAAAATAGCAAAAACAGCTTCAAATTGCTACTTTCTTTAGGTGATACTGGAGGTCAAATGATGAGTTCTTTGTTCTTTTGTTATTTAAGAAATGGGTGTCATACAACAATGGTATTGCAAGTTGGATACATTTTTTTTTAAGTTACATTAGTTTGAAGTTTGTTTAAAAGCTTAACAATTTGGTGTAGGGGTGGGGGGAAATCTTGACTATGAAATAGTTGTCAACTTTAAGAACAGGATAAAATACAATGTGTTAGAATATTTCAACATAAAGGACCATTCTAACTCTGAACTTTGAACATAACATAACTATTTTCATGATTCTATTTTCTTAATGGTTACTGCATTCAGCCTATCTTTTAGAGCAATAAAAGATGTCTCCAGCATATTTCAAAAAGAACTTCATTTTTTAACAGAATTTTCCTGTTTTACTAATGTACTTACTAAAACAAAGTCAAGATAATTTCTCTACTCTGAGTCTAGTCATCCAATTCTTAATTGACTCTCATGCTAGAAAGAAAAGAAATATTCTTTCAAGGTCTGACTGACTTTGGATGACGTGTTAGGGAATTTTATATCCAGTTCACCTGCTCAACTCTAGCTGAGATCAATAGATAAGTCAGACAGTCTGCACATGATGACTCAGTGGAAACAATATAAAAATCAATCACTGTTTCCACAGCGTTATCATTCATTCTTTTGGCTTTATTTGGAATTTCTTCAATAAAAATAAAATAGTTGTAGAATCCATGACCTTTAGACTTAGAAGGTGAATAATCTCCTGTCTCCCTTTCCCAGAGTAAATGCTGTATAAACCTGAAATCCTGTCTTTCATGACTGGCAAAGCTCCCATTTCCTCCCTAAATCAGAATTCATTCCACAAAGATCCTTCACATGCCCTTTTTGTATTAGCCAGTCTACAAAATGACAGGAATGCAAGATGGGATATGTTGCAGATTTTTCTCTCCAAAGTCAGCTCTAGGGAAGCTCACTGGGTTCAGGGTAAGAACGTGGGCTTGGAAATTCATTCATCGGGGTTTAAATGCAGCTCCATCACTGTCTGACCATATGACACTGTTTCTTCATCAGCAAAAAGATAATAATAACAGCACTGAAAGTGTACAAAATATTTAGCATACCTGGTCTCTGGCATATAAATGTCCACTAACTACAAACTGTGATTATCATGTAGATAAATATAACAATTCTCCTTCCTCTTCCACCACTTGAACTTGGGTTTCTCAAAGCAGGAAATGATGCAAGAATCCACAAGCAACTTAAAAAGCTTTTGCACAAGGAAAATCAGGGGTGCCCTTATCTCCCCTTTTACAGAAGAGGATTTCAGAACAGGGACATGCATTGAGGACTTTGAGTGAAGAGGGGGCTAGCTGAACTGCAGCTGGGGATCCGAGGCCAAAGTAAACTGATGCCTGAGAACCAGGCGAAGTGGTGCCAGGAAGCAAGGAAGCACTCCACATGGGCGAGCAGAGGCAACATTAGACTTAAATCCAAGAGTCTCCAAGAGCAGGCAATCCAAAGGGAATAAACTCTTCCCTGAGCCGGAGCTGAGGAAACAGAGAAAGGAGAGGGTTTGCTCTGGGAGCTGCTCTATGCCGGGGAGGAGCGTGTGAGAGGACACCTCAGAAAGCCATAAGACACTTTATTGCATTCATTAAAATAAAAGTATTAATTCAGGACACTAATAATATCTACGACTTTTACACATCTTAAGTTTGTCACGAGGTCTGTTGCGTTCTTGGTTTCCAGCCTTCGGCATCTACGGCAAAGTGAATGTCAATGTGTTTTGCTTTGTTGCAGACGTCACACATGGTACATGGACTTAGGGTTGTTCCCATTCCTCCACCTCCAAGTGCAGTGTTACTAATCAATGATTCGTGACCTGCTGATTTGTGCTCCCAATCCTGTGCCAGGATGTCACCTTCCATCCTCTCTCTCCTCCCAGCTCCTCAGCAATTCTTAACAGAATTTTCAGCTCCTTCTCTTCCTCTCTTTCCGTCCTTACAAAAAAGAATCAGAACTACCTCTTCTTTCTTCCTTTACCCTTTCCAAAACATCTTAGTACAACCTTTGCTTCTTGTGCACCATCCACTTCACTTCCTTTTTCTATCTGAATACCCAAGTCCCCAACGTTTTTAGTAATCCCCAACACAACACACTAATGAAATTCATGAATGACTCAATTCACAGAGGAAAATTCTATAGTCATCAAAACTGTACATGAAAGTAAATCCCAGGATACTTGAATTTCACTCAAGGGTAAGTGCTGGCTGAGAGGCATCACTATAATCATAAAGCTAATAAGTAAAAGTGAAAGTCATTCAATAGTGTCTGACTCTTTGGGACCCTATGGACTACACAGTCCATGGAATTCTCCAGGCCAGAATACTGGAATGGGCAGCTATTCCCTTCCCAAGGGGATCTTTCCAACCCAGGGATCGAACCCAGGTCTCTCGCATTGCAGACGGCTTCTTTACCACCTGAGCCACCAGGGAAGCCCAAAGCTGATAAGGATCAAAACAAAAACACAACAACCAAAACAATACAGAACAGAATTAACCAGATTAACTCTGCCAGGGAAGCGCAATGCAGGCTTCCCAAGAGCCAGTTGAATCTTACAGAATATATATGAGTTTTCCAGGCAAAGCAGTGGGACTGGGAGTTTTACACAGAAAAAGGGGCACATCTAAAGTTTTCCAGTTACAAAACAGCTAAGTATGGTTACAACGCCAATGCATTTTTAAATGGAAAGGAAGTCAGATCAAGGAGGACCGTGAAATGTCATTTTAATGAGCTTAGATTCTACTTTATTCCTTAATAATGGAGAATTATGAGGGTTTTTAGATAGGGGGTCATGTTTGCATTTTATAAACAGCCCTGCAGAGCCAAGTCTAATTCCCAGACTCATTGAGGAAGTTGTGGTACAACTAAGGTGTGACCTGGGGAGGCCTTGGTGGAAGTACTGGCAGAGAGAGCAGGAGACAGTGAGAGAGGTATTTAGGAAACAGGATCTACAAAAAAATACATATTGGGGCAGTTAAGCAAGAAAAGGGAAGTGATGCTCAGGTTTCTTGCTTGAGAAATTGGCAGGACAGAGGTGTCATGAATCGATTAATAATAATTAGGGGAAGGAGGTTTTGGAGAAAAGATAAGAGTTCAGATTTAGATGCACAGATACCTGGGGGACAGATGCCCCCTTCCCCTTGCCCTGCCCTGCTGTCACATGGCCATACTCTACAAATGGTTTAGTCATCAGTGGTGGCTGTAGGGAAGATTCAGAGATGGCTGAGACTACAATCTTGCTACTCAAAAGTGTGGTCAATGGACCCAGCACAGACTTTATCCACGAGCTTGTCAGTTCAGTCACTCAGTCATGTCCGACTTTTTGCGACCCCATGACTGCAGCACACCAGGCTTCCCTGTCCATCACCAACTCCCAGAGCTTACTGAAACTCATGTCCATTGAGTTGGTGATACCATCCAACCATCTCATCGTCTGTCATCTCCTTCTCCTCCCACCTTCAATCTTTTCCAGCATCAGGGTTTTTTCTAGTGAGTCAGTTCTTTGCATCAGGTGGCCAAAGTTTCAGCTTCAGCATCAGTTCTTCCAATGCATATTCAGGACTGATTGCCTTTAGGATTGACTGGTTGGATCTCCTTGCAGTCCAAGGGACTCACAAGAGTCTTCTCCAACACCACAGCAAAGCATCAATTCTTCAGTGCTCAGTTTACTTTAGAGTTCAACTCTCACATCCACAAATAACTACTGGAAAAACCAGAGCTTTGACTAGATGAACATTTGTTGGAAAAATAATGTCTGTTTTTTAATATGCTGTCTAAGTTGGTCATAGCTTTTCTTCCAAGGAGCAAGCGTCTTTTAATTTCATGGCTGCAGTCACCATCTACAGTGATTTTGGAGCCCCAAAAATTAAATTCTCTCACTGTTTCCATTGTTTCCCCCTCTATATGCCATGAAGTGATGGGAAACAAAGCCATGATCTTCGTTTTCTGAATGTTGAGTTTTAAGCCAACTTTTTCACTCTCCTCTTTCACTTTCATCAACAGGCTCTTTAGTTCTTCTTCGCTTTCTGCCATAAGGGCAGTGTCATCTGCATATCTGAGCTTATTGATATTTCTTCCGGCAAACTTGATTCCAACTTATGCTTCAGCCAGCCCAGCATGTCACATGATGTACTCTGCATATAAAGTTAAATAACCAGGGTGACAATATACAGCCTTGACATATTCCTTTCCAGATTTGGAACCAGTCTGTTGTTCAATGTCTGGTTCTAACTATTGCTTCTTGACCTGGATACAGATTTCTCAGGAGGCAGGTCAGGTGGTCTGGTATTTCCATCTCTTGAAGAATTTTCAACAGTTTGTTGTGAACCACACAGTCAAAGGCTTTGGCATAGTCTATAAAGCAGAACTAGATGTTTTTCTGGAACTCTCTTGCTTTTTCCATGATCCAGCGAATATTGGCAATTTGATCTCTGGTTCCTCTTCCTTTTCTAAAACCAGCTTGAACATCTGGAAGTTCACAGTTCACATCTGTTGAAGCCTGGCTTGGAGAATTTTAAGCATTACTTTACTAGCGTGTGAGATGAGTGCAATTGTGCGGTAGTTTGAGCATTCTTTGGCATTGCCTTTTTGGGGGATTGGAATGAAAATTGACCTTTTCCAGTCCTGTGGCCACTGCTGAGTTTTCCAAATTTGCTGGCATATTGAGTGCAGCACTTTTACAGCATCACCTTTTAGGAATTGAAATACTCAACTGGAATTCCTCTGCTAGCTTTGTTTGTAGTGATGCTTCATAAGGCCCACTTGACTTCACATTCCAGGATGTCTGGCTCTAGGTGAGTTATGACCCCATCGTGGTTATCTGGGTCGTGAAGATCTTTTTAATATAGTTCTTCTGTGTATTTTTGACACCTCTTCTTAATATCTTCCGGAGAAGGCAATGGCACCCCACTCAAGTACTCCTGCCTGGAAAATCCCATGGATGGAAAAGCCTGGTAGGCTGCAGTACATGCGGTCACTACGAGTCAGACAGGACTGAGCGACTTCACTTTCACTTTTCACTTTCATGCATTGGAGAAGGAAATGGCAACCCACTCTAGTATTCTTGCCTGGAGAATCCCAGGGATGGGGGAGCCTGGTGGGCTGCTGTCTATGGGGTCGCACAGAGTCGGACATGACTGAAGTGACTTAGCAGCAGCAGCAGCTTAATATCTTCTGCTTCTGTTAGGCCCATATCATTTCTGTCTTTATTGTGCCCATCTTTGCATGAAATGTTCCCTTTGTATCTCTAATTTTCTTGAAGAGATCTCTTGTCTTTCTGATTCTATTGTTTTCCTCTATTTCTTTGCATTGATCACTGAGGAAGGCTTTCTTACCTCTCCTTGCTATTCTTTGGAATTCTGCTTTCAAATGGGTATATATTTCCTTTTCTCCTTTGCCTTTTGCTTCTCTTCTTTTCTCAGCAATTTGTAACACTTCTCAGACAAGCTTTTTGCATTTATTTTTCTTGAGTATCGTCTTGATCCCTGTTTCCTGTACAACGTCACAAACCTCCATCCATAGTTCTTCAGGCACTGTGTGTATCAGATCTAACCCCTTGAATCTGTTTGTCACTTCAATTGTGTAAGTGGAATAAGGGATTTGATTTATGTCATACCTGAATGGCCTAGTGATTTTCCCTACTTTCTTCAATTTAAGACCACCTTGAGACATTACTTTGCCAACAAAGGTCCGTCTAGTCAAGGCTATGGTTTTTCCTGTGGTCATGTATGGATGTGAGAGTTGGTCTGTGAAGAAAGCTGAGCACCAAAGAATTGATGCTTTTGAACTGTGGTTTTGGAGAAGACTCTTGAGAGTCCCTTAGACTGCAAGGAGACCCAACCAGTCCATTCTAAAGGAGATCAGCCCTGGGTGTCCTTTGGAAGGACTGATGCTAAAGCTGAAACTCCAGTACTTTGGCCACCTCATGTGAAGAGTTGACTCACTAGAAAAGACTCTGATGCTGGGAGGGACTGGGGGCAGGAGGAGAAGAGGATGACAGAGGAAGAGATGGCTGGATGGTATCACTGACTCAATGGACATGAGTCTGAGTGAACTCCGGGAGTTGGTGATGGACAGGGAGGCCTGGCATGCTGCGATTCATGGGGTCGCAAAGAGTCGGACACGCTGAGCGACTGAACTAAACTCCCCTAAAGAAGATAGTGGAGTAGAAGGACGTGTGCTCTTCTTCTCCTGTGAGTACTCCAAAATTAGAACTCATTGCTGAACAACTGTCGGCGGGAGAATGTTGGATTCCAACAAAAACAGATGCCCCATGTCCAAGGGCAAAGGCTAAGTCCCAACAAGATGGTAGCCAGGGCAGAATCATGTTTAGAATCAAACCCATACCTGCCAGAGATGCTTGGAGGGCTTAAACAAAACCTTGTGTGCACCAGGAGACCCCACAGAGACTAAGTCAGACCTGCTTTGAGTGTTTGAGTGTCTCCTGCAGAGGTATGGGTCAGCAGTGGCCTGCCACAGGGCCAGGGGCTCTGTGAGCAGCAGACCTGGGTATGGGTATGACATAAGCCCTCTTGGGGGAGGTTGCCATTAACCCCACCATAGGGCTGCCAGAACTTACACAGGACTGGGGAAACAGACTCTTAAGAGAACACAAACAAAACCTTATGTGTACCAGGACTCAGGAGAAAGGAGCAATGACCCCACAAGAGACTGACCCAGACTTGCTCATGATTGTCCAGGAGTCTCCAACAGAGGCATGGGTTGGTGGTGGCCTTCAGAGTCAGGGGCACTGAGCGTGCACAGCAGTGCATGCATGGGACTTTTTGAAGGAGGTCACCATTATCATCCTTACCTCCACCATAGTTTGACCTCAGGTCAAACATCAGGGAGGGAACACAGCCCAGCCCATCAACAGAAAATTGGATTAAAGATTTACAGAGCATGGCCTTGCTCACCAGAGCAAGACCCAGTTTCTCCCTCAGTCAGTCTTTCATATCAGGAAGCTTCCATAAATCTCTTATCCTTATACATCAGAGGGAAGACAGAATGAAAACCACAATCACAGAAAACTAATCAAGCTGATCACATGGACCACAGTCTTGTCTACCTCAATGAAACTATGAGCCATGCCGTGTGGGGCCACCCAAGACAGATGGGTCATGGTGGAGAGTTATGACAAAATGTGGTCCACTGGAGAAGCCAATGGCAAACCACTTCAGTATTCTTGCCTTGAGAACAGTATGGAAAGGCAAAAAGATAGGAAACTGAAAGATGAACTCCCCAGGTTGGTAGGTCCCCAATATGCTACTGGAGAACAGTAGAGAAATAACTCCAGAAAGAATGAGACAGAGCCAAAGCAAAAACAACACCCAGTTGTGGATGTGACTGGTGATGGAAGTAAAGTCCAATGCTGTAAAGAGCAATATTGCATAGGAACCTAGAATGTTAGGTCTGTGAATCAAGGTAAATTGGAAGTGGTCAAACAGGAGATGGCAAGAGTGAACATCAACATTTTAGGAATCAGTGAACTAAAATGGATTGGAATGGGTGAATTTAACTCAGATGACCATTATATCTACTACTGTGGGCAAGAATCCCTTAGAAAAAACGGAGTAGTCCTCATAGTCAACAAAAGAGTCTGAAATGCAGGACTTGGATGAAATCTCAAAAATGACAGAATGATCTCTGTTCATTTCCAAGGCAAACGGTTCAATATCACAATAATTTGCCCCAACCACTAATGCTGAAGAAGCTGAAGTTAAATGGTTCTATGAAGTCTTACAAGACCTTCTAGAACTAAAACCCCCAAAAGATGTCCTTTTCATCATATGGAATGCAAAAGTAGGTAGTCAAGAGATACCTGGTAACAGGAAAATTTGGCCTTGGAGTACAAAACGAAGCAGGGCAAAGGCTAACAGAGTTTTGCCAAGAGAATGCAGTGGTCATAACACCCTCTTCCAAAAACACAAGAGAAGACTCTACACATAGACATCACCAGATGGTCAATACCAAAATCAGATTGATTATATTCTTTGCAGCCAAAGATGGAGAAGCTCTATACAGTCAGCAAAAATAAGACCAGGAGCTGACTGTGGCTCAGATCATGAACGCCTTATTGCCAAATTCAGGAGCGTGTCAGAAGTGCAAAAATCTCCAGTTCCTCAGATGTACTGAATCTAAATCTGCATTTTACAAATACCTTCCCTTCCTGACCCAGGGAGTGAAGGCACCTTAATAGAAGAAGAGAGGCACATGGTCTCCACAGGTGCCTCTCTATTTTTATTTTTTCTTAGATTGATCTTCTAACTTTCCATAACTTCCTTTTCTGTTTTCTGTTTCTTTATCTTCTTTTGTTCTAATTTCTGAGAAATTCTTTGCTATTTATCTTTTAAAATGTATATTGAGTTTTAAATTTTTTTTGGCATTATATTTTTAATTTCAAAAACTTTCTTATTCTTTTGTGTTGTAACATCTCCTATTACTCTAAAAACAGCTGCTATTTGAAGTTTTATTCTGCTTGCTTGATTTCTCCAAGTTCTTTTTCTGTTTGCTTGTTTAGATCTATTTCATCTCAGAGGCTTTCCTCAAATACTTATTGATCCTTTTTCACTTATTTAAATTTAAAAATAGGACATTAAAGAGTGGATGATAAGCTTTGTGTGATGGTCAGTGTTCATAACTAGTAGACTTTATCATGGGGTGGTTGAATGGCAAACTGATAATTTCATTGTGGAATATCAAATGTCAATTTTTGAAGATATTTTTTCCCTGGGGACATGTAATTCTTTCAGAAAAAAAAAAATACTCCAGTTTTCTACCTGGGTAAGGAAAGTTCGCTGGAAATTTTACTGCTTAGTGTGCAGATTTTATTTAGTCCCTTGTTTTCCATCTTTTTTCCAAATGCTTGAAAAGCAGCTCAATTCTATATTAATGTAATTCTTATAAGTTATTTTCTAAATCAAGATTTATTTTTCATTCCTATTAGTTTCATCTAAATTTCATTATTTTATAGTTTTAATAAGCATTTATTGCAAACATGACAGCCTCAATGAGGGAAATTCAAAGCAGAAGTCATGACTTTCTCTGGCTTGCAATAAAGACATATGTATAAATCTAGACCACTGTAATAAAGCAATGTTATAAAGAAGGGTGAGACAACATGGAATAACATACTAGTACGCTTTTAGGAAAACAGCATGAACCAAACTGAAAAAGAGGTCCTAAACCCAGTCTGGGCAGACTGTAGATACAGTGGTTCTATAAACCAAGGAGGGTCATTTTAGGGACAGGTGGTTGGGTAAATGTGGGGGCATTGATAAAGGGCCTTAAGTGGCAGTTTGAAGAATTGTGATTTAATCTATTTTATTTAATAGGGAGCTGCTCTTGTATCTTGAGTGAAACAATCCTTACGTGATATTTCTGGCAGGCCAGCTAAACTTACCTGTAGGCCTGGATGAATGTAGGAGTCACAAGAATAGAGAGAGATTAAAAGAAAAAGGTGCTTGGGAGGAAGACAGGCAAGAGTCTCACACCCTGTACTCCAGCGCCCATCGCATTTCATAGCTTCAACCTGGCTTTGGTGCTTTTCTATGGTTCCTTTCCATTTTAATATCAGTTTAAAACAGAATTAATCTGTTTTCAGTCATTATTGGAAACATTTGTGAACATAATGATTTGCTTCAAACTTTATGACACTTAATTCTCTCTTTTTCAGGGAACTCACATTGCTTGAAAGGTACATTTACATAGGCCAGTTTTTGTGATATTCTGCAAATGATCTGAACAATTTACTATTGTTCCAATTGTCTATTAATTTTCCATGAAAGATTACATAAAATAATTACGGAAATTGATGAAAGTTTAAAACTATTCATTTGCTCATTTCATGCAAAATGCATTACCTCCCAGGAAATTACCAAATTCACTGCTACAATGAACTGACCTTTCTGAATGCCATGTGGTCTTAGGGAACACAACCCAGACATTTGTTCTCCAGGCTCATTACTACAATGATTGCAATTATCCTTGAGTAGAATGAAAAAAAAAAATTTTTTTTTAAAGAATGATGAGTTAATCATTACCATTTGAATAATTCAGGTTTGGCAGAGATTTTCCTGAAGAGGTACATCTTATTACTGATTATTGAGAATTTGGAGGAACCTTTTGCTTTTTTTGTTTTATACTTTTTATAACTACAATCATCCTTAAATAAAAAGAGAAGCTGTAACCAGGAAATTCGTATCCAGAGGGAGACCTGTAATAGGGCTTCACATAAGGAACAGAGGGTGCTAATGCACATATACAGACACATACACATAGGGCTGTATATTAACATAAACTAATGTCACATGTTCTGAAAACATAAAGTATGTACTGGGGAGTCTTGTGCCACTGTGAGACATGGACTGTTAAGGATAGGACACACAGCAGAGAAAACATACAGTGCTGGAATTAATGGCTCCAAAAGCCAGTGGGGAAACACAACACAGTTGTCTCTACCTCCCACTGCTCTGGACACAGGACTTCAGCACTTCTGCTGGATTCATCTGAGCTTGATTCTGTGAAGGTGTCAAGTTGTGCAGTGGAGATTGTCTTTGATGAGGACCATGGGGAAACCTTCCTGACATCCCCTTCCAAGAAAACCTATAAAGAACAAAGTAAGTTTTCTACATGGTGACTCCCAAAACTCTCTGAAAAAGCCACTGAAGTGAAAGATTTAGACACCTTTCATACAGTAATCAAAGAAAATACCAGATTGTATTAACACGTCATGTGAGTGACTGTAGCAATATAGGTAGTAAGTAGTTGCTACTCTAATCTTTTGAAAAGGGGAAAGTGTATTTTTATAGGGCCTTCCCACGTAGTGCTAGTGGTAAAGAACCCGCCTGCCAATGCAGGTATAAACAAGAGATCTGGATTCAGTCCCAGGACTGAGAAGATCCCCTGGAGGAGGGCACAGCAACCCGCACCAGTATTCTTGCCTGGAAAATGCCATGTACAGAGGAGCCTGGTGGGCTACAGTCCATAGCCTCAAAGAGTTGGACACACGCTGCAGCAGTGAGCGTAATGAATCATTTACCCAGTGGACATAAAGGACATACCAAGTGAGGTAATTTTAAATAATTGGCTTGGAGTGGCTAGTAGCTAGGAAGTGGCTTTTAGAGATACCCAAGGTTGAGAGGGTATTTTTTTAAACCATTTGCTATAGATGTTGAAAAGGTAGGGTTTGCCCTCTTCATGTCTACTCCTTCCAAATAGATGTATACAAAAAAGCTGGTTTCTTCCCCCCATTCCTCTACTCTTGCCACCCTGTTAGAACAAACAGGGATTTATGACCCGCTCCTCATTACATGTAAAATTTGTACAAAATATCTTCTATGAAAATGATTTGTAATCGGTAGACTTAATACCTGGGAGATGTCTTGAGATGTAAAATCCCATCCTTTGGGTTTTGGGGTTTTCTTGTTTTCTCCAATAAATCTGATCTTTAAAGTTCAAAAAAAAAAAAAAAGAGTCGGACACGACTGAAGCGACTTAGCACGCATGCACTTTTATAACAGTATTTTGTGTTTGATGAGGGGGGAGAGCAACAGAGCACATTGCCACTGTGGGGAAGAGGGTAGGAAGAAGAATTTAAGGATACTTGGCAGCTACAGAATTCTGCCTCTTGTACTTTTAATTGGAGAGATACAAACAAGCAGTGCACAGAGGCATCTTTATCTGGTGAGGGGAGGCTTTGCTTCACGGATGTGATTGATGAAGGGAGGAATGTTTTAACAAGGCTGATGCCTTACAAAGGGCCATCATTCCCAGGGGGTGTGTTAATTGAAGTGCCATGCAGATCTGTGGGAAGATATAGGGTGTTGTCATCAAGGGCAGGAAGAAGGATGAGATGGCCTCACATCTAACTCAGTGTCTTTATCCTAAGATCTATAAACACCAAAGTCTTTGTCCCTTTGTATTTTCTTTTTTTAAAACAGTATTTTGGGCTATATTTATACAGAAACACTGCTAAATCAGGTTTTTGAACAATTCCTAGACTGTTTTCAGAGGAGGCATAAACACTCACTTATAAAAATAAAATTAAAGGACTTCGCTGGTGGTCCAGTGGTTAAGATGCAGGGGGCACAGGTTTGATCCCTGGTCAGGGACCTAAGACCCCATATGCCTCTTGGTATAATCAAAAATTAAATAACAGCAATAATAATAAAACAATTGGCTAGAGTTATACACAATTTGGGTATTAAATACATTTCTTATGATATCTAATGTGCTATTCTTATTTAGGTTGACGGAATTATTCCAGCAATTCCTCATCATGAAAGATATGATTTTTCTATAATACTCAGTATATTCATATATGCTGCTAAGTCGCTTCAGTCGTGTCCGACTCTGTGCGACCCCATAGATGGCAGCCCGCCAGGCTCCCCGTCCCTGGGATTCTCCAGGCAAGAACACTGGAGTGGGTTGCCATTTCCTTCTCCAATGCATGAAAGTGAAAAGTGAAAGTGAAGTCGCTCAGTCATGTCCGACCCTCAGTGACCCCATGGACTATAGCCTTGCAGGCTCCTCCATCCATGGGATTTTCCAGCCAAGAGTACTGGAGTGGGGTGCCATTGTCTTCTCCGGTATTCATATATAAGTCAGATTAATTGGACAATTATTTATTAAGTACCGATTATTTGTCAGCAACTGAGGAGCTGAAGAGGCAGAACTGGGGAAGATACAGCTTTGCCCTGGAGGAAAAAACTCTGGGGAGGTGATGGTATTGTCTGCCATCAGGATAAAAATGAAATAGTGACTTTAAAGCTCGATTACCTATGGTAGAGATGGGGGGCAGAGAATTGGTTTTGTAAGAATCCATTCAGTCACTCAGTCACGTCTGATTCTTTGCGTCCCCATGGACTGCAGCACACCAGGCTTCCCTGTCCATCACCAACTCCCAGAGCTTGCTCAAACTCATGTCCATTAAGTTAGTGATGCTATCCAACCGTCTGATCCTCTGTCATCCCCTTCTCCTCCTGCCTTCAATCTTTCCCAGCATCAGGGTCTTTTCCAATGAGTCAGTTCTTCACACCAGGTAGCCAAAGTACTGGAATTTCAGCTTCAGCATCAGTCCTTCCAATGAATATTCAGGGTTGATTTCCTTTAGGATGGACTGGTTGGATCTCCTCGCAGTCCAAGGGACTCTCAAGAGTCTTCTCCAACACCAAAATTCAAAAGCATCAATTCTTCATCGCTCAGCCTTCTTTATGGTTCAACTCTCACATTCATACATGACTACTGAAAAAACTATAGCTTTGACTAGATGGACTTTTGTTGGCAAAGTAATGTCTCTGCATTTTAATATGCTGTCTAGGTTGATCTAGCTTTTCTTCCAAGGAGCAAGCAACTTTTAATTTCATGGCTGCAGTCAACATTCACAGTGATTTTGGAGCCCCCCAAAATAAAGTCTCTCACTGTTTCCATTGTTTCCTCATCTATTTGCCATGAAGTGATGGAACAAGATGCCATGATCTTGGTTTTCTGAATGCTGAGTTTTAAGCCAACTTTTTCACTCTCTTCTCTCACTTTCATCAAGAGGCTCTTTAGTTCTTCTTTGCTTTCTGCCATAAGGGTGGTGTCATCTGCATATCTGAGGTTATTGATATTTCTCCGAGCTATCTTCATTCCAGCTTGCACTTCATCCAGCTTGGCATTTCACATGACGTACTCTGCATATAAGTTAATAAGCACAGTGACAATATACAGTCTTGATACACTCCTTTCCTAATCTGGAACCAGTTTGTAGTTCCATGTCCGGTTCTGTTGCCTCTTGACCTGCATACAGATTTCTCAGGAGGCAGGTCAGGTGGTCTGGGATTCCCATCTCTTTTAAGAACTTTCCACAGTTTGTTGTGATCCACTCAAAGGCTTTGGTGTAGTCAATAAAGCAGATGTTTTCCTGGAACTCTCTTGCTTTTTCTATGATCCAATGGATGTTGGCAATTTGATCTCTGGTTCCTCTGCCTTTTCTAAAACCAGCTTAAACATCTGAAAGTTCATGGTTCATGTGCTATTGAAGCCTGGCTTGGAGAATTTTGAGGATTACTTTGCTAGCGTGTGAGATGAGTGCAATTGTGCGGTAGTTTGAGCATTCTTTGGCATTGCCTTTCTTTGGGATTGGAATGAAAACTGACCTTTTCCAGTCCTGTGGCCACTGCTGAGTTTTCCAAATTTGCTGGCATATCGAGTACAGCACTTTAACAGCATTATCTTTTAGGATTTGAAATAGTTCAACTGGAATTCCATAACCTCCATTAGTTTTGTTCATAGAATATTTTTAATTTTAAAAGTAATATAAACAAAATAAAAGTAATATAATTATACTACATTGAATACAATATACAAAGTCTGGCTTCTTTCACTTAGCATAATATTTTCAAGATTCACTTATGTTGTAGCATGTATCAGTGCTTGATCCTTTTTTATGGCTGAATCTATTGTATGCATGGATACATTTTAAAAATTCATCCATCAATTGAATACAATTGCTGTTTCCACTTTTTGGTTATCATGAATTATACTGCCATGGATATTCTTGTAAAAGTTTGTGTGTAGATATGTTTTCAATTCTCTTTGGAATATGCCTTGGAGCACACTTGAGTCATAGGATAACACAACATTTTGAGGAATAGGCAAACTTTGACAAAGGGGCTACTCATTGCATAACTGGTTTCACTATCATATATCTCAGTATTGTCTACTGCAGCACATTTAATATGCTTACAGTTTCACTGTTTAATATTTTCATTCCTATTACCTGCTGTTCTTTTGAATTGTATTATGGCACATTCTCATTGTGGGTCCTGTTTTCACCACCGTTTTACTTCAACCTACTTAAATTGTTTAATTTGCAGTGGGTTTCTTATCAATGTATATAATTAAATGATGCTTTTTAATCCACTCTATCAATATCTGAAATTTAATTACTATATTTTGACCAACTATATTTAAGACACTTATTGATCTGATAGAGCTTGTGTGCCATTTAATCACTTGTTTTCTATGTTTCCTCCGCTTCTCATTTCTGTTTCTCTTTTCTTGACTTCCTGTGGATTTCTTAGGATTCCATCTTAATTTATTTGTGTGCATTTCTTTGCAAAGTTTTTGCAGTGGTTGCTCTGGGTATAATAATATACATACATGACTTACCACAGTCCATTGGTGTCAGAACTTTACCACTTTAAGTGAAATGAAATCTTCTTGAATTTCTCCACTTTTAAAAATCATTGTCTTGAGAATTAGATAGTATTAAAATTTTTGTTTCAATCATCAAATGTGATTTATAAAACTAATGTGGATAAACCTAGTTTAAGTATTCATATTTCTGCTTTTTCCATTATTCTTTGTTCCTCCCTGATGCTCCAAAATGTCTTTTATAATTTCATTTGTTTGAAGAACATCCAATAGCTATTCTTAATGAGTAGGTTTGCTAGCAATAAACATTTTTAGTTCTGCTTCATTTGAGAATATCACTGTTTCCCCTTATTCCTGCAGGATAGACTGAACACCAAAACTTTCAAATAAGTTTTTTCTTTCAGCACTTGAAAAATGTTATGCCACCTCCTGCTAGCTCCCATAGTTTGAGAAGAGAAATCCGCTGTCATTCAAATTGTGTTCTGCTATAGTAATGTGCCCTTTCTGCTTTTTCTTTTAGTTTTTACATGTTCAATTATAAACTGTCTTTGCATGGATTTCTTTCAGCCTATCCTATTTGGAGTCCACTCATGAGGTCGCACAGAGTTGGACACGACTGAAGCAACTTAGCAGCAGCAGCAGCAGCTTCTTGAACCCACATACTTATCTTTTGCTAAACTTGAGATGTTTTCATCCACTATTTCTTTTCATATTCATTCAGCTCTTTCTTTCTCTTCTACTTCTTGGACTCTAAATATATGAATGTTGTCTATTACTATTCCACAGGTCACTGAGTCTCATTCCGCTCCCCCACCCCTTGTCTTTCTTCTCTTTGTTCTTCAGATTTAGTAATTCTATTGATCTATTTTCAAGTTCACTGATTCTATCATGTCATTTCTACCCTGTTATTGAACCGATCCAATGAGCTTGCTTATTGTATTTTTCCGTTATATAATTGCCTTTTTTTAAAATTGAGACAAAAATGCACATACCTTACTGGTTCTTTTGCTAACTTAAAAAAACTTTTTGCTATTTCCTTGCTGAGCCAATTTTTTGTTTCAAAAGAATTTGTAATTACTTGTTAAGGCATTTTTAAATGGTTATTTTAAAATTTTTGTCAGCTAATTCCAACATCTGAATCATTTTGAAGGTGTCATCAGTTGTCTGTCTTACTTGTAATTTCCTTGTTTCTTGGCATGAGAGGGGATTTTAGATTGTATCCTGAGTGTTTTATCTGTTAGAAGACTATGGGTCCTATTTTAATCTTTTTATCTTAGCAGACAGTCAGTATGTTTTGCATGCAGGTCCTGGCCTACCTTTTGGTCTATGCTTCCAGTGGCAGTTTAAGTTTCAGAGTCTTTGCAGTGTTTATTTATCTGGTGCTCATAGTGGCTTTTAGATGCTGCTACTTTAGGGGGAAGAGTTTTTCCCCAAGATGAGTCACCTGGTACGTCTAGGTTAGGCGGGGAGAGTCTCCTGCCCATGGTGATGAAAACTTCAGGGCTAGACATTTCTATGGTTGGAGGCCCCTTGCCAGTGCCCTCCGGCTTCCCACTTCTCTCAGCAAGTGAAAGGAATCTCAGGGCTGGCAGGAAAATAGTGCTTCCCTTGGACACTTGCCAGTGGGATCCCTATACACTGCCCTTGAGGTTTCTATCAGACTCACCTGGTGGTGTTGGCAGGACTCCTGTTCCATCCTGGGCTTCTGTATGTTGCTAGCTTGGTGGTCAGGAAACACCAAGACTGGGTTACCTTATTCTGTTGGGAGGTGGTAAGACATCCTGTAGCTATGTTCCCCCTCCAATTAGGAGAGTACTTAGCTGGTTTATTTTCTTCTTTATACCTTTCAGAGTTTTCTTTCTGATAGCTCTTGCATTATTTCATAATCATATAAATAGAGAATTGATCATTGTGCTTAGCATGGAGGAGGAAGCAGGGATGAGTCTCCCTTCTTTCCAGACAACTCAGAATATTTTTTAAAATTTATATCTGCATAACTTCCCAAAAGCCAAAAGCACAAGTTCTATCCTAGAATTATTTTTTAAATCATGTATTCCAAAGGAGTATTCCTTTCTCGGCTATTCCTCTGTTAATAGAGGAAGTAGCAGTAACACAAATTAAAGTGACTTAAAGTTAAAGTGAAGTTGCTCAGTCGTGTCCAACTCTTAGCAGCCTCATGGACTGCAGCCTACCAGGCTCCTCCTTCCATGGGATTTTCCAGGCAAGAGTACTGGAGTGGGGTGCTGTTGCCTTCTTGCTGCTGCTGCTGCTAAGTCACTTCAGTCGTGTCTGACTCTGTGCGACCCCAGAGACGGCAGCCCATCAGGCTCCACCATCCCTGGGATTCTCCAGGCAAGAACACTGGAGTGGGTTGCCATTTCCTTCTCCAATGCAGGAAAGTAAAAAGTGAAAGCGAAGTCGCTCAGTTGTGTCCAACTCTTAGCGACCCATGGACTATAGCCCACTAGGCTCCTCCATCCATGGGATTTTCCAGGCAAGAGTACTGGAGTGGGGTGCCATTGCCTAAAGACATTTTAAATTCCACAGTATGACAGCCTTAGGCATTTTCTGTATCAACCCAGTATGGTGACTATATTCACTCATTTACAAATTTATTGAGTTGTGCCAGGTACTGTCACAGTCACTGGGAAGGTAGCAGTAAGGGAAAATTAAATCCTCATTCTCCTGGAAGTTTACATTCTCTAAATCATGGAATATTTTTTCATTTTGAACCAATTCAAATCATAGCAACTATCCAGCTTATTGTCTATTCATCCATAGGATGACCTCTTAAGCAGCAAACTCACCTTACATCTGTTTCACAAGAAGTATCACTTTCCATTATGTATTTTCAAGTCTTTCATATGTGTGTAAAATTTAACTGTACTTGTGTTCATTTCCTAAGTAAATAAAATAGCAATTATTTCAGTAAAAAGTATATTTTCTGGGTGTTATGGACAAAAAAGGTGAAAGGGTGAGATCTCTTGTGAAAAATGACTTGGACAGTGCTGGGTAGAGAGATCTGAAGACTGTATCTTTGGAAACAGATACGAGTTCAGCTCCAAACCTCTCTCCTCTCTTTAGACTCTTCAGGTGATCTCATCCGATTATAGAGCCAACTTGGCTAAATAAACATGCTCCATATTTAGACTGTTACAATTTAAGTCTGCCCTGATATGAACAAATATACAAACAAAATAAAATACAGAGCAAATAATTGAAGTAAACAATGAAACCATAGTATGTACAAGCAAATAAATGAGAACATTCTAGGGCTACAAAGAAGAGTTCAATGAGAAAAGTAACTTTCTATCTTTCTTTGGGTGTGTGAACATTTCTATCTAAATTCAGATTTGTAAAAAATAAGATTTTGGAAGCAATCAGAATCAAATACCGTATAGCTGAGGGAGAGTTATAAGTGTTGGATATAACTGAAAGTAAGACTCAGAACCTACAGTAAATATATAACAAATTTATTTGAGAACATGAGAAATAAGCCAAAAAAGTTCTTTGCATGTGTTCATATTTATTGAACAAGTACATTTAAAAAGGAATAAACTCAAAAATCAGGACAAAATAGTTTGAATCAAAGCTGTTTAAGATTTTGAAGAATATGAGTATCTTAGTGTAAAATATCCTTAGAAGTCAAGGAGGTAGGTTAGAAAAATGGATTAAAAACAAACAAACAAACAAACACGAAGTTTAAACCTTTAGTAGCAAGGTGAAATAATAACAGGAGAGGAAAAATGGTGCAGAAAGAGTGACCAGTATAATTTAAAGTTGAAGAAGGTAGGTTTCTTACTGTTCTTTAATAAAACAGGCAAAGAAACTTTGCCAAGTGAAACATTATAGGCGTAAGTAGGCATCCTGGTGAGTATAATGAAAGGAGAAAGAGACAGTCAGAATAGAGGTGGGTCAAAAAAGATGCATGCTAAGAAGGTGACTGACAGGTGTATGCAGCACATTTTGACATCAGAAGCTGAGCAGAGACTCCAGTACAAGGAGGTTCAAAGGCTGTCTTGATAAACTAGTTTGAACACAGGCTGTAAGAGAACTAACTGTTGAAAGCTGAAGGGTCAAAGCTATTAGTAAGATAGTTTGCAATTGTTGGCCTCAAATAATCATAGATTTAAGCTGAAAACAAAAGTATGAAAAGTTACCCTTCTTTTCAATAATATAACTCAGGAAAATATTCTTTTGCTGTCAATATGGCCTTAAAGAGAGATTCTTATTGTGTTATCTTGGCTTATCTGGGAAGCTGTTAATTTTAACTTTTGATTTTAAATGATAAAGTTATCAAAACATACAAACAAAAAAAAGCAACAAGACCCACTTTAGTTTGTAGGCAGATGAGGTAGCTGGCCTGCAGAAGGCATCCTTCAGTACATGGTTGAGGTTGGCTCAAACGGCAGCTGCTACTTTATTCTGGATTGTGAGAGCTAGAATCAAACCAGTTTCATTTGTCTTTAGCGTCATTCCTCTACCCTCAAACCTCCAGTTTAATAACTGCTGACCCCAACTAGTTTGAGGTTGGAACAAAAGACAGACTGTCATTTTAGGGTAAGGAATCCTACCCAGTATCTAAAAAAAAAAAAGAAGTGAGAAGTAGTCTCTCAACTTTCACAATTTCAACTACTGGTTTTGTCTCTTTAAAAGACTCTATGAGGAGAAAGTAAACTGGCTGGTAGTCAGAGGTATCCACTCACTTTCAAGGCACAAGGCAGTGCCTCCTGTGCACGTCTGATTTAATAGCCAGAACACAATGTCCAGGGGCTTCTGAACCTGAAGAGAGTCAGCTGATCCCTCAGTACCAGCCATCATCTGGCTCTACTATCTGCCAGTAAGGATTCTCAAGCTCTTTCTCCTATGACTACCTAACTCCTCTTCAAAGTCACTTTCCAATATGATTCATTCTGTTTATATTGATTTATTTATCCCATGCACTATATTTGAGTGTGGAGAACTTACTAAAAATTTGAGGCAGGTAAATAAAAGTCATTTAAAAGAGCATGCATGATGTAAAAGGGAAAACAAAAAATCCATTTCCTGTTAGAAATGGCAGAGATTTAATTACATCCAGTTCTTTTTAAAAGGAGAGCCTATATTTTCCAAAATATTGAATAAGTTTACAGTAAGTCTGAATATCAGAATTTCCAAGGCAGATTTTATACATATTTATTATCAATAACATATAGTGGGCATTCAATAAAATGACAAATTCTGAATTATGCATGTGTGTATATGCCAACTAAATGATAGTATAGTAAATAGATACTAGTAAATGATGATACTCACCAGTGGCTCAGACTGTAAAGAATCTGTCTGCAATGCAGAAGATCCGGGTTTGATCCCTGGGATTGGGAAGATCCCCTGGAGAAGGGAATGGCTATCCACTCCAGTATTCCTGCCTGCAAAATTCCATGGACAGAGGCTACGGGATTGCAAAGAGTTGAACTTGACTGAGAGAGTAGCACTTTCAATTTTTATGAGTTTTGTGCATACCAACATCCGCTGGATCATGGAAAAAGCAAGAGAGTTCCAGAAAAGCATCTATTTCTGCTTTATTGACTATGCCAAAGCCTTTGACTGTGTGGATCACAATAAACTGTGGAAAAATTCTGAAAGAGATGGGAATACCGGACCACCTGACTGGCCTCTTGAGAAACCTATATGCAGGTCAGCAAGCAACAGTTAGAACTGGACATGGAACAACAGACTGGTTCCAAATAGCAAAAGGAGTTTGTCCAGGCTGTATATTGTCACCCTACTTATTTAACTTCTATGCAGAGTACATCATGAGAAACGCTGGGCTGGAAGAAGCACAAGCTGGAATCAAGATTGCCGGGAGAAATATCAATAACTTCAGATATGCAGATGACACCACCCTTATGGAAGAAAGTGAAGAGGACTTAAAAAGCCTCTTGATGAAAGTGAAAGAGGAGAGTGAAAAAGTTGGCTTAAAGCTCAACATTCAGAAAACGAAGATCATGGCATCCGGTCCCATCACTTCATGGGAAACAGATGGGCAAACAGTGGAAACAGTGTCAGACTTTATTTTTTTGGGCTCCCAAATCACTGCAGATGGTGATTGCAGCCATGAAATTAAAAGACGCTTACTCCTTGGAAGGAAAGTTATGACCAACCTAGATAGCATATTCAAAAGCAGAGACATTACTTTGCCAGCAAAGGTCTGTCTTGTCAAGGCTATGGTTTTTCTAGTAGTCATGTATGATGTGAGTTGAACCATAAAGAAGGCTGAGCAGTGAAGAATTGATGCTTTTGAACTGTGGTGTTGGAGAAGACTCTTGAGAGTCCCTTGGACTACAAGGAGATCCAACCAGTCCATTCTAAAGGAGATCAGTCCTGAGTGTTCTTTGGAAGGAATGATGCTAAAGCTGAAACTCCAGTACTTTGGCCACCTCATGCGAAGAGCTGACTCATTGGAAAAGACTCTGATGCTGGGAGGGATTGAGGGCAGGAGGAGAAGGGGACGACAGAGGATGAGATGGCTGGATGGCATCACCGACTCGACGGACATGAGTTTGAGTGAACTCTGGGAGTTGGTAATGGACAGGGAGGCCTGGCGTGCTGCGATTCATGGGGTCACAAAGAGTCGGACACGACTGAGCGACTGAACTGAACTGTACTTTCAGTTCTAACTTAAAGGCAAAAATCATCATCTGCCCATGGATGTATGCCAAGATTTTTTCACAAAGCTATGTTTTATCTCCTAGTTTATAAGCACAAGTCTGCACAGAGTCTTTATGTGTTTATACCTGGTACACTGTAACTTAACACAGATTGTGCACCATTGCACAATGGGGCAAAGGACACTATAATTACAGCATAATCACAGTAAAACTCTGAACCTTCTTATCGGTAAGGATCTTTGTATCAGTGAGCAAAGCCTAGTGAAAGTGTGCCAAAGTGGTTTCAGATATGCATACTGTTGTTTATGAGATCTGTACTGAGCTTTATCTTTAAACACATACACAAAATGTAGACAGTGACAGTTGACATAAACATGCACTGGCCTACAGTTTCCTTAGACCCATATTTATCTATGAGTTCCTCTGGAAAAATGGTTATGGGGAATGCCTTTTTTACTGTGGTAAAATGCACGTGAAAGTTAAAGTCGCTCAGTCGTGTCTGGCTCTTTGCAACCCCGGGGACTATACAGTGCGTGGAATTCTCCAGGCTAGAACACTGGGGTGGGAAAACGCACATAAAATTTGCCATTTAAACAATTCTCAAGAATTCAAGTCAGTGGCATTAAGTACATTCATACTGTTGTTCACTCATACTGATGTGCCATTCTCCATCTCCAGAACACTCTCCCCTCCCAGAGCCTCCACATCCATTAAACACTAACGCCCATTCCTCTGGTCCCCTGAGCCCTGATAACGACATCTCTGTGAACTTGATTCTTGTACATACCTCATACAAGTGAAATTATACAGACTTTGTCCTTTTGTGTCTGGTTTATTTCACTGAATAAAACGTCTTCAAGGTTCATCCATGACGTAATGTATCGGAATTTCCTTCCTGTTTATAGCTGAATATCATGAATAAGGCCACAATGAACACTGACATAGAAATATTTGAGTGCCAGCTTTCAATTCTTTTGGGTATATACCTAGAAGTGGAATAGCTTTATTATATGGGTAATTTTATGTTTAATTTTTTAAAGGAATTGTCACCCTCTATAGAGGCCGCACTACCTTACATTCCCATCAGTAATACAGAGGGTTTCAATTTTTCCACATCCGGATGATTGTTTTTTGAGAATAAATATCTCGTCTTATTTCTTTTCATTTCTCTTCTACCTGTCACTTGCTTTTATTACTAAAACCAAAATCACAGAATTTATGATGCAAGATTTAGTCAGATTAGAGCCCTAAATCCAAGAATGGAAAGGGAGAGATAGAGAAAGTTAAAAGTTATGCCTTTTTTAATTGTGGTAAAATGCACATAAAAGGCAAAAGCAAGCTCTGAAAATAGCAAACTAAAGGTAAGTATGTACAAATGAAGAAGGGACGGTGGATTTTGTCTTTCAGAAGGAAGCAGAATTAAAGATAATTAGATAATGTGTACCTAAATTTTTCATCAGTATGGCATACTGATGGAAAGGTAATCAATAATCTAGGATTATTATTTCTGACATTTTCTTCAGACTGTTGCAAAAGGTGAGTGATGATAATTTATTCTAAAATATTTTACACATTTGTTTATATAAAATAATGTTTAAAAAACTGAAATTAAGTAAAATTATTCAATATTTTAAACAGGCTAGAATCATCATTTTAGAAATAGGATGAATCATCTTAAAATAAAATGAGAGATTCTTAAAGCAAGCAAAGAAGAATTAAACAGCCTCTTGATGAAAGTGAAAGAGGAGAGTGAAAAATTTGGCTTAAAATTCAACATTCAGAAAACTAAGATCATGGCATCCGGTCTCATTACTTCATGGCAAATTGATAGGGAAACAATGGAAACAGTGACAAACTTTATTATCTTGGATTCCAAAATCACTGCAGATGGTGACTGCAGCCAGGGAATTAAAAGACACTTGCTCCTTGGGAGAAAAGCTACGATCAACCTAGACAGCATATTAAAACATAGAGATATTACTTTGCCAACAAAGGTCCATCTAGTCAAAGCTCTGGTTTTTCCAGTAGTCACGTATGGATGTGAGAGTTGGACCATGAAGAAAGCTGAGCGCCGAAGAATGATGCTTTTGAACTGTGGTGTTGGAGAAGACTCTTGAGAGTCCCTTGGACTGCAAGGAGATCCAACCAGTCAATCCTAAAGGAAATCAGTCCTAAATATGCATTGGAAGGACTGATGCTGAAACTGAAACTCCAATACTTTGACCACCTGATGTAAAGAACTCACTAGAAAAGACCCTGATGCTGGAAAAGATTGAAGGTGGGAGCAGAAGGAGACGACAAAGGATGAGATGATTGGATGGCATCACCAACTCAATGGATATGAGTCTGAGAAAGCTCCAGGAGTTGGTGATGGACAGGGAAGCCTGGAGTACTGCAGTCCATGGGGTTGCAAAGAGTCAGATATGACTGAGCGACTGAACTGAAAGCAACTTTAATTAACATACACAAATATATAGTATCTCAAGTTTATATACTATTTTATAATGCTTTATAAAATATTCATGTAGACATTAAAATTCTAATGCTTCTAAACTTGTCTATACCATAATATTATAAAAGGAATGTTTAACATATATATTTACCACTTTCATATGAAAATATATTCTCCTGAAGCATAAGTTTCACCTTACAAAACACAGTAATATAAATTTAAGGAAACAAAATGGCATTTCCTGACCAACCCAAACTTCTTATTAAAGAGAAAGATAATTTAGTCAAATTTTGTCAAAATTAATTCAAAAAAGAATCTCAAAGTTACTATATGGATATGACAGAAAACTGTGACCCTCTTTCAGAGTTATTTAAAAAATTAGTCACATAGGATTTTGATTAGTTTAGCTACAACATGCACGTTGAGACTATTTCCAAGTAGACGGTAACGCTGTTTGACAGTTGTCATCTCAGGAAATCCTAGAAAAGAGAGATAATGATTTACAATACAATCATTTGAAATATTAACTTTCAGAGACAAAAGGATATATTCTTTAGTGGATATATCAAACTACAGGGACCAAAGGCATAGTGGTCCCTGGTTGGGGAAACTATTAATAAGATCCAGCATGCCATCTGGTGTGGTAAAAAAAAAAAAAAAGCAAAGTATTCTATGTTTAATATTTATCTTAGTACTTATTAATAACATTATGTATTAACAATATTATGTGTATTGTATACAACTATAAAATATAGTGCAACTCAAACTTCAAGCATTATCAGTAAAAATCAGCTGATCCAAGGTTTATTCATGTTATAACATGTGTACCCATAGTTCATTCCTCTCCATGTCTGAATAATATTCTATCATATGGATATACCATATTTATTTTATCCATCCATTCATTGACAGGTATTTGGATTTTTCCCTACTGTTTTATTATTATAAACATTGCTGTTATGGACATGGACATACGTATGCACGTGCAAGTTTTTTTTCAATTTTCTTAGACATATACCTAGGGGTGAGACTGCAGCAAAGTCAAAGTGAAAGTCGCTCAGTCGTGTCTGACCGACTCTTTGCGACCCCATGGATTATACAGTCCATGGAATTCTGCAGGCCAGAATACTGGAGTGGGTAGCCCTTCCCTTCTCCAGGGGTCTTCCTAACCCAGGTCTCCCGCATTGCAGGCGGATTCTTTACCAGCTAAGCCACAAGGGAAACTGCAGGGTCAAACCGTAACTCTATGTCTAACATCCAAGGAACTGCCAGGATGCTTTCTAAGGCAGTTGTACCACTTTATATTCCCACCAGCACTGTACAGGGATCTGATTTCTCCACAACTTGTCAACACTGTTATTATTTGTCTTTTTGTGAAGTGGTATCATACTGTGGTTTTGATTTACGTTTCCCTAATATCTAATGATGTTGAACATCTTTTCATGGGCTTATTGACCATGTATCTATTTTCTTTGGAGAACTGTCTATTGAAATCTTTTGCCCACTTTTAAACTGGATTATTTTTCTTTTTATTGTTGAGTCATGAGACCTCTTTCTAGCAATATATTCTGGATACAAGTCCTTTATATTCTGCTTATACAAACTGAAATTCTCATACTGAAGTTCTTTTTGCTACATCCTTTTTCAAAGTGAAATCTTCTGCAGATACTATATTTGCTGGAACAAAACCTTGCACATACCACCATCAAAGACTGTCCAAGCATGAGAGTGGACACTAGAATCTTAGTTACAATCCCAGAACTTCACATTCAGAACCCTTTGACACAGCAATTAAAAAAAGCAATCAGTTAATAAAGGAAGTAATTAAAGAGCATTACAAAAGCAAAAATTGGGCTTTCCCGGTGGCTCAGTGGTAAAGAATCCACCTGCCAATGCAGGAGACAAGCGTTTAACCCCTGATCCGGGAAGATTCCACATGCTGCGTGTGCAACTATTGAGCCTGTGCCCTAGAGCCCAGGAGCTGCAGCTACTGAAGCCCTCACACCCTAGAGCTGGTGCTCCCCAACAAGAGAAGCCACCGCAATGAGAAGCCTGCGCACTGCAACTAGAGAGTAGCCCCTGCTTGTCGCAACTAAAGACAAGCCAGTACAGCAACAAAGACCCAGCTCAGCCAAAAATAAATACACAAATTTATTTTTTAAAAATTTCAAAACTTGATAAAGTTGCTTCATCAACACTAGACATTACATTACCTGCAATAAAATACGAGTGATTACCATAATAAAACTATAGTTGCAATGGTGCCCAGTTATATAATTCCTATCATAAAGATAATATCTCAGTCAAGAACATTAGTCATCTCAGAAGTTATTTACTTCAAAGTAGCCAGAGGTAGAAATATACCTACAAACAAACTTTAAGACTATCCCAGGGATGGTCCTTTGTGATATCAAGATTGTATCAATGAGGAAGACACATCTGAAAACAAGCAAGATTTGTAAACGGAGGGAAAACATGTATATCTACAGCTGATTCATAATGATGTATGGCAAAAGCCATCACAGTATTGTAAAGTAATCATCCTCTAATTAAAATAAATATTTTAAAAAATTCTATATATATAATGCATACATATATACACATGCAATGTATACATGTATGTATTTCATATATAGGAACTAGAATCTAAATTTGTTTACGGAAAAAATTACATAATTTTTTATTTTTTTTTATAATTTTTTTTTAATTTTAAAACTTTACATAATTGTATTAGTTTTGCCAAATATCAAAATGAATCCACCACAGGTATACATGTGTTCCCCATCCTGAACCCTCCTCCCTCCTCCCTCCCCATACCATCCCTCTGGGTCGTCCCAGTGCACTAGCCCCAAGCATCCAGTATCGTGCATCAAACCTGGACTGGCAACTCGTTTCTTACATGATATTTTACATGTTTCAATGTCATTCTCCCAAATCTTCCCACCCTCTCCCTCTCCCACAGAGTCCATAAGACTGTTCTATACATCAGTGTCTCTTTTGCTGTCTCATACACCGGGTTATTGTTACCATCTTTCTAAATTCCATATATATGCGTTAGTATACTGTATTGGTGTTTTTCCTTCTGGCTTACTTCACTCTGTATAATAGGCTCCAGTTTCATCCACCTCATTAGAATGGATTCAAATGTATTCTTTTTAATGGCTGAGTAATACTCCATTGTGTATATGTACCATAGCTTTCTTATCCACTCATCTGCTGATGGACATCTAGGTTGCTTCCATGTCCTGGCTATTATAAACAGTGCTGCGATGAACATTGGTGTACACGTGTCTCTTTCCCTTCTGGTTTCCTCGGTGTGTATGCCCAGCAGTGGGATTGCTGGATCATAAGGCAGTTCTATTTCCAGTTTTTTAAGGAATCTCCACACTGTTCTCCATAGTGGCTGTACTAGTTTGCATTCCCACCAACAGTGTAAGAGGGTTCCCTTTTCTCCACACCCTCTCCAGCATTTACTGCTTGTAGCCTTTTGGATCGCAGCCATTCTGACTGGTGTGAAATGGTACCTCATGGTGGTTTTGATTTGCATTTCTCTGATAATGAGTGATGTTGAGCATCTTTTCATGTGTTTGTTAGCCCTCTGTATGTCTTCTTTGGAGAAATGTCTATTTAGTTCTTTGGCCCATTTTTTGATTGGATCATTTATTTTTCTGGAGTTGAGCTGTAGGAGTTGCCTGTATATTTTTGAGATTAGTTGCTTGTCAGTTGCTTCATTTGCTATTATTTTCTCCCATTCTGAATGCTGTCTTTTCACCTTGCTAATAGTTTCCTTTGATGTGCAGAAGCTTTTAAGATTAATTAGGTCCCATTTGTTTATTTTTGCTTTTATTTCCAATATTCTGGGAGGTGGGTCATAGAGGATCCTGCTGTGATGTATGTCGGACAGTGTTTTGCCTATGTTCTCCTCTAGGAATTTTATAGTTTCTGGTCTTGCGTTTAGATCTTTAATGCATTTTGAGTTTTTTAAAGCTAAAAGGTGACTTTTAAAAAACTTAGGTACATTAAAAATAATAATCCTCTCCAAAACAAAGAAACCTAGAATTAAGAAGGTCAAGATAGCAGCAATTATTCAGTAAGTGAAGGTTAGTATCTGTCTCCTCCAAAGCCTGCCATCTCATAAATGCAGGCCACTGGCCACAAAGAGAAATAGGACAACACGTGCAGGAGGATCAACGCAAAGCCATCACTACCGTGGACAAGCAGCTCCCAGAACGCCTGTTCTGGACCCAGGATTAATGATGTCAGAGGCCCACGTGAAGGACAGGCCCACTCGGTGGTGACTATAGGGGCTTGACTGACTACACACATCTATCACATTTTAAAAGAAGGTTAAGCAATTTGCCAGTGCAGGGGACATGGGTTCGGCTCCTGGTCTGGGAAGATTCCACATGCAACTGAGCACATGCGCTACAACTACTGAAGCCTGAGCATCCTAGAGCCCAAGCTCCCAACAAGAGAAGAAGTCACCACAACGAGAAGCCTGCCCACCGCAACACCGCAACTAGAGCATAGCCCCTGCTCACTACAACCAAAGAAAGTCTGTGTAGCACCGAAGACCCAGGGCAGCCAAAAATAAATCAGGTTTTCTCGCACATATTATATATTTTCACAGAACTTTGAAAAATCCTATTTTACCCTATTTATACCTTTAAATACTGAGAAAAAGTGTTTATGAAATAAAGGCTATAACATCTATCATTTAAAATATAAAAGCACAAATTTTGTATTAGGTATCAGATAGTTTGCAAACATGTTACATATGTTAATTCACTTACCTGTTACAACAACCCTATGAAGTTGGTACTGCAATCACCCCCATTTTACAGACACATAAACTAAGGCAGAAAGTGGCTTAGGTAGAGCTAAAATTCATGGTCTGTCTGTCTCTGGGGTCTGTGCTAAATTTCCTTACTACCAAAGTGACTACTACTACTTGAAAAAATAAACACTGAACTAAAACTTAGAACTTAGTTGCTATTAGACAGTAAATCTCTTTTCTCTCTATAGTACTATGGAAAGTACCTTTGATGACTCATCCTAAAAATGAAAGATAAAAAAGTAACCAGGACAGTAGATTGGGAAATAAATTTCTGAGTGCAATTCTCACTTCTTTGTTTGATGATGTTCTCATTCACTTTGTGACATAAACTAAGACAAGGGAAGTCTATGTTTTCTTAAATAACATTCCCTGGGATAGTTCAAACTGAATGAGATCACCAAGAAAAAGGCACAGAGGACAAAACAAACCCGGTTGCTGTGACTCTGCCTGGGGAATCAATTACCAAGAGGGTAGTCAAATTCTATTGGAGTTTGTTCTCCATGCAAAAAAAAGATGCATTCCAAACATCAAGTGTAAATCCATTATTTAAAATTTAAAACATGATCTATTTAACCCATGATGTTCTTTAAGAATAGTACTATAATAATATTACAACAAGATTAGATTTAGCAAAGCCTGGCTTTTCTGTAGTCAAGCTCCCAGTAAGTTATCAAAAACACATTTCCTCCTTGTGAGGAAATGTGAGAGAGATTTGTCTCTTCCTTCCCATGAGCTAGGTGCGAGGGACACCCCTCACCTCCCTCTGCCTAGGAAACCAATGGCATCCACAGAGTGAGAGCCCCTGTGCCAAGGAAGCAGGGTCAGGGAGAGGCAGTAGCTCTAAGAGGCAAAGGCACTGCATCCAGTCTCCTAATACAACAATCCCTGGCCTTCCTCAATGACAAAAGGCATCAGGGCTTCGTCTTTCTCACTCTGGAACCCTATGTTCATTTTTGTTCTTGAGATTCCATCTTCAGATTCTCTAATTTGGTGTCAATTCTGGGATTTGTGCTCTCAAGTCACCCTTAATTTCCATTAGGAAAGCTCCTTCCTAGAGCACCTCTCCACTTTCTCTTTTTTCCACTTAAACCTTGTAGGGAAGGAAAAAGGTGTCTAATTGATAAGAACGTACCTCCTAGGATAAAAATACAAATAACATACCTCCCACTACACACACGCAAAAATAAATTCCTTAATTGTCTTTTATTTATTTTTTTAAAAAAAGACAATTCTAGGCATTCTTTCACAACAGTTAGTGTCGGGTTATATGAACAGGACTCCTAGAAGCAAAAAATAAATTTTAGAAAGATGCTATTAACAACCATCTGTGGGGACAGTTGAGGAATTGCTGATTTGGCCTTTCTGTTCCTGCAAAGCACCTGGAAACATTACTGGAGTAAAAGGAGGAGAATTGAGTCTGAAGGGAATGGCAGGTTGTGAACAAAAGCAGAAACAGGAGAGAAGATGTCAAAATGGCACAAACAGGAGAGGAAGTGTTCTCCACCTCTGTCTGGGCAAGGGTTTATTCGTAACTCACACAGGAGTCCCTAATGAGTTCGGAGACCATTAATAAATGAAAGCTGGGGTCCGCGTGTATCCCACATACCAAACTCTGGAGGAAATCCAAGGAGATTTGCTATTTCTTTAGGAGTGAAAAATCGAAGTTGAAGCATTGACAATCTCATTATCTTTTCTTCTTGTGACAAACTGGTAAGGGATTTGTAGATATTCTCAATCTGTAGGAAAACATCCATGATAACTAATAAGTAATAAATAATTAATAGAATGCAATTAATTTGTTAAGATAATATCATCTGCTGTGAGGCAGTTTAAAAATGATGAACATATAGTCCACCACAACACACAGAAGCCCAGGGTAAAAGTCTGTGCAATGAACTGTATAATTGGCTCTTCAAGGGTAAGATAAACTCTGAAAACAAACAAAAGTTTGATGTTGAACAGATCAGGATACTTTCAGTGTGTCTGTCATTTTTGGTCTCTCAAAAATTCACTCATAAGAATATAAATAATAAATAAATAACAATATAAGAGAAAAATAGTGAAAGGAACTTGGTCAACCAGTAAGTCAGTTTTACAATGCAAACAGTCATTTGAATGTTTAGGTTTATGACTAATTTTATCAAATTAAGACATTTTCTTAAAGTGATTAAATATATTTAATAAATATGATTTCTCAAATTCTGACATTTGTTTGCCTCTGATACGGTTTTTACCATGGGTAAATTTTATTAACAGTTAAAGAGTTTAAATCAGCATAAAAGAAAATAATGTGATTTCACTGCAGAACTATTCAGACGTATATAAAACTTACAATACATCAAGCTTGTATTCAACCATGACACCTCAAAGAATTTGCAATTGAAGTATTAGTAAACAGCCTTGCTAAAATAGATTTATTTTTCCCTAAAAGGCATTTTTATAATATGTGCTCCAAAAGAAGGCTTTAATATTTGTGTGTAATCTTAGAGAACATTAACTACTGTACTTTGCATTTCAAATTATCCTCAATGGAGTACAAAAAGAGGGGCAAAAGGTAAGGGAAAAAAGTAAAAATATAAAACACTTCTTGTACATATATCCATACCTAGCAACAAGAAAAAGACTTACTCTATAGTAAATAATTATTATACATATATTCATTCCAATTGAATATGTAAAATTCTTTTAACATTCTCAAATTTTAAGTAGTAAATAAAATTTTATTTTAAAATATTTTCAAAATATTTAAGTCCTGAAACCACGCACAGTACCTGCACATCCTCTGTTGTCTGTAACACAGATCCTGTCCCTTCTATGTAGCGTCCATAACTGAAGAATTAACACAAATATTTTGTAACATCTGCTTGTTAATGATAGATTTCTTAAATATTTCTTGAATGAATCAATTTTACATAGCTACATCTTTCTGAAATATTCTGAATAATATCACATAAATATGCTTTGTAATTAAAAAAATTAGGTGAAAGACTTAAGATCATATTTAAACTTCTCAGACACTAAACTTGACAAAGTTTTTTGTTGTGTAAGTAATATTTGCATTATGCATTATTGTCATTTTTATAAAATGTCAGTTTTTAAATGTTCATCACATTTAAATGCACAGGAAGTATGCATTAGTTACAACTTTTATATCCAAATACTATTCAGTACTAGCATCCCTGACACATTAGACCAAATGTTATGAAGGTGAAAATGAATAGCAGCTATTTTTCTTCAGATGCCTGAACCATCATTTCTTCTCATGAACCCCAAATCCTATTCTCTCCAGCCCAGGACAGACTCAGGCTCATCAAACATGTATCTACCTCCTACTGTAACACCGTATGTTTTAACTATTTATCCTGCAACAGTCAGACTATTGTTTTAAAAAACTATATTAAAAATATAAAACACTACAGAGAAAAGCTGTTTCCTTATATATCATGTGTGTGTCTGCTTATATTATCTACACGAAAATAGATTTTCACATTAAAGCTTCTTTTATACCATTTTTATAATTACAAAAGAATTTCAAGGTTTTTTTTTTTTTTTTTTTAGTTACAAAAGTGATAAGTCCTGCTTTATGAGAGTCCCAAAGAGAACCTATCAGACTTGGAAACAGACAACAGCTGACTGAAGTCTTTTAAGGTGATGGAAGAAGCAATAAACCTATTCCCCTAGAAGTACAAGGGCAGAGTATGAGAAAATCAGGATAAGCCTCATATGATTATCTCAGGGGCAGAGTGTCAAGACAACTAGCTAGCAAGTAAAGAGAGAAGGTTTGAATGTTTAAATCATAAAACTACCTATCAAATGAGTTTGAGTGGTATTAACAAAGAAGAGGCAGGGATCTTTTATAAATTCTTCTCCAAAGATCTTATTTCCCCTTCTTTCTAGGTTTAAAAAGAAACCTGAAAAACACATTTATTAACACTTGGGAAATAAGCCAAAGGCTATATCCCCTAAATGTCCAGTAAAATAAATTATGATATACCTATACCATGAGTATAGCAAAATTCTTAGGCAATAATACCCAAATTACATTGTACAGTCAAAAAAATGGGTGCATAATAATGATTATAATATGCTACAATTTACTTAAAGAAGGGGGTAAAAATATACATGTATATTTAGATACCCTGTACACAACACCTCTGGAAGATCAGACAGTAGGGATGGAAACTGGATGAACAAGAGGCAGAGAGGAAAGGAGTCTTACAATCTCAGTTCTTTTTGAAATTTGAACCATGAGAATATAACTACTTACCCAAAAACTAAAGAAAATTTAAAGTGCTCTAATGTGCTCCAGATTATTCAATCTTATTTCTTGATATTAAAGTTTAATTTCTTCTTGTACACTGATTATGAAAGTGGACAGAAATTTTTGAGGTACCACAAAAAGAAAGGTGGTAAAAAATTTGCAATTTGCCATCTACAGAGACCATGTTTTCACCATGGGTATGTTTCCACCGTGGGTAATTAAGCTCCTTCGAAGGTCGCCAAACAATGGCCTGGCCTTTCATGAGCACTTTCGTGGGCTGTGCACATGATGTTCTGCCAGAAGCAATTTTTACTTGTGCATTCTACTGGAACAGGAAGGCAGGCAATTAAGGGAGAAAAAAAAAAAACACATTCTAGCAGAAACATTCTATAAAATGCTCCTTGTTTCCAGAAGAAATAAAAGAGACAATAGCTATGAAAACTTGGTTACTTTGGGTATGTCGTAAGTAGAGGGTATGTCGTAAGTAGAGGGTATGTCGTGAGTAGAGACTCTTTAAAACTTACCCTTTTGTAAAGCACATGGATCTTCTGGAAGTGGGTTTAACAATGTCTAACAAAAGAGCGTATCGCAGTAATGACTTTGGTGGTAAAAAGAATGAATGCTTGTCAATGTCATCTTCAAGAAAATCTTTTAGCATTCGCACAGAGAGATCGCTGTCCTGTTGATGTTTCCTGTCAATTTCTCCTGCAGTTTCAAGCTTAAAAAGAATGGCCTCTTTTCCAGAACACTGTGTGCTGCTATCAAAGCAAATCTTTGGTCCAGTTTTCTTTTCTTCAGTTTTCTTTTCTGCATTTATTGCATATTTAGGGGGATGTTCAGATTCAGTTTTGGGGAACTCCATCAGTACCTGGCATTAAATAAAAATATATAAATTGTCAAAAGCTTTCTTAAAAATAAAAAATGAGTTAATAATATCCAGTCAACATTATGCAAAAAAATTCTTTGGCTTTTACTGAGCTGTCATTAAAAAGATAGACATTGAGGTTTACTAGTAATTTATATAAGCTACTACAAGTTTTTCATCATATAATGATAGGCCATCAGTCTGTAGATAATTTATTTCATGAAATTACTGCTTTCTCTAGTAATAAAACCATTCAACAAAATAATAGGAAGTAGGATGAATATACCGACAATATCATATTTGGAAAAGAAGTTGAGAAAGCAACAGGAACATTTCCAGAAATGTGTTCTGAATCAAAGCTTACCATTCCCCTTCGTTAAAAAAAAAAACAAAACATGAAAACATACACATGATCTAAAGGAAAATTAGTTATTAAAAATGATAAGCACTCTTTGCCCTGAAAGGTTATTTCTATTCCTGAGCCCCATAGGAAAAAATTGTTCCTACAAAACAGGTAACCTTGTATAAAGTCCTATTTTGAGAAGGATAAAATAGTTCCAGGAATTTTTAATGATGAAATCTTAGTTAATATACTTTATACACTGTTTTTGGAACTATCCACATTGAAAGGGAGACACATTGCAATTGTATAATATAATACAGGCGTGTCTTCCATTGGCAGGCGGGTTCTTTACCACTCGTGCCACCTGGGAAGCCCCATAATACAATACCCATGTGTGTAGTCACTCAGTACTGTCCAACTCTTTGTGACCCTTTGGACTGTAGTCCACTGGGCTTCTCTGTCCATGGAATTTTTCAGGCAAGAATACTAAAGTGGGTTGCCATTTCCTATTCCAGGGGATTTTCCTGACCCAGGGATCAAACCCATGTCTTCTGTGTCTCCTGCATTGCAGACAGATTCTTTACCCACTGAGCCATCAGGGAAGCATAAAACTGGTATTGTGTTACAGGGGGATTCAAACGATACTACTGAACCCCTGTTAGTAGGACATGACTTTTAAGTTCTTACCTGTGATGATTACAGAGAGCTTCACTGAACCACTGAAACTCTGTTATCCACATCAATTTTCAGCAGAAGCATATAAAATTGCTACATAATGAGAGAGTCTATCCATAGCAATCGTGCATTTCATCCTAGCTTGTACTAATCATTACCATATTTTAATCAGTTAAAGCTAAACAGCATAGATTTCAAAGAAAATGCAACCGACATGTGAATTTTTATCAACAGTGGTCAATGGCTTCTACTGAGGGAGAAAAATAATGGATGCAAAAGAATCAGTGGTCGGAAGAGAAATTATTGGGGGGTTCATTTCCCCCCCAATAATTTCTCTTCTGACCATTAATAACAGCAGTAATGGTAATTTTTTACTTTCAACTTATTTTTTATAATGATGAAAGAAATGCTTCTGGTTTTGTTTCAAGCAATTAAAGTGGTCATATTAGGAATGGGAGGGCTTCCCTGGTGGCTCTGTGATAAAGAATCCCCCTGCAAATGCAGGAGACACAAGAGATGCAGGTTCAATTCCTGGGTTGGGAAGATCTCTTGAAAAAGGAAATGGCAACCTACTCCAGTGTTCCTGCCTGAGAAATCCCACGGACAGAGGATTCTGGCAGGCTACAGTCCAAGGAGTTGCAAAGAGTCAGACATGACATAGCAACTAAACAACATAAAGAGGGGCAAAAGGCTTAGAAGAGAGACTGAATGCATGCTCTTTACTACAGGCGTGAGAGGACACATGAACCCCCACCGGTACTGTTGGAAAATAAACAAGCAGCCTGAGACCTACTTACAACAGATGAATGATGATGATGAGAACAACAATAATAATAATACCTGACCAGGGGCCTGAAAAGGGAATGGCTCTGGCTGAAGCTTTGCAATAAGGAAGTACCGTAATCTTGAATTTGGAATGCCAAGCTGAAAGTGAAGCAGAACAGGTAGTTGCTATGGGAAATTAAAGTGATCTATACTAACTGTTAGCATCTAGTGGGAAAAAAAAAACACCTCATACACTGTACATTAGTTTACATCAGGTCTACATTAGTTTCTGCCAGACAAAATTCCATTATCAATTTGCGGAAGACTTCCCTGCAGCAAATTCTTGAACCTTTTAAACTGTCACTTTGTACCTTTATTTGAACAAAATAAAGATGGAATCAGATGAATCATATGTCTACGAGTCACTTTCACTTTATATTTCCCAGGTAAGAAGATACATAGATTTTCTTACATTCATTATTGATAGTACAGTAATCATAAAAAAATAAAATTCACATATAGCTATAAAATTCAGATATAGAAGGAACCATGTCTGAACTAATTTTAAGATTTGCCTATAATATTATTCAAAATGGATCCATTTTTTTAATTGAATCAAGTTCCCTTTGAGAAAATTTATTTAAGTTTATAATTGTGGTACTTACAGAGGTTGGAGACAGTAGAAATTCTTGATACTGAAAACCACAATTTTCTATTGTTTGTATTAACAGATCTCTGAAAAGACAAAGGGTAAGAAAAAAGGCTTTCACTCTATAGTTCAAAATGCAGTTCTTATATAAAATATTACACATAAAACTTCATTTTATGTGAAAACTATACCTCCATTCAACTTGTTTAGAAAGAGAAAAATCCTGGGTCTTAAGCCTAACATTTGAGAAATTACATTTCTCAAAAAAAGAGATAATCTGTATTATAAATAAAAAATTGCTAATCCACTGATGGTAAATTCGTTATTGGAATGGAGCTTTGTCGCCCATCAGACAGGGCAACACTGTCACAGACAGCAGGTGAATCGAGGACTCAGTCGGCTGCATTCTCTCCCGTGGGGCAGCCACCTGAAAGGGCCCTGACACAGGGCTTGCTTCTTCAGTCCAACAGGACAGAAAATGCCTATGAGAGGACCAATTCTTACTGAAAACATTTCTAATTCTAATGAAATGGACACCACTTAAGCAGCTAAAATTGAGAAATACAATTCGTATTACTCATTCTGGAAAAATTCAAACATATCAAAATGCGAGAGAATCAGCTGACCCTAACCTTGTGATACTTCACATTACTATTGGAAAACTACATTAATGATAAACTACATAACATATCTTAAATGTCGGAATGTACACCTTTATTTTTCAGACCTTTATTTCACAACAGCTCTTATTATATAAAACACCTACTCTAAGATGAACACAAGAGAAATACATTTCTTACCTTGTAGAAGACATTTCAAAACCTTTAACGTTTTCTAAAAGAATATACTTCGGTAATTTTTGTAATCTAAAACAAAAACAAACAAACAAAAAAACCAAACAGAATTCCAAACATCTCAATACTAAGAAGTAAGAAGCAAAGAAAATCCTTACTTGTGAGAAATACGAGGTAACTGTTCAAACTGATTTTAGAAAAGAATTTTACAAAGGATGGGGATGACATATTTTAACCCTTTCCCCCATAAACACAGCACACTTGATAAGGTTAACATTTGAAATATTAATTTCCACTGAATTTTAAGTGAAAACACAGGACTGCACAGAGCTTTGAACTGCACAGAATGGCAGTTCAAAGGGCTGACGTTTACGTGGAATACAGCTTTTAGGGTTAGCAGTGCGATTTTCCAGGCCATGGGCAACAGCATTCACTAACATTAGCATCATCTGCACTAATCCTGTGAGCAGAGGCAATACAATTCAGCTATTAGGCTATAACACCCTGTCACTCACTTTAGCAGCACTGTAGAATCAACAAACATTTTCAGTCACTCTATCAGTCATGGCAGAAAATAAATGGCATGTATAGTATCTGTAGAAGCTGCTAATTTCTATAAAATGATAAACGTCACATTCTTCCAGATGCAAAGTTTTACACCATGGTAAGCTTGTACAGGAACCTAAGTTTTTACCTTGGGAGAATGTCTAGAATATATAAGAAGCTATTTGTCCTTGGATCAGTCACATCACCTTGCAGGCCAATTCTGAAAGGGATAAGAAAATAAGTTCAAGAATTGTACATAAAGATATCAAGTCACTTTTAAAAAGGCAAGACAGAGAACTACAATTAGTTGGTCCTCACAAAAAATATGATCATCTCTGTTGCTATAAAGAACAAAACATATTTATTCATTTAATTAAAACAAAAAAAGCTTTGTCTGTCTAGCAAATGTAGTACTTATAAAAAAATAATATGCCCAAATGACTTACATGAAGCAAAGAAGAATACGAAGTTAATGAAGAATTAAAAACAATTATCCTCTTAAAATCAACTTGTTTAGGAAACACACACACACACACACACACACACACACACACACAAAATTGGCTGGTGACACCTTTCGCTCTGCCCCAAGGGAGACAAAAGAAGTTCAGAGGGATGAGCTGGTTGGGCAGGGTGGCAACATAAGAGTTGATGGCACTGAAAACTAATCACATCCAAGTAGACCAAGATAGTAGGTAAGATCAGGACGATCTTGTTCAATGTACACGGGAGACAATAAAGGTGAGGGCTTAAAAGGTGTTGCAACTTGGTTAGACTAACTAGGTCAAAACAGGTCATGTGAAAATGTGGTATCTGGTTCAGCAATTAGATCTTTTTTTTTTTTTTTTAAGAAATTAAATCTTATAAGTAACATTCAATATGATCAAGAACCAAGCAGAAAGGAAGACTAGGTTGGGCATAAATTATAATAACAGGGGATTAGGATTTAAGACCTTGTCATCTATTAGCTTCAAAGTCTTAAATTACTTGACATTACTTATCAGCTCCTCATGCCTGACAGCAGGACCAAAATTATCAGTGGATCTGAGGTTCAAATGGGAGAGGAGAGTGGACTTGAACAGATTCCTCAGAAACCTTGGTTTCTTCTCATTGAGTCCCTTTCCCCTCAGAGTTCCAAATGATGATTGTGTTGCAGAATCAGACTCTGCGGCCATTAGCAGCTGGATCTGGGCTGATATAGAGCGAGAATGGTATCATAGGGAAGATGTCCCATTGCAGGGACATCTGAGGCATCACAGTGCTGGGGCTGCACTCTGCTCTGAGCCTCCCACTCATGGCAGTCAAAAAGGCCACACCCTTGCGTAGCTCAGATGGAGCTACGCATCTCATCCTAGCTCAGGATGGAGATGACATATTACAACCCTTTCCCCCATAAACATGGCACACTTGATAAGGTTAACATTTGAAATATTAATTTCCACTGAACTTTAAGTGAAAACACAGGACTGCACAGAGCTTTGAACTGCACAGAATGGCAGTTCAAAGGGCTGACGTTTACACGGAATACAGCTTCTAGGGTTAGCAGTGCGATTTTCCAGGCCATAGGCAACAGCATTCACTAACATTAGCATCATCTGCACTAATCCTGTGAGCAGAGGCAATACAATTCAGCTGTTCACCTATAAAAAGACAGTATACTACTGCACATACCATAAGCTTGTTGAATTAAATGGCAAAATCTAGTAAGACATTTGGTTGGTTGTCATTACCATTATTACTTAATTAAAAATACTATTGTTAAAAATATCTAAATGAAGATAGACTAATCAAGATTTTATATAAATATAGTCAAATAAATACCTTATAAGAAGAAAGTGAATTGGAACATAGCTTTAAAAAAGCTATTTCATTAATTGTATGTATTATTAAATGTACGTATCAATTTTGAGAAATGCAAAATTCACAGATGCATTCTTGCCTACCTTTAATATTTTACAATTAAGTAATTTAGGACTTGAATATTTATTATGAAAATTGACTTTGATTAATCAATGTTAGGAAGATATTCCTGAATGCCGATTAATTTAAGTAATTCAGAGTAATTTGGGTCAGAAATAAATATTTTATCTTCAGTAGGTATTAAAGAGGTACCACATAGTCTCGCCATAACTACAATGACTATGACCGAATCACTGTGCTCATCTGGCAGTTAACTGCTCTTTTCCTCATCATTAATGCTGACTTATAAATGTGCATAGAGAAAGAGAATTATGCATGAAAAATTTCAAGACTAGGGAAATGCAGCGAATGGACTTTATAGTGTCCGTGCCTGAAATTATAGTACATTTGATTTAATGAATCTTTCAAAAGTATTCTTCGTAACAGAGAAATACGTATTATACATACCTTGTGAAGGGCTGACAGGGTGGGCTCATTAAAATCATATTGAAAGACAATTTGTCAAACTCTTCTAGTGTAATGCCCTAAGGAATGAATATTTGGGGTTGGGGGGAAAGAATATAAAAACATGCGTAGAAGGGGGAAAAAGGAAACATGCTAACTACAACTAAATATATCAGAAATTGTGACTGCTTATTTATAACACTTAAAAGTTTATAAAACATTTAATACTTTTAAAATAAACTTCAGTTAAACTAACTTTCCAAAGTGATTTTGTGAAGGATGTGGAGCAATAAGCTGAAGCTATAAAAGATTAAGTGACTTCCACCAAACCCTAGGACCAGCCCAAGCAGAGCTGCAAAGTTAGATCCTAAGCATTTCATGCCTCTATGATACCTCAAGTCTAATTAAGACTGCTGTGATTTCAGGAATCAAACATGGAGAACTTTATTTCATAATGAATTTCAGCAAAAGATCTAGAGAATTATTAACACCTTTCTATTAATATTATTTATTTACAAAATGCGATGTATTGACCAGTCACCACTTCTCTCCTGTCTGTCTCTGTCAGTATATCACCAAACAGACAAGGGTCCCACTTTCCGATGTCTGCATACTGTTTTACAGTTGTGTGTAGTCAAAGCACCTCAAAAGATTATAAACAAGATGAACCAAACAATGCCTACTGGGCTAAGCAGTTTTAAGATGTACTGTTTTTCTCCTTTATATACAGTATCAGAAGACAAATACAGAGAAATACAAATCATGGGTTTGGCCAATTCTCATTAGGCTCTGTTAGCATATACTGTTAGCCAGAAATTTAAAGCAACAAGCCCAGAATCCCAACATTCCTAGTTACATTTCTAAGAAGTTCCAGTTCATGAAAAAAGCAGGGAAAGCTTTATTCTGAGTTCTGAAAAGAGTTAACTTGTTGAACACATCAGTTGTCTCTATTGTATTAAAGTCTGAATGTACATGTCTATTGTTTTTAAATCACAGGCTTTTAAAAGTAGTTTACGATGTATATGAAAAATGAAATGAAAATAAAATAGTGGAAAGTTCCCAAAGCACCTCTAGAACCCAGAGTTCTAAAGAAAACAATCTGAAAATCACACACTCAAACTGCATCACGAAACCTGGGGCAGAGCAGTACCATTATCACAGGTACTTAAGTTACAGAGCTAGTTAGCACAGGGCTGTTAATAAAAGCAACTTATTGACTTCACAACTGACTGTAGACTGATTAAAGCTAAATTCCTAAAATTAAAATAAAAAACAAACAACAACTTTTAACATTAGGAGCATCCTAAATCTAGAACCTAAAAGAAGTAAACACTTAATAACTCAATACCTGCAATTAGACATATAAAATTACAATTTTAAAGGATTTTTGGAAAGGGTGATTTTTTTTTAATAGCACAACCCAAATGACAGAGAAGTTATGCAAAACATAATCACTCAATAAACCATTCACAACTATCTTTAATTTAGCAATCTAGGTCAGTGTATGTGACAGGATTCAAGAAAGTAGTTACAGAGATGCATGGATTAACTCTAGTAATTTGATATTTTATAATAACACTAATGGAAATCTATTCTTTTTTCATAACTAGAGCATTCAAGTTAAAAAAAAAATCTTTGCTTTCAGAAAACATTAGATCAACTTCATGCAGTAACTTCATTTATTGAGTGTTGATGAGCAACTTTGTCATACTACTTGTGTTATTACTTCTCTTCTCAAAAAGCTTCCTGGTCATTCTTACACTTAATTTTCATTTAAACTTTAGGAAGAAATCGATAGATTAGTAAACAACAACTTTTGACTGTTTTAGTGAATTTATTGTTAATCTAAAGAGAACTAAAATATTGTGGCACATGGTAAATCTTCAATAAAAACTTACTGAGTGGATATTTCATACTATTTTCTGCCCTATGAACTCTGATGTTTTGTTCATGAATAATTTGTTCAAAATTACATGTTTTATTCAAGAACAGAACTTTCTTGATCATTGTATTAATCCCCATTATAAAGCAATTTTCTATGACTCATAAATACATTTTGCCTTTAGACAGATCTTATCTAATATCAGTTCTGAAATATCTGTTATGCCTGGCATTTTTCCATTTTCTAGGCACAATATGTAGTTCATTAGATGATGTTCATAATCTAACTCACCAATATTTCAGAGTATCTATAATATGCTAAGCACTGTGATAGGTCTGGGAATACAACGATGCACAAACCCAGCAAGTTTTCAGCTCACATACTTATATTGCAGTAACTAGTAATTTTCCATATCCTATCTAGCAAATTTGGAAAACTCAGCAGTGGCCACAGGACTGGAAAAGGTCAGTTTTCATTCCAATCTCAAAGAAAGGCAATGCCAAAGAATGCTCAAACTACCGCACAATTGCACTCATCTCACACGCTAGTAAAGTAATGCTCAAAATTCTCCAAGCCAGGCTTCAGCAGTATGTGAACCATGAACTTCCTGATGTTCAAGCTGGTTTTAGAAAAGGCAGAGGAACCAGAGATCAAATTGCTAACATCCGCTGGATCATGGAAAAAGCAAAAGAGTTCCAGAAAAGCATCTATTTCTGCTTTACTGACTATGCCAAAGCCTTTGACTGTGTGGATCACAATAAACTGTGGAAAATTCTGAAAGAGATGGGACTACCAGACCACCTGATCTGCCTCTTGAGAAATTTGTATGCAGGTCAGCAAGCAACAGTTAGAACTGGACATGGAACAACAGACTGGTTCCAAATAGGAAAAGGAGTACGTCAAGGCTGTATATTGTCACCCTGCTTATTTAACTTATATGCAGAGTACATCATGAGAAATGCTGGACTGGAAGAAACACAAGCTGGAATCAAGATTAGCGGGAGAAATATCAATAACCTCAGATATGCAAATGACACCACCCTTATGGCAGAAAGTGAAGAAGAACTAAAAAGCCTCTTGATGAAAGTGAAAGGGGAGAGTGAAAAAGTTGGCTTAAAGCTCAACATTCAGAAAACGAAGATCATGGCATCCGGTCCCATCACTACATGGGAAATAGATGGGGAAACAGTGGAAACAGTGTCAGACTTTATTTTTGGGGGCTCCAGAATCACTACAGATGGTGACTGCAGCCATGAAATTAAGAGATGCTTACTCCTTGGAAGGAAAGTTATGATCAACCTAGAGAGCATATTCAAAATTAGAGACATTACTTTGCCAACAAAGGTTCATCTAGTCAGGGCTATGGTTTTTCCTGTGGTCATGTATGGATGTGAGAGTTGGACTGTGAAGAAGGCTGAGCGCTGAAGAATTGATGCTTTTGAACTGTGGTGTTGGAGAAGACTCTTCAGAGTCCCTTGGACTGCAAGGGACTGCAAGATCCAACCAGTCCATTCTGAAGGAGATCAGCCCTGGGTGTTCATTGGAAGGACTGATGCTAAAGCTGAAACTCCAGTACTTTGGCCACCTCATGCGAAGAGTTGACTCATTGGAAAAGACTCTGATGCTGGGAGGGATTGGGGGCAGGAGGAGAAGGGCACGACAGAGGATGAGACAGCTGGATGGCATCACTACTCAATGGATGTGAGTCTGGGTGAACTCCGGGAGTTGGTGATAGACAGGGAGGCCTGGTGTGCTGCAATTCATGGGGTCGCAAAGAGTCAGACACGACTGAGCGACTGATCTGATCTGATCTAGATAAATACCAGATTTTAGTTTTATTACCAATTATCTTTGTAACTGTCCTGTTCTTGGTTAAAAACATACATGCACTTTTCAGGCCTGACCACATTGCCATGACAAAGGCTTCACCCAGCAGGTGCTGGGCAAAGTCATCCTCCCAACTCCAGACTTTGTGCAAGGCCAGTGCCTGGCAGTCTCTGAGAGCAAGTGCAAGGTCTCCGGCCCCCTGGAAGGTCATGCTCTTCACTTATTTGCATTCCAAGGTCTCTCTGTCTGTGGGCACAGAGTCCTCTTCAGCCGCCATCTATTTCTGCCAAGGCCTCCTTCTGGGAGGAGGAGGAGCCCTTGAAGTTATTTCTCTTGCTATGACTATACCCAGCAAATCTCACTCTCTCCTCCAATACCAGGGGCTCCCTCAACTGTTAGCTGACTCCCATGTCTGCTGATCCACTCAACTTCCCAGCAGGGTGCTGTACCCTAGGGAAACACAACAGGGGGCAGGGCATAGACATTTTCTCTATAGCAAGTAATTAAGGCTTCACTCTTTCACTTTTGCCTTGTTGCTTTAATCAGCTACTCTGATCCCTGACAGCTCAGCTGAGCTCCTGACAACAACATGAAATAATGTCCTAAAAACCTAAAGCTTCATTTATCTTTCAAAGAACAGACATATTTTTTGAGTCTCACTTTCCCGTCCTACTCCAATTATAGTATTTTTACACTGCAAAGATTTATGACACTCTCACCTTGCTTCCTGACCATAATTTCCTTCCTAACATGGCAGCTTTATTTCTGGGTTTTCCACTCTGATTCATCTCTTGCTTAGTTAGATTAAGTGACTGAATCATTTTTTTCAATAAGGGTTCACAGGTAATACAGTTCATGAATTGTTGGAGGTTTTATTTCAGGAATGTTTTTCATTTACTTCTGTTAATGCTTTTGCCCCGTTTGTTTTGCTGTCTTTTGTTTGCCACTCTGACATAGCTTTTATTTCTATAATGGTTTTATTTTTCTCATCTTTTTTTCTTCTTCCCAGACCACTGATAGTTTTCAAGTCTATTGTCTTATTATCGCTTTTGAATGAAGCTCCAATACTTTGGCCACCTGATGCACAGAGCCGACTCATTAGAAAAGACCCTTATGCTGGGAAAGATTGAAGGCAGGAGGAGAAGGGGACAACAGAGGAAGAAATGATTGAATGGCACCACTGATTCAATGGACAAGAGTTTGAGCAAACTCTGGGAGATGGTGAAGGACAGGGAAGCCTGGCACACTACAGTCCATGGGGTTGCAAAGAATAGGGCATGACTGTGACTGAACAACAATACATTTATTTGAGTTCCTGAAGATACCAAGTTTTATTTAAGGTTTCAAACTAATGGAGATGTGTGTTTGTAATTTTCTTCTGCTTCTTCATACAATTTTTCTGTAAATATTCTGCTTGTTTATGTTACTTCCTTCCTTCAAAAAGTACTCTATCAGCATAGCCTCAAAGGCTCCTTTCTAATTACTAATACTCGATGGACGTGAGTCTCAGTGAATTCTGGGAGTTGGTGATGGACAGGGAGGCCTGGCATGCTGTGATTCATGGGGTCGCAAAGAGTCGGACACGACTGAGTGACTCATCTGATCTGATCTGATATATATTTTTTTAATGGAGATCACTTGAATCTAGAAATTTGCTAAAAAGATGAAAGAAAGAGTAGGTACTTTGTCACTGCAGTTTCTGGGAAGAACCCAGAAAGCTCTCTAACTTAAGACCATGCCTCTGTCCTTAACCATGTTCTCGCATTTAGAATGAGCAAGAAGTCTGCAGAGCTTGCAGTGATGTTTTCAGCCCAGTGATTCGGAATGTTTTAATGTCTCTTCTCTTCACTTTGAACAAACAATTGCTGGGTCTGCTTTGTCTCCTCCCTTGTCCTTCTCAAAGCTGCATGATGCACAGAGAGATCTAAATTGAATGCAACTTTGCCATCTTCATTCACTATGTCTTAGTGCCACTACATCTGACATTATTTTTCTCAGTTTTCTTTTTTGTTTTGGTTTCTGTTTAAATCCTATTTTCATTCATAATGGTTTCCCATCCCCTCTTTTCTCTTATTTCTATTAGGAAAAGAAATATAATTTCAGAATAGAAATATCTTGTCTTTGTCACAATCAGAAGTCCCAAAGAAAACTGTTCACAAGTCCAACTTCTGCACTAAGCAGTAAGTTTCCACAGGTAAAGACTAGTTCTCAGGCATATCTGTGTTCCTCTAAGGGCTCAATAACTTGCATGAAGTCAATGTTCTCAAATTTCAGTTGATCAGAATATGTTGTTTTCAGTTCAGTTCAGTTCAGTCACTCAGTCATGGCCAACTCTTTGTGACCCCATGGACTGCAGCCCACCAGGCCTCCCTGTCCATCACCAACTCCTGAAGTTCACTCAAACTCATGTCCATTGAGTCGGTGATGCCAACCAGCCATCTCATCCTCTGTCGTCCCCTTCTCCTCCCGCTTATGAAACTTAAAATCTCTTAAGTCCCTCATTACTCCTAAGTTCTCCATTAAACTTCCAACTACTTTTTAAGCATGACCCTCAATGTACTTCTGATACATGTGATCTGGACATGACACACACTCTTTCCATTACAGAACAGGGCTGAAGAGAACATCCAAGAAGAGACTAACAGCTGTAGGAAGGCACATCGACTTTTTTCTCATAGACATGGTTTTAATGAACTGATTCTCTCTTCTCAAATGAGTGGGAGCTACCTATCTCCATTCTTTCCTCTCCCTAGTATTCTTATTTCATATGCAGATAATATGACTTATTATCATCTATTAAAACTAGTATTGAAATAGAGCTATCACTAGAAAAATGGTTACATATATATTATTCTAAATGCCCCCAAATTTCTTCTGGCATGTAGTTGGGAACCCCAAATATGTAAAGTGTCTCACAGTTTCCCTTAGAAGGTAAAAAAGAAAAAAAGGTTAAGTCATCAAACGTAATGGGTGCTTTACTGAGATTGTGTTGTTGTTTCATATTTTGTTCAGTGGGAGAAAACCCTTGCTGAATTGGATATTTGGCTGCATCAACTTTTAAACATTTACATTAAATTTAAACTTAGATGCAACTTTTTTAAATAAAATAAATTTTGCTATCATAATCTATGTCACAGAAATTTTGGAACCTAAATGCAGATTGCCTACATATGAGTCAAACCAGTTACTTTTCAGCAGCTATGTTTCTCCTGACCCTGTATTTACTTCTGCCCTACATCCATGATGAGACTGGCAGACTTAGTGCAGTTTGCCATGATGTTCATGAAGTGTACTCTACCAGTTACTGGAAAGGTGATGTTATACCCATAGTACTTCTCTTGATGAGGCCCATGCAGAAAAACATTCTGTTCTCAATATCAGTGACAGATGTTCTTCAACACATAAATAGATGACTTTTACCTTGTAAATACCCAATCACAGAGCCAGGAAATGGCCCTATTTCATATCCAGCTAAAAGAAAGCTTAAGACAAACCTGTTGGATACACAAAATGTGGTACATCCATATAATGGAATATTATTCAGCCATTAAGGGAAACGAAGCACTGACACGCAAGAACCCAGACAAAAAAGGGCCACGTATTATATGATCCCATTTACATGAAATGCCTAGAAAAGTCAAATCCATAGAGGCAGAAAGTAGATTAGTGGCTTCCAGGGCCTGGAGGGAGGGAGAAATGGGAGTCACTGCTAATGGGCACCAGATTACTTTTTACAGGGATGAGAACGGACTAGAATTAGAAAGTGGCAATCTTTACACAACTTTGTCAGTAAATGAAAAAAGAAAAATGCTAAAAGTATACACTTTAAAGTGGTGGACTTCATGGTATAATGAATTGTATCTTACTTAAATAAAATTTGTGAGACTTTTGCTTCTGTCTGGAGGGAGTAAATTCTAAGAGACTTACTTTCCTTCTATAAATTAACTAGAAAACTGGGAGAAATGTAATAACTATTTTCAGATATTGGACCACAGGCAGATAGGACTACCATTCCTTGGAAAAAGACAAAAAAAAAAAAGTTGAAGATAATTAGACTTTCTACCTGGAGATAATTTCCACACAGCAGTGAAGGGAAAGGACACTCACACTGTACCTGGGAAAGAAGATGAGTTGAAGAGAGACACTGGCATTCAAGGTCAAGGTGACTAGAATTTGCAGAGCAAGACTACCACACTAAAAGAAGCTGCATAAGTAATGAAATACAGAAATCTGCATAACACTCCCTTTGAGTGTCCTGCTGAGCATACCTGTGCATCTATCAGGCAAAATGCTTGACAGAGCAACTTCCAGGAAAAGAACCATTATTGGGAAGCTGTAAGCCAAAAAAGTTCCCAGATCTCAGGGCAAGAGATCATTCGAGTTACCACCACAACCTAGTTGAGAACATTGGACACCCAATAGCTAGCAATCAAAGAAAGGTCGCATATTAATAGTAAGATTTGACTGCTGCTGCTGCTAAGTCACTTCAGTCGTGTCCGACTCTGTGTGACCCCCTAGACGGCAGCCCACCAGGCTCCCCCGTCCCTGGGATTCTCCAGGCAAGAACACTGGAGTGGGTTGCCATTTCCTTCTCCAATGCATGAAAGTGAAGTTGCTCAGTCGTGTCTGACCCTCAGCGACCCCATGGAATGCAGCCTTCCAGGCTCCTCCATCAATGGGATTTTCCAGGCAAAAGTACTGGAGTGGGGTGCCACTGCCTTCTCCAAAGATTAGACTACCCTTACAGTAAAGGCTACTCCACATACACTCTGAAATGCTTAAAATAAGCCTCAAAAAGAATCAAGATGATCTGAAATTAACTGCTTCTGAGAACAAAATCCAACGGTCTTTAAACGATTACGGTAAACTCCAGCACTCAAAAATGTAAAACGTACAATGTTAGGCTCCCAATAAAAAACTACTACAATGCTAATTAAACAAGATAATGTGACCCATAACAAATGGGGGTGAATGGAGGAAGAATCCATCAATAGAAACAAACTCAACAATGACATGCTGGAATTAACAAAGATTTTAAAACAGTCATTATAAATATCATTAATTTGTTCAAATACTTAAAGGAAAACGAAAATATTATAAGGAGACAAGAACATAAAAAAGAATTAATTGAAACTTCTAGAAATGAAAAATATCTAAAATGAACAGTTACATATCAAAAATAACCTCTTAAAGATACAGCAATATAGTGTGCTTCTAAAACAAAGCAAACGGAGTAGAATAGACTAAAAATGAACAGTCTCAGTGAATATGAAGGGATCTTATAATAAATCTAATTGAAATGCAAGGACTGGGAATTCTCTGGTGGTCCAGTGGTTACGACTCTGCACTTTCACTGTCAAGGGCACAGATTCAATTCCTGGTCTGGGAACTAAGATCTAGCAAGCCACATGGCACAGCCAGAAAAAGAGGCACAATTAAAAGGATGGATAAAATATATGCATACAAACACTAACCATAAGAAAGCAGAAGTTATATTAATTTAAGAAGCTATATTAATATCAAGAAAGTAGACTTCAGAACAAGAAATAATTCTGAGGGATAAAGAGGAATATTTCATAATGATAAACAGGTCAATTAATCAAGAAAACAATCATAAAGCATATACACTTAATAAAAGAGCTCTGGATAAAATCAAGCAAAAACTAAAAGGAGTTAATAGACATTCACAGTTGTGCTTGGATATTATAACATTCTCTCAGCAATTGATAGGAAAAAGTCAGTAAGGATACAGAAAAACTGACAATACTATCAACTAACTTGACCCAAATGACATTTATAAATGTCCACTCAACAAAAACAGAATACACATTCTTTCCAACAGGACACAAAGCATTCACTAGACAGAGTGAATTCTGGGCCATAACACAAGTCTCAACCAATTTAAAATAACTAAAATCATACACAGTATGACACCAAAATACAAAATAAAACAGAAATGAGAAATCAGTAACAGAAAGATATCTGAAAAATTCCTAAATATTTGGAAATTTTAGAGCCATTCTTACAAATTAACACATAAGCCAAAGACAAAATCAGAGGGGAAATTAGAAAATACTTTGAGCTGAATGAAAATGAACATAAGACATATGAAAATTTGTGATTTCTAGCTGAAATTTAAGAAAATGTACGACATTCTATATTTGCATTAAAAAAGAAACACAAACTCAAGTCAGTCATCTAAAGTCCCAATGCAAGCAGTGTAACAGAGAGTAAATTAAACACAAAGTAGAAAAGAACAAAAAAGATGAGTAGAAATTAGTGAAATAGTACAAATGAATAATAGATAAAATCAATTCCATCTAAACCTGTTTACTTGAAAAAAGCAATACATTTGGTAAGGCTCTAGCTTTAGTAGTAGAGGAAAAAACAGAAAAGATAAAAATTACTAACATCAGGAATGATAAACAATGGAAATAAGGAAATATGAACAACATTATGTCAATATGCTTGACAAATTAGAGTAAAAGATAAATTTCTTCAAAGACACAAATTTCCAAAATGGAATGAAAAATAAATAGAAAGCCTCAATAGTCTTATAACAGATAAATAAACTCATAATTTAAAAGGCAAGAGTACTGGAGTGGGTTGCCGTTTCCTTCTCCAGAGGATCTTCCTGACCCAGGGATCAAACCCAGGTCTCCCACATTGTAGGCAGACACTTTACTCATAATTAAAAACCTTCCCACAAAGAAAACTACAGGTCCAGATGGCTCCACTGATGAAATGCTATTATTTATAGAAGATCTAATAATTGTTCTTCACAGACTTTTAGAGAAAATAAGAGTCTGTGAAGCCAACCGGGTTGGCCAAAAAGTTCATTTGAGTTTTTCCATACCATCTTACAGAAAACCCAAATAAACTTTCAGCCCAATATAAAGCTAGTATTGATATCGCCCTAATATCAAAACCACACAAATATTTTATGAGGAAAGTACAAAAGTCACCTACAAAGATAAATGTAAAAATACTTAATAAAATATTAGCAACTATGATGCAGTTTAACATAAAACTGATTCTATATCATAAAAAAGTCAGATTTACCCTAGGAATGCAATATTGACTTAACATTCAAAAAAGGAGTTGATATGATTGCCATATTAACAGAATAAAAGGGCAAATTATATAATCGTGTTAAATGATAAAAAAAAGTTTTTGACAAAATTCAAAACCTATTCATTCATAATACAAATTCTTAGAAAATGAAATAAAAGGAAATTTCCTCAACTTAATAAAAGGCATGCTCATACTCAGTCGCTTCAGTCATGTCCGACTCTTTGCGACCCCATGGGCTGTAGCCTGCTAGACTCCTCTGTCCATGGGATTTCCCAGGCAAGAATACTGGAGTGGGCTGCCATTTCTTCCTCCAGGGGATGTTCCCGACACAGAGATCAAACCTGTGTCTCCCGGTTCCTCTCATCAGATCAGATCAGATCAGATCAGTCGCTCAGTCATGTCCGACTCTTTGCGGCCCCATGAATCGCAGCACGCCAGGCCTCCCTGTCCATCACCAACTCCCGGCGTTCACTCTGACTCACGTCCATCGAGTCAGTGATGCCATCCAGCCATCTCATCCTCTGTCATCCCCTTCTCCTCTTGCCCCCAATCCCTCCCAGCATCAGAGTATTTCAAATGAGTCAACTCTTCGCATGAGGTGGCCAAAGTACTGGAGTTTCAGCTTTAGCATCAGTCCTTCCAATGAACACCCAGGATTGATCTCCTTTAGGATGGACTGGTTGTACCTCCTTGCAGTCCAAGGGACTTTCAAGAGTCTTCTCAACACCACAGTTCAACAACATCAATTCTTCAGCGCTCAGCCTTCTTCACAGTCCAACTCTCACATCCATACATGACCACAGGAAAAACCATAGCCTTGACTAGACGAACCTTTGTTGGCAAAGTAATGTCTCTGCTTTTGAATATGCTATCTAGGTTGGTCATAACTTTCCTTCCAAGGAGTAAGCGTCTTTTAATTTAATGGCTGCAGTCACCATCTGTAGTGATTTTGGAGCCCAGAAAAATAAAGTCTGACACTCTTTCCACTGTTTCCCCATCTATTTCCCGGTTCCTCTCACAGAAGCATTTAAATTTTTTTTTTAAAAAAAGCCAGTTTCTAAAGCTACTGCCATCCCTCTGACCAATTCTTCTCTTGTTTTTGAAATTCTCTCCTACTTTGACACTTAAAACTCCAAGACCTATTACTCCTCCAACCTCTTTGCCAGTCTTCTTCTCCTTTCTTCACCTGCTTCTAAATATCCATGTTCCTCTAAACATGTAATACATGAAAAATATACAACTAACATCTAAGATGTTAAATGATAAATGACTAAATAATTCTCCCCTAATATCTGGCAGAAGGCAGGAATGTCCAAAGTCACACTTTTTATTCAACACTGTAAAGAAGGTCCTAGACAATGCAATAAGACAAGGAAAAAGTCATACTGGTTGGAAGGGAAAAGTATAACTTTTTTTCCTCAGACAATAGAACTGTATATGTTAAAAATCCTAAAAAATCAACATTAAGGTTATCAGAACCAATAAGTCAATATAGCAAAGTTACAGGATACCAGGTTAATAAATATTACAAAATATTAACTAAATACTATAAAATATAGCTGATACAAATTAATAAAGACCTAAATAAGTGAAGAGATATCATATTCATAAACTGGAAGATTATTTTATGAAGAGATCAGTTCTTCCAAAACCACTCACTGAAATTTCAATCAAAATACCTTTTTTAGGTAGAAATTGGCAAGCTGATTCTGAAATTTATACAGAAATGTAAATTAGAGAGTAGCCAAAATAATCTTAAAAAATAAATTCAGAATTTTGAGAACTTACACTGCCTGAATTTAGTACATATTATAAAGATACAATAAACAATAGTGTGTTATTGATATAAGGATAAAAACATAGATACTACTGAAGAGAGAATTCAGAAATTTACTCACACACATATGATCTGCTATTTTTTAACAAAGATGTCAAAGAATTTGTGGAAAGGATAGTCTTTTCAGAAAATGGTGTTAGGATAATTTTATATGCACTTAAAAAAAAAAAATTACTCCTACCTGAGACCACACACAAAACGTAACCATTTAAATGGGTCATAAACCTAAATGTAAAAGCCAAAGCTATAAAACTAACAGGAAAAAATGGAGTAAACAAAGACTTCGCAAGACAGAAAAACTGTCCCATAAAAGAGAAAAAAAAGATAAATAACTCCTGCACTTCGTGAACACAGTTAAGGAAAGACAAATTACAGAATTGAAGAAAATATTTATGACAAACAATGTGAAACCAGAAAATGTCAACATTTCTTAAAACTAAATGATAATAGCACAAATATCAGTTCAGTTCAGTTCAGTTGCTCAGTTGTGTCCAACCCTTTGCAACCCTATGGACTGTAGCACGTCAGGCCTCCCTGTCCATCACCAACTCCTGGAGTTTATCCAAACTCATGTCCATTGAGTCGGTGATGCCATCCAACCATCTCATCCTCTGTCATCCCCTTCTCCTCTCACCTTCAATCTTTCCCAGCATCAGGGTCTTTCCTAATGAGTCAGTTCTTTGCATCAGGTGGCCGAAGTATTGGAGTTTCAGCTTCAACATCAGACCTTCCAATGAACACTCAGGGCTGATCTCCTTTAGGATGGACTGGTTGGATCTCCTTGCAGTCCAAGGAACTCTCAAGAGTCTTCTCCAACACCACAACTCAAAAGCGTCAATTCTTTGGCACTCAGCTTTCTTTATAGTTCAACTCTCATATCCATACATGACTACTGGAAAAACCATAGCCTTGACTACAAGGACCTTTGTTGGCGAAGTAATGTCTCTGCTTTTGAATATGCTGTCTAGGTTGGTCATAGCTTTTCTTCCAAAGAGCAAGCGTCTTTTAATTTCATGGCTGCAGTCACCATCTGCAGTGATTTTAGAGCCCCCAAAATAAAGTCTGACACTGTTTCCACTGTTTCCCCATCTATTTCCCATGAACTGATGGGACCAGATGCCATGACCTTAGTTTTCTGAATGTTGAGCTTTAAGCCAACTTTTTCACTCTCCTCTTTCACTTTCATCAAGAGGCTTTTTAGTTCTTCTTCTCTTTCTGCCATAAGGGTTGTGTCATCTGCATATCTGAGGTTATTGATATTTCTCCCGGCAATCTTGATTCCAGCTTGTGCTTCTTCCAGTCCAGCGTTTCTCATGATATACTCTGCATATAAGTTAAATAAGCAGGGTGACAATATACAGCCTTGACGTACTCCTTTTCCTATTTGGAACCAGTCTGTTGTTCCGTGTCCAGTTCTAACTGTTGCTTGCTGACCTGCATACAAATTTCTCAAGAGGCAAGTCAGGTGGTCTGATATTCCCAACTCTTTCAGAATTTTCCACAGTTTAGGTCCACTGGAGAAGGGAATGGCAAACCACTTCAGTATTCTTGCCTTGAAAACCCCATGAACAGTATGAAAAAGCACAAACACACCAATTAAAAAAAAAAAAGTAAAAAAGAAATTTCATTAAAGAAGACATAGAAATGGCCAATAAAAAAGTACTCAACATTATTAGTCACCAGGGAAATGCAAATTGAAATCATAATATCACTGTATGCTCACAAGAGAGGCTAAAATTTAAAAGATTGACAATAGCAACTTTTGGTAAAGATGTAAAATAACTGAAACACTTAAACACTGACTGTGTGAGTATAAAATGGTATGAACACTACGTGAAACAGTTGGCATTTTCTCATAAAATTAAAGAAGTCTATCATACACTCCAGCAATTCTACTCCTCGGTATTTACCCACAAGAAAAAAAAAGTCTACACAAAAACTTATACATGGATCTTCATAGCAACCTTTTTATAATAGTCAAAAACTAGAAACAATCTAAATGTCAAACATGTGAACGGATACACATTTTGCAATATGAAATTTCCACAAATACCTGTACATACAGAATATCATGGAATAGTAATGAAGAGGCAACTACTGATTGATACAATGCAAAAAACATTACCCTAAACAAAAGAAGTCACACTCAGAAAAATTACACTCATGATTTTATTTATGGTATACTAGAAATAGAATATTTAATTTGTAATGACTGAAAGCAGATCAGTGGTTGCTAGGGCTGGGTAAGAGACTGACACTTAGGAGCATTTTAGGGTAGCGGATGTTGTGTGAGTGTGTGTGTGCTGTCTTGTCCAAGTCTTGCAACCCCATGGACATTGGTCAAAACTCAAACTATACACAAAGAGTACAGTTTCTTGCATATAAATTACAGTTTCATGAGAAATATGTGTAAAATTTTGCACAACATAAGACTGGGAGAAAAAACACAATTTCATATTACACTGTATTTTGAAAGTAACAATGTATTAAATACTTCTGCTGAGTTCATCACAAGCAAAAAACTATCTTTAACCTTGACAGGCGTCAACAAGAAGAGAGTATCATGGAAACATATACACTGCCATATGTAAAATAGATAGCCAGTGGAATTACAGTATGACTCAAACTCAAACTGGGGCTCTGTGACAACCTAGAGGAGTGGGATGGAGTGAGAGGTGGAAGGGAGATTTAAGAGGGAGAGGACATATGTATACTTATGGCTGATTCATGTTGATGTATTGCAGAAACCAACACAATATTGTAAAGTGATTATTCTTCAATTAAAAATAAAAAAAATTTTTTTTTTTTTAAGTAGCATTCAGTAAGTATTGGGTTGGCCAAAAAATTCATCCCGGTTTTTGCCTACACCTTTACAGAAAAACCTGAATGAACTTTTTTGGCCAACCCAATAATATAACCAATGGTTTTTTTTTCATTTTCTCTTTTTTCCCTCCTGCTATATATATATTGTACCTGCTGCTGCTGCTAAGTCGCTTCAGTCGTGTCCAACTCTGTGCGACCCCAGAGACGGCAGCCCACCAGGCTCCCCCGTCCCTGGGATTCTCCAGGCAAGAACACTGGAGTGGGTTGCCATTTCCTTCTCCAGTGCATGAAAGTGAAAAGTGAAAGTGAAGTCGCTCAGTCGTGTCTGACTCTTAGCGACCCCATGGACTGCAGCCCACCAAGCTCCTCCGTCCATGGATTTTCCAGGCAAGAGTACTGGAGTGGGGTGCCATTGCCTTCTCCATACTGTACCTGAGTACTGGTTAAAAATTAAGAATTAAGCCAAGTTTAATATCATTATAAAACTAAACATTTAGAAGTAGAGTATATGCTTACTTTTCAATTCTTTCAAGACCAAATTACTGATCTTATCTCTCTAAAGCTAGAAATTTTTAAAAAGGAAAAAAGAAAAAAAATTACATGCTACCTTCTGACAGAATTAAAAAATATAAATTTAATTCCCTTCTCCTAAACCTTTTCATTTATATATGACTTATCTTCAAATGAAGACACCAAAAATCAGTATCTTGCAGTATTCCTCAATCACATTTTTACTTGCTATATACTTATTAAAAGAATAATAATTGTTACTCACTTCAATTGTCTTGGCCAGTAACTGTGTGTGAGGAAAATTATACTTGTATACTTCATTAGCAACAGTGTTTACATCAACAGCAGCCACCACTTGTGCAGGTATACAGCTTTCTGTAATGATAAATGGAATATCTTAGAATGTCAAGTCCTGAAGATCAATTTGTTCATTATAGAAAAGGGCTAAAATAACAGAATTTTGTAGTACATTTCCTCACTTCCTCAATTATCTAGTCAGATCTCAGGTTGTCAGTCGACAACAAAGCCAGGAAGAACCAGGTGGGAAGTGGAATATTTATGTACCTCTGGTTCATCTCTCTCAACAACATTCTGGTGCCAAAAATAAGACAAATGTTTCATATTTGCTTTCCTTCCTCCATTAAGGTATACATTTATGAGTCATATGGAAAGTTTTCCTAAATTAAACCAAAAACATAAAAGTGAAAGATATTCTTAAAAGTCAAATGGCTTGGAAATTTAGAAATTAACTACAATTTGTTCCTCATCTTCTAACATTAATACAGTTGTGCTTCCCACTACCACTGGAAATACTTTTAGGTAAGTTTTGGTAAGTTTCAGGTAAATTTTTTTTTAATAGCTTTATTAACATGTAACTCACATATCACAGAATTCACTCCTTGAATGCTTTGGTAAGTTTTTAAATGGAATGAAAAATTAATTTGTGTCCAAATATAAAAATTTCACAGACCAAAATTTAAAAATTTTGACAGATCAGGAGAGAACATAAGAAGAGCAAGAGAAATAATTACAAGTGCATGTCTTCCTTCATTGCTCTGTCTTGCAGCTGAAGAAAGGCGTTTTCATAATGCTTTCAGATTCAGAGAATTTTGGTATAGTCTTAAAATAGCAGTCAAAATTTGTAACTGCTGTTGTATTTTGCAATTATCACCCTCTTTGCACTTCTTTCTCAAAACACATACAAACCCAATTATGTGTAAACCCTGTCCCAAATCAGTAGAAAATGTGAAGAGTACTTGAAATAAAAGTATTGGAGAGGTCTTAGGAAAATCATCAGAGAAAGTATTACAAAGTTAAATAGTGGCTCCAAATACCTATTTCTTTAATAACCATTTCTTTTAATAGTTAAATTTGGCAGCCCAAATATCAAAAAATTAAAGAGAAAAACATTAGGATGTGAGGAGCTAGGCCGCATGTAACAAGGACCTGGAAATAAAAACCAGATCACAGAAGATGGGGCAAAGAGGAAGCAAACACACACTCAGAAACAATCACAACACTACACTGAGGCCTAGGAAAGATGATGCCAGAGAGAAACAAGGGGATAAATGCATCCAAGTAAATATTTACTACACGTCTACTACCAGGCTCAAGAACCTGGGCTAGGACCAACTCTCTCTAGGTACCCTGCTGCCTTGTATATAGGTCACTGGAAGCTTCACGGTCCAGTTAGTAATATCATAAGCAGCTGCCTCTGATTGAGTTTAAATCCAATAATTAATCTGCCTTCGTATAAAGTAAATTTAAGTTCTAAATTATATCTTTGTCAAAGGTATCAGAGAGATCTTGAAACATAAATGAAGAAGGCTTTTAAACAAATAACAAAAATTAGTATGTAAGAATCAATTTGCAAAATCACAAACCTTATAATCAAGGTTAAGAACTAAGCAACTACTAATCATTGTAAGAGAGCTGGGAATTAAGTAAATTTCATTGAACTATTCCACTGTGTTGCTAAACAGGAAGTGTTGTAATTAGCATGATGCCGCCTGCTTGCATTTCTATTACATATACAGCAAGCTGGGAATGCCTGGAGTTAGTTGATATGATTTTTCTCTTTTTATAGGCTGATTGAAAACCCACAGTGATGTGCCAAATCTGTACCACAATCAATAATTAATTTTATGTTCTTGTATTATGTGCCCAGAAGACATAAAAACTGACCAAAAAAAAACTGCCAAAGGCATGTTTTATGTGGTGATACAAAAACTGATGAACCAAAAATTCTTTCTCAGAAAACAATAGATTTTTAAAGTCAATAAACAAATGCACTGTGTGCACATATTTTACTGTAATAAAATTACGATCTACCACATGACCTAGAAAGTTATTTCCATGATGAAAAATAAACATACTAAGATCTTCCTGACACTAATTCACCCTGCCTTTTCAAAACAGAATTGTTTTGAGGTATGAGTGTGTTAAGGAAAAAGTTAAACTACTTAAATAATACTCTTAAAAACCATGCCTTTCAATTCTACCAAAACCTTAAACTGAGCTCCAAAGACAAGTTGTCTTGATATTTCTTACCATATACTTTAAATCTATAGCCTCCAAAAATCTTTGTTAAGCTACATACACAGATTTTGAAAGTGTTTTAAAAATCCAAACAAATATAATTCAGTAGATTTTGCCCAAGGGAGCCCTGTCACTTTAAATGGTCCCAGAGTAGTCATTCTCAGAGGGGAGAGGGTTGGGGAAAAAGAGATCCACAGGATCTGTTGGGAAAGTAGAAGGGAAGGACATGTTTTCAGTATTTTGATCTATTGCTTTACCTGGATTTTATTCATGATATTTCTGGTTTATTATGGATTGCATATTTGTTAATATTAACAGGAAGCATAGATTTTAAAAAAGGTGAGATACTGTATAATTAGATGAACATAGCATAAATTATTTTTAAAAATTGTCAGATTAGATCTACAAGGAAAGGATAAAGGGTATCATATTCCTATTTACATGAGCCTTAAAGTAAAAAAAAGGCAGATTTAGTTATGTCAAGAGAGACTTTGAAGTGAAATGTTAGAAATGTCACTGGAATTACATGCATAATTCCTGCTCTTAAATATGTTTCTTAATAAGTGGGCAAAAAACACACATACACACCATGTTTGAATACTGATTATTTTCCTCCTTTTTCTGATCACACTTTCTGGAAAAGCTGCAAGGGAGAACCTCTGGTTGTTGGGAGTAAAAGGTATAAGCACAACACTCTACCTGCCTTTCCTAACCAAATAAATCAAAAAGTTTAAATTGTTCATACATAGCTAATGTGGGTAAAAATCATTTTAGAATGTAAATATAAAATTAACTGGCCTCCTTTGAAATAAGGAAAGTTGCTTTTTTTCTTCTTTTCCTTATCATTTTTTTCTGAACTGTTTCTCATATAGGTGAGTCATTCTTGAATTACCTCATTATAATCAACCTGAAACATGTAATCAGGTACGCTAACACTGACATCTAGTTGTGAAATAGAAGATCAATTGAATACATCAAATGTCTATTTCTTTTCATTCAAAGTCAAGCTTAATTAAAACTAAAAAGTATTTAGCAAAAACAGACATGCAAGGATTCTGAATTTAAAATGATCGCCAAAGTATATTTCCTACTTCTTTTTAAAGATTCTTACACTTCAAATATAACAATAAGTTGCATTTCTTTACACTAACAATGAAATATCAAAAAAGGAATGCAAAAAAAAATTCCTTTAAAAATCATACCAAAAAATTAAATAAAAATTAAATTTGATTAGGAATAAGCCTGATCAAAAACTTATATGCTGAGAACTATAATGAACAAAAAAGAACAGGATTCAAAGAAATGGAAAGATAATCCATGCTCTTATATTGGAAGAATTAGCATCGTGAAAACAGCCATCCTGTCCAAAGCAATCCATTACTCATGACATTTTTCACATAACTAGAACAAATAATCCTAAAATGTATATGGAACCATAGAAGACCCAGAATTGCCAAAGCAATCCTGAGGAAAAAGAACAAAGCAGGTGGCAAAACTCTCCTAGACTATGGATGATACTACAAAGTTACAGTAATCAAAATGCTACTGGCATAAAAACAGATACATGGATAATGGAACAGAGTAAAAGCCCAGATAAACCCACACACCTATGTCAATTAACCTTTGACAAAGGAGTCAAGAATATAGAATATAGAACAGGGAAAAGTCAGCAAATGGTGCTGGGAAAGTTCGATGGCCACATGTAAATCAATAAAGTTAGAACATCCTCACACCATACACAAAAATAAATCCAAAATGGCTTAAAGACTTAAACATAAAGCATGACACTATAAAACTCCTAAAAGAAAACATAGGCAAAACATTCTCTGACATAAATCATACCAATTTTTTTTTAGGTCAGTCTCCCAAGGCAACAGAAATAAAAGCAAAAATAAATAAATGGGACCTAATCAAACTTAGAAGCTTTTGCACAGCAAACGAAACCATAAGCAAAACGAAATCTAAGACAACCTATGGAGTGGGAGAAAATATCTGCAACCAACAAGGGCTTAATTTCTAAAATATACAATCAGCCCATACAACTCAACAACAACAAATATCAAAAAACCCAACTGAAAAATGGGCAGAACTAAATAGACATTTCTCCAAAGAAAACATTATTGATGTTGTTCAGTCACTAAATCACGTCCAACTCTTTGAAACTCCATGGACTGCAGCACACCAGACTTCCCTGTCCTTCATTACCTCCTGGAGTTTTCTCAAACTCATGTCCATTGAGTCAGAGATGCCATCCAACCATCTCATCCTCTGTCACCCCCTCTTTGTCCTGTCTTCAATCTTTCCCAGCATCAGGGTCTTTTCCAATGGGTCACTTCTAATCAGGTGGCCAAAGTACTGGAGCTTCAGTTTCAGGATCAGTCCTTCCAATGAATATTCAGGGTTGATTTCCTTTAGGATTGACTGGTTTGATCTCCTTGCTGTCCAAGGGACATGCAAGAGTCTTCTCCAGCACCACAATTTGAAAGCATCAATTTTTTGGTGCTCAGCCTTCTTTATGGTCCAACTCTCACAACCATATATAACTACTGAAAAAACCATTGACTATACTGACCTTTGTCTGCAAGATGATCTGTTTTTTAATATGCTGTCTAGGTTTTCATAGCTTTTCTTCTAAGGAGCAAGCCCCTTTTAATTTCTGGATGCAGTCACCATCCACAGTGATTTTGGAGCCCAAGAAAATAAAATCTGCCGCTGTTTCCACTCCTCCCCCCATCTATTTGCCATGAAGAAGACATAAAGATGGCCAACAAGCACATGAAAAGATGCTCAACGCCACTAATTATTAGAGAAATACAAATCAAAACTACAAGGAGGTACCAACCTCACACTGGTCAGAATGGCCATCACAAAGAAGTCTACAAATAACAAATGCTGGAGAAGGTGTAGTGAAAAAGCAACCATCCTACACTGTTGGTGGGAATGTAAGCTGGTACATTAACTATTGAAAGACAGTATGGAGGTTCCTCAAAGCTAAAAATAAGAGTTACCGTAAGATACAGCAATCCCACTCCTGGGCATATATCCACACAAAACTGTAATTTAAAAAGATACATGCACCCCTATGTTCATAGCAGCACTACGCACAACAGCCAAGACATGGAAACAACCTAAAGGCCACTGGCAGGTGAATGGATGAAGATGAGGCACATACATACAATGGAATATTACCTAGCCATAAAAAGGAATGAAATAATGCCATGGCCAACAACATACATGGCATAGAGATCATCCCACTGAGGCAAATATAAAGTGTATGTGTACACATTAAGAAAAAAAAAAAAAGCCAGCTGTCAATGGGGCTATATCTTGATGGCAGATGTGTAATTCTGGGGTGATTCTTACCTCTTTCTTAAACTTTCTTGGATTATTTGTGGGATTTTTTTTTTTTACAATAATAATGTATTTTATAATCAGTAAAATATTTTATATTTTATAATGGGCTTCCCTTGTTGCTTAATCAGTAAGGAATCTGCCTGCAGTACAGGAGACCCGGGTTTGATCCCTGGGTTGGGAAGATCCTCTGGAGAAGGAAATGGCAACCCATTCCAGTATCCTTGCCTGGAAAATCTCATGGCCTGGTGGGCTGCAGTCCATGGGGTCACAAAGAGTCAGGCACGACTCAGCGACTAACACTTACTTACTTACTTATCATCAGTAAAAAGCAAACAAAAAATTTTTATCTTGAAAAAAAGAATTCAATACTTCTCTGTTATAACCCTGAAAAACCAAAAGAAAAGTAAATTTCAAGAACAGACAAGAATATATTCTTATACACTAGCTACATCCTCAAAACACACAGAGGCCCTCCCACACACACACCAGCAAACAGTTGTAACTCAATGCATCATTTTATCCCATCAACACAATAGTCAAAAGAATAAAAAACAACAAGAATTAAACTGAGATAGTTTTTAAAAGATCAACATATGGCACCCAATATAATGAGTTGAAAGCTAACTCTTTAAATATTGTTGTTGTTGTTTAGTTGCTAAGTTGTGTCTGACTCTTTGCGAGCTCATGGACTGTAGCACGCCAGGCTCCTCGGTCCAGGAGATTTCCCAGGAAAGAATACTACAATGGATTGCCATTCTCTTTTCCAGGGAATCTTCCTGACCCAGAGATGGAACCTGAGTCTCCTGCATTAGCAAGCAGATTCTTTACCACTGAGCCACCTGGGAAGCCCACCTATTTAAACACTTAACAGAATTCAAGGGATAGAAATCTGTCTTCTCCACTTTCCCCATGACATCTAAGACCTTCACCTTAAACTCTTTAAAGGCACAACCATGTTTAAAAACACATTTTATTTAAATAAACACATGTAATGCAGCCTATTACAGATTTAAACAACAAAGACTATTTTACATAAATTTGCTGTGAGTGAATTAACATCTATGAATTGTTCATGTTTTTGGTGATGCTTTCTCATAATTTAAAGATGACAATTTCTGACATGTTCATTCTGACCAAGTCAATGAAGAACTTACAGATGACATAAGCATCAGTACTCTGTATCTAGTTGGTTGTGAGTGGAAAAACAAAGGCTTATTGTAAAAGTGTAATTATGTTATCAATCATAAAGATCCCCAAGATTAAAACTCCTCTCCTGCCATTCTGAGTCTTTCTTTGCTTTATGGCAGAAAGCGAAGAAGAACTAAAGAGCCTCTTAATGAAAGTGAAAGAGGAGAGTGAAAAATTTGACTTAAAACTCAACATTCAGAAAACTAAGATCATGGCATCTGGTCCCATCAGTTCATGGCAAATAGATGGGAAACAATGGAAATAGTAATAGACTTTATTCTTTTGGGCTCCAAGATCACTGTGGATGGTGACTGCAGCCATGAAATTAAGATGCTTGCTCCTTGGAAGAAAACCTATGACCAACCTAGACAGCATATTAAAAAGCAGAGACATTACTTTGCCAACAAATATCCATCTAATCCAAGTTATGGTTTTTCCAGTAGGAAAAACATCCAGTATGCATATGAGAGTTGGACTCTCAAGAAAGCTGAGCGCCAAAGAATTGATGCTTTTGAATTGTGGTGTTGGAGAAGACTCTTGATATCTCCTTGGACTGCAAGAAGATCCATCCAGTCAATCTTGGGGGAAATCAGTCCTGAATATTCACTGGAAGGACTGATGCTGAGGCTGATGCTTCAATATTTTGGCCACCTGATGCAAAGAAGAGACTCACTGGAAAAGACCCTGATGCTGGGAAAGACTGAAGGAGGGAGGAGAAGGGGACGACAGAGGATGAGCTGGTTGGATGACATCACCGACACGATGGACATGAGTTTGAGTAGGCTGTGGGAGTTGGTAATGGACAGAGAAGCCTGGCGTGCTGCAGTTCATGGGGTTGCAAAGAGTCAGATACGACTGAGCAACTGAACTGAACTGAAATTTTATAACTCTGCACTAGACCAGAAAGCACAGGCTAGTCCTAAGACCTCAGAGGAAAATGCATTCAATTAACTTCATTGCTCATTTTCCTCCTCCGTACTCCTCCTGACTGTACGCAAACCTTTTTCACTAAGCCACATAGTACTCAAAAATATTAGCTACCATTATTTTTTATAATCAAGGCTGTCACAGGCACACACTAAGAGATCTTTTATTCAAAATGTGTGTATGTGCATACATGTGTGTGTATCTGTTCACATAGTCCAAGAAAAGATTTAGAATATGATACCTAGTTGGCTCGTTGCCTGTGTTTGAATTTTAGCTTCACTCTTTCCAACTGTGTGACTTAAACAAACTCTTGAGTGTCTTCACCTATAAAACAGAGATAATAAGGTACCTACATCACAGTTGCCTGAGGATTAAATTACTTAATACCTGTAAGATTCTTACATTTGTGCTCACCATACAGTGGTCACTCAATAAATGTTTGCTATTATCAAAAGTACAAAGACTTTTAAAAATAAGAATATCAAACGTTGAAATATATATATATATATATATAGGTGTGATAGGAATTTTCACTGCAGATGTGAACATCAATTGAGGATTCAATGTTTTAGGAGTTTGGCCGTATGTATCTAAAGTCTAAAAACTGCTTTGAACTTACCAATTTTATACTTGGGCACATACCCTAAGGTATGGCAGACAGAATAAAGACCCCTCAAAGATGTCCACATCCTAATCTCTGAAGCTTGTGAAATGTTACCTTACATAGCAATGGGGACTTTGCAGATATGACTAAGGATCAAGAGGAGATTATCCTGGGTTATAATGATAGACCCAGTATAATCACAAGAAGGATGAATGACGGTTAGAGTCAGAGAAGAAGATGTGATGAGGGAAGCAGAGGTCAGGCAGAAAGATGTGAAGATGCTACACTTCTGGCTCTGAAGATGGAGGAAGGGGTCACGAGCCAAATGCAGGTGACCTACAAACACTGGAAAAGGCCAGGAAGGAGATTCTCTCCTAGGGCCTCCAGAAGGAACCAGCCCTGGCAACACCTTGATGTTAAGACATCTGACCTCCAGAGTTGTAAGAGAGTATATCTGTGTTGCTTTAAGCCATTAAGTTTATGGTCAACTGTTACAGCAGCAACAGGAAACTAGTACTTAAGGCAATAACAGAGATGTAGAGAAAAGACGCATATGATGTATCAATGGCATGTTATTTATAACAGTGAAAATTACAAGCAACCTAATTGTGGAATGGAATGGACATTCCATAAAATGGAATGTCACACAACCATCAAATATCAAAAGTTAACAAAGACATTTACTGGCAAAGAAAAATTCAAGATATTCCATGTGAAAAAAGCTATAATTTATTTTAGTGTTCATGGACCCATGTAGGACACAGATTGAAAAGATAAAATCTAAATCCTCAACAAGGATTAGCCCTACATGAGCATCATATAGAATTTTTAAATTTTCTTCTGCATTTGTCCAGCATGGGTATTTCCTTAGCAGACTGTAATCTCTGGAGGAGAGAACAGAGCATGTCTATAGAGTCCCTTGGACTGCAAGGAGATCCAACCAGTCCATCCTAAAGCAGATCAGTCCTGGGTGTTCACTGGAAGAACTGATGTTGAAGCTGAAACTCCAATACTTTAGCCACCTGATGTGCAGAGCTGACTCATATGAAAAGACCCTGATGCTGGGAGGGATTGGGGGCAGGAGGAGAAGGGGACGACAGAGGATAAGATGGTTGGATGGCATCACCGACTCCATGGACATGGGTTTGGGTGGACTCCGGCAGTTGGTGATGGACAGGGAGGCCTGGCGTGCTGCGGTTCATGGGGTCGAAAAGAGTCGGACATGACTGAGCGACTGAACTTAGAAATCAGTCAGCAATTATGTCCTGAATGAATAAGAATGGTCTCAGTATTTCCCAACTTTCAACAAATGTATTACACAGTTAAAAATAAAAAGAGCACTAAATGTAAAAATATTTTTAAAATATTCAACTTCATATGTTATCAAAAATTAAAATAATCTCACCTAGTAAATTATATAGTCTTAGGTATTATATTGGTATATCTATAGTCACACAAACACTATGAAATTTAAGCTGGTATGTCCTTTAAAAACGAACCTGACAATATCAACAGTCAATAAAACGCTCATGCTCTATAACTTACTCATTCAAATATTTGTTGAGTATCTGCTTTGTGCAAGCACTATTCTTGATGCCAATGATACAACAGTCAACAAGATAAATCTCTACACACACAAAACAAACAAGATTCTGACACAGAAACATCCCCACCTGATGGAGATTCCATTTTAGGAGAGGCAATTAGAAACATAACCAAGTAAAACAGTATGATAGATAATAGTAAATGCTTATAGTAAAAATCCAGATAAGTCAATGGCACCCCACTCCAGTACTCTTGCCTGGAAAATCCCATGGACAGAGGAGCCTGGTGGGCTGCAGTCCATGGGGTCGCCAAGAGTCGGACACGACTGAGCGACTTCACCTTCACTTTTCACTTTCATGCATTGGAGAAGGAAATGGCAACCCACTCCAGTATTCTTGCCTGGAGAATCCCAGGGACTGGGGAGCCTGGTGGGCTGCCGTCTCTGGGGTCACACAGAGTCAGACATGACTGAAGCGACTTAGCAGCAGCAGCAGCAGGGTAAAAATCAAACAGAAAGGGGGACAGGGAGGCAGAGCAGAAGGTGCAGTTTTTGATACTGACCAGGGAAGAATGAGAAGATGACATAAGAGTAAACACAGGGACTAAGCACGTGTCTATGTGGGGAGCAGGGTGCCAGGCAGAGGGAACAGCAAGTTCAACAGCACTGAAGTGGTGATGTGCTTGATGTGTGCTGGAGAGCAAGACCCTCAGCCCCACTCCACCCCAGAAGCTAACACTGAAAGCGGGACAATGTGCATGCTTCCTGACTTTTTTCTATGTCCATACTCATCTACATTACACACACATGCAATATTGTACATATGTGCCCAAATATGACAACTAGCATAAAAGCCAGTTGCCCATTTTCCACATAAGACTAGCCAAAATGAGAGGTAAAGCCATTTCCATAATACAGACGATGAAAGGAAATGACTTCATATTATATAATTTATTAATTTAGTTACGTAAACATTTTAAATAACACTTTCTTATTATGTTCATTTAGAAACATTGGTTTGTCCACTCAAATTTCATGAAACAAGATTATTCAATATGCATCTTGAAATCACGGTCTTTACCATCCATGGAGCCACTTTTTAAGTTATCTAACAATTTTCAACAGCACATCAATTTCAAAGTTACTTAAGATCTAGCACTTTGTTTGAGTCCATGCATGATGATGTCACTGGAAATATTATGCCAACCACAACTACCCATTAGCTATTTGTGATCTCCACAAAGTAACCCCATAGTGTATTGCTTTGTAATGCAATTTCTAGAAGGTTTGTTTACAATGATATCTAATACTTATAATTGTAAGGTCATCTTCCCCAAAATTAGCTCTAAATCTTTAAATTTGGCTGTAACATTTTTCACCAATTTCAAGTGACCCCAACAAGCATCCTAAATGGGTATTAAGTTTTTTCAAGCTAATGTAACTTTTCCAAGCAGTGTTTTATTACTTTGTTGTTCAAACTAAAATAAGGTAGTTGAAGAATATCAGCACCCTTCATGAGAACTATAATATAAGGCCATATCCTCTTTCCAAAGTATAGTTTTTGGAGGGAAAATGAATATATTACATTGAAGAATTTATGACAAATATGTATTTAAGGGCATATGTATATATGTTTGGGTTTTGGTTTTGATGAAATCACAAGCCCTTTGATGATACAATCATGGGAGAAATGCAAAAGACAACCTTTTATGAGAAACAGATCTCTGGATTTCAAGCATGCTTCCCTAGCCAAATACTGAAATGCCAACCCACACAAAAAAAAAAACAAAAAAAAACTGTAACATTATAGATTCACATATTTTTTCTTCAAGCCTGGTCACTGATATTCTGACAAATCAAAATTAACTTAAGGAAATCTCATTGGATGGAGAGTCAAGTAGAGATAAATGATCAGCATTAAGGCAAAATCAACAATTATTTTTAAAACAACTCAGAAAATAATAACAAAAATAAAATGAGGCCACAAAAACAAAATGTCTTCTGAAGAAGCAGAGAAATTAAAAGTACTGTGGAACCTTATTATCATCTAAATTTCAGGGATTTTAGGACAAAATGTAAATAAGGCAAAATTACTTATTTAGTATCTCTTATTTGATCTATTAATATTAAAGTTCAAGTGCTCCTACTAGAACTGTGTATAAATCCTTTGAATTATGGGTTCTTTGTGGACTGATATTGACCTATAATTAAGGAACATGCCATAGTCTATGAGGGTCATGCATGCGCTAAAAGGCTATGATGTTTGTTGCTTAAATGAAGTCTCATTCACTGAGAACAAAGGGATTATTAAATTCACTATTGAGTTTGAACAAAAGTCACTAATAGATGCTGAAAAACTATTATAATTAACTCTCTAATGGAGTAGTTTTACCTTAGTCCAAGAGTTATGCTAGGCTTGTGGTAATTAAAAGTCCCAGAATGAAAAGAACTAGTGAAAAGGTAAGAGCAACTATTGATCCAGGTAAACTAATGGTATTTATAGTATTTTTAAAATCTCAACATACAATCTACTTATTTTCCAAAGATGTGCATGCATGCTCAGTCACTCAGTCATGTCCAACTCTTTGCAACCCTATGGACTATAGCCCTCCAGGCTCCTTTGTCCATGGGATTTCCCAGGTAAGAATACTAGACTGGGTTGCCATTTCCTCCTCCAAGAAGGATCTCTCTGACTCAGGGATCAAACCTGCATCTCCTGCCATCTAGGAAGATATATATATATATATATATATATATATATATATATATATTGCTTTTAGGGAGGATGAGAGCAGTTTGGCACTATTTCTGAAGATCACGCTTCAGATATACTCCTAGTAATTTCCCAATGGCAAAGCAAAAAGCCAAAAGAAATCCTAAGAAGGCTCCAGACACCAAAAAATACCAAATTCTACATGTAATATTAATTTTATACACCTTTATGATAATAATCATTCTGGAGTCACTCACAGATATACTCTCATATATCAACCTCTTCTTTTTAACTTTCCATACAAAGAAATAACATTTCTTGACAGGAATAAAGTTAAACTTCCAATTAATTTTACCATATCTCATGATTATAACAACATATGATTAAAATTCTACACTGAGTTAAAACCAACTTATTCTCAATAGGTGTGATTATTTTGAGAAAAGTTCAAATGTCTTATCATGTGATACAGAGAAAAAACTCTATTATCTATTAAAATTTCACATATACTCACACACATAAAAACTTTTTATGCTTCTATTCAACTGGTCACTCTCCAGCACATACACACACACACACACACACACACACACACACACACACACACAATTTGTTCTATACCCTGCATAACACCTTTTCACATCCTTTAAAATGTTATCCATGGATCAACTTTGGGAAGTGCCGATTTAGCTCATCCAAAAAAAACAAAAAAGAGAGAGAGACCTTCATGATTCAGACTTAATACCTAAGCTTAAATTTGTCACAGTATAATGATATCTACTTTAAGCTATAGAGTTCATGGCAAACGTGACCCTTGTTCACCTATCCATTCCACAAATATGTGTAAGTGATGTTCTAGACAAAATCTATCCTATTATGGAATTATATTCTAGTTGTGGGGGGGTCAACCAACAAATAAGTAAGTATATAAGTATATACTATGCCTAATCATGAACAGTACTATGGTACAAATAAAGGAGAGTAAGCCAGACAGTGTGGAAGAAGAACCTGGTTATATTTGTATGTAGGTTGGTTAGAGGATGTCTCAGTAGCAGCAACCTGAAGAAAATGAGGGAGCAGGTCTGGGACATATCTGAGAAAAGATGCTTCTAGACCAGAAAAGAGAGACAATGCAAAGGTCCAAAGATGGGAACATGCTTGTTTGTCAGAGAAACAGACAGGAGACTGGTGTTACGGACTGTATGTTAATGTTCCCCCCATATCCATATGTTGAAACTTCACGTCCCAGTGTGATGGTGCTAGGAGGTGGGGCTTTGGGGAGGTCATTAGGATGAGAAGTAGGTGAATGAGGGTAGAGCTCTCATGAGTAGGATAAATGCCCTGAAAGTAAGGAGATAGTTTGCTTCCCCTCTCTTCTACCAAGTGACAACATGATGAGCAGGCAACCTGGAAGACGACCCTCACCAGAATTCAACCATGCTATCATGAAGATTTGAACTTCCCAGCCTTCAGAAATGTGAGAGATTAATTTCTATTGCTTATGAGTCTCTGGTACTCTATTGCTGCTGTAGTTAAGTCACTCAGTCATGTCCGAAACTCTGCAACGCCATGGGCTGGAGCACGCCAGGCCTCCCTGTCCTCCACCATCTCCTGGAGTGTGCTCACTCATGTCCATCGAGTCGGTGACGCCACACAACCATCTCATCCTCTGTCGTCCCCTTCTCCTCCTGCCCTCGATCTTTCCCAGCATCAGGGTCTTTTCCAATGAGTCAGCTCTTCGCATCAGGTGGCCAAAGTACTGGAGTTTCAGCTTCAGCATCAGTCCTTCCAATGAATATTCAAACTGATTTCCTTCAGAATGGACTGCTTGGATCTCCCTGCAGTCCAAGGGACTCTCAAGAGTCTTCTCCAACACCACAGTTCAAAAGCATCAATTCTTCGGCACTCAGCTTTCTTCACAGTACAACTCTCACATCCATACACGACTACTGGAAAAACCATAGCCTTGACTAGACGGACCTTTGTTGGCAAAGTAATGTCTCTGCTTTTGAATATGCTATCTAACTTTCCTTCCAAGGAGTAAGCGTCTTTTAATTTCATGGCTGCAGTCACCATATGCAGTGATTTTGGAGCCACAAAAAATAAAGTTTGACACTGTTTCCACTGTTTCCCCATCTATTTCCCATGAACTGACGGGACCAGATGCCATGATCTTCGTTTTCTGAATGTTGAGCTTTAAGCCAACTTTTTCACTCTCCTCTTTCACTTTCATCAAGAGGCTTTTGAGTTCCTCTTCACTTTCTGCCATAAGGGTGGTGTCATCTGCATATCTGAGGTTACTGATATTTGTCCCAGCAATCTTGATTCCAGCTTGTGCTTCTTCCAGTCCAGCATTTCTCATGATGTTCTCTGCATATAAGTTAAATAAGCAGGGTGACAATATACAGCCTTGACGTACTCCTTTTCCTATTTGGAACCAGTCTGTTGTTTCATGTCCAGTTCTAACTGTTGCTTCCTGACCTGCACATAAGTTTCTCAAGAGGCAGATCAGGTGGTCTGGTATTCCCATGTCTTTCAGAATTGTCCACAGTTTATTGTGATCCACAAGTCAAAGGCTTTGGCATAGTCAATAAAGCAGAAATAGCTGTTTTTTATGGAACTCCCTTGCTTTTTCCATGATCCAGCGGATGTTGGCAATTTGATCTCTGGTTCCTCTGCCTTTTCAAAAACCAGCTTGAACATCTGGAAGTTCACGGTTCACATATTGCTGAAGCCTGGCTTGGAGAATTTTGAGCACTGCTTTACTAGCGTGTGAGATGAGTGCAATTGTGCGGTGCATTGTGCCTGAGTGCATTCTTTGGCATTGCCTTTCTTTGGGATTGGAATGAAAACTGACCTTTTCCAGTCCTGTGGCCACTGCTGAGTTTTCCAAATTTGCTGGCATATTGAGTGCAGCATTTTCACAGCATCATCTTTCAAGATTTGGAATAGCGCAACTGGAATTCCATCACCTCAACTAGCTTTGTTCATAGTGATGCTTTGTAAGGCCCACTTGACTTCACATTCCAGGATGTCTGGCTCTAGGTGAGTGATCACACCACCGTGATTATTTTGGTCATGAAGATTTTTTTTGTACAGTTCTTATGTGTATTTTTGCCACCTCTTCTTAATATCTTCTGCTTCTGTTAAGTCCATACCATTTCTGTCCTCTATCGAGCCCATCTTTGCATGAAATGTTCCCTTGGTATCTCAAATTTTCTTGAAGTGATCTGTAGTCTTTCCCATTCTGTTGTTTTCTTCTATTTCTTTGCATTGACCACTGAGGAAGGCTTTCTTATCTCTCCTTAATATTCTTTGGAACTCTGCATTCAGATGCTTGTATCTTTCCTTATCTCCTTTGCATTTCATTTCTCTTCTTTTCACAGCTATTTGTAAGGCCTCCCCAGACAACCATTTTGCTTTTTTGCATTTCTATTCCATGGGGATGGTCTTGATCCCTGTCTCCTGTACAGTGTTACGAACCTCTGTCCACAGTTCTTCAGGCACTCTATCAGATCTAATCCCTTGAAACTTTTAGTTACCTCCACTGTATAATCATAAGGGATTTGATTCAGGTCATACCTGGATGGTCTAGTGGTTTTCCCTACTTTCTTCAATTTAAGTCTGGATTTGGCAATAAGGCGTTCATGATCTGAGCCACAGTCAGCTCCTGGTCTTGTTTTTGCTGACTGTATAGAGCTTCTCCATCTTTGGCTGCAGAGAATATAATCAATCTGATTTCGGTGTTGGCCACCTGGTGATGTTCATGTGTAGAGTCTTCTCTTGTGTTGTTGGAAGAGGGTGTTTGCTATGACCAGTGCGTTCTCTTGGCAAAACTCTATTAGCCTTTGCCCTGCTTCATTCCATATTCCAAGGCCAAATTTGCCTGTTACTCCAGGTGTTTCTTGACTTCCTACTTTTGCATTCTAGTCCCCTATAATGAAAAGGACATCTTTTTTGGGTGTCAGTTCTAAAAGGTCTTGTAGGTCTTCATAGAACTGTTCAACTTCAGCTTCTTGAGTGTTACTGGTTGGGGCATAGACTTGGATTACTGTGATATTGAATGGTTTGCCTTGGAAACGAACAGAGATCGTTCCATCATTTTTGAGATTGCACCCAAGTACTGCATTTCAGACTCTTTTGTTGACCATGATGGCTACTCCATTTCTTCTAAGGGATTCCTGCCCACAGTAGTAGATATAATGGTCATCTAAGTTAAAATCACCCATTCCAGTGCATTTTCATTCACTGATTTCTAGAATGTCGACGTTCACTCTTGCCATCTCCTGTTTGACCATTTCCTATTTGCCTTGATTCATGGACCTAACATTCCAGGTTTCAATGCAATACTGCTCTTTACAGCATCGGACCTTGCTTCTGTCACCAGTCACATCCACAAGTGGGTATTGTTTTTGCTTTGGCTCCATCCCTTTTTTCTTTCTGGAGTTATTTCTCTACTGATCTCCAGTAGTGTATTGGGCACCTACCGACCTGGGGAGTTCCTCTTTCAGTATCCCATCATTTTGCCTTTTCATACTGTTCATGGGGTTCTCAAGGCAAGAATACTTAAGTGGTCAATCTAGTGAATCTAATCACACGGACCACAGCCTTGTTTCAATGAAACTAAGCCATGTCGTATGGGGCCACCCAAGACAGGCGGATCATGGTGGAGAGGTCTGACAGGATGTGGTCCACTGGAGAAGGGAATGACATATAAAAACTCCTTAGTAATTGTTGCAGCTAACCACCATTGTTACTAGTTTGCATTATTATATATTAATAAAAACCCCATGGAAAACAGCAACGTATTTTATTACAGAAAAAAAATTTAATTTTAGTACATCAAATAAATGAATGTTGAAAGACAAGAAGCAATATCCCTAATATGCCAACCTCAAGTCAAAAGATGATAGAACGTCCAGGTGGAGAGGCCACAGGAGGGGTACTGTGGATCCCAGGGTCAGCAGAGGAAGGCTGTTCTGAAGCAGCCACATGTTACTGAGCTGTGGAAGACAAAATGCAGCTGCAGCATGAAAGCCTGAGGTTAGGGCACTTGGGTGGAGACGATAGCAAAAGCTAAGGCCAGAGCATAAGGGGAATTCTGAAGGTCTGAGGAACAAAGAGAAAGAAGAACTGGAAGCCTGGAAAAGAGAAGCAGGCGAGACTGGCAGATAAGGCTGAAGAGGTGGACGGAGGCTAGATCTCACAGGCCTTTTACGAAGAGGGGACTGTGATTCTAACCTCAGAGGGAGACCACTGACTCCAGGGAGTGACACGATCCAGCTTACCAGGTAAGAGATCACTTTGTTGCTAAATGGAGAAAGGATGGCGCAAGGAAGCAGAGTGGAAGAAAGTAGGGGAGCAGTTGGGAAACTATTTTAATATTTTAAGTGAGAGATGACATAACTTAGATTTGGGATGGTAGCAGTAGTAATAGAAATATGTATAGACAAATTCAGGTTGCAATGGCTAGTAGGGGGGAAAATATCTAATCATTTATTAACTCCCAAAAAACACAAACTAAAATTACACAACTTCCCCTAACAAATTCACAAAGGTTAAAAATGGATAATACAAATCCTGAAGAAAATGTAGTTGAAGGAGGCACTCAAATTCTCTGAAAAGCAACCTGCTGTATCACCAAAAGTCCAAAAATTCTCAGTATTTTTGACTTAGTAACTAGCACATAGTCTTTCATTAATTAATTTGACTTCTAGAAAACATGCTAAAGAGAAAACCAAGATTAATGCTCAATAATTAATTGCAGCACATTTAAACTTGCAAAAAAGGGGGGCGGGGGGTGGATTAACATCCAACATTTAAGGAGTGGCTGAATTACAGCACTAAGTAACCTTTAAGGGGCTTTAAGATAGGGGGGTAAAATGCTGACAATCTTAGAAAATTAACTAAAAGCACAAGGAATGCTAGTTTTGTTTTCCCGCTGGTAAATTTTGTTACTTTACATAGAGAACTGAACACAGAGAGCCATCAAATAATTGGTAATAAAAATTTAATCATCACTAATCTCTTCTAGATTCACTCAATATATATGCTTAGAAAATTTACGTGCTCAACTTAAGACATACTGTCCGTATCTTACAGTACTAGTCTCGTGTTACCCTTGGTACTAAAAAAGGGAAGAAGGGAGGTTTCAGTTTTGAGGTCGTCATAGTAATTTAAGAATAAACATATACGTTCCATGTCTATTTGTCACTCTACAACTCCAGTGCCTAGCATAGAACCCGGAACTGAAGAGGGGCTCGTTCAGTAAACATTTCTGAGTGCAAACAGCCGACATGAACCTTGCAGTTCCAACTTAGCACCAAACAAATCTAAAACCTCAAAATGCAAGAGGTACATGAGGACAATATTTATAATATTTTGAGTGGTTACAATGTACCAGGCATTATTAAACATTTTAAACAATTTTTCTTTAAGGTTCCTAACGTTTCATCTCTGAAAGAAATAACTTGTCACATTGTAAAACCAAGACACAGGTTCAAAAATGTTAAGGTCACATTTCAACGAAGTTTGAACTCAGTCTTCTGGAGCCTAAATGTATCTAGACCAGAAGTAACAAAATGTTTCTTTTCAACCATCACAACTGACTAGGATTGTTTTCTCCAGACTTCCCCTTCGGTTCTACTTAGTGTTCACTAACTTCTACCTCGCGTTGTAGTTATCACTTGGAAGATCCAAGCCCTCACCACCAGGAACCTGCCCAGCGTCCTCCCCTCCCCAGGTGTGAGTTCCTCGAGGGTAAAGGACCGAGTTTCCAGGCCTCTCGGGGACAGCCTCACTCAGAACTGGGGTTTGGCACAGGGCAGGGGGTTCGCCCCTCCCGCTCCGTAGGCACCATTTTGGTTCGACTTTACAGCCAAGCCATGCGGATCACGACTCCCAGCAGGTACCCCTCCCGCCCTTCGGACCGGGCGGAGGAAGGGAGTCTCCTCCCAAGGGACAGCTGGGGCGCCGCGCGGGCGGTTTCCAAGACAACCGAGCAACTCTCCCGCCCCTCCCCCACAGACCGTTTCCCCTCCAGTCTCCGCCCTTAGTGCCTCGCCGCTCCGCCCCTCCCTGGAGCCCGAACTCTGACCAGCTCCGACTCGCAGATGAAGTGGCGCCCTGTACCGTCTCACCTCTGAGAGCCTGGTGCATGCCCCCGATTCCGCTGTAGAGCTCCAGGGCCCGCAAGGGCTCCATTCCCGCGCCGCCACCGCCTCCTCCTTGGAGCTAGGCCTGCCGGTCCCGTGGCTCCTCCTTCCCCCCGGCCCCGCCGCTCTCTCATCTCTAGTTCCGCGGCTTTTCAGTTCCCTCCTCTTAGGACTTCCCTGGTGGCTCAGATGGTAAATCGTCTGCCTACAATGCGGGAGACCAAGGTTCAATCCCTGGGTTGGGAAGATCCTCTGGAGAAGGAAATGGCAACCCACTCCAGTACTCTTGCCTGGAAAATCCCATGGACAGAGGAGCCTGGTAGGCTGCAGCCCATGGGGTCACAAAGAGTCGGACACTACTGAGCGACTTCACTTCACTTTACTTCCTAGGCTCTGGCTCAGGTCTTCACAGGGCAGCCTTGGGGCTCAGGGACTGGCAAGGGTAGGCAGGTGGACAAGGGACAGAAAGCACCAAGGCATCCCAAGAGAATGAAAGCCACTCCATTGCTTGATTTACTCTCCATCTTCCTTCTAAAGTACCTTGAGAGGAAAAAAGAAAATCCTGGGTACACTAGAGGGCCTGTGCCTCAAAGTCAATTAACAGAGGTTAGAATCCACACTCACTCACTTTTCAGGCTTGCTGCTTTTCCCTCTTTGAAAGCCAGAAGCGTCCAAACCCTTCTTCCATTAGGCTTGAACATGTACCTCATGCCTGGGGTTGGGCCTTAGCTTGAGTGAGGGAACTAAATCAGCCTCTTACCCAGAGAAGATCTGAGAGTTACAGGGGCAGAAACCAGCACAGGTGCCCCGGAGGTCCCCTTGAGCTAATACAGGGGAGCTCTGGGGCAAGCTATTTTAACTTGGAAAATAGCCCCAAGATAGGAACTGCTGTTAATGTAACTTAGAACTATTTTTAAGTTATCGAAAGCAATTTCACATGCCTGATGCACAGTGTCAGAGTTTGGAGCAGAAAAAGGTTTATTGCAGGGTGAAGCAAAGCAAACAGCTGGCGCATGTTCAAAAACCCAGAACTCTCCTAAGGGTTTCAGCAAAGCAGTTTTAAAGACAAGGTAAGGGCTGGGCACCATTCTCAGATTGTTTGATGGTGGTCAGTCTTTAGGTGCTAGAAGGTCTGGAGCCAGTGCTCATCATCATCAAGTAGTTACTTTCTTCCACTTTGTGGTAGTTTCAGGATCTGAAAAACTCAGATAATATACATCAGATACTAATCATCTGGGTTCTTCAGAGAGGAGCTAAAGCAGAGGCTATGGGGGAAGAGGTCTAATCCAGGAAGGCCTTTTAGGGTCCTCTTCCCTTACAATTATGGCCCTTCAAGTGCTGTGGCCTTCCTTCTCCAAGATGATCTAATCACCAAATTGTTAGAAGCTCAATTACAAACTAAGAAAACACAGATATTGGGAGGAGCAGAAATGGTCTCACTGTGAAGTGTTTTTCTATTGTTCCCATTACCACCGAATGTTATTTATTTATTTATTTTTGGCCATGCCATAAGGCATGTGGGATCTTAGTTCCTGAACCAGGGATCAAACCTGTGCCCCCTGCATTAGAAACTCAGATTCTTAACCACTGGACTGCCAGAGAAGTCCCACACACATTCACTATTGTTAGGAGAAATTGAGTTGTACTAATGGCTTCCCTTGTGTCTTCCCCCAGGTCTGAAGGTGTTCAATATGCTACTGGGGAAGAGTGAGGACAATTATGAACAGGTCAAGAAAGAATTAAGCTGCTAGACCAAAGTGGGAACAATACTCAGTTATGGATGTGTCTGGTGCTGAAAGTAAAGTCCAATGCTGCAAAGAACAGTATTGCATAGGAACCTGGAATGTTAGGTCCATGGAAGACAAATTGGAAGTGGTCAAACAGGAGATGGCAAGAGTGAACGTTGACATTCTAGGAATCAGCGAACTAAGATGGACTGGAAAGGATGAATTTGACTCAGATGACCATTATATCTACTACTGTGGGCAGGAATCCCTTAGAAGAAATGGAGTAGCCATCATAGTCAACAAAAGAGTCCAAAATGCAGTACTTGGGTGCAATCTCAAAAACGACAGAATGATCTCTGTTCGTTTCCAAGGCAAACCATTCAATATCACAGTAATCCAAGTCTATGCCCCAACCAGTAACACTCAAGAAGCTGAAGTTGAACGGTTCTATGAAGACCTACAAGACCTTCTAAAACTAACACCCAAAAAAGATATCCTTTTCATTATAGGGGACTGGAATGCAAAAGTAGGAAGTCAAGAAACACCTGGAGTAACAGGCAAATTTGGCCTTGGAATACGGAATGAAGCAGGGCAAAGGCTAATAGAGTTTTGCCAAGAGAACGCACTGGTCATAGCAAACACCCTCTTCCAACAACACAAGAGAAGACTCTACACATGGACATCACCAGGTGGCCAACACCGAAATCAGATTGATTATATTCTCTGCAGCCAAAGATGGAGAAGCTCTATACAGTCAGCAAAAACAAGACCAGGAGCTGACTGTGGCTCAGATCATCAGCTCCTTATTGCCAAATTCAGACTTAAATTGAAGAAAGTAGGGAAAACCACTAGACCATCCAGGTATGACCTGAATCAAATCCCTTATGATTATACAGTGGAGGTAACTAAAAGTTTCAAGGGATTAGATCTGATAGACAGAGTACCTGAAGAATTATGGACAGAGGTTCGTAAGATTGTACAGGAGGCAGTGACAAAAAACATCCCAAAGGAAAAGAAATGCAAGAAGGCAAAGTGGTTGTCTAAAGAGGCCTTACAAATAGCTGAGAAAAGAAGAGAAGCTAAAGGCAAAGGAGAAGAGAGAAGCTATAAACAACTGAATGCAGAGTTCCAGAGAATAGCGAGGAGAGATAAGAAGGCCTACTTAAATGAACAGTGCAAAGAAATAGAGGAAAACAATAGAAAGGGAAAGACTAGAGATCTTTTCAAGAAAATTGGAGCTATCAAGGAAGCATTTCATGCAAGGATGGACACAATAAATGACCGAAACGGTAAGGACCTAAGAGAAGCAGAACAGATTAAGAAGAGGTGGCAAGAATACACTGAAGAACTATACAAAAAAGGTCTTAATGATCCAGATAACCAAGATGGTGTGGTCACTCACCTAGAACCTGACATCCTGGAATGTGAAGTCAAGTGGGCCCTAGGAAACATTACTACAAACAAAGCTAGTGGAGATGATGGAATTCCAGTTGAACTATTTCAAATCCTTAAAGATGATGCTGTGAAAGTTCTGCATGCAATATGTCAGCAAATTTGGAAAACTCAGCAGTGGCCACAGGACTGGAAAAGGTCAGTTTTCATTCCAATCCCAAAGAAGGGCAATTCCAAAGAGTGCTCAAACTACCGTACTGTTGCGCTCATTTCACATGCTAGCAAGGTTATGCTCAAAATCCTTCAAGCTAGGCTTCAACAGTACATGAATCGAGAACTTCCAGATGTACAAGCTGGGTTTAGAAAAGGCAGAGGAACCAGAGATCAAATTGCCAACATTCGTTGGATCATGGAGAAAGCAAGGGAGTTCCAGAAAAACATCTACTTTTGCTTCATTGACTATGCTAAAACCCTTGACTCTGTGGATCACAACAAACTGTGGAAAATTCTTCAAGAGATGGGCATACCAGATCACCTTACCTGTCTCCTGAGAAACCTGTATGCAGGTCAAGAAGCAACAGTTAGAACCAGACATGGAACAACAGACTGGTTCCAAATTGGGAAAGGAGTACGACAAGGCTGTATATTGTCACCCTACTTATTTAACTTATATGCAGAGTACATCATGCGAAATGCTGGGCTGGATGAATCACAAGCTGGAATCAAGATTGCTGGGAGAAATATCAACAACCTCAGATATGCAGATGACACCATCCTAATGGCCGAAAGTGAAGAGGAACTAAAGAGCCTCTTAATGAGGGTGAAAGAGGAGAGTGAAAAAGCTGGCTTGAAACTCAACATTAAAAAAACTAAGATCATGGCATCTGGTCCCATCACTTCATGGCAAATAAAAGGAGAAAAAGTAGAAGCAGTGACTGATTTTATTTTCTTGGGCTCCAAAATCACTGCAGATGGTGATTGCAGCCATGAAATTAAAAGACGCTTGCTCCTTGGAAGGAAAGCTATGACAAACCTAGACAGAATATTAAAAAGCAGAGACATCACTTTGCCAACAAAGGTCCGTCTAGTCAAAGCTATGGTTTTTCCAGTAGTCATGTATGGATGTGAGAGTTGGACCATGAAGAAGGCTGAGCGCCAAAGAATTGATGCTTTTGAACTGTGGTGCTGGAGAAGACTCTTGAGAATCCCTTGGACTGCAAGAATATCAAACAAGTCAGTCCTAAAGGAAATAAACCCTGAATATTCATTAGCAGGGCTGATGCTGAAGCTGAAGCTCCAATACTTTGGCCACGTGATGCGAAGAGCCAACTCATTGGAAAAGACCCTGATGTTGGGAAAGATTGAAGGCAAAAGAAGAAGGGGGCGACAGAGAATGAGATGGTTAGATAGCATCACTGACTCAATGGACATGAGTTTGAGCAAACTCAGAGAGATAGTGGAGGACAGAAGAGCCTGGCGTGCTGCAGTCCATGGGGTTGCAAAGAGTCGGACATGACTTAATAACTCAAACACAGAAATAAAAACTGGTGGCTCAGTGGTAAAGAATTTGCCTGCCAATGCAGGAGACACAGGCTAGATCGCTGATCTGGGAAGATCCCTGGAGAAGGAAATGGCAACCCACTCCAGTATTCTTGCTTGGAGAACCTCATGGACAGAGGAGCCTGGAGGGTCCATGGGGTCACAAAGGGTCGGACACGACTCATGACTGAACCACCACAAGAACTTGAAATAACTGATCGGATAGAAACTTTTACATGTACTAATGCAATACTATTAACAAACTATGGCTACTGTGTCTCAATTATATGCCTGACATCCATTTTGATGTGTCCTATGAAATATTTTAACTGTACATGTGTATTGGCCTTTGAGTGTTTTCTTATTTGCCACTGATAGGGGTAGTGTGGTAGAAAGATATCAGAGAACACAGTCTTAGCCCTGGCATTGCCAATAATTGGTTGTGTGCCTTGGCGGTGAGCCCAGTTTCCTTATCTGTAAAATACAACAGAAGAAAGAAGAGGAAATGATTGTTGAGGGCCCTCTAGTTCTAAAATTCTGTAGCTGAATTAGTATTTGAAGCAGTGAGTCCTGATTGGGCCACATCTTAATTATCTGCTCAAACTGAAATGATCTTGAAAGAACACATTTTAAAAATCTGCTATAAGCAAATATACTTTTAAACCAACTAAGCCTATAGAAATCATATATATGCTAACATCATGTGATGTTATACATGCTAACATTCATAATGCATGAAACAAACTTTTCTAATATTTATTACATAATACAGTGCCATAAATATATATATTAGTATATATTAGTATCTTTCTATATAAATAGAGCTATGCAGTTACAGTGATTTATATATAGTTAACAATCAATATATGAAATCTAGAACCTGTTAAGCATTAGTGCTATAAATCAAAATAAATATGACCAAGGATGTTACATTGTAAGAAGGAAGAACAAGTACAGGAAAGAGTTCATGAAAAATACCAACTTTGTGAGAGAAAAGCTGGTAGAACCCCATCCCCATGCAGCCTGATTACAAAATGTTCACTCTGATCCTTCAGGGTGTTCACCATGTAATTCCAGACTCACTTTTCTGCCCTAAGTTTGCGTTCTCCCATTCTTTGCTGCCACTACAACCTAGAGTACTCAGAATCGCCCAAACATGCTCCATTTCCGAGCTTTCCTGCTTCTGTTCTTCACCCTGCCTAGAAACCCTAGCCTTCTCCAAGACCCACACTTAAAGCAGACACTTCCTTCTAGACTCCCAGGCTGGAAACCCCCAACTTGCTTCAATTCTGCAATCCATCTGCCTCCCAGTCTTCTGCAATACAAATCCTACCTGTTCCTATCAACCCATTCAATTCATTCTAGCCCAGTTTGCCACATCTAGCTCCTATCTGCCACATCTTTTCTTTACCTGATACTTCCTCTCTAAAACTTATCACAGTGACAATCATTTCAAGAACAGAAACTTCTTCCACAGTCACAATTTACAACAGTCTCCATGGAAGCACCTGTAAGATGTTAGCCCCCTCAGATTGAATTATGTATGTGCTGTCTTCCAAACCCTGGCACAAGCTGCATGAGCTGGGGGTGCCACAATCCAGAGTAGCTAAGGAGGAATGTGGGATGGACAGATAAAGAAGAAAAAAAAAGATATATATTGGGACTTCCTCAATGGTCCAGTGGTTAAGACTCCACCTTCCAATGCAGGGTGCACGCGTTCAGTCCCTGGCCAGGGAACTAAGATCCCACATGCCGTGCAGTGTGGCAAAAACAAAAAAAATGTATATTGACTACTCTTTCTCAACTGTTCTTAGAGGAGAAGATTGGCTATGTAACCTTATAGTTTCCGATAAAGTTATCCTCAGTGACGTGTCCAATGGAGCTGATGTTTTAATCAGAGAAGCTCAACACTAGTTTGAAAATACAAATAAACACCAAAAGTTGAACTTTTAGGATAGTCAGTGCATTTTCCTTCAAAACAGAAAATACACTGTCAAGAAACCGAAATACTTAAAAATAGATATCTACTGAGAAGCTGCTTTATCCTGCTTTATCAGCTTGGTCCTCTGTGACAACCTAGGTGGGTGGGATGGTGGGGTGGGAGGGAGACCAAAGAGGGAAGGGATACGTGTATACATACAGCTGATTCCCACTGTTGTACAGCAGAAACTAACACAACATTGTGAAGCGATTATACTCCAAATAAAAATTAAAAAAAAATTTTAAAAACCGAAATGATGGTTAACATCTTGCACATATGAAGTATATCAAAGATAATTACGGGGCAGAATAGAATATCAAGGGGTATGCTGCTTAGTCGCTTTAGTCATATCCAACTCAGTTCGACCCTAAGGAGTGCAGCCTGCCGGGCTCCTCTGCCCGTGGGATTCTCAAGGCAAGAGTACTAAGAGTGGATTGCCATGGGGTAAAGTAAAATAATAACAGCATACTCTCAATTATTTAAAGGCTTGTTGTTTAAGTTGAAATCTAACGACATTTTATTCTTCATCTCCTACCTGTCACCAATCATTAATTTCTAACAAAATTAAATAAAGCCTGACAAATGCTTGAAATGTTTTTTGCAACCATCCTTGAGTTTCCACGATCCAGGCCATTCTTTATTCCTCAGTGAAATGTGATCTGGGTTTCTATATTGGATTGCCTACAGGGAGAGAAAAGCCTGCTTATGCCACTTTGAGTGACGAATAAATTACATTCTGGTTTTACACAGAAAAAGAATGGTCTTTATGAACTGCATGGACAATTTTAAAAATAGTCATCTGGGAATAAATTGCCAATAAATGCCCTCAAGAGAGGAGACCATATTTAGATGAAATTTGAAATGGAAAGACCCAGAGAATTTATCCACTGCAAGTGGTTATTCCAGACACTTATTTCAGAATGCCTTTTACCAGTTCTTGATCTGCCAGCAAGAAGCTTGTGAGCTGCTAACAAGGCGCACAGGGCACTTCACAGAGTAAGGTGTTTGGCGGTGAAGCGCTTGAATTATTAGAAAAGCCTTCTTTATAGTCATCCAAAATCTAGCTTCTTTTCGATTGGCCCTCTGCACTGATTTTGAAGAACTCTCCCTCTTTTGCAATGAACTGCATTGTGGTTAAGAATACAGACTTGGAAGCCAAAGAGTGCAGAAAAGAAATGCTCTGGATTTCCCTGGCTGTCCAGTGGTAAAGATTCTGAGCTTCCAGTGTGGGGGTGTGGGTTCCATCCCTGGTCAGGGAACTAAGATCCTACATGGCGCAGCCAAAATAATAATAAATAAAAGAATTTTTTAAAAAAGAAATCATAGCTCTGCCTCTAAGTCACTTAACCTCTCTGAGCTGCAGTGCATCTAAGATGTGTAAAAATAGAACATGCAATTGCTGTGGAGATTCTACAAGAATTAAAAGCACTTTGCCCAGTGCCTGGTAGTGGTTTAGTCACTAAGTAATGTCAGATTCTTGTGACCCCATGGATTGTAGCCCTGCAGACTGCTCTGTCCATGGGATTTCCCAGGCAAGAATACTGGCATGGGTTGCCATTTCCTTCTCCAGGGGACCTTCCCAATCCAGGGATCACCCAGATCTCCTGCATTGCAGGCAGATTCTTTACCAACTGAGCCACCAGGGAAGCCCCATCGCCCAGTGCCCAGTGCATAGATGTATGTGTGATGAACAGTGTCTCTATAATGACATTCTTTACGTGGATCCTATGGCGTGACTCTGACCCCTGGAGTCAATCACACTCCAGTGTGGTGATGCCTGATTTAGGAGACATAACTGAGCATGGGGCCCAGACAAAGTCAGATCATCATATAGAGTGCTCCAGACGGACACAGATGTATCTAAGGGCTCCGGTGGGACAGGTGAGAGCATCCTGGGGTTGCCAGGGCTTGGAGCAGCATGAAATAAAGCTAGATTCAGGAAGCCATAAGCATGACTGAGGGGTTGCTGAGCACAGTCTAGTCACAGGTAGTCAGAAGACAGACAGCAGCACATGTCCTAAGAGAAGCCCCCCTCTTACCTCTTAACTCCCAGAAAGATCACGGCAGCTGTGAAGGTGTGTCTACAGAGCTGGAAGATTTAGGGGAAAAAAATGTTAACATGACCTCACCCAGGATGCAAGAGCAGGTAAAACCTGGGATGGAGATGAGGTGAAACTTAATACTATCCACTCATTTATTGACTCTTCTTTGTGCCAGGTACTGAAGAATTTTTCATTAAAAAAATTTAAAATCTGCTATTTCTGACCATAAAAAATGCCAACAATAAAAAACAATTTAACATCTTCTTCTCTCTAAGCATAGGACTATTTTATACAATTTCATTGTTTCTTTAGAGCTACACTGGCCAGTAGGGCAGCCTCTACCCACATCTGGTGACTTGTGTTTATACTAACTTAATTAAACATTAAATATTTAGTTCATCAGTCACCCAAGGCAAATTACAAGTAACACAGCAAAAAACAAAACAAACAAACAAAAAAAGAGATCATTTCCTTCATCACAGAAAGTTCTATTGATCAGAATTTCTCAAGAGTGACAGTGTCTTGAAGCTATGACTTTCATGGGCATCCCATCAATAACTGGACAGTGTTGAAGAAGCATGCAGCAATTGCTTAATTATTGCATGCTGAACACTGATTTAAAATAAGTTCCCCTGAAATATGGAGTAAAAGAAACACAAAGAAAAGCAAACCTTGTGGCCAAACCTTCATCTTCTTTCCCTGGGGTCCAGACACCTTATTCATAGCCTGTCACAAAGGAAAAACGAAACAAAACAGGAAACAGCAGGTGTGTTCTATCAATGACATGATAAATTTCTAAGAGAAAAAGTACAGATGGAAAAAATATGAACTTCCTGGTGTCTGGAAGGAACAGTACTTTTCTGCTGTGAAGAATAGTCTACTGACGTTGGATTGTGAATACTGTTTTACATTTATCTGAGAAGAAAGAAAAGAAAAAAACAAGTGTGTGTGGTTTTTCTTTTTTTAATTGCAATCAAAAGGAAATTTCATAATAGATTTTTTGCTGAGAAGCATAGAAACCATAGGGCTTCCCTAGTGGCTCAGGGGTAAAGAATCTGCCTGTCACTTTGTCCAGTTTGAAACTTGTTAACAGCTGAATAACAAATTATATCATAATGGAAGATATAACCCACTGTATGTAATTCTAACAATTACATATAATTATTTTCTTAGTTTTCAAAAAGGTTTTATATATATATTTATATATATTACCAGGAGACTAATTTGCATATTATCTAACAAGATGTCTTTCTTTACTGTTTTCTATTATAGCATTTTTATCAAGTGGGAAAGTAAGACTCACGTTGGGAATAAAAAAAAATAAAAATGTAATGCCTTCATGGACTTCCCTGGTGGTCCAGTTTCCATGACTCTGCGCTCCCAATGCAGGGTGCCCAGATTCCATCCCTGGTCAGGGCACTAGATCCCACACGCTGCAACTAAAGAAAAAGGAAAAAAAAAAAAAAAGATCCCAGATGCTATAACTAAAGATCCTGAAGATGGAAGATCCTTCGTGATATAACTAAGATCTGGCTCAGGCAAATAAATAAATAATACATACATATCTTTCAAATGTAATGCCTTTCAGAGCTGTTATTACTGTGTTCCTCTTCTCTAGTACTGTATCTAAATACTCAGACTATTTCAGGTAACCAAGTCACACAAACCAGAAGCATCAGGAAGAAGAAAAGGGAAAACACACACACACACATATACACTGCATAAGCCTTTATTCTTCTTCATAGTCTTTTTTAAAAAATTGCTACAGTTACTAGGACTAAAGACAGAGAAAAAATCATACACAAGGATTTTTCATTTTACCCTTGTTAGTTAGGTAGTGGTTTAGATACATAACAGAAACTTAGAATAGTTCTCAGATGATCCAATATTGATAAAAATAAATGAAATATAATAACAGCCTCATGAGACTGCACTTACTATATTTACTCACTATATAAGAAAAATAACTTCATATTTATTTAAAATTGTTAAAATTGACCTTCTAAGCTTTCAAAGTCACTACTGTAAACATTATATGAGTCCAACTTATCCTCCAAACTTTCTGTTCACCCTTGGAATGCACCAGAGGCCATTAACCTTTATATTCTAGAGTTGAACTGAGTCCTGCAGATCAAGACTATTAGTGTTTCATTTCCATCTAAGGTAATTACTGCTAAGTTAAAATACAGTACAAGTCCTAAAAGGATTTGTTCTATGTTTAGTCACTCGGAGACTAGGAATAACTAAAATAGACTATATTTCAGTAGATGGTGAAAGTAAGTTTTAATAATAGAATAACATCAATTATATATGATAATATAGGCCTATAGGTTTCAAAGAACTTTATGAATGTTTAAAATGCTTATTAATCTATTTTAGACCTATCAGATTGTCTTTTCAATAATCTGGTTTATTACAAAGATTAATAAAGAGAAAACATCACATGATTTTCTCAGTGACACATAAACCAATATTCTCCAAGTTAACAGATTTATTTGCAAATCACAGAAGCACATTTTTAAAGGAAGAGAAATTAGAAGATTGTATCAGTATTTAACAACAACAACAAAAAGTCTGGAAGGCATCAAATAATACATGAAATAGAAGAGTTGGCATATTTGAGGAAAAAATTCTCATAAGCAGTTAAAAATCTTTCTGGTTAGGAAGGAATGTCTGGAATCTGCATGTCATATCTTTTTTCACTTCTTTCATTTTAGATCTAAATCCCAGCACAGGATGGGAAAAGAATGCAACAAAGAGCACTCTATATATATCCTCACCGAATTCATAGTTTTAAATTCCAAAAGGTTCAGATTGCAGTTTCATCAAATTTCTTGTTCCCTATAGACATGAGACACCACTATTTGGAAAACAAATGTTTGATTATCACCAAAAGTGAAAGAGACCTGGGACTTCCCTGGTGGTCCAGGGGCTGACTCTGCTCTCCCAGTGCAGGGGGCCTGCGTTTGATCCCCAGTCAGGGAACTAGATCCCACATGCTGCAACTAAAGATCCCACATGCCACAACTAAGACTTGGCAGAGCCAAATAAATAAATATTTTTTAAAAGTGAAAGAGACCTGGTAAACATATATTAAAAATACCCAGAGTAAGGAAAGCCCAAGCCAACTACAAGAATCTCTCTTCTGATTATTCTTTCTCTTTTCTACTAGGGATAAAACATTTACACCCATTACCCACAATTGGGAAAATCAGGACATATATAAAAAAAGAAAATTTGAAACCCACAGATGAGAACTATGGCTAATATTTTGATGTTTCTTCTGCTAGTCTTTGTACTAATTATATTTTATAAAATCATAAACTTATTGTATACATACTTTATACCCTAATTTTTTTCATCTAACATTTTACCATTACCAGTTCTGTACTTCATTATGCATATATCAAAGAGGTATATATATTTAAGTGTGATCTTTATTTTTTCTGAATTTTAGAAATAATACATGCTAATTTGGAGGAGGAAAACAAATTACAAAAGAAAAAGAAAGGGAAAAGATATTCCCTTCTATAAAATCTTGATTCTATCCTTATACCTAAAACACAACCACTTTTAACACTTTACTTTTGTGCCTTATTTCTTATCTTTCCTGCCTCATTTCTGTAGTACATAAACAATCATTTTTTCTATTCTCCAGTATTGAACATTTAAGAGGTTTTAGTTTTCTACATCAAGAGTGAGTGTAATATCTGAATATTAAGATGCAAATTCTTACATATTAATATTCACACATTCTTATATGTTTACCAGATCAAATCAAAAAGTGGGATCAGTTCAGTTCAGTCACTCAGTTGTGTATGACTCTTTGCAACTCCATGGACACCAGGCTTCCTTGTCCATCACCAACTCTAGGAACTTGCTCAAATTCATGTCCATCGAGTCGGTGATGTCATCCAACCATCTCATTCTCTGTCGCCCCCTTCTCCTCCTGCCTTCAATCTTTCCCAGCATCAGGGTCTTTTCCAGTGAGTCAGTTCTTCACATCAGGTGGCCAAAGTATTGGAGTTTCAGCTTCAGCATCAGTCCTTCCAATGAATATTCAAACTGATTTCCTTTAGTTTGATCTCCTGGCAGTCCAAGGCACTCTCAAGAGTCTTTTCCAGCACCACAGTTCAAAAGCATCAATTTTTCGGAGCTCAGCCTTCTTTATGGTCCAATTCTCACACCCATACGTAACTGCTGGAAAAACCATAGCTTTGACTAGACAGAACTTTGTTGGCAAAGTGACGTCTTCACTTTTTAATATGCTTTCTAGGTTGATCATAGCTTTCTTCCAAGGAGCAAGCATCTTTTAATTTCATGGCTGCAGTCACCATCTTCAGTGATTTTGGAGTCCAAGAAAATAAAGTTTGTCACTGTTTCCATCGTTTCCCCATCTATTTGCCATGAAGTGATGGGGCCAGATGCCATGATCTTAGTTTTCTGAATGCTGAGTTTTAAGCCAGCTTTTTCACTCTCACTTTCATCAAGAGGCTCTTTAGTTCCTTTTCACTTTCTTCCTTAAGGGTGGTATCATCTGCATACCTGAGGTTAGTGATATTTCTCCCAGCAATCTTGATTCCAGCTTGTGCTTCATCCAGCCAGGCATTTCACATGATGTACTCTGCATATAAGCTAAATAAGCATTTGGAACCAGTCCGTTGTTTCATGTCTGATTTTAACTATTGCTTCTTGACCTTGCATACAAACGAGGCAGGTATGGTGGTCTGGGATTCCCATCTCTTGAAGAATTTTCCACATTTTATTGTGATCCACACAGTCAAAGGCTTTGGCATAGTAAAAAAAGCAGTAGATGTTTTTCTGGAACTCTCTTGCTTTTTAGATAATCCAATAGATGTTGGCCATTTGATCTGATTCCTCTGCCTTTTCTTAATCCAGCTTGAACATCTGAAAGTTCTTGGTTCACCTAATGTTGAAGCCTGGCTTGGAGAATTTTGAGCATTACTTTGCTAGCATGTGAGATGAGTGCAATTGTGCAGCAGTTTGAACATTCTTTGGCATTGCCTTTCTTTGGGTTTGGGATGAAAACTGACCTTTTCCAGTCCTGTGGCCACTGCTGAGTTTTCCAAATTTGCTGGCATATAGAGTGCAACACTTTAACAGCATCATCTTTTAGGATTCGATATGGCTCAGCTGGAATTCCATCACCTCCACTAGCTTTGTTCGTAGTGATGCTTCCTAAGGCCCACTTGACTTTGCATTCCAGGATGTCTGGCTCTAGGTGAGTGATCACACCATCATGGTTATCTGGGTCATAAAAGCTTATGACCTAAGTCTTTGAGGCAGCTGATTAAAAGTCATCTCCAGAAAGACTGCAGAGCCCAAATTCCCATCAGCCGTGGCTGGAATAGTACCCTGCTATATCCTTATGAAGTGTCGCTAGTTGTAACCTTTGTCATTTTTTTACGTCAAAAATGACTATATCATTTTTATTTCCCCTTTTTGCGATTGACACAAAAACCTGAATTTTTATATGTTTAGGATTAATTATATGTTTCTTAGTCATCTGTAGTTTTTTCTTTTGTCAATGATTTGTGATATTTGTCCTTTCTCTACTGGGTTCATAGGCATTTCTTACTGAATTATCACAATGTTATTTTTGTTGTTAATTTTAAAACTATCAACCACATGTATCATAAAAACACTTTCCAGTTCCACTTTTTTCATTAAATATGGTTTATAATATTATATGAAACAAAAGTACTTAATCTTCTACAGCCTAACACACATATTTTTCCTTTGTGACTTACCCTATCTATGTCTTTTTAGGCTTCAGTTCAGTTCAGTTCAGTTCAGTCCAGTCGCTCAGTCGTGTCAGACTCTGCGACCCCATGAATTGCACCACACCAGAGTCCTTTACTTAGAAAAAATAAGCTAAATTCACTTTCATGTTCTTCTGTTCCTTATGTTTCAGTTTTTAAATTTATTTTGATACAGTATGCAAAGTGAGATTTTTAAACCTAACTTTCATCTAGAAACCTAGTTGCCCCTTTCACATTGGTTTGTAAGACTTCCGGTTCTACATACCATATTCTAATTTACTGTGATGGGAGGCGTGGCTAGGAGAGGCGGAGGAGCGGGAGGGGGAAGAATGGGCATGAGGGAGGACAAGGCATTCCTTCTTGGAAAAGTCAGTGGGTGAACCACACTTGTAACTACTCAAGCTTTATAATACATTCTCACATCTGATAGAAAGCTTCACAATTTCTCTTCTTTTGCAAACATTTCTTAGCCATGCCTTCCCATTCTAAGCTCCTTTCAATATTTTCCCAACATCTGGTACCAGTTAGTCTTAGGTCCTTTCCATAAGAAGAGCAGAAGAGATGGAAATCCAGGCCACAAGAAGCTTGTGATTTTCCCATATCCCTTCTAGCTTTAGTCAGTGTGATACCAGGGGCCCTTTCCACTCTTTCAGCTTTTGTGGGGGGCTTTTTAAAGTCATAAATCCATTTTGATGCTTCCAATTTAATAAAACCTGTTAATGTAACACTTATTATGTATTTCCCTTTTCAAGCCTACTGGTACACCATCTTCTCACCAAACTTGATGCACAGGCTGTGTTTAAATCCTAAATTCTGTTTAAATGACAGCATTGCACAAAATTGAGAAGAATCCATCTCTCTTTCTCTTTTTGTCCTTTTTGGTTCTTTCCCCACATCCTCAAGTTGGCTCAGAGTTCACGGTCCAGAGACTCTTTCCAGGTACTTTCATCTCTTTTTGAGCACATCACCCACTACCAGAAAATAAAGAAAGGAGGACCTTGGAGGGGAGGAAAGACAAAATGAGAGGAGAGGAAAGAAAACATCACTAAGGTGTAAGGCTCTGACCTAATATTGTCCCCATATACTTATAATAAAGATGTAATTGGGAGTGATGTGTATATGCTTACCATATGTAAAGTAGCTAGCCGGTGGGAAGCTGCTGTGATGCACAGGGAGCTCAGCTCATTGCTCTGTGATGACCTAGAGGGGCGGGATGTTGCAGGGAGGGAGGCTCAAGAGGGAAGGGATATATGTATACATCCAGCTGATTCACTTCGCTGTACAGCTGAAACTAACACAACATTTTAAAGCAATTATACCTCAATGCCTAACTAAATAAAGAGTAAAAAATAGAAAGTATTTCAAGACAAAATCTTCCTCTTATTTTTCCTAATTAGAAACCAAAATACAGACTCAGCTTTATTTTTCAACTCAAATTAATACCAAGGTTTTTATTATTGTTGTTATTTATTTTTAATGAAGGGAAACTTTGTACTAAATTCTAATATTTCAGGAGTTCCCTTGGATGGATGGATGCATAGCTAGGTATTTCATATCTCAGGATTTGATTACCTTGAACTGTCCTGCCAATCAGGCATATTTTAAAAAATAACCAAATTGGAGTCAGGAATTATTAGAGAAAAGTACCCAATATATCAAGTGTTCATATTCTCAGCAAGTCTTAATAGGACTGTAAAACTTTCACAACAATTATCTAGGATCTATACAAACAAACCCAGGAGGCTTCCATGACATTCCAATGACAAGTCCATATTCATATTCTACTTAGATACCCATCTCCAAAACTACCACAAGGCAGTCACGGGCATTTGTGGCATGATCTCAGAGCTGCACATACCTGTACACATACGTTTATGCACATTTTCACATTTTAAAAAGTTATGCCTGAAATGCTAAGGAAAAAAAAATTAAACACCATACAGAACATATTTTGTTTAATTTGCCAACAAAGGTCTGTACAGTCAAACCTATGGTTTTTCCAGTAGTCATGTATGGATGTGAGAGTTGGACCATAAAGAAGACTGAGTGCCAAAGAATTGATGCTTTTGAACTGTGGTGTTGGAGAAGACTCTAGAGTCCCTTGGACTGCAAGGAGATCAAACCAATCAATCCTAAAAGAAATCAATCCTGAATATACATTGGAAGGACTGGTACTGAAGCTGAAACTCCAAAACTTTGGCCACCTGATGCAAAGAACTGACTCACTGGAAAAGACCCTGATGCTGAGAAAGATTGAGGAAATGGAGAAAAGGGGGAGACAGAGGATGAGATGGTTGAATGGCATCACCAACAAAATGGACTTGAATTTGACCAAGCTCCAGTAGATGGTGAAGGACAGGGAGGCCTGGCATGCTGCAGCCCATGGGATCGCAAAGAGTTAGACACGACTTAGCGACTGAACAACAATAACAATTTGTTTTGAGACAAATTTATTTAAGTTTACATGGGAGTCTAGGATCATCCCCCAATTGATAAAAGTTAATCATTTTTTAATTTCATGGGAACACTATATTTTTAATTAATTTATTTTTGGTTGCACTGAGTCTGTTGCTGTGTGAGGGCCTTCTCTAGTCATGGTGAGCTGGGGGCTGCTCTCTGTTGCGGTGCACAGGCTCTAGCTGTGGGTTTCAGCTTTCGCAGCTCGTGGGCTCTAGAGTGCAGGCTTGGTAGTTGTAGTGCATAGGCTTACCTGCTCTGCAGCATGTAGAATCTTTCTGGACTACCTGGGGTTAAACCTATGTTCCCTGCATTGGCAGGCAGATTCTTATCCATTGTGCCACCAGGGAATTCCTTGGAAACACTATTTTTTTAAAACACATTTTAGATAAATGCTTATTTTCCAAAGCAATAATATATATCAGTCCTGAGTGACATGCCAGCTACTTAAAGAAAAGAAAAAAAAAACAAACAACTCTCTATGAGGAAAACCACTGAGGCACATTTACAGCTTTACTTTGTGACTAGGGTGGGTATTCATGAAGCTCCCAAGCACAACACTCACATCTATAACCCACCTTCTCCTCTGCTGGCCCAGTAACTTGGGGGTGACGGTCTGTAATGTCAAAGCATTCCCTAAGCAATCCTATTCCCTTTTACCTTGAGCAGGAGTTAAAGCGCCAAGTTTTGACTAAAATACCAAAAACTAGACACCACATTCCAAAGTGAAACACGATACAAAGCAACATTATCAAAGGAAGCATGCCAGGAAGGTTATGTAACTCTTAAAACCATGTACCCATGTCAAAGGCAGAACGAGTTCAAGTTACTTTTTTTTAATGAAGGATAATTGCTTTACAATACTGGTTTCATTTCTGCCATACATCAACATGAATTAGCCATAGATGTACATATGTCCCCTCCCTCTTGCACCTCCCTCCCACCTCCCACTGTTTCCCACCCCTCTGAGTTGTTACAGAGCCCGAGTTTGATTTCCCTGAGTCATACAGCAAATTTCCATTGGCTATCGATTTTACACATGGAAGTGTACAAGGAGATTTTTGAAGATGAAGGTTTTTGGAGAAAGCCAGCATGCTGCATGGATCTGACCAGAAGGTCTACAGGGCTGTTTGCTTACTTGCAAGCGTAAGGCAAAGAGCTTCAAAGGGCCACCCAGGGATTGCAAAAGTTCAAACCCTCTTTGAGTTTTTGAAGGTAAAGTATTTCCCTTGGACTAGATTTGATGCAACATAGAGCTAGCTGTCTTAGATCCTGTTCAAGGATGACTTGCCGGAAAGAAGGCACCAGAGCAAAGAGCAGCAAGGGGTGTACTTCCTAGAGAAAGCAGACTCACAGACTTAGAGAAAGAACTTGTGGTTGTCAGCAGGGGAAGGAAGAGGGAAGGGATAGGTAGGGAGTTATGGGATCGGTGTGTACACACTGCTGTATTTAAAAATGGATAACTAACAAGGATCTACTGTACAGGTCAAGGAACTCTGCTCAGTATTATGTGGCAGCCTGGATGGGAGGGGAGTTTGGGAGAAAATGGATACATGTATAAGTATGGCTGAATCCCTTTGCTGTCCACCTGAAACTGTCGTGACATTGTTAATCTGCTATCAGTTCAGTTCAGTCGCTCAGTCGTGTCCGACTCTTTGAGACCCCATGAATCGCAGCACGCCAGGCCTCCCTGTCCATCACCAACTCCCGGAGTTCACTCAGACTCACGTCCATCAAGTCGGTGATGCCATCCAGCCATCTCATCCTCTGTCGTCCCCTTCTCCTCCTGCCCCCAATCCCTCCCAGCATCAGAGTCTTTTCCAATGAGTCAACTCTTCGCATGAAGTGGCCAAAGTACTGGAGTTTCAGCTTTAGCATCATTCCTTCCAAAGAACATCCAGGACTGATCTCCTTTAGAATGGACTGGTTGGATTTCCTTGCAGTCTAAGGGACTCTCAAGAGTCTTCTCCAACACCACACTTCAAAAGCATCAATTCTTCGGCGCTCAGCTTTCTTCAGAATCCAACTCTCACATCCATACATGACTACTGGAAAAACCATAGCCTTGACTAGATGAATCTTTGTTGGCAAAGTAATGCCTCTGCTTTTGAATATGCTATCTAGGTTGGTCATAACTTTCCTTCCAAGGAGTAAGCGTCTTTTAATTTCATGGCTGCAATCACCATCTGCAGTGATTCTGGAGCCCCCCAAAATAAAGTCTGACACTGTTTCCACTGTTTCCCCATCTATTTCCCATGAAGTGATGGGACCAGATGCCATGATCTTTGTTTTCTGAATGTTGAGCTTCAAGCCAACTTTTTCACTCTCCACTTTCACTTTCATCAAGAGGCTTTTTAGTTCCTCTTCACTTTCTGCCATAAGGGTGGTGTCATCTGCATATCTGAGGTTACTGATATTTCTCCTGGCAATCTTGATTCCAGCTTGTGCTTCTTCCAGCCCAGCGTTTCTCATGATGTACTCTGCATATAAGTTAAATAAGCAGGGTGACAATATACAGCCTTGACATACTCCTTTTCCTATTCAGAACCAGTCTGTTTTTCCATGTCCAGTTCTAACTGTTGCTTCCTAACCTGCATATAGGTTTCTCAAGAGGCAGGTCAGGTGGTCTGGTATGCCCATCTCTTTCAGAATTTTCCACAGTTTATTGTGATCCACACAGTCAAAGGCTTTGGCATAGTCAAGAAAGCAGAAATAGATGTTTTTCTGGAACTCTCTTGCTTTTTCCATGATCCAGCGAATATTGGCAATTTGATCTCTGGTTCCTCTTCCTTTTCTAAAACCAGCTTGAACATCTGGAAGTTCATGGTTCACATATTGCTGAAGCCTGGCTTGGAGAATTTTGAGCATTACTTTACTAGCGTGTGAGATGAGTGCAATTGTGTGGTAGTTTGAGCATTCTTTGACATTGCCTTTCTTTGGGATTGGAATGAAAACTGACCTTTTCCAGTCCTGTGGCCACTGCTGAGTTTTCCAAATTTGCTGGCATATTGAGTGTAGCACTTTCACAGCATCATCTTCCAGGATTTGAAATAGCTCAACTGGAATTCCATCACCTCCAATAGCTTTGTTCATAGTGATGCTTTCTAAGGCCCACTTGACTTCACATTCCAGGATGTGTGGCTCTAGGTCAGTGATCACACCATCATGATTATCTTGGTCGTGAAGATCTTTTTTGTACAGTTCTTCTGTGTATTCTTGCCGTCTCTTCTTAATATCTTCTGCTTCTGTTAGGTCTATACCATTTCTGTCCTTTATCGAGCTCATCTTTGCATGAAATGTTGGTATCTCTAATTTTCTTGAAGAGATCTCTAGTCTTTCCCATTCTGTTGTTTTCCTCTATTTCTTTGCATTGATCGCTGAGGAAGGCTTTCTTATCTCTTCTTGATATTCTTTGGAACTCTGCATTCAGATGCTTATATCTTTCCTTTTCTCCTTTGCTTTTCGCTTCTCTTCTTTTCACAGCTATTTGTAAGGCCTCCCCAGACAGCCATTTTGCTTTTTGCATTTCTTTTCCATGGGGATGGTCTTGATCTGCTATACTCCAATACAAAATAAAAAGTTTAAAAAACAAAAAACAACTCCTAGAGGCTGCGGATGACCAAATACAAATTCACTTCTTCAGGTCAACGTTACTTTGGAAGACAAAGAAGCACCCACTAGAAAAAAGGCCAGTTTTAAGCACATGTCCGGAACTTTTAAACACATGCCAACCACTTCAGTGGTTAGAAGTTCTCCTTCCAATGCAGCCGGTGCAGTTTCAATCCCTGGTCAGGGAACTAAGATACTACATGCCTCAAGGCCAAAAAAACCCCAAAACATAAGCAATACTGCAACAAATTCAATAAAAACTTTAAAAATGGTCCACATCAAAAAATAGTAATAATTTTAAAAATTAACACATGCCAAATGGAGAGGTGTAAGCACTGGCTCATCAACAGTCCTTGTCAAGTAAGAACTTTATTTTCTCCTCCAAACTTTACTTCTCTATTTACCAAGCTGAGGAAAGAGTGATAGCACTTCACACACAGAGAGAAACCAGGACTCCCATTTCCTACAGCTCCTTGCCGGGAAGACACGTAACTTTCAAGTAAGGCTGTGATTTTGATTGTTACATGAACATGGACATTATAAACAACCAAGATTAATTTTCTCATTTGAAACAACCAAGGAAGTGTTTGATTTTCATCAAAGTGACCAGGAAAATCATGGCAATTGCTTGACTTGTCATTTGCAAAATGATCAGACCATTTTTAAAGCTTCCTCCCTTGTCTTTTTATCCTCTCCTGCCCTTGACTTTCAGACACGACCTTTCTTCCTCTTCTTCATGTTACTGTTTAATCATGACAGTCATAACAACAGCTCACATTATTGAGTGTTTATTCTGTGCCAGGCACTCTGCGATGTGTTTTATAAATACATTCCTCATTTCAGCGTCACAGATCTCTACTATTGGCATCCCATTTTACGTATGAGGAAACTGAGGTTTATCCATTGTTGCGAATAAGTAAAGGACTGGCAATTCACCCAGATGGCTTGACCTGAAAAGAATGAATGATATGTGGCTTGTCAGTTCAAAGGATAAAACACACCAGGCTTGCTTTCTTTAATAAAACATATGTGGATCTCCCCCACAGCATGAGAAAATGGGAACATTCCACTGAAGGAGAATGAGTAGAAAAGTAAACATAGCTATTGTTTGTAACCATAAAATCTGCTGATGTACACACTTACTGCAAACTCCTGGATGATATCATTCTGTCAACAGTCACAAAGCTTTCTCAATCCGGACATGAAATAACAACAATGAAAACAACAACATAGAAATTTGTAATGTTTGAGCTTTAAAAGCTGCCTTTTCATATTTTCATCTGATTTTCTTCTCACAATAATCCTATGAGTATGTATCATGAATACTATGTTTTCGATGAGGAAATGAAGATTAAAGCTTTTAAAAACTATGATTTAGGGACCTCTCTAGTGGTGCAGTGGCTAAGACTCCACATTCCCAATGCAGGGGGCCCAGGTTCTATCCCAGGTCAGGGAACTAAGACCCTGCATGATGTAACTAAAAAGATTTCACGTGTTGCAATGAAGATCAAAGACCCCCACATATCACAACTAAGACCCGGCACAGCCACATAAATAAATACAAATCAATAAATATTTTAAAAAATACAAACAAAAACTGTTTTAACACCAAAAATGAATACATGAGAGTCAAGACTAAAGGGAGCACATATCAAAGGGTAGTTGATATATCAACCCATATTTGCATCAATATCCATATTAATCACTCTTAATCTTTAGGCTTTGCATTTTTCAGTCACCAAAATGCCTTACAAAATCCTCTTTCAGATACTGAATCCCTCACTTCATTTCAATGAGATAATTCATGGCAAGTAACAATGCATATAGTTTTCAGATGTAGAAACTAGGGCCTCAAGTAGTAACTGAGCTGGCCAAGTCAATGGAATACAAGAATCTTATAGGGTTTTACAAAACTAAGTTGAATTTCTGTCCTAAAATGGGAAGGCATGCCTTTTCTCACTAGAGAGATTATTCTAGAACTTTAGAACCATGCCAATATATTTCCCAGTAACCAAGTCATCAGGATCTCTATTCTCTGAGAAGGCAAAGATTCATGCAAGCAATTAATCCAGCTAATTAAGTTCCAGGTCTCTTTAATTCCAAAAGTTAAAGCATTCTTTCCTATCTATTCTTCATCTCATCATAAGCAAAGACTCATAAATATTCCCACCTTCCAACCACTATATTTTTCACTCTCTCTATGGCCCCAAATACTACCAATTCACTAGCACAGAGCTTCTCAGGCTTTAGCACTCCTCAGAAACATCTAGAAGTCCTGTTAAAACAAAGATTGCTGGACACCCGCCCCCCCCCCCCCCACCGCCCCGCAGTTTCTGATTTTGTCAGATCTGGAGTGGGGACTGACAGGTGGCATTTCTAACAGATTTCCAGGTGATGCTGCTGCTGGTCTGGGTACCACACTTTAAGAGAACCACCGGACAAGTATTTCTCCCAAATAGTCCCTTAAAGGGTTCCCACAGAAAAGCACTCAGCTGCTAAGGCTTCTATCTGGAGGAAAAAGAAACATTTGTCATGACTCATAGCCTTTTTCAAGCTTTTCCAGCCACAAAATTAAAAACAGAAAACGACTAGATTGAAAGCAAAATGAAAACAGCTAATGTTATCCTGTCTAAATTTGAACTTATGGCATGGTTTCTGGAGTTAGGAAAAAAGACATAATAACAACCCAGGTGAGCCCGAGGCTGACCACATTGAAAGCTGGCACTACTGAGGCTACCAGAAAAACCTGGAGGCCCAGCCAGGCTGTCACACCCTGACCCCAATCACCGCAGACACCTGGCTCCCAGTTCTGTTTGGTTTTTCTCTGTCAACGGTAAGTTCTTCCACACAGTTCTCCAAACACATCAATCCATAACTCTTTTCATTAACTCATTTTTTTCCCTACACCATCTCTACTACTTTTAACAGAAAAAAATATCAATTGTCCATAAACAAATATGGTTGGAACATCAAACAGGTAGATCAAAAATCTGAAGAGAGAAGCTGACTAAAGGAGTTGTCTTAGGGGTCCTTTATTTTTGTGATTATCATCTCTAGAAAGCTTTCAGTGTAAACTGGAATTCCATTTTGTATCTCTCTAGGGAAAGACAAAGGCATTTTGTGTTATGGTATAAAATACTTTGGTATTCTAGGTTATTTGTCAAAAGTGTGACTAGTATTTTAAATAGTACTTTCTTATAAATAAAAAATAATTGACAAGAAATGTTATTCAGTTCAGTTCAGTCGCTCAGTCGTGTCCGACCCCTTGCAACCCCATGAATCACAGCATGCCAGGCCTCCCTGTCCATGACCAACTCCCGGAGTTCACCCAGACTCATGTCCATCAAGTCAGTGATGCCATCCAGCCATCTCATCCTCTGTCGTCCCCTTCTCCTCCTGCCCCCAATCCCTCCCAGCATCAGAGTCTTTTCCAATGAGTCAACTCTTCGCATGAGGTGGCCAAAGTACTGGAGTTTCAGCTTTAGCATTATTCCCTCCAAAGAAATCCCAGGGCTGATCTCCTTCAGAATGGACTGGTTGGATCTCCTTGCAGTCCAAGGGACTCTCAAGAGTCTTCTCCAACACCACACTTCAAAAGCATCAATTCTTTGGCGCTCAGCCTTCTTCATAGTCCAACTCTCACATCCGTACATGACCACTGGTAAAACCACAGCCTTGACTAGACGGACCTTTGTTGGCAAAGTAATGTCTCTGCTTTTGAATATGCTATCTAGGTTGGTCATAACTTTCCTTCCAAGGAGTAAGTGTCTTTTAATTTCATGGCTGTAGTCACCATATGCAGTGATTTTGGAGCCCCCAAAATAAAGTCTGACACTGTTTCCACTGTTTCCCCATCTATTTCCCATGAAGTGATGGGACCGAATGCCATGATCTTCGTTTTCTGAATGTTGAGCTTTAAGCCAACTCTTTCACTCTCCACTTTCACTTTCATCAAGAGGCTTTTTAGTTCCTTATAAATCTACAAATAACAAACGCTGGAGAAGGTGCAGAAAAAGGGAACCCTCCTACACTCTTGGTGAGAATGTAAGTTGGTGCAGCCACTATGGAAAACAGTACGGAGAGTCCTTAGAAAACCAGTTACCATATCATCCAGCAATCCCACTGCTGGGCATATACCCAGATGAAACTATAATTCAAAAAGATACATGTACCCCTATGTTCATAGCAGCATTATTCACAATAGCCAAGATATGGAAACAATCTATACATCCATTGACAGACGAAGGGATAAAGATGTGGGACTTATAAGCAATGAAATACTGCTCAGTCATAAAAAGAATGAAATAAGGTCATCTGCAGCAACATGGATCCAACTAGAGATTCTCATGCTAAGTGAGGCAGTCAGAAAGAGAAACACAAATACCATGTGATTCACTTATATGTGGAATCTAAAATATGGCACAAGTGAACCTGTCTACAAAACAGAAACGGACTCATGACAGAGAGCAGACTTGCGGTTGCCAAGGGGAAGAGAGGAAGGAAAGGGATGGAGTGGGAGTTTGGGATTAGTAGATGCAAACTAGTATATACAAGACGGATAAACAACAAGGCCCTACTGTACAGCACAGGGAGTATTTTCAATATTCTGTCATAAACCATAATAGAAAAGAATATAAAAAATGTATATATGTGTATAACTGAGTCACTTGGCTATACAGCAGAGACTGGCGCAACATTGTAAATCAACTATACTTCAATAAAAAACAACAAGATATAATATTTCTGCTTAGAAAAGCTGTTCGTTCTACCTTTAATATAAGAACATACTGCAGGAACTATTGCCTGCAAATCACTTCGTGTCCATCACATTTCAAAATATGAGCCAGCCGATGAAGGATAACACTTCTAAGTGATAAATCAAAGTCATCCAAATGTGGTTTTTATGTCCCAGTGCTAAGAGAAGGGAAAACATGAGGATAATGGTAGGGTCACTGAATACACAGACTTGCAAAGAAGTTATTCTGTATGAGCATGAGTCACCAAAACTACTTCCTTAGTGATAACAGTTGCCTAAGTAACTCAGATGCCTGACTGCTAAGAAATACACGGGCAGTGGGTTGGGTTTCGAACCCACTAGTCATTTCCTTTACTTAATTGCTAAGTACTCTTTCTTCCCGGTTGCCGTTTGGGGCCTGTGTTTTCTGTAGCAACCCAGCAACTAGTCATTATGCTCTATTTTATCAGGGAGAACAAAACAGCAAACTCGACATTTCCATGGATTTCACAGAGAAAGTGGCTGTTATTTCCTTCTGACTTGAGGGGGACATCAACTGAACTACTGAAACTACTGAACTAGGCCTCAAAGTGACAGAACGATTATTCAAGACTTAGACAGAAGGATTTCACAGAGAATACAAGAGTGAATTAGATGCCCTCTGAATACAAGGAAGATGCTTTATTCATTTCTGAGTCCTTAGAGCCCAGCAGAGAGCCTGGCCCCCAGGAGGACCCTAAATATACTGACTGAATGGGGTCACTGGTTCTGTTCGGAACATTTCAATCTATTAGGTAATCGTGCCACGGCTGAGTTAAGTTCTCATCAGGCTCGCATGTTTTCACACATCCTTTCCCCTTCTATCTACCATGCGGCTGTGATGCTTGTTGTTCTCACCCTTGTCCCCACAGCAAACACTTTAACAATGCTGTTTTAACAGAGAGTGGTGCAAGTGTGCATTTCTTGGAAAAATCTGAGCTGCAACAGCAGTGAGATTAATATTGTGCAAGAAATGTTTAAAACTGGGTGGTAAGGTCCTACGTGTTATCAGTAATATAGCCTGAATTTGGCCTTAAGAATCTTGGTCACAGGCAGACAAAGAGAATGGGCTTGTGGACATACCGGGGAAGGGGAGGGTGGGATGGATGGAGAAAGTGGCAGGGACACATACGCACTAATGGGGAGCCGCTGCAGAAGACAGGGGCTCAGTTCAGCGCTCTGTGATGACCTGGAGGGGATGGAGAGGGTGTGGGCAGGCTCAAGAGGGAGGGGATGTATGTATACATGTAGCTGATCCATTTGTTGTATCGCAGAAACTTTACACAATGTTGTAAAGCAATTACACTCCAAAAAATTGTTAAAAAATAATTTCGGTCATTGGGTAGTTCACTAAATCTCTCATTTCACATGTCTCTCATTATTCTTGGACTATACAATATTCCAAACATTAATAAATCTCCCTAAAATGTGAACTAATAGAGTAAGTATGGGGAAAAGCTGTTTCTACTTATAGAGGTGATGTGTTCCAAAAATGTGGTCAGCATCTCTCTTTTCCACTAGCAAATGTGGGTAAAGATTTTCATTCATCTCATTGCATGCGGGGATGATATGTCATAATCATTGCTTCATTCTGGTGAACTGAGTCAGAATTAAGAAATGAGATCTCCACAGAAAACCCCGAAAATGCCCATCAATGTCCTGATGATTCATTAAGGGCACCCTATTCTCTGAATCGGAAGGGGTCTTGTGGCTGCATGGGAAGGGGGTGAGGGGAAATCCATAGAGATAGATGAGACACCATGACAAGAATTCCAGAGACGTGGGGATGTCACCAGCACAAAAAGCACCATGGCATGTAAAGTACTGCAGTACAGTGAAGGATGGAGGGGGGCTGTAGCCAGAAGTCCTAAGTTCAAATCCCAAGTCTGCCGCTTCCTGGCTGTGTGAGCGTGAGCAAGTCACTCAAGCTGTTCTTTGCCTTGGTTTCTTCATACATCTAACAGGGTTGTTGTGAGGATTAAATAAGTTAACGCATGGCAAATAGAAAGCACTCAATATACGTAACCTATCATTATGAATACCACTAGCGTTCCCATCTGGGCCACACTCTGATTCTAGGAACAACATCAAAATCATGCCTGGTTATCATTAACATTGTTTGGAGTTCACTAATCAAGGACTGTGAAAACCAACCCAAAGTCAGCAAAAGAAAAACCCTGATTAGACATGCAAATATGACTGCATTGTATTCTGTGCACACATTTTTAACCTCCTAAAGTTCTAGAGATGACAGATGAATAAATTACAACATTGTTCCATAAGTTTTTCATGATTTATGATCCAAAACGTATATTTCATCTATATTAAGCTCAAATCTCATCATATTTTTGTAGTTACTCCACACAGCCATATGAGTCCCATTAGAGAGTATATTTCCAGTACTTGGCTAATTAGAGATACAAAGTCTTACTCAATCTTTTGGAAACCATTGCAGCAGAATTACAGAGAGGGCTGCCAATCCCTTTATTCTGCTACAGTTAACTCAGAATGTTCTTTCTTTACTTATTTTGTATCATTCTAATGAATTTTCTTAATCCTTTTGCCCTGCTTAGTTTTATCATTACGCCATCTTATATGTCCTTTCGTCACATGGCTCCATTTAGGGTTACTCTGATTTGTTTATTTTTTCTAATATTTTGTCTTTTTTTGTAATTAGGAGAATATAAATATGATTCTTTTGTATTGGGTTTTTTCCCCCTCATCATCATGTTTTTGATTTTCATTTATTTTTTATTTGAAGGATAATTGCTTTACAGAATTTTGTTTTCTGTCAAACCTCAACATGAATTAGCCATAGGTATACATATAACCTTATTGCCAAACTCAGACTTAAATTGAAGAAAGTAGGGAAAACCACTAGACCATTCAGGTATGACCTAAATCAAATCCCTTATGATTATACAGTGGAAGTGAGAAATAGATTTAAGGGCCTAGATCTGATAGATAGAGTGCCTGATGAACTATGGAATGAGGTTCGTGACATTGTACAGGAGACAGGGATCAAGACCATCCCCATGGAAAAGAAATGCAAAAAAGCAAAATGGCTGTCTGGGGAGGCCTTACAAATAGCTGTGAAAAGAAGAGAAGCAAAAAGCAAAGGAGCAAAGGAAAGATATAAACATCTGAATGCAGAGTTCCAAAGAATAGCAAGAAGAGGTAAGAAAGCCTTCTTCAGCGATCAATGCAAAGAAATAGAGGAAAACAACAGAATGGGAAAGACTAGGGATCTCTTCAAGAAAATCAGAGATACCAAAGGAACATTTCATGCAAAGATGAGCTCGATAAAGGACAGAAATGGTATGGAACACAAGCAGAAGACATTAAGAAGAGATGGCAAGAATAAACAGAAGAACTGTACAAAAAAGATCTTCATGTCCCAGATAATCACGATGGTGTGATCACTGACCTAGAGCCAGACATCCTGGAATGTGGAGTCAAGTGGGCCTTAGAGTGTATCACTATGAACAAAGCTAGTGGAGGTGATGGAATTTCAGTTGAGCTATTCCAAATCCTGAAAGATGATGCTATGAAAGTGCTGCACTCAATATGCCAGCAAATTTGGAAAATTCAGCAGTGGCCACAGGACTGGAAAAGGTCAGTTTTCATTCCAGTCCCAAAGAAAGGCAATGTCAAAGAATGCTCAAACTACCGCACAATTGCACTCATCTCACACGCTAGTAAAGTAATGCTCAAAATTCTCCAAGCCAGGCTTCAGCAATATGTGAACCGTGAAATTCCTGATGTTCAAGCTAATTTTAGAAAAGGCAGAGGAACCAGAGATCAAATTGCCAACATACACTGGATCATGGAAAAAGCAAGAGAGTTCCAGAAAAACATCTATTTCTGCTTTATTGACTATGCCAAAGCCTTTGACTGTGTGGATCACAATAAACTGTGGAAAATTCTGAAAGAGATGGGAATACCAGACCACCTGATCTGCCTCTTGAGAAATTTGTATGCAGGTCAGCAAGCAACAGTTAGAACTGGACATGGAAAAACAGACTGGTTCCAAATAGGAAAAGGAGTTTGTCAAGGCTGTATATTGTCACCCTGTTTATTTAACTTATATGCAGAGTACATCATGAAAAACGCTGGACTGGAAGAAACACAAGCTGGAATCAAGATTGCCGGGAGAAATATCAATAACCTCAGATATGCAGATGACACCACCCTTATGGCAGAAAGTGAAGCGGAACTCAAAAGCCTCTTGATGACAGTGAAAGTGGAGAGTGAAAAAGTTGGCTTAAAGCTCAACATTCAGAAAACAAAGATCATGGCATCTAGTCCCACCACTTCATGGGAAATAGATGGGGAAACAGTGTTAGACTTTATTTTTCTGGGCTCCAAAATCACTACAGATGGTGACTGCAGTCATGAAATTAAAAGACGCTTACTCTTCGGAAGGAAAGTTATGACCAACTTAGATAGCATATTCAAAAGCAGAGACATTACTTTGCCAACAAAGGTTCGTCTAGTCAAGGCTATGGTTTTTCCTGTGGTCATGTATGGATGTGAGAGTTGGATTGTGAAGAAAGCTGAGCGCCGAAGAACTGATGCTTTTGAAGTGTGGTGTTGGAGAAGACTCTTGAGAGTCCCTTGGACTGCAAGGAGATCCAGCCAGTCCATTCTAAAGGAGATCAGTCCTGGGATTTCTTTGGAAGGAGTGATGCTAAAGCTGAAACTCCAGTACTTTGGCCACCTCATGCGAAGAGTTGACTCATTGGAAAAGACTCTGATGCTGGGAGGGATTGGGGGCAGGAGGAGAAGGGGACAACAGAGGATGAGATGGCTGGATGGCATCACTGACTCGATGGACGTGAGTCTCATTGAACTCCGGGAGTTGGTGATGGACAGGGAGGCCTGGCGTGCTGCGATTCACGGGGTCGCAAAGAGTTGGACACGACTGAGCAACTGATCTGATACATATAACCCCTCCCTTTTGAACCTCCCTCCCATCTCCCTCCCCATCCCACCCCTCTAGGGTGATACAGAGTCCCTGTTTGAATTTCTTGAGACATGCAGCAAATTTTTAATATTTATTTATTTACTTATTTTTGGCTATGTTGGGTCTTTGTTGCTGTGGCAGGCTTTCTCCAGCTATGATGAGCAGGGGCTACTCTTTGTCAAGGTGCATGAGCATCTCGTTGCAGTGGCTTCTCTTGTTTTGTAGCATGGGCTCTAGGATGTGTGGGCTTTAGTAGTTGAGGCCTGTGGGCTCAGTATTTAGGGAACCAGGCTCTAGAGCATAGGCTCAGTAGTTGGCAGTATACAGGTTCAGCTGCTCCATGGCATATGGGATCCTCCCAGAACAGGGATCAAACCTGTGTTTCCTGCATTGGAAAGCAGGTTCTTTACTACTGAGCTACCACGGAAGCCCCCTGATTTTCATATCTAACTCTGACAAATCATACTTATCTTTTTCAACACACACAGAGACCAAAGTTTGATGGGGTATATTTTAAACTCTGAGTTTATCAAACATAGTCAAAGTTAAATATTCAAGATTCTGAAAAAAATCACTTTGCTGGCTAAATGAATGTGACATGGAAGTGCTAAAGCTTCTCCAGATTTTTGGAAAGACTGGTCAATTCATTAGTTTTGAGATAGGTGGGAAGGGGTTCTTTAATCCTTCCCAAATAAGCAAAGAGACTACGGCTATAAGATAGTCAGGATCTCTTTCCCAACTTCATAGGTTATCATAAAGGTGAACTCAAAATTATTTTAATTCTTCAATTCTTTCAAAGAGAAGTATGCTATTAAACAAAGTTACTATAATTAGACCCATTACCAAAATATCTTCTGAACAAAGTCTATCCCTTAGGAACTTGATGACCTCCTCCAAATAAGCTGAGTGAATTCCTATGATGCCAAAGCGACTTGGCCGATTTTCTAACACTGGCAGGACTTCCTTCTCTCTGATGAAAAGGAGCAACATCATAGACACAGGGCAAAACCTGCTTGTTCTCTTAAGGTCTCACTCAGCCCATAACTAAACTCTGATGCTATCATTTAGCTCTCTTTCCAATAAGGCCCGGGTTTTTATACGTGGGCTGCTTCTGTCTCGCTTTTTGGACCCCATGAACCAACAGCGACAGCCTGGCTTCATGTCTTTGTCCAACATGGGTTTGATTGCTCTGCACTAGGTGTTCTCCTCTACGCGGCAGTCAACACCCTCTGTCCCTCCCACGGCCTCGCCACCTTCTCTTTCTTTATTAGAGATGGTGCCCTAGGCTTTGAGGACATCAAAATTACATATGTATGTACAAAATATATGTAAACACAAATATGTATAATCTCTTAAAGGTCTAGAGGTAACAGATGAATACATTACAATACTGTTTCAGAACAATTTTTCATCATTTGTGATATGAGAAAAGCATGTTTAATCTGTACGAAGCTCAAATTCCATAATATTTTTGTAGTTATATAGTTTTAAGGGAAATGATCATCTGCCTCCCCCCAAAAAAAGTTTCAAAGAAAATTCTAGAAGTTTGTCTTCAAGCTTCTTTTTCTGTGGAACTTTTTTGGAGGCATAAAAGTGATGGACAGGAAGGCATTCCAAGTCTTTGAACTTTTCAAAACTATGTTAGAGGAAACTGAAGAAGCTCCCAATTTTGTACCAACAGGTGGAAAGCAGACCAACACACTCAAATTATATAATGAACAATCTAAGGGAATCAGTACTGATTTATGTGAACAGACTAGAACTATTGTAAGGAGTAAACTGCATGACCCAATTCATATCCCACCTTTTTTTTTTTTTTGGAACGTCAAAAAAAATTTTGGCCACATCCTGCAGCACATGGGATCTCAGTTTCCCCAACAAGGGATTGAATCCACACCCACTACATTAGAAGATGGAGTCTTAATCACTGGGGCACCAGGAAAGTCCCCATACCCTACCTTTTTCATGAGGTTTTGCTCTATGTAGACTACAGAAAGGAAGTACTTCCAGGTAAATGGATCTGAGTGAATTATCGTTCATCTCAGAGTAATTTTCCACCTAAAATATCTTCCACCTATAAAGCATCTATTCTCTTAGTTAATCGGAGAAGGCAATGGCACCCCACTCCAGTACTCTTGCCTGGAAAATCCCATGGACAGAGGAGCCTGGTAGGCTGCAGCCCATGGGGTCGCAAAGAGTCAGACATGACTGAGCAACTTCACTTTCACTTTTCACTTTCTTGCACTGGAGAAGGAAATGGCAACCCACTCCAGTGTTCTTGCCTGGAGAATCCCAGGGACAGGGGAGCCTGGTTGGCTGATGTCTATGCGGTCGCACAGAGCCAGACACGACTGAAGTGACTTAGTAGCAGCAGCAGCAGCTCTTAGTTAATCAGTCCAGAAAGCTCAGAGCCCTCGACTTGCTTGCCCTCTTCCTAACTTCAGTGTCTAACAATCACCCTCCTTCTTCATCACTGTACCCCCCTCAAGATCAGGCTTTTACCCTTCACACAATCTATTGCAAACAGCTTTCAGACTGCTCTTCCCATTTCATCTTCCACAATATGCCAGAAAAATCCTCTTAAAACACAGCCACAAGCATGTCTTTCTCCTCATCAAAAGTTGCAATGAAATCCCACTACCCACCACATTAATTGTAAACTCCTTTCCTTGGCATTTAGTCCTCCAACACATGGTTCCATATCAGCTTTCCATTCCCTTTCTCCCTTACAACTGCTCCATAATCAGCCACAGAGGGATTCTTACTATTACCTGCATGTCCCCAGAACCTGGACACTTGTACAGTTTTTGCTTATGAGTTTTCATCAGCATTGCATCCTCTGTCTGTGATAAGCTGTAGAAATCACACTCACTCCTCAAACGTCATCTTTTCTGAATACAGTTTCTGATCTTACCCAAATAGATGTGACCATGTCTCCATATAAACCCTTCAGCATTTTATTCATACCTCCATCAGAGCACTCACTGAGCACACTCTGCTATGTATTAATAATATAGCTCTTTCATGTGGTTCCTGACTTTTTCTCAAGGCTATGAGCTCCCCAGAGGCATGAAAAGTTTCTTAACTTACTGAATATATTAAGAAACATTGCAAGCAGTGAAAAAAACAAGTACCTATGTCTGATGAATGGAATATAAGGAAAGATGTGAGGGTAGGGGGAAATGAGCTGTATTCATGGAACAGAGAGGAGCTTAGGGTCTCATTGAAATTACTGTCTGGTGGGGAGCAGTGGCAGGTAAGGATGAATGGGCATACTTAGCCTGGCTTTCAAAGGCCACTGTCAAACGATGAGCCTCAACCTCCTCTGAAGAAAAAAAAAATGTTGCTTTCATTATATTTATTACAAACTGTAATTGTTTGATTTGTTCCTTAAGTATTGTCTCTCTGTACGACACACATGCATACATGGATCCAGCTCTACGTCGAAGAGCACATGGATTATACCTGCCTTGTCCACATTCTCCACTGTCTAGTAGGATGCCTGGAACATGGTAAACATTCGACACATGTGTTCTGAGTGTGTTAATGAAAGCTCTGGATCATAATACCCTGGAAAGATGAGAGGAGGTCATGTGTAAAAAGACCAGCACTAGTATTAGCCTTCTGTTTCTCCCTTTTCTTTCTCCCTCCCTCCCACCCTTCCTTCCTTCCTCTTCTCTCCCGCTTCCTCCTTTCCTCTATGAACTACTCATGCATTCATTCATACATTCAATAAATGTGCCAGGCTTCTCTGTAGGCACTGGAGATAAGATAGTGAACAAAAGAGAGAAAAGTCTCTACTGTCATGGAGTTTACCTTCTAACAAGGGAATGAATCATTCACTTTGCAGCTTTAGGGAGTCTTAAGCATGCAGTTATTAAGAAAAAGAGGTTTTGGTTCAAAGTCAGACACATTGGTGGGATTAAGCAGAGCCTGGAAGAAGGGAAGCCAATTGCCGTATGGCAGGGATGAGATATATGATGGCTTGGACATGAGTCACAGTGATGTAAGAGAGGAGAGGGTGCAGAAAGCAGTGGACAGGACACCCATGGGATCTGAGCCATCCAAGGGTAAGGGAGTGGGATGGATGAAAGTTTCCAGTCTTGTTAGCTCGCTGTGTTGCCATATAGAGAGGGAAGTTCGAAGGGGAAGCTGTAGTAGTTCATGGGGTTTAGAGTGTGGGATGAGTTAAGTCTAACTTTGAAAATGATGTCTTTGAAGAGACAGAAAGAAATCTAGGTGAAAATATTTCACTCTCGAAGTAACAATTTAGAGCCAAGTGAAAACCAAACTCCCTTCTTATGTATTATGAACCACTGTTTCATCATTTGAATAATGTAAAACATGATATTCTAAGGATCTGTCAAATTCCTTTAGGAAGCTGCTCCTTCACAACATAACCTGGTAGTTATCCTATTCCTACAGCTCCTGAAACACAGTACGCCCCTAAATAATTTTTGTGAATTAAATTAGTTAATAGCAAGCAAAATGTCATCAAGCCAATGAGAAAAGTGCACTTGGAGTCAGAAAGAGCTCAATTCAAATGCTTGCCCCTAAAACGGGTATGCTGCTGCTTCTAAGTCACGTCTGACTCTGTGCGACCCCATAGACGGCAGCCCACCAGGCTCCCCGTCCCTGGGATTCTCCAGGCAAGAACACTGGAGTGGGTTGCCATTTCCTTCTCCAATGCATGAAAGTGAAAAGTGAAAGTGAAGTTGCTCAGTCCTGTCCAACTCTTAGGGACCCCATGGACTGCAGCCCACCAGGCTCCTCAGTCCATGGGATTTTCCAGGCAAGAGTACTGGAGTGGGGTGCCATTGCCTTCTCTGGTATAGGCAATCTTATTTACAAAGCAGAAATAGACACACAGATGTAGAGAACAAATGTATGGCTACCAAGGGGGTAAAGAAGGTGGGAAGAAAGGGTAATTGGGAATGACACATATACACTATCAACCCTATACATAAAACAGATAACTAATGGGGACCTACTGTATAGCACAGGAACTCTATTCAGTATTTGGTGATGACCTAAATGGGAAGGAATTCCAAAAAAGAGGGGGTATGTGTATATGTATAGTTGATACAAAGTTCATATGGTCAAAGCTATGGTTTTTCCAGTAGTCATGTACAGATGTGAGAGTTGGACCATAAAGAAGCCTGAGCACCAAAGAATTGATGCTTTAAAAGTGTGGTGCTGGAGAAAACTTTTGAAGGTACCTTGGATGGCAAGGAGATCAAATCAATCAATCCTAAAGGAAATCAACCCTGAATATTCATCGGATGGACTGTTGCTGAAGGTGAAGCTCCAGTACTTTGGTCACCTGATGCAAGGAGCTGACTCATTGGAAAAGACCCTGATGCTTAGAGAGATTGGAGGCAAAAGGAGAAGGGGTCGCCAGAGCATGAGATGGTTAGATAGCATCGCTGACTCAATGGACATGAATTTGAGCAAACTCCAGGAGATAGTGGAGGACAGAGGAGCCTGGCTGTGCTACAGTCCATGGGGTGGCAAAGATTTGGACACAACTTAGTGACTGAACAACAACAGCTGATTCACTTTGCTGTACAGTAGAAACTATCACAACGTTTAAAGTGACTATACTCCAATAAAAATTAAAAGAAAATGCTTGCCCCTTTCCTGCCTCCACTGCTAGTTATATCACCATGGGCAGATTTTTGGCTTGCTTCTTAGTTGCCTAGTCTTTAAAATGGACCATCTACTATATCCTGCAGTATGCTAGAAGAGCATTCAGTTAAATTAAACGAATTCAAGTTTCCTGTCATCCCATAGACACAAAAACTAAAGCACTAACATTACTGAGTATTATTATTATCTTTAATACCACACCCTTTAGATTTTGCCATGGTTTCACCCTGTCACATTAGACATCTTCTCATTGCTGACATTCCGTCCAGGCGCTCCAGCTAGAAGCTGGTCTCTTTTGGCACGACCTCCTGCCACCCAGCTCTCCTAAAGCCTCCACAGGCCACTAAGCTCCTCTCCACATGGCTGGCTGGTCTGTCAGCTCAAATTGCCCAATTCAACTGACATCACCACAGCTTGCAAATTCCAAAATCACTGTTGAGTACTTTAGATTTGGTCATGTTTATGCCTGGCCTACAAACTGGTCCACTGTGTCCTTATTTACAGACAACTTGCAGCATGCAGTGTTTGAAGATGCTTCAGAGTCCAGCATTCAAAAATACTCTGGAGATAGATTTTCACAGCAATCAAAAAATAAATATGAAAACCAAGAAAGTGATATCTGTGCACTGTTTACTTCCAAAAGGTACTAAGAACACAGGGGTGCAGATAGAGCAGGATTAGTTACCATGTTCAAGGATATTAGTTCAGAAAGATAGATTCCTTCCATGGATGACCATCCTCCCTTGGTTGAGGCACTATCCTGGGTGGTATATAATTTACCTCAGAATGAAATAAAATTTTTCCAAAGTCTCATGCATTCTGCATGAATTGAGTAGAAGTGTTTCAGTAACCTTCAGTTTTCTACACTCTACAGTCCACCCCAAGCTATGGCAATTTCTAATGAGAAGGACATATTGGATCCTGTATATCTGTGTGTGTGTGTGTGTACACGTGCTGTATGGCAAGTACTATGGATTGAGTGTTTTTGGCCCCTACAATTTATATATTGTAGTCCTAATCTCCAGTGTGTGGATATTTGGAGGTGGGGCCTTAGGAAGGTAATTAGGTTTAGATGAGGTCACAAGGGTGGGGCCCCGAAGGTGGGATTAGTGTCCTTTATAAGAAAGGAAGAGACCACAACCTGCACTCTTTCTGCCAAGGGAGGACAAAACAAGGAGGTCATCTGCAAACCAGCAAGCAGACTCTCATCACACACCAAATTGGCTGGCACCTTGATCTTGGACTTTCTGCTTCCAGAGCTGGAAGCAATAAATGTTTGTTGCTTAAGTCGCCCAGTCTACTCAAGACAGCAAGTGAACATATCACAATCCTGAGAATACAGATAGGGGACAGGTTAGAAAGGAGAAGGGATGCCCCTGAGATGATGAGGAGGGCCAGCGGCCACCCCAGAGGAAGCCACCATAGGCCTGAGGAATTTGCTGTGGTCACCAACAGGGCACCCTGCCACACCGCACCAGGGCCTTGCCCTCATTTTCCGTAGTGAGTCAGACAGCAAGCGTCCTCTGACAGCACCAGCGCATTGCCCTGGGATCAGCATTTTAGGAGGGAGTAAGATTCACCCTCCCTTCCCCCAGAGGGAGATGGCTTTTTTCTCATCCTAAGGTTCCATGCAAACTCACAATGGTGACATTTGTTGAGCAGTGGCTTGAATAAAGGGCTCTCAGAGAGTAAGAGGGTAACACAGAGCCTGCGCGGGTCTGTCAGGGCGCCATGCCCCAGGAATGCCCAGGAAGGACCCGCAGCCTTCCAGAGAAGGAGAGAGTTAAGGATGTCCTCAACAGGGGAGCGGTACCACCAGGGCTTCTGCTGCTCAATCTTGTCAGCTCGATTTGACAGAACTGAAATGTGGTAAACAAAATATTGCCTAAAAGAGGCTTGTACAGAAATAAACCCTTCATTTGGTTCCAAACTATTTTTCTTAAATGCCAGGTAACCTTCAGTACTCCCCTTTCAAAACAAATAAACAAACAAAAATCAGAGAAAAGGATTTACCTCTTCCTACCCTACCCCCCCATTCACTACAGAATCAAGATGCTTTTAACAGTGGTTTGGGGGTTAATCCTTTCAATACTCCTTCAGTCTTGTAAATATAAACAAACAAAAAACCTCTGAATTTTAAATTGCTGTAGGTATCACTAAAAGACTGTCTTGGATTTTCTTTGTCTCTCTTTGCGGGTAACCATTATGTTCTTCGTGCTACGAACATTGCAACAAAAACCTAGTTGAGGGATTTATCTAGAAAGATTTTGGTGTTAGGAGTCTGAGCACTCCCTTGGCACCCTACACCAAATCATTTTGCCCGGTACTCAATTTTGTTTCTCTTACTTTAAGTCCAACTGCAGGAATTCTTCTGGAAAATCGACCAACGGACCAGTGACTTTTCCCCGACAAGACACCAGAATCCTGCAGGGTGCATCATCACTAAACAAAAAATGAACACATAAATCCAGTTCCTGCAAACATTCTATCATCTGAGGCTAACTAACTGCCTTTCTAACTAATCATCTAATCAACTAACTGCCTTTCATTCATCAAATTAAACATTTAAAGAATCACCTAATTCATTCTTATAATTAATGCAGGTTTATACCTTGAATGACTTCCGCAACAGCAGAAAAACCAGAGATCAATTTGATTGTGCAGCTGCGGACGCAGAGCTTCCTCCTTCACCCCAAACTTCCAGATCCTGTTAAAAGCCGGGTGTGGTTTTATGGGGGGAGGGGGAGAGCCGAGAGGAGACCAGAGAGAAGAGTGAGGGGGAACTTGGCAAGAAGAACTTCCCCGGAGTGCATTTGTGATGCCCAAGACCCGCGTTCGGCGCTTACAGTATGTGTGCAGAAGTTTCTTTCTACAGAGAAGCCTGCACATCGGAGCAAAATCTGGCTTTGGCGAGTTCTTAAGAACTCAGGGGCGCGCTAGTCTTCACGCAGGCGAACTGCTCACGAGAAAGCTGAGGCCCAGCTCGAAGTTGTGTAAAACTTCGAACAAACAGTGCGCGCGGGCCCGGGGAGGCTGGAGTCAATCTCGTCTAACGGTTTCCCTGTACCGCTACGAGCCCTCGGCGGGACAGCCGGGTGCAGTGACTCAGAGACCCCACCCTTCTCCCCCGGGCCTTCCTCAGCCGCCGCCTCGGAGCGCGCACCGTCCAAAGGGGACCCAGCCCGTTAGGTCCCTGAACAGTAATTCCCAAGACAAGAGGACTAAGAGAGACGGGGTCCGCATCGGATCCCCTTTCGAAGCAGGCTGTGCACACACTCCTGTGCGGGGCCCGAGCCCTGAGTCCAGAGCTGTGCGCGCCCCCACCTCGCGCTCCAGTCTCAGGCCCTCTTTGTTTCTTTCTCCACGCCTCCAGTTCTGCGGGATCCTGCACTCCCCCTCCTCCTGCTCCTTGGCCCGCGGGGCTCGGCACTCACTCTCTCCCAGTTAAGTGCAACCGAGTTGCGGCGCGCCCCTCCCACCCGCGCGCCTCCTCCTACATCTCTTTGGCGCGGAGCCCGGGACCCCTCTGGTCCAGTCCTGGCGGGTTCCCCCTCCACCACTGCGCGACCCCTCCTTTATCAGCACCCAGAGGTGAGCAGAGCTCGGGCCACCATCAGGAAAGCCCCTGAAAGTCCCAGCCCAGCTAAGAAGTAACGGGACTGTGCTCAGTCCCCGTTGGGGAAGATGGGGGAGGAGGACGGCTCCGGGGCGCCCCCGCCCCAACCCCCCGCCCAGCCTTCCCCATTGGCTGGCGCACTCCGTCGCCGAGATGGCAGTGGGAGGGAACCCTCTTACCTAACGCGGTTATAAAAACTGCGCCCCGCGCGGGGTCCTGTCCTCTGCCACTCTCGCTCCGGTGTCCCCGCGCCAGAGACGCAGCAGCGCTCCCTCTGCCCACACCCACCGCGCCCTCGCGCTCGCCTCTCCTTCCGGAGCCAGTCCGTGCTACCGCAGTCGCCCAGTCCACCACCACCCTCTGCAGCCATGTCCACCAGGTCCGTGTCCTCGTCCTCCTACCGCAGGATGTTCGGCGGCCCAGGCACCGCGAGTCGGCCGAGCTCCACCCGGAGCTACGTGACCACATCCACCCGCACCTACAGCCTGGGCAGCGCGCTGCGCCCCACCACCAGCCGCACCCTCTACACCTCGTCCCCGGGTGGCGTGTACGCCACGCGCTCCTCGGCCGTGCGCCTGCGGAGCGGCGTGCCCGGCGTGCGGCTGCTGCAGGACTCGGTGGACTTCTCGTTGGCCGACGCCATCAACACCGAGTTCAAGAACACCCGCACCAACGAGAAGGTGGAGCTGCAGGAGCTCAATGACCGCTTCGCCAACTACATCGACAAGGTGCGCTTCCTGGAGCAGCAGAACAAGATCCTGCTGGCTGAGCTCGAGCAGCTCAAGGGCCAGGGCAAGTCGCGCCTGGGGGACCTCTACGAGGAGGAGATGCGAGAGCTGCGCCGGCAGGTGGACCAGCTCACCAACGACAAAGCCCGCGTCGAGGTGGAGCGCGACAACCTGGCCGAAGACATCATGAGGCTCCGGGAGAAGTAAGGAGGCGCCCACGCGGGGCTGAGGGAGGGATGAAGTGGATACCGGAGCTGCCACGCCCTTGGGGATGTGGCCCGGGCGGCGGCTGCCGGGGGGACAGCGAGGGAGCAGGGTTGTGGCTTAAGCGGTACGGGCCCCGCCCTGAACCAGGATCTTTCAAGTTAGCATTTTCCCTCTACCCCTACTTATTGCCCAAGACCGCACGTTTCAAGTTGCAGACTTTTTAAAACTACCACTGTGTACTCTGCTGCTGCTGCTAAAGCCCTAGAAAAGGATGAACGCGGTTTCCCCAAACTTTGAGAAAAGTTTCCTGGCCCCCTCTGGCGGGCTGCCAGCCAACGGGCCTTGGAGGGAGCGAGACAAAGGGATTGTAGAGTCTCCTCCGCGGTGGGGTGGTGGCGGGCGTCTCGCAGGTCGGGGTGGCGGCAGTGATTGCTTTTCCACGCAGAGGCCAAGGTCCCGCTAAAACTTGCCTAGGACAGCAGGTCTAAGCCGCGGTCGCTGGTTGAGCGCGGAGGTGGCGCAGCAACTCTTGGGTCTCTGCGCTACGACTGGGTGTTTGGGTGTGGTCGCCCCGCCCCTGGCGGTTTCCCGGTTCCCCTGTGGTTAATCTGAAACTGTTTCAGGTTGCAGGAGGAGATGCTTCAGAGAGAGGAAGCCGAGAGCACTCTGCAGTCTTTCAGACAGGTTGGTAGATTCCGTTCCTACTCGAAGCCACCGGACGCCACCCGCCCAGCCAACCCACGGGCAATTCTAAAAGTTCCTTAACCCAAGTCTGAATCATACAAAACTTCACGTCTGCGCGCCAAGCCCCCTAGTGGCAGAGAGACCGCAGTTCTGGATAAAAGCCCTTGAATGATTAAACCGTTCCGTAGGACATGGTCTTTAAACATTTTTAAATTTGTTTCAAGATTCTTTTCCCAAGAAATGATTTTTTTTTTCCGTTTCGTGTTTGCAACACGTTGATATTTTGATTTTGAAGAGTTACAGTTTGATTTAGGTTGCGGTTTTGCCAAAGTTGACTACCTTTTATAAGGCCACAAAAAGCACAATTCTGCCCTGTAGTTTTAGATGTGAAATGGATGGGAGGATCGGAAACTTAGTGTAACTGAACTTCAGCCAGAAATTTTCTTTTCTTGCTGGCAAGTTCTGTTGTGGCCCCAAGGTTAGACAGAGTATTGCTATGCACAACTAATTTGTGATCTAATAAGGATGAAAAGGAGCCATCTGTCCCCTTGGCTGAAAGGTATTAATGGTTTCTATGGGCTTCACTATGGAATGTAGATACAGACATTCTGGCAAGTGTGGTGGCTCTGGTCAGAAAGAATAGGAGTCTTTGTATTCCTGGAGACGCTTTGCAACAGGCTACATTCTTATTGAATATGTAATGATGCAAGCACTGTTCTAATTGGACACAAGTATTTGCTAACATCCCGTTATCTAATATCTGGCCCAGACTCGAAGTACGTGATGTGAAAAGTTCTTAAAGCTGCAGTCCTACCTCACATTTGGAAAGGCCTTCCTTTTTTGAATCCTTGTATTCTTTATCATTTTCTCCATAAAGAATAAACCTAAAAATGAAGGATAGGATTTTAAGAAAAATGGTTTTCTTGCTCCAAAGATAGATGGCCTTTAAGGATTTTTAACTTAAAGTTGGATCCCAACTTTAGAACACTAGTTGCCAGCAGTTTTTTTCTCCTGAATACTCACTGGGACTGGCTCTAAAAGCTCCCTCAGGCAGATAGTCTAGAATACATTTTGAAGCAGAAATGCATTTATCAAACTAAACACAGAAATGTGTGGTTTATTTCAGTCATTGAGCATTTCTGATCATCATGTCTGTAATGTTTTCTTCCCCGGTAGTAGCTTCATATAAAATAATATTAGTATAAATTGTTCCTCCTATTTAGGGATTAAATAAAACCACTCATATTCTTTTCAAAGAAGTATAATAACACATAGAACTTTTGAAAATTGAGAATAGTAAATTATCTTTTGCAGTGATTAACAACAAGCAAAAATGATTTTTTCCCAAGACTGATCATTTTATTATCACCCCTTTCTCATTTACTTTTCCATGAAGGTGATAGAAACAGGTCTACATTTTAAGACTAACCTGAACTCCAAATATAACTGCTTACAAGATATGTGAAGTGAAAATCGCTCAGTCGTGTCTGACAGTCCATGGAATTCTCCAGGCCAGAATACTGGAGTGGGTAGCTTTCCCATCTCCAGGGGATCTTCCCAACCCAGGGATCGAACTCAGGTCTCCCGCACTGCAGGCAGACTCTTTACCAGCTGAGACGCTAGGGAAGTTGGCTTACAAGATAAGAGATATAAAAATCCTCAAGACATTCCCTGAGGGGAAATAAAATCTTTCCACCAGTTTACACATGGTGAAAACATAGGAGGAGACCAGAGCAATAAAAATTTTACATATAGTATGTGCATGTTGATTAGTCATTCTTAAACAGGCTAAAGAACTGAAATGACATAGTACTAAGTGAAAAAGATGTGGACACACCCTTGTGGGATGAGATAGGTGACTTTCAGGAGAAAAATCTACCAGAGAAAGCAAAGCAAATGCAGTTCAGGGTTACACTTCTTTTTCTTTATTTGGCTGAACTACATATTTGCCAGTGTACATCTTGAATTGTAGTAAAGATCTAGGCTTGTAACTTGAATGTCAGGTAAATTGCTCGGGATCCTGAGAAAAAATTTCAGAAGATTTGAGGAGACAAAAAGAGAGCTTAGGTATTATGTGCTGAAACTTCAGGAGCACAAATTTCTGTTCTGTGTTCTCATGTACACATGGAGGTGTGAAATCTGATCAGCTCCTGTTATTCTATCAATATTATTCCATGTTACCCCTGCCTCAAAAATTTTTAAAATTCTGTGACACTGATTTTCTAGATTTAAAAAAGTAATGAAAACTTCACTGATAACTATGAACTCAGTAATGATTGATTGCAGCCTGCTATGCTGGCATACAGTTATTTATTTTTAAATATTTATTGGTCACCTTGAGTACAACTCAATGGATCACAATTCAAGTTGGTTAATGAAGAGAAGAAAACTGTATATTGGAGCCCTGGGTGATTTACAAACTTATTTAAAGGTTATAAAATTTGTCAATGCCCTTTTCATAGTAAAGAGGCTAAGTTTGTCTGGTTCATTTAAAATGAACAAATAGGATAAGCCACAGACTTCATAGCATCTTCCTCCATGTCCTGTTTTTTTTTTTTTTTTTCCTTTTCAAAAGGATGTTGACAATGCCTCTTTGGCACGTCTTGACCTGGAGCGTAAAGTGGAATCCTTGCAAGAAGAGATTGCCTTTTTGAAGAAACTGCATGATGAGGTAAGAAGAGTCACTGTCTGTGAACAATTGTGGGTGAAGCTGCTCCCGTACTTGGCACAGCTGACCTTCTATCTTTCTTTCCTCAGGAAATCCAGGAGCTTCAGGCCCAGATTCAAGAACAGCATGTCCAAATCGATATGGATGTTTCCAAGCCTGACCTCACGGCTGCCCTGCGTGATGTCCGTCAGCAGTATGAGAGCGTGGCCGCCAAGAACCTTCAGGAGGCTGAGGAATGGTACAAGTCCAAGGTACAAACAAGATAGTGTGGCCAGAACAAATGGAAACCATTCTGTTTGCTGTACCTGTCTGTGGTTCCTAAGTACCTTTTAGCTCCCTAGTTTAGCTGGCTTTTCTTCTTGTTCAAGTTTTATGTCTTGCTGTACTTCGCACCTTCCCCCATCGTTTCCCACTGCCATCTGTCACCCTACTTCCAGGTAACCCCCAAACTATGCTCTTGACCTCCACCCTCTGCAAATGAGGGCAGCAGAGTGAATTTATGCTTGAAAATCTCAACATCCGCCTTCCACCTCATTTTCTCTGGTTATCAAAACAAATTTAAACATATCCTGGAAGATGTTGAGTTTGGAACTTTGAGTGTAAAATTTGATTGGCATCATACCTTATTTACTTATTTCTTTGTTCACCATCTTTAAGCTTTCTCATTTATCCAGGCCACGTAGAATCTTGGAGGATTTGTGGATGAGGCCCGTGGCTGACCCGGGTTTCTGCTTCCTCCCTGACAGTTTGCTGACCTCTCTGAAGCTGCTAACCGCAACAATGATGCCCTGCGCCAGGCCAAGCAGGAGTCAAATGAGTACCGCCGGCAGGTGCAGACTCTTACCTGCGAGGTGGATGCGCTCAAAGGGACTGTGAGTATCGTACTTCCTGAACAGAAGCCAGATCACCAGCTTGTAGCCATTCAGGTGGCCAATCTGAGGGTGCTCTTGGAAGAAAACTTTGTTCAAAGGGAGAAAAATTGGCATTTTAATCCCAAGAAAATAATTAGTTCAGATTCATTCAAAAAGAACTTGGAGATCCCAAGGTTTTAATTTACCTATATTATTGTTTCCACTAGGAAGGAACCTGGTACATTATTTTCCACCAAAAGTTGGAGTTTTTCCCATTTGCTACGAGGGGAAATGATTGCAGATAGTTTGGAATGGTTGGGATTGTTGTTGTTTAGAAACTCAGTTGTTTTCAACTCATGGTGACTCCGTTTGGCCTTTTCCAAGCAAGAACACTGGATTGGGTTGCCATGTCCTTTGCCACAGGATCTTCCCAACCCAGGGATCGAACCTGAGTCGTCTGCATTGGCAAGCGGATTCTTTACCGCTGAGGTTGGGGGAATAGCTGTTTTTGTTTGTTTCTGGGAAATAACACCAGCCACCTTTCTCATCTTTCCTGCAGAACGAGTCTCTGGAACGCCAGATGCGTGAAATGGAAGAGAACTTCTCTGTGGAAGCTGCTAACTACCAAGACACTATTGGCCGCCTGCAGGATGAGATTCAGAACATGAAGGAAGAGATGGCTCGTCACCTGCGCGAATACCAAGACCTGCTGAATGTCAAGATGGCGCTCGACATCGAGATCGCCACCTACAGGAAGCTGCTGGAAGGAGAGGAGAGCAGGTAGGGAACAGGGCTCCTGTGAGTGAATTCCAGCTGCCCTGCGCTGGTACACGCACCATTCATTTCATATTCAGAACTTCAAGGTAGCTCCTGACCACTTTTTACAGATGAGAAATCTTCAATTCAGAGAGACTGAGTTCCTTGTTCTAGTTAATCACCCGAACTGGGGTCTGAACCTGCAGTTGATTCTGTGAAAACCAGTAGTCATGCTACAGTACTTCCAGTCCCTTGTAGGAAACGCTCGGAGTAAAATATTTAAATGTACTAATGGGACCAATCATGGGTTAATTCTTCTAAAGCAAATCCGTCACCAATGAATTATAAGCATAAATTTTCTTAATTGATGAAAATAACTATATAAATTTGTTTCTCATTGTTTATGAAAAATGTGACTGTTTTTCTTTTTATAGGATTTCTCTGCCTCTTCCAAACTTTTCTTCCCTGAACCTGAGGGGTAAGCATTTGATTATCCATTATGAAAATTTTTATTCATTTATTTATTTAGTTGACTAATCTCTGTGGAATGTAGGATCTTAGTTCCCCGACCAGGGATTGAACTTGGGCCTCCTGCAGTGGAAGCATGGAGTCCTAACCATTGGGAATTCCCTATGAAACATTTTAGCAGCTTGTAGCCATTCTGCTTATAAAACACTCATTTTTAAAATTGAAAAATACCATAAAGGGAAAATTCTCTAGGAGAGCCATAATTTTCAAACAAATACTGTTTTATATTCTGTACTTCCAGTTAAATTGAAACTCCATTTTTCTTCCTCCTGATGGAATAAATGTTAAAACAGTCCATCCCATCCTGATATCTCAGTAACATTAGCCCCTGGGCTTGAAAACTGGTGATAATCTTTTAGAATTATTTTGGGAATAGTGCCTTAAACAATCATGAACAAAAAACCTAATTTTTGGACAAAATTGTTTCTTTTTAAAAATTTCATTTTTACTCATTTTGGACCTATTTTCTTTATTCAGAAACCAATCTGGATTCACTCCCTCTGGTTGACACTCACTCAAAAAGGACACTTCTGATTAAGACGGTGGAAACCAGAGATGGACAGGTTGGTATCTTTAAATCAAAAAGAAATAATCTTAGGCCAGCATTGATAAGCCTTTAAATCCATAAATCTGTGTCAGATACAGCTAGCTAATTTGGGAGGTTTCAGTTTCAATCATGTCTCCTAAAAGGAGCATAGTACTTCTTCCAGCCAGTACCCACATCCAACTAATTATTTGGCTCCTAGCTGCCAAGGTGAGATAATAGTCTGCCTTTGTCCAAAATTAGTGATTTACTTTGGTGCTTAATTTGAAATAGGAGTACTGTTTCCTTACGTTATTTCCTAAACTAGATTCATGAGACTAGGTCATGATTTCATATCGACTATGTCAATATTAGGAATGTTTTGATCCTGCACATAGGGCCTTCCCTGGACACTCCTAGGCCTTGTCACGGTGTGATACAAAGACATGGCGTATGGCTAAGTAGTTTCTCATTACCTCTCTGTGCCAGGAAAGACAAGGTCAAATGTATTGTAATCTTCAAGTAATCTTCCCTTGCACATCAAATGTACTTATTATACAGTTTAGTATTCTTTAATTGTAAGTTTTGCTGCTGACAATTATTACGGCATTCTTCACACACATAGTATTTTTAAGTCATAGCATCCTATTGCATACATATTTTGCCTATAGGTGAAGAGCATCTTACATATGTCTCTCTCCCCACTCTGTGAGCCTTTTCATAAAGAACCAATGTAATCTTCCAATTTTCACCATAAATGATATCCATATCCTAGGATTTTTCTTTGACAGGCTTAATGGGATCATTTCTTCATTAGTATGTAGTATTGTATTTGAGTTGAGTTCTATTTTTCTTAACAGGTTATCAACGAAACTTCCCAGCATCACGATGATCTGGAATAAAAACTGCACATACTTCGTGCAGCAAAATACTACCAGCAAGAAGGAAAAAAAAAATCCATATCTTAAAGAAACAGCTTTCAAGTGCCTTTCTGCAGTTTTTTCAGGAGCGCAAGATAGATTTGGAATAGGAATAAGCCCTAGTTCTTGAACCAACACCCGTAAAAGATTTAGAAAAAAGTTTACAACATAATCTAGTTTACCGAAGACGCCTTGTGCTAGAATACTTTTTAAAAAGTATTTTTGAATACCATTAAAACTGCTTTTTTCCATCAAGTATCTGACCAACTTGTTTCTGCTTCAATAAATCTTTGGAAAACTCTGGTGGTATCTTACTTATTTGATAATATCTAAATAATTCACTAAATTTCATGAGAATATTTATGTTTTGGTTAAGTATTTTTTGGTCAAGTATTGGACCAAGTATTTATTGGTCAAACTGCCACAAAATCAAGGTTAGGTTAACTTGAGAAATTCAACTTTATGCTTGAAACTGAGTTTTAAATTTGGTCATTTTAGGTAGATCTTGCTTCTTTGCAATTCAGTTGCTTTTTAAACTTACAAATAGATGTTATAAAATAACTCGCAATGACACTAGGTCTTTTCATAAAATGAGTTCAGCCAGGTCCATATCCATGTGTGAGTCCAGTTCTAACAAACAGACATCCCAAAACGAAAACCTGACTAAAATGAAAACTGCGTTCTGGTATGTGCAGCGTGAGTGGCACAAACTCTACTATGGGGGTTAAAGTGTAGACAACAGCCAGGATGTAAGGGCTGCATCTTCCATTAGCAGCATAGAAATGGAACAAATTCATTTAGTTTCAACACTAGAAACTACCCAGGCTTTCTGTGTGTATATCTATATGTGATGCCTAAATGTATATATCTGCATGCATGCGTGAGCTCAGTCACGTCCGACTCTTTGTGACCCCCATGGGCTATAGCCCTCCAGGCTCCTTTGTCCATGGGATTTCCCAGGGAAGAATACTGGAGTGGACGGCCATTTCCTACTCCAGAGGATCTTCCTGACCCAGGGATGGAACTATGTCTCCTTGCATTGGCTAGAAGATTCTTTCCCACTGAGTTACCTGGGAAGCCCAAATGTATTAATATAACACATATCTACTTACAGATATGTTTAAAGACTTGTGCTTGAGGAACTGATGTTAGACACACAATAAAGGAAAATTCTTACCTGTTCCTTGGGTGATAAAATTAACAAGTGGTAGAATGATGCTGATCTCTGATCAGCTTTCAAAATCTGGGACAATGAGCATGAAGTGCTTTGGTCGTGAAAAGCTTCCTATAGGTCACACAATGTGAGCAGAGTTTAGGAAGAGGGATAAAGTTAGATAAATAAAACGGTGGGTTTGGCCTGGAGGCAATATGAGTTCTAATGGCCCATTGTGTGTTCTGGAGGAAAATTTCCTCTCAACAAGAAGTTCCTAGACTTCTTTAAGTCCCAATTTCCTGTATTACTGTGATTATCTCTTCTCCAGGAATGCTGTAATAGGCATTCCTTATAATTTATTTTTTTTTGGCCACTCAGCATGAGGGATCTTAATTCCTCAACCAGGAATGGAACTCACGCCCCCTGCAGAAGTGCAGAGTCGTAACTACTGGTCTATCAGGGAAGTACCTCCTTGTAATTTTTAAGTGCTTACATCTATCTCTCTATAGAGTTGATGGAGGAGAAAGTAAGATGGTTTACACTTTGTTTACTCAAATGTCAGGCACTGTGCTAAGTAACATTAGCTGTGATTTTCATCATTTTTTTATGGTGGGTACTGCGTGAGTAAACAAAGAATTGGCCTGGGAAGTGACCCCTAGTCAAGTTGCTTTACATCCTAGTCTGCGTGGGATGGTCTTGGTTTATGCTTACTGATTAATAATGCCCCCTTTTCAGGCTCACAAGTGTACTAATTTGAACAATAGATTCCACCTATTGGTCATCCTACCCTTAGCATAATATCACAGGAAAAGGTATTACTGCTGTGATTCCTGGAGTGGTCCTGCACCCCATACCTCACCCTACCCCCATATTTGAACAACTGACATATGTATCACCAGAGGAAATATCCAGGTGCTTGGACCCTGAAGAAACTTTATTTGATTTTTTGTTCTGTAGCTATTTTCATCACATCCCTCTCAGCCTCCTAGCCATATTTTTCCTGTCTCATCATTTGTACCCTACCTTTGGCTTATGAGGATCATGCAGGGAAGACACCAGGCCCACACTGGTTTCCTTCAAGCATATAACTTTCATATTAACAAATAAATAAAGCTTAGTTTCCCTTGTGTCCCCCCCCCACCCCTGGGGAAAAGGAACCAAGATGACAAGTTCTGCCAAGTATCTTGAGACTAGTGGGCTCCCCATCCTCAAAATTCCCTTACAGCTCTTTCTAAAAATCACCTCCCTGAAACTGAAAAAGATGAGCTCATCTCCCTTATCTCCAACTGTCAGAAACCAGCCTTTCGTGGAAAAGAAAAACCAAAAAACCCCAGGGCCCACCTTATAGGAATTCAAATCTATGTAAGTCTTTTTACTTTTTATCATTAGTCCTACTGTTAGCGTTGTCCTTACTTTCCACTTTGAAAAACTAATAAAAAGAAAGGATGTTCTCACCACGTACAATGAAACAAAGATGAATGCTTGGTTCTTTAATGCATAACATTAGATTAAAGGAGGTTAAAAAAAAATAGTAGGGGATAGGGAGAAGAGAATGATGCATAAAGTGTGAAGTCTCCAGAAAGTGACCAAGGGGATGGTGCAGTCTGTAGAAATAATGTGAAAATTAAGTCTTTCTGAGGTTTCTCACCATCGTGACAGATGGAAGAGGTGGCTGGAGACTGAGACAAACGGTGTGACTCAGTTACAGCAAGTCTGATGTGAGCCCCACCTCCCCATGACCAGCCTCTGACAAAGGAGCTAGGAGACAATCTCATTCCAAAGGCTGTGGGACTGAGGGGGAGGTGGGTGTGAGGTGAGGGGGAGGGGCAGGGGGACAGTAGCTTCCCCTGGTTTCTTTCTGAAGAAAACAAGGTTGAAGCAGACACTTTGCCCCAAAGAAGGCTCTCACTCCAACCTGCCAGGCTTCAGCTGAAAAAAGGGTCTCCATATATCTGCTGGGGCGGGGCATAACAAAGTACCACAGAATGGGCGGCTTCAACTACACAAATGAATTTTCACACAGTTCTGCAGGCTGGACATCCAAAGTCAAGCTACCAGCAGTGTTGGTTTCTTCTGAGAACTCTCCCCTTAGATTATCTCTTCTTATAAGGAAACCAATCATAATGGATTAGGAACCACCTGTAGGACCTCATTTTATCAGAATCACCTCTTTAAAGACACTATTTCCAAATACAGGCACATTCTGAGTTAATGGGGGATTAAGACACCAACCTAAGAACAGCAGAAGGGGTTGGGGGTGGGGTACCTGGGGACAAAGACACAAATTCAGCCTTTAACAGGGTCACTGTTAAACATTGGGAGACCATTCTCCTTGTCTGTATTTGAAATAGGTCTGTGATGGAGGTCTGCAAAAGGCCCTAAGTTTGCAAAGTCACTGATGGTGAATATACTGCTTAAAGATTTGTGGCCACATGTGACTGATCAATGTCTCTGTTTTTTTTTTTTTTTAAACACCCCCTAATGGTAGAGAACAATTCAAGATAAATGCTCTGGAGACTTGCTCCACACAGTTATCTTATAAGGCGAGTATTTCTTTTAGGGCACAGTAGAAGGTGAGCAGACAACCATGGAAGGCTCTGGGGGAGTCAACAGAATCTAATAGGCTCCTCTCAGATGAAGATTCTCTTCAGTCCAAGAAGACTAGTCTAAAGCTACAGACTCATAGGAAGTTCAAGTTCCCTGTATGTGTCAGGCGCTCACTGGGTGTTGGCTGGACAATCACAAAGTCAGCTCCCTTATTGAGTTAATAGTCTACCCATTAACTGGAGAAGAACAGAGCTATGTACTGAATGGTCATGTCCCTTCCTCAAATTCATATGCTGAAATCCTAACCCCCAGTGTGATGGCTTTAGGAGGTGGGGCCTTTGGAAGGTGATTAATTAATTGTGGGAAGTAATTCATGAATGGAGCCCTCTTGAATTAGATTAGTACCGTTATAAAAAGACACAGAGAGCTTGCTTTCCCTTTATTCTGTGTTCCACCCTGTGAGGATACAAAAAGAAGCCCTATAGAGCAGGGGTCCCCAAGCTCTGGTCTGTGGACAAGTGCCAGGCCTGTTAGGAACCAGGCTGTATGTCAGGAAGTGAGCAGCAAGTGAGCAAGCAAAGCTTCACCTGTGTTTACAGCCACTCCCCATTACGGCCTCCTCTCAGACCAGTGGTGGCATCAGATTCTCATAAGAGGGATCTAGGTTGCATGCTCCTTATTATGAGTATCATCCCAAATCCATCCCTGCCCCTCCCCTCGACCCCAGATCCATGAAAAAATTGTCTTCCTTGAAACTGGTCCCTGGTGCCAAAAAGTTGAGGACTGCTGATCTAGAGGAAGCAGGTTCTCATCAAACACCAGATCTGCCGGTGCCTTGATCTTGGACTTCCAGCCTTCAGAACTGTGAGGAGTAAATTTCTGTTGTTTAAGTCCCCAGTCCATGGTATTATGCTATAGCAGTCTGAACTGACTAAAGCAAACAGGGGATGTTGTTATGAGGTGTTGGATGCATTTTACTTCACAGATGTTGTAAAGCGGCTACACAGGTCACTTAACATCCACTCAGCTCTCCTTAGGCTGACCTAACCAGGAGAAGGGTCTTGTTCTGTCCTTGGCATTCAGACTGTGGCTTCTAGTCTTTGATGTTGCTCTTAACTTGACATGGGCCCCTGTCTCTCCAGAATATGAAACTTCTATTTTCCTTTATCGCATTAATTGAAAATTATATCATTTATTTGGCTGTATCGGATCTTAGCTGTGGCATGCAGGAGCTTCACTGCATCATGTGGGATCTTTCATTGCAGCACACGGACTCTCTGGTTGTGGCAGGTGAGCTCAGTAGTTGCTCTGCAGCATGTGGGATATTAGTCACCCAGGCAGGCATCAAACATGCATCCCCTATGCTGCAAAGCAGATTATTGACAACTGGACCACCAGGGAAGCCCTAATTGTAATTACACTATTTCGTAATGTTGGTTTAAAGGTCTTTGTCTGCTAATGTCAATATGTGAATCACGTATTATTTTGTTTATAGGGTCTGTTTTCTCTTTGGGTTTTTGTTTTGGGTTTTTGATTATTTTAACATGCCTCATTATTTTTTACTGGATACTGAAGATTTTAAATCATGCTTGTTTAGGCTCTAGACAATATTTTCATTCTCTAAAAACGAAGAGAAGTCTTCTTTTCATAGGCAAAGAGAGTACTTGCATGTCATCTTGATCCTGGTAAGACTTGGTTTTAACTTTTGTTAGTCCTCGACTATTTTAACCCCATCATCTTAGTGCTGGTCCTCATCTCTCAGGTGTGATCCTTAGCCTCAGGATGGGGCATTTCTGGATCTCAGCTACAGCCTGCATGTGTTTCCCAAAGCCCTTCCACTTTGGCAGAAACATAGTTTCTCCAGAACTATGCAGGTGTTGAAATTTATGCCCAGCTTTTAGTTTCCCTGCTGCTATTTTCTGCTGGGTTTCTTGAAATTTCACCCTGAACATATACAGCTTTGGAGGTGGCCAACAATTTGAATGTTTCTCTGTCAACCTAGCCCAGAAAGAATACCATTTTATGTTTGCGGTATCTCCCTCATTTTGACATTGCCTTCATGGGAAAAACCAAGTGAATGTGGGTTTCACCTTGGAATCTTTGTTTCTCCCAAGGGATATAGCCATTAAACTCCATTCTTGACTGTATTGGTTGACCTCAAAACATTTACACAGTTGCTTGCATGGATGAGTGTGTATATATGTTTACTCCAGCTATTACAGTCATTTTCATGGAGAAGATGGGTACTCAGCTATCAGCTGCCACTGGGAATGATACAATTATAAAACTCAGCAGCTCAGAACAATAATTCATTTTGCTGTGGGTTGACCAGGCTCAGCTGGGGAGCCTGCAACTACTGTCAGGTGGTATCGAAGGCTGGGGTAATCTGAAGCCCTAATTGGACTTGACATAGAATATGACTTCTTCATTCTTAAGTCTCTTCCTTCAGTGTTCCATGGCCTCTTTCATTTTCCATATATCGTCTCATAATCCATGATTTAGGCTTCTAACAGCATGGTCTGAGGATAGAAATACTTTTTACTGTGTGACTCACTGCTAAGAGCCAGGACACACAAATGTCCAGGTTTGATAAGAAATACGTCTGTAAATAACACAGCATAATTTCCACTGCATTCCATCAGTCAAATTAGTCACAGAGACCACCCAAATTCAAGGGTGGAGAAATAGACTCCACCTCTCAAGGTGAGACTGGCAAGGTCATATTAGAGAACAGCATGTGGAATGAGAGAATGTTGTAGCCATCTTTGGAAAATACAGATTGCCATAGAGTTTGAAATCAAAAGTCCCAATCAAAACTGACTTAAGATGTTAAAGAAAATCTGAATAATCTTTCTTAAAAGAAAACATTAAGAACAGATTCCCAGCAGTTGAATTCCACCAAACGTGTAATGGATACATTCCAAATCATCACAAACACTTCAAATCATAAAAATAAGAGAAACTTTTCTAACTATTTATATGAATACAGCACAATCTTAATCCCCAAACTAGACAAAGGCCCAGTAGAGACTACTGGTCAACATTATTCATGGATAGAGATGTAAATATCCTCACAAAACATCAGCAAACCCAATTTGTGTCGGCTGACGTTCTCTGAACAACCAAAGATGGAATTAGGTGTGCAAGAGCTTTATTCTGACGGATAAATAGGGAGACATAGAAAGAGATATGTGAGCTTTTAGGTTGCAACATAGGCATGACAATAGTGAAAGGAAAGAGAAGGATGGAATAGTAGGAGCAGTCTCGGATGCAGTGCAGATTTAAGAAAGTTTTAGGAGAGCCTAGGGAAGGTCCACAAGTCAGTCGGGGCTGCTTAGAGGAGTCCCTGTCCCACAAGAATGGATCAGTGCTAGTATCTTTACCGTGTTCAGTCATTGGTTTGGGAGCAGTCCAGGGGAAGTGTGTCCTTGACTCAAATGTGGTGGTGAATCCAGAAGGATGATAGTGGGGCTATCAGTCAATTATGTTCCTTGAACCAGGAAATGGAAGTGATGTGTTTTCCTTGTTGTTATTCAGTTGCTAAGTCATGTCTGACTCTTTGCCACCCCATGGGACTGCAGCACATGAGGCTCCTCTGTCCTCCACTATCTCCTGAAGCTTGCTCAAATTATTCTCCATTGAGTCAGTGATGCTATTTTATACAAATCGGGCAATATATTCTAAAAACATATTTATGTATTCTAAACCTATAAAAATAATAAATGTTGAATACAGCTCAGAGATTATTTTAATATTAAAAATTGATTAACAGAGTTTAACATTTTAACATATTAAAGGAGAAAATCATAAGATCCACTTAATAGATTAAAAAAAAATCCATAAAGGTCAACCTCTAATTATTATAAAAACTTTTACAAAAATAAGATTGTACAGGCTGTTTCTTATCTCAATATGAGATAGCTATTAGAAACCAAGAGTAAGCATAAAAAACAATGGTGAAATAATATAATTATTCTTCTTTTTAAGATCAAGAAAAACAAAGATACCTCTATCCCTGCTCCTATCCAATACTGTACTATAGGGAAAAAGAGAGACATAGTAATAGAAAAAGAGATGAAACTGTCATTAATTGCAAACAATATTATTGCTTATTTAGAAAACTCCAAACTATTTACAGACAAATTATGTGCAAAGGAAAGCAATGGGCTGAGAAGAAATAAGATTCTCTCTGAGATAAGATAAACACTGCATTAGAAAGATATGTCTTACCAGATGGGGTATAGTAAAATATAATGGTGTAGTACCGGTGTGAAGATGGACATCAAGAGACTATAATGGAGTATCCCAAATAAACCCATGGATCTCATCCTCTCCTTCCCTCCATGAGATCCACGGGATTATTTGGGATGCTCTATTATATTCTCTTGATGTCTGTCTCCACTAGGATTGACATATATACACTGTGTGTGTGCGTGCGCATGCTCAGTCATGTCCGATTCTTTGCAACCCCACGGACTGTAGCCCACCAGGCTCCTCTGTCCATGGGATTCTCCAGACAATAATACTGACACGGTTGCCCTGCTCTTCTCCAGGAGATCTTCCTGACTCAGGGATTGAACCCATGTCTCTTATGCCTCCTGCATTGGCAGGCAGTTCTTTACCACTAGCACCATCAGCTGATTCACATTGTTGTACAGCAGAAACCAATGTAATATTGTAAAGTAATTAGACTCCAATTAAAAAAAAACATGGATCTTAGTTTGGGCTGCTATAACAAAATATCATAAACTGAGGGTGTTAACAAACATTTATGCCACAGTTCTGGAGGCTGAGAAGTTCGAGATCAAGAACTGGTTCTGGTGAGAGCACAATTCCTGGTTTGCAGATGACCATCTTCTTCCTGAATCCTCATATGGCACAGAGAGAGGGAAAGAGAGGAAGGGAGGGAGGGAGGGAGGGAGGAGAGAAGGAAATTGGGAGCTATTTCTCTGATCTCTTCATACAAGGGCACTAGTCCCATTGTTAGAATTCCATTCTTATGACCTCATCTAACCCTAATTAGTTCCAAAGGCCCCTCCAAATATTTCACATTGGGGTTTAGGGGTTTCAGATTTTGAGGAGACATGAACATTCAGTTCATAACAAGTGCATGGATATTCGCTTTATGACAGAGTGAGCATTATTCTAACATACATTAATTGGAAAATCATCTTGAAAAGGACCCTTAAAGGGGAGATGCACCATTGTATACACAAAGCTTTTTCCTAAGCCTTTCTGTAATGAGACCCAATCTTGTCTTTCAGTCACTGTCTTCTTGAACTTGAAGCAATGTACACTTGCTTGAGGAAAAGAGAGGATAACTGGATGGTTTTAATGTCCCTTTATGATTTATCAAAGATTTGACACTTCACAAATTCCATACCTAATAGTTCACTATCTATAAACAAATTTTTTAAAATTTAATTTTTACATTGGGATACAGTTGATTTACAATGCTGTGTGTTTCAGATATACAGCAAAGTGATTCAGTTATACATATAACCCAGTGGTTGAACCCAGGTCTCCCACATTGTAGGTAGATTCTTTACCAGCTGAGCCACCAGGGAAGCCTGTTATACATATACATGTATCCATTCTTTTTCCAGATTGTTTTCCCATTTAGGTTATTACAGAGTATTGAGTAGAGTTCCCTGAAGTAGGTCCCTGTCGATTATTTATGTTATATATAGTAATGTGTATATATTACTCCCAATCTCCTTATTTATCCACCCTTTCATAACGATAAGCTTGCTTTTGAAATCTGTGAGTCTGTTTTGTAAGCAAGTTCATTTGTATTATTTTAGATTCGACATACATGTGATACCATATGATATCTTTCTCTGTCTGACATTCTTCACTTAGTATGATAATCTCCAGGTCCATCCATGTTGGCTGCAAATGGCATTGCTTCATTCATTTTATGGCTGAGTAATATTCCACTTTGTATATGTATGGCATCTATTTTATTCATTCCTCTGCCAATGGACATTTAGGTTGCTTCTATGACATGGCTATTGTAAATAATGCTGCTGTGAACACTGGGGTGCATGAATCTTTTGAATGAAATGAATTTTATATTATATAGTCTAAAGTAAAATCTAGAAAGCCTGTACTATGCTTGAGAATCTCAAAAGGCTTTCTCTTCCCATTTATTGCCTGTTTTTCCCCAGCACAACAAATTCCATCTTTCAACTCCAATTAAATATGGATAATATTTAATTATCCTGCATTATATATGGACAATATTAAATATCCTGATAATATTTAATTATCCATATTCCAATTAAATATGGATAATTTTAAATTATTGTTTTGCAGTCCATGGGGTCACAAAGAATCGGATACGACTTTGACCGTGTGGATCGCAATAAACTGTGGAAAATTCTGAAAGAGATGGGAATACCAGACCACCTTACCTGCCTCCTGAGAAATCTGTATGCAGGTAAGAAGCAACAGTTAGAACCAGACATGGAACAACAGACTGGTTCCAAATTGGGAAAGGAATACATCAAGGCTATATGTTGTCACCCTGCTTATTTAACTTATATGCAGAGTTCAGTTTAGTTCAGTCGCTCAGTCGTGTCCGATTCTTTGCAACCCCATGAATCAAAGCACGCCAGGCCTCCCTGTCCATCACCAACTCCCAGAGTTCACTCAGACTCATGTCCATCGAGTCAGTGATGCCATCCAGCCATCTCATCCTCTGTCGTCCCCTTCTCCTCCTGCCCCCAATCCCTCCCAGCATCAGAGTCTTTTCCAATGAGTCAACTCTTCGCATGAGGTGGCCAAAGTACTGGAGTTTCAGCTTTAGCATCATTCATTCCAAAGAAATCCCAGGGCTGATCTCCTTCACAATGGACTGGTTGGATCTCCTTGCAGTCCAAGGGACTCTCAAGAGTCTTCTCCAACACCACAGTTCAAAGGCATCAATTCTTTGGCACTCAGACTTCTTCACAGTCCAACTCTCACATCCATACATGACCACAGGAAAAACCATAGCCTTGACTAGACGAACCTTTGTTGGCAAAGTAATGTCTCTGCTTTTGAATATGCTATCTAGGTTGGTCATAACTTTCCTTTCAAAGAGTAAGCGTCTTTTAATTTCATGGCTGCAGTCACCATCTGCAGTGATTTTGGAGCCCAAGAAAATAAAGTCTGACACTGTTTCCACTGTTTCCCCATCTATTTCCCATGAAGTGATGGGACTGGACGCCATGATCTTCGTTTTCTGAATGTTGAGCTTTAAGCCAACTTTTTCACTCTCCTCTTTCACTTTCATCAAGAGGCCTTTTAGTTCCTCTTCACTTTCTGCCATAAGGGTGGTCATCCGCATATCTGAGGCTATTGATATTTCTCCCGGCAATCTTGATTCCAGCTTGTGTTTCTTCCAGTCCAGCGTTTCTCATGATGTACTCTGCATATAAGTTAAATAAACAGGGTGACAATATACAGCCTTGACAAACTCCTTTTCCTATTTGGAACCAGTCTGTTGTTTCATGTCCAGTTCTAACTGTTGCTTCCTGACCTGCATCCAAATTTCTCAAGAGGCAGATCAGGTGGTCTGGTATTCCCATCTCTTTCAGAATTTCCCACAGTTTATTGTGATCCACACAGTCAAAGGCTTTGGCATAGTCAATAAAGCAGAAATAGATGTTTTTCTGGAACTCTTTGCTTTTTCCATGATCCAGCGGATATTGGCAATTTGATCTCTGTTTCCTCTTCCTTTTCTAAAACCAGCTTGAACATCAGGAAGTTCACGGTTCACATATTGCTGAAGCCTGGCTTGGAGAATTTTGAGCATTACTTTACTAGCGTGTGAGATGAGTGCAATTGTGCGGTAGTTTGAGCATTCTTTGGCATTGCCTTTCTTTGGGATTGGAATGAAAACTGACCTTTTCCAGTCCTGTGGCCACTGCTGAGTTTTCCAAATTTGCTGGCATATTGAGTGCAGCACTTTCACAGCATCATCTTTCAGAATTTGAAATAGCTCAACTGGAATTCCATCACCTCCACTAGCTTTGTTCGTAGTGATGCTTTCTAAGGCCCACTTGACTCCACATTCCAGGATGTCTGGCTCTAGGTCAGTGATCACACCATCGTGATTATCTTGGTCGTGAAGATCTTTTTTATACAGTTCTGTGTATTCTTGCCGTCTCTTCTTAATATCTTCTGCTTCTGTTAGGTCCATACCATTTCTGTCCTTTATTGTGCCCATCTTTGCATGAAATGTTCCCTTCGTATCTCTAATTTTCTTGAAGAGATCTCTAGTCTTTCCCATTCTGTTCCTTTCCTCTATTTCTTTGCATTGATCGCTGAAGAAGGCTTTCTTATCTCTTCTTGCTATTCTTTGGAACTCTGCATTCAGATGCTTATATCTTTTCTTTGCTCCTTTGCTTTTCACTTCTCTTCTTTTCATAGCTATTTGTAAGGCCTCCCCAGACAGCATCATGCCAAATGCCAGGCTGGATGAAGCACAAGCTGGAATCAAGATTGCCGGGAGAAATATCAACAACCTCAGACATGCAAATGACACTACCCTTATGGCAGAAAGTGAAGAAGAACTAAAGAGCCTCTTGATGAAAGTGAAAGAGGAGAGTGAAAAAGTTGGCTTAAACCTCAACATCCAGAACACTAAGATTATGGCATCTGGTCCCATCACTTCATGGCAAATAAATGGGGAAACAATGGAAGCAGTGAGAGACTTTATTTTTGGGGGCTCCAAAATCACTGCAGATGGTGATTGCAGCCATGAAATTAAAAGACGTCCGCTCCTTGGAAGAAAAGCTATGAGCAACCTAGATAGCATATTAAAAAGCAGGGACATTACTTTGCCAACACAGGTCCATCTAGTCAAGGCTATAGTTTTTCCAGTAGTCAGGTATGGATGTGAGAGTTGAACTATAAAGTAAGCTGAGTGCCGAAGAACTGATGGTTTTGAACTTTGGTGTTGGAGAAGACTCTTGAGAGTCCCTTGGACTGCAAGGAGATCCAACCAGTCGATCTTAAAGGAAATCAGTCCTGAATATTCATTGGAAGGACTGATTCTGGAGCTGAAACTCCAATACTTTGGCCACCTGATGCGAAGAACTGACTCACTGGAAAAGACCCTGATGCTGGGAACGATTGAAGGCAGCAGGAGAATGGGACAACAGAGGATGAAATGGACATGAGTTTGAGAAAGTTCTGGGAGTTGGTGATGAACAGGGAAGCCTGGCATGCTGCAGTCCATGGGATTGCAAAGAGTCGGACACAACTGAGTAACTGAATTGACTGATGGATAATATGGACCACAGGCTTCCCAGGGCACAGTGGTAAAGAACCCACCTGTCAGTGCAGGAGACACAGAGGACACAGCTTCAATTCCTGGGTTGAGAAGATCCCCTGGAGTAGGAAATGGCAACGTGCTCCAGTATTATTGCCTGAGAAATTCCACGAACAGAGGTGCCTGGCAGCCTACGGTCCATGAAGTCATAAAGAGTCAGACACATCTGAGCAACTAAGGACACACATTTTAGCACATCTACACAGTTTAGGGTTATGGGTAGAGTAAGATCATTGAATGTGCTCCTCACCATCTCCAGACAATCACTCTTTCCCTCTGTGGTTCTTTGGTCATAAAGTGGTTTATGGGAGAACTAAATATGGAGAGCAATTGGACTGCAAGGAGATACAACCAGTCCATTCTGAAGGAGATCAGCCCTGGGATTTCTTTGGAAGGAATGATGCTAAAGCTGAAACTCCAGTACTTTGGCCACCTCATGCAAAGAGTTGACTCACTGGAAAAGACTCTGATGCTGGGAGGGATTGGGGGCAGGAGGAGAAGGGGACAACAGAGGATGAGATGGCTGGATGGCATCACTGACTCGATGGACATGAGTCTGAGTGAACTCCGGGAGTTGGTGATGGACAGGGAGGCCTGGCATGCTGCGATTCATGGGGTCGCAAAGAGTGGACACGACTGAGCTACTGAACGGAACCGAACTGAAATATGGAGAGAGAGGTTGATTGCCCCCAGGTGGTAGATTGGGTGAACTGTCTATGAAACTATGCAATCAGCTCCAGGCAGAATATATTTCAAAATGTTTCTCCCTCTGGGGTTTGGCAAAAACAGGCAATTTTTTGTTCCAACTGCCATGTCCTTCAGCAAATCCCTCCTGCTGTTCTGAGCAGTCACCTTTCAAGCCCTTTCAAGCCCACAAGTGACTGAGTTCTTTTGCTTCAAACTGACAGAGCATAGCTGAAGCAGAATGTTATCCAGGCAGTGCCAGTTTGTTCTGGTCAACAATTTGATGTACTCAGACCTATGCCTGGCTTTCAGTACATTTCTTGGCTGACCATGAAGTCCTCTTGACAGTACCGTGTTGATGAGATTTTATGGTATCCGATAAAATCAGCAACAAGATTTTGCAGTGGGAACAACCGTCTAAAATGGTTGATCAGAAAAAAAATCTGAGGTGATCTATTCCAAAACAACTCTGTGTTAACATTATTTGGTGAATGGACTTTCTTTTAAATAACCTCTGTAAGTAAATTTTGAGTTCATAAAATTGGAGCCCACCAAAATGACACAAAGTTGAATTTCAAATACTGTGTGTGTGTGTGTGTGTAAGTTCTAAAAAATGTTATAAGTATGTTCCTGCCAAGGATGGACTATTGTCTTCAGGCCAAAGCTTAAGAAGATAAAGTATAGCATCCAACCAGCTGCCCAGAGGAGAGAGAAGTATGCATTTTTCAAAATAAACAACTTTTTAAATTGAAGTACGGTTGATTTACAATGTTGTGGGACTGCAAACACACACTAGTTTGATCTCACACTAGTTTGTGAGATCAAAATAGTCAATCCTAAAGTGCTTTATCCAGCACGATACATGAAACTGGGGCTGCTACTTGGCTGAGCACGCTATAGTCTTCAGTCATTTTCCTGGATCCTGTGAGTTTCTGCAAGGCTCATACTGGAGAATTAAATTGGGACGTGATAGACACCACGACCCTAGCATTCTTTTGGTTTCAAGTGGTGGCATGAATCTTTGCCATCCCTCTGAGATATGAAATTGTTTGTGACTTAATATCTTGGCTGGGAAAATGGAGAGGAGGTTATTTTCACTTGGCCTTTCCTAACCATGATAGCTGTCACTTCTCAGGCCACAGTTCAACTGCCGTGGATGTCCATTTTGATGACATACTCAGGGGTCAGGAAAATGACCAGTGGGTGAGTCTGTAGACCTAGTGGGCCCACTGTGAGCTGGATTTTATCCAGGACTCTATTTGTCTCCTGGACCCCATAATCCTTCATTCCAGCAAGGAGGCCATGAAACTGCTTCAGACCTCGGTACCATTGTCAATTCATGCCCTGTGTCCAAAAGCCCTCAAAAAATCAGGTTATTCCTCTTTCTCAGAGTATAGTCACTTAAGTAAATGACTAGAGGTCCTTTTAGAGGAAAGACTTGGGGATAATTTCAGGAATTATTGCTGAAGCATCTCAGGGTTCTTTCTCTAGGGCCCCAACCACCTTTAGAGTCAATGTGTTCTAGATCTGAACACTGGCTCAAATCAGAATTGAGCAAGATATCAAAACATTTTAATGGGGGATTTCTCTGGTGGTTCAGGGTTAAGACCTTGTCTTCCAATGCAGGGGTGTGGGTTTGATCCCTGGTCAGGGAACTAAGTTCCCACATGCTTTGAGGCCAAAATACCAAAATATAAAACAGAAGCAATATTGCAACAAATTCAATAAAGACTTTAAAAACTGTCCACATCAAAAAAACCTTAAAGACATTTTAATGGGTGATCTGCCTTTTCTTCCTCCATTGTTGCCTTCTTTGAGTTGGAGAAATTAAGAAGCATCTTTGTTGGGTAACTGTCTGTTTTGCTCATAAGGAAGCCAGGGTCTATTAACCATCTCCACCATTTCCTGTGGGTCAAATCTCTTTAGTTTCCCTTCCAACCTTGCCAGCCATGATGGTAACTGTGGCTTCATAGCTACTAATGGTTACAGGACCCTTCATGTCCACATCCTTAGGTCTGTTAACAAACCTAGCTCTTGTGTCTGCCTCATGGAGCCCTGGCCTGCAAATTTCATCTTACCACCTGTTTTCTCTGACCACTCCTGGTCCCAACTTTGTCTGTTCAGGTCTTCCAAGGAGTAGAAGCCAAAAAAGGAATGGATATGCAAAAGATTTATTGGATGAAATACCTATGAAGGACACAGGGAGCTAGAGAAGTAGGGAGGGAGAACCTTCAAACTACAAAGCAGATCTGGCATCTGTGAAAGGAGAAAGAGAAGGAAGAATTGAGTAAGAAGAGCCTTTGATTACAGTGCTGCTCTAAGAAAAATTTTGGCCAGGCTAATGAGGAGTCTTGAGCAAAAGTTATCTTTTAGAGAAGTACTGCATCCAACAAATGGTCCTATTCCAGCACACGTGTTATGCTCAGTCATTGTCTGGGAATGGCCTAAAGGTAGCACTGACTGAAAATGAATGGAGACTCCAAAGTAGACCTCAAAAAGTGACAGATGGAGACAATCAACTATGTTCCACAGTAGGTTTTCTTGAGGGGAGTTTTGAACCATCATGGTCACCTCACCGAGGACCACACAATAATTCTTGTTAAAGAATATTTCCTTGGATGCAACCTAACCTGCAAAGATGCTCTAACTCTCCAAAGAGAAGAAACTATCCCATTATTAGACAGAGCAGTGTCTGCCCCTCTTTCATTCTCTTCTTTTTCAGACTATGTCCTGGTTTTGTGTGCATGTGAGTAAAGAAATCCATTACTTACTTATCAACATTTTTGTTGTTGTTGTTTTGGGGAGGTGGAGGGGAGCCACCTTGCATGGCCTGTGGGATCTTAAGTTCCCTGACCAGGGATCAAACTCGAGCCCTTGGCAGTAGAAGCACTGAGTCCTAACCACTAGACCGTCAGGAAAGGCCACAGGAATTATTGCTGAAGCATCTTTCTCTAGGGTTCTTAAGGCCATTAAGAACCTTAATAGCCTCTCTTTAGCTTCATGAAGGCCCTGCTAAAGTTTTTAAATGATCATTTTCCTTTAAGATCACTTCCTTGAAGAGACTTTCTTCTTCACTTTCTGTTCCTTTTCCTTATTTTCTCCACTACACTTTTCACTGTCTATAATGTTATTATATATTGTGCATTTGTTGATCCATTTTCTGTGTCCCCTGTGCTGTGCTTAGTCACTCAGTCATGTCCAACTCTTTGTGACCCTATGGACCATAGCCCACCAGGCTCCTCAGTTCATGGGGATTCTCCAGGCAAGACTACTGGAGTGGGTTGTCATGCCCTCCTCCAGGGGCTCTTCCCCACCCAGGGATTGAACCCAGGTCCCTTGCATTGCAGGCAGATTCTTTACCATCTGAGCCACCAGGGAATAATGTTATCGTATATTTGTGTGCTTGTTGATCTGTTTTCTCCATCCCCTATTTGAATGTAAATTCCATGGCAGACGGGATCCCTTTTTCCTTGTTCACTACCATATGTTTAATACCCAGCACACACTTGCCTGACACACAGTATACGTTTGATATATGGTGATTAAATGAGTATATCAAATCTTAGGCAGGTCAACTATCCCAGAAATCTCTAAAACTAATCCCTAGAGTAGGGGGTGAAGTTAGAGCAAAGATGTTTTTCTAGTTGGATTTTGGAGATCTCACAATAACCCTATTAACTAGGCTTATCATCCCCATTTTGCAGATGAGTAAACTGAGGTTTACAGAAAAGTTAAGTAATGCAAAGCTATCCAGCCAGTAAGTTATAAAGCTGGGACTTTAATCCATATCCAAAGCTTATGCTCTCAGATGGCAGCCTGGATGGGAGGGGAGTTTGGGGGAGAATGGATACATGTGTATCTGTGGCTGAGTCCCTTTGCTGCCACCTGAAATTATCACAACATTGTTAATTGACTATATTCCAATAAAAAATAAAATGCTAAAACAACAAAAAACAAAGTGTGTGCTCTCAACCACTATTGAATACTAAGAACAACAACAAAACCCCAAAACCTAGCTTATAAATACATGAGTTCTGAAAAATACTAAACTAGCTCCATTTCCAAACTTCTTGAAGAGAGTAACTCTCACCATCCATCTATATAATTGCTATATAGATCAGACATCATGAAGTAACCCTAAAGTGCTTCAAAATTTGCCAGCTAACAGCTGATCATGTCCTCTTTTGCAATGTGAACTAAAATGCTTGCTAATTAGGCTTCTGAAGGGCTTAAATGTTCCACACAGAATATGGGAAATCCAGAGAACCATTAAGTCCTTACCTGGTGCCAAACTGAATGCTATAGTGTATTTTCCTGGTATTTTAACTTGTCTAGCACCTAATGACTCAGAAAGTGTTACTCTTATTTAATCCCTCTCAGGATTTCTTTTTTTTTTCTTACCAAGAAGCTACTAATAACCTCCCTTGTTAGCGAAGTTAGTCTCTTCAGATACCTGTCAAATGATTTTCTGTGGCTAATCTAAAGCAAAAGTAAAAAAAGGAGCCAAATCATTTTGGAAAGCAGACAAGAAAACGCCCTCAGCTGGGAAGTGTTTAATTGTTAGTAGCACACCTACTGCTGGCAGGAGAAGCCACACAACGCAAACACCAGCGTCTAAAATCAAATGCACATCTACTTAAATTCCAGCCTTCTGTTCACCTGATAAATTATTCAGCCTTCTTACACATTTAATAAAGTTCTGAAACAGGTCCCAGAAAACATCTGCATATAAAATATAATTTGAGAAATAAATAAAACCTTGGTAGGAGGCAACGGTCTTACCCGAGGTAACTCTGATGAAAGTACTTAGAGTGAGCTGTCTGTCCTGCTGATTTCTGAGTCACTTTTTTCAAGGGGAGTTCTTTTTGGCTTGGCATTGAACATGACAGTAGCTGATTAATTCCTGGAGAGTGGAGTGGGTTTGATTGACAAGCCAGAAGCTCGATTAAATCTAGCTTTAGTATCCTCAAATGTTTTTTCCCAACCTTGGCACAGGAAGAGCTCCTTGGGATAAAACCCTTTATTTGAATTTTTTCCATAAAAAGACGTGTGTGTGTAAGAGAAAGAGACAGAGAGACAGAGACAGAGAAAACTGCTTCTGGGTCATTAACACCTTTGAAGATACCAGGCTAAGAAGACTGCTGTGAGTGAAAATGTAAAAACAAGCAAACAAACAACAATAACAAAACTCATTCATTGATGACAGAATGGTAAGGCAAAAACCCAAATGGCCATTGTGGTGTCCAAAGAAATACTGACATCTACTGGTAGATCTAGAAATCATAGGGCTTGTCCAAGGGCCACATTGAGCTATATGGAAATGGAGGGATGGATACATATCCACTGGACACAGAACTATTTAAGTAAAAGATGAATTTATTATGACCATTAAAAACATTTCTGAATTTTCCTATTATTTATTATAGTCCTCTTATCTACCAGATAGATAGAACCCTTATACTTGAAACATTAAGGAAGAGAACAGCAGAGTCAAGGCAAGTGTAAAATGAACCGAATTCCTTTCTATCTTTTTATGACCGGAAAACATGCCTTTTCAAACAGTACTTCAAAAAGTAGCAAGAACAATGGAAAATAATATTGCTCAGCCGGAAGATATATCTGTGTTCAAATCCAAGGTACCTCTATTTGGCTTTGTAGTTTCTATGAAGTTACTTAATCTCTCTGAATCTCAATCTTCCCAGATAAAAAGAGGATTAAGAACACCTGCCTGGGATGACAATGAGAGGCAGTGGACACAAAATGCCTTGCTCACAGTAAATACTCAATAATGGACTTGCTATCATATGTTAAGAACAGGAAACTTTCTAGGGCTATTTGGTTCTTGATTGACCAAGCTACAATTTGGGAGAGTGCTTCTCAAACTTTAACTGGCATACAAGTTATCAGGAAATCTTGTTGAAATGAAGCTTCTCATTCAATCGATTAGAAACGCGGCCTGGGATACTGAATTTCTAGCCAGCTCCCAGGTGATGCTGCTGCTGGTCCAGCGCTATAGAGTAGCGAGGATCTGTGGGGTCTACCGCCCTCTGGTGGTCAGGAGTTTTGAGATGGCCTCTATTGATTGCCTTCCTCTCCAAGCAATCTCTTTTTTTTAATTGAAGTATAGGGACTTCCCTAGCTGTCCAGTGGTTGAGACATCACCTTCCAGTTCAGGGGGTGAGAGTTCTATCCCTCCTCAGGAAGCTAGGATCCCATATGCCTTGCCGTCAAAAAAACAAAACAAAACAAAACATAAAAAACCTCAGAAATGATATTGTAACAAATTCAATAAAGACTTTCAAAATGGTCCACATCAAAAAAAAAAAAAAAAACTGAAAGAAAAATTGAAGTATAGTTGATTTACAATAATTTCAGGTATACAGCAAAGTGATTCAGTATTTCTGCAGATTATATTCCATTACAGGCTATTACAAGATAATGGGTATAATTCCCTGTGCTATACAGTATATCCTTGTTGCTTATCTATTTCATATACAGTAATTTGTATCCGTTAATCTCATATCCTTGATTTGTCCCTCCCCTCTTCCTCTTTTCTTCGGTAATCATAAGTTTGTTTTCTATGTCTGTGGGTCTATTTCTGTTTTAAACATACATTCAGTTGTATTGTTTTTTAGGTTCCACATATAAGTGACATCATATGATGGATAATTGTCTTTCTCTGACATTGCACTATGTATAGTATTCTCTAAGTTCATCTGCACTGCGCTCTTTTTTATGGCAGAGTAATAGTCCATTGTATAAATACATCACATCTTCTTAATCTAATCATCTGTTGATGGGCACTTGGGTTGTTTCTGTGTCTTGGATATTGTAAATAATGCTGCTGTGAACACTGGGGTACATGTATCTCTTTAAACTAGTGTTTTCATTTTTTTCTGGATATATACTCAGGAGTGGACTTGCTGGATCTTATGGTAGCTCTGTTTTCAGTTTTTCGAGCAACCTTCATACTATTTTCCATAGGGACTGCACCAGTTTACATTCCCACCAACAGTGTATGAGGGTTCCCCTTCTCCATATCCTCTCCGATATTTATTTGTGTTCTTCTTGATGACAGCTATTCTGACCAGTGTGAGGTGATAGCCCACTGTTGTTTTGGTCTGCATTTCTCTAGTAATTAGCGATGGTGAGTATCTTTTCATGGGCCTGTTACCCATCTGTATGTCTCCTTCAGAAAAATGTCTATTCAAGTCTTCTGCCGATTTTTTGATTGGGTTGTTTTTTTTATTGAGTTGTATGAGCTGTTTATATATTTTGGATGTTAACCCTGGTCGGTTGCATCATTTACAAATATTTTCTCCCATTCTGTAGGTTGTCCTTTTGTTTTATTGATGGTTTCCTTTGCCATGCCAAATCTCTTTAGTTCAAATGAGTCCAATTTGTTTATTTCCGCTTTTTTTTCTTTTGCCTTAGGAGACCAGTCCAAGAAAATATTGCTACAATTTATGTCAAAGACTGTCCTGCCTATGTTCTCTTTGAGGAGTTTTATTGTTTTAGGTCTTACATTTAGGCCTTTAAACTATTTTGAGTTTATCTTCCTTTAGGGTGTGAGAAAATTTTTAGATAAGGGTAAATATCTCTGAAAATTTCATTCTTTCCAATACGTGGACGAAGAGTGCACAAAAATGTTCTGAATGAAGATGAATTTGGCTGATGTAGAAAAAGTGAAATCTTCATTCTCACACCTTTCTAGTTTATGGATTTCACTTCTCATAAGAGAGACGAGGCATTTGATTCTGATCAAATTACCCCCATAAGAGAGGTGTGACAAATTAAAGCCCAGCAGTTAATTTGTTCTGTTGTAATTCTGGGCTTCTGCAGAACCTGGCCACAGTGAGTGATTCAGATCATGGGCCTTGGAGTCACAGGGGAGCTCACCTGACCACCATCTGCAAGGTCTTGATGAAGTTCCTAAACCTGTCTAAGCCCTTGTTTTCTCAGAGTATACTACAAAAGTTAAATGTTATAATACAGATAAAGCCTTAGCATATATACTGCTTGAAAAATGATACTGTTATTATTGTTTTAATGACAAAATAGCACAGCTGTCATTTCTCTTTGTTTTATAATTATAGTGCTGCCACTTTGGAGAAAGAACAGGCAATGGGATATCACAGAATGAGGTTTTGGAGAAAGCAAGATTTCGGTTTAAAATCTCAGTTCTACCTCCAGCTGGGATAACTTCCAGCACCATTATATAACATCCCTGGGTATCAGGGTCCAACTGAACAACAAGGAAATTACAGCTTACTTGGGTGGTCTGAGGATTAGAGATGTTAGTAGAGCCGACACAAAAAGCCCTTAAAATTATTCGTTACTACTGTCAATGGTAAAAACACTGTATTCTGAATCAGAAGACTTGGGTTTTAGAACTCATTTTTCTGACTTCTCTACCTCCATACACAGCATTTTAGGCAAATCAAATAATATCCTTGGGCTAGTAAATTATAAATGGAGACAGGAATTATGGCCCTATCTGTTGGTCACAGGGTAACTGTGTGAGCCAGGCTTTCAAAAATTATTATTATAACCAGTTAATTAACCTAACCAATTAAACTGCATTTTAGTCACATGCCATTTTTAAAAGCATACAGCAAGTTTTCCTACGTATTATCACAATTATTTCGTACAGCAATATCGTAAGGATGGCTATATTTGCACTTTTCATGGACAGAGGAACAGAGGGTCAGAAAGATTAAGTAACTTGTTTAAGACCGTGGAGTTGGCAAAATAAATAAACTCAGGTGTCCTGACTCTGAAATTCTATTAATAATAGAGATTTATGAGGCAAAAGGTACTATTTAAGTGAGCTCATGAAAAGGTTTCATGTTTTCACCACTAAAATAGCAACCTAACATTGGACGGTTGTGGCTTGGTCACCATGACCAATTGATAAAGGCATTGTTGGTGGCCTTGAATGACATGGGTTCAACTCCTGGCACTGCTACTTCCTGGAAAGTGATGGTGGGCAAGTCACCCTCTGTCAGAACTTCACTTGAACTGTAAAAGGAAGACTCTGAACTGGATAATATCTACGCTTTTCTTTTATTTCTAATTGGTCATAGGGTAGCAGCCACTGCCAGAGGAATGGAGATAAGATGAAATGTGAGCATATATTATAGTCGCCATTGTAGATCAGCTTGTCCTTAAATTCTGGGGACACATGCCATCCAAAGAGTCGTCCAACAGCCACATTACCCTTCTACTAGCATACTTTTTCTTAGATTTTATTTTTATTTTTTGGCTGTGCCATGTGGCATGTGGGATCTTAGTTCCCTGATCAAGGATAGAAATGCTGCAGTGAAAGGATGCAGTCTTAACCACTGGACCACCAAGTAAGTTCCTATCCTCCCTTTTAGGAAATCTCCCATAGTATGGAAATCTTTCTCCTGAAGCCTACATGACCAGGCCTTTCCTCTTTCTATAGCAAAGCAGTCAGGGAACCAAGACTCTCCTTGACTGTCAGGATCTCAGTGATGATTAGGAAAACAGAGAGATGGCCAGAGTTCATAGCCATGGCCTCATCACCAATCAGTCAGTTTAGTTCAGTTGCTCAGTCATGTCCAAGACCCCAGTGTGACCTGTTGTATGGTTCCTACTGCCTAGCTTTCTCACGCTTCTGTGCTTCTTGGCTGTTTTCCAAGCTAGGTCCTCCAGCTCTGCTCTCATCCCAGTAAGTTCCCTTCAGGTTGAAGACAACCAGACTTAAATTCTGCTGCTTAGCACTAACTGCAGGAGAGATTAATATCCTTTTTACATTTTTTTCTTTGCTAAAGCCACTGCCAAGACTCTTGTGATGAGCCGAGCAAACACAATTCACACCAATGTTCCTAACTGTGCAATATACAAGAGGAACTATGCAGAAAATGCTAAAGAATTAAAAAGTAGTTATCTTTTCTTTAAAAATTTTAGTTTGAATACCACTTCACCTTCTGTGAATCAAGCATTCACATCCTTCTAAAAATATACTGCCGCACTAATAAACAAAAATCTGTTCGATAAGATAAATCGATGGACTTGACTGGCACCTTACAAGACAGTGAGCATGGCTGAAGAGGGCTATGTGCTTTGCAAATTTAGAACTGCATTCCCTAAATGTCAAGTGTTTATTACCTGGAAAAAACAAAGGGAAAACAATTCTACGTTTGAAACATATTTTGCAGTTTCCTTGATGAGACATTTTAAGGACCATTGGTTGTCTAAATAGAAATTGTATTTTAGAGAAGGGAAGACTATGAAAGATTGTTCTATGGTTTAAGATTATACCCTGTACCTTGCAATAAAGCTATAAACTCAAGCAGGCATGCTGTGCTGTTTGCCCCCCACCCGCTTGTTCTCTCCCTTCAAGCCTTGTTCTTCACTTTGAAGACAAAGGCGTATGAAAATATTTAGCACACAGCCAGTCTCAATAAGGTCTTTTTTTTTTCCCAGTGAGATCTTAATAGATACGGTTTCCTTACTGCTCCTCTTTTCCTTAACAAGGAACGGCAATGCTATGACTGTTATCTGAGAGTTAAAGTTCATCTCTAAATTTCATGGACTCTGAATTTCATGAATTTGGCATATCATATACTGTGGTTCCTAGAAATGGAATTTATCAGAAGGAATGATCATTTTGAAAAGAAATTCTGCTCAAGGTTTTCAAGATGGATAATAAGATTTTTTAAAAAAGGTTAGTTTTCTATCTCTAGCAAACTAGCCAGATTTTCGTCTTCATCTGATTTCTTTTCCATTCTTTCCGCCTTAATAGAGGACTCTAGCAGGTATAAATATCTAACTGCCTAGGGGTCAGCTTTAGAGCTTTCAGGCCTCAGGGAAGTTCAGTTCGTGTCTCACAGGATGGTTTATGACACGAACTATTCAAGGAACCCTTTCCTTGAATGGTTCTTTCATTTTTACTTGTGTTCTGCAAAGTCTGAAGCATAGCCAGGTTCAGAGCTGCTGTTTCCTAGAAATTGATGACAAGATATTAACTCTGAGATAAGCTTTCACAAGTTAAAAATACCAAGGAGAATCATTTCCCATGGATGGATCCTTTGTTATAAGGACACTTCTAGATAAGTAAACAATCCTTGTAGAAAAAGAAAGCTGTTTGAACTGGCTTCCCTTGACCTCACTTTTGTAGACTGCAGAGTTGATTTCAGAACAATTACCTCTCTCTCAATCTTTAAAACTTTTCCTATGTCTGTGCCTGCCACTAGGAGCTGGAGAATCTTAGATGAATCACCAATCAGTCGATTATTACACAGCTATATGTGAGGAACAGCAGAGTAGGGCAGGAAATTTATAACGGTGACACATCTTTTTGAAAACTGTACAGTTCACCATTACTGGCAAAGTGTGCATGTATCACAACAATTAAGGTGATACCTCTTAAGACAAGAGACAATCTAGTGGCAGGAGACAGAGAGTCCCTTTAATGGGACCATCTAGCACAAAAGGGCATGGCATGATGATACAAGCAGGCTGCCTTCCTAAAGAGGAAATGCTTCACCACTCCACCAGGAGAAATGCAGATTCTTGAAGCAGGAGAATGGAAATCAGACAACTTGTGAAGAGCCTCAGTCTCCAATGGTAAACCAAGTTCTAGTGGCTTCATTAGCTATGGAACCCTATACAAAGGTCACAGGTACAAGACCTTGTACCAAGGCCACAGATGAGGAATCCTGTACCAAGGTCATCTCTGGAACTGAGTCCCAGAGCAACCACTGCCATGAGCCCTCTGTTCTATACTGGCCAACTCCCTGACCCCGTATTAGGTAAAAATACCCACCCTATGACCCTACTGCACCCTAACCAATCACCTAATGCCACCCTTCCAGCAGGAATTTTCTTTGTCTTGAGGCTACAAAAATTGGCTACTAACCCACGAAAGGGTCAGCTCTCCCCAAGGTTGGTCTGCTGTTCTAACAATGTCTCCAGCTCTAATAAACTCTGTTCTCCTCTCATTCTGCCTCATGCCTGGACATTCTTTTCCAACCTGTGCACAGACCACGACATTGGCTTTGTGCCTGATTTGCTAATGTGGTCGTTTCATACAGCAAATCGTGTCCTATACTTCTACATCAAACTCATCTCTCGGGTGGCTTGTTGGCTCTCCTCCGGACAGCTTTTCTGTGGTTTAAAGAATTTAGGATCTTTTGGAGGACCTCTAGGATGAAGACTTCTGGTTGTTGGATTATGAGGAGAGATGAAACAGAACCCTCTTGTATGAGATAGCAGTGCTCCTTTGGAGAAAAGGCTACTAGAAAGCTAAAGCTTTAGACCCAAGTCAACAGTGATTAACACCAATGATGTTGCAGGCAATTTCTAGTAGACATCTTAAACACTCAACACTGGTCCTGGTTCTGCCATCCATCATCTGTGGGGTTGTTGTGGAGGACACTGAACCTCACCTAGGGGCAGTTTCCCCTTCTGCAAGATAGGAAAAACCACCCCAGTGGGCTGACTAAGGTGATAATGTATTTTTATAGCTTTACTTTTCTTTTTCTTTATTAATTTATTTTAATTGGAGGCTAATTACTTTACAGTATTGTAGTGGTTTTTGCCGTACATTGACATGAATAGCTTTAATTTCAAAGTGACCAATTAATTAATTTTTGGCTGTGCTGGGTCTTCATTGCTGTGCACGGGCTTTCTCCAGTTGTGGCAAGCAGGCCTCTTCTTCGTTGTGGCGTGTGGGCTTCTAACTGTGGTGGCTTCTCTCGTGGAGCACAGGCTCTAGGCCCGTGGACTCAGTAGTTGTCAGTGGTGGTGACAACTCAGTAGTGGTGCGTGCGCTTAGCTGCCCCAAGGCATGTGAAATCTTCCCAGACCAGGGATCAAACCCAAGTTCGCTGCATTGGCAGGTGGATTCTCGACCACTGACTACAGGGAATTCCGGAGGTGATACATATTAATACATAAAATTACCAAAAGAATAACATTCCACACCCCATTAATGTCTTATTATTGATGATCAGTAAATCAGAAAGAAAAGACTGATTTATGACCCCCTGAAGAGTGAAAACTCACAGAAGGAAATGACCGAGGAAGAGGGATTTAAATAATCCAGGACGGAGAGATTTGCCAGCGCAAGCAAACTTTTCTGTCCCTTTCAAGTTCCATGTGATTGTGGTACATAAAACATCCCAGAAATGATATAAAATCCATTTAGCTGAGGGGATGGCTAGGGTCGGCAGTTCTTTCCTGTCAAATGCACATGGGAAAGCTGGACAGCCCCATTTCCAATCAGATCCCGCTGCTGCTCTATTATCTGGATAATTAAAGGTATTTTATAGCATAACACTCCTGATACAAAAAAAAAAATGAAGCAGGCATGTTTTACTATGATGGTGCAGGGCTTAAGGTATGAGTGAAAAAATATCAATGGGCTGAGTTTTTCTTTCTTCAAGAAGAGCTCCATTTTAACCTAAGAAATAAAAACCATTTTACCATGATACAACCTGCAGTTAGCATATCAAGAACTCCATAAAAATATTCAATATTTTGAGAACATCTTAAAGTCTACTGCATAATAAACCACACTGCCAGAAGATTAAATCCAAATGATAGCATTATAAGTAGGAAAACTGGCTCAGTCAAAACACTATTTCCTGTCTCCAAACCCTCTAATTGCTCCCTCAAACCTGAGGGCCATTTGATTTACAAGTGAAATGAATTTCTAAGTTTGGAAGAGATGATCTTCACAGTTTTTTGGACTCTTTATTTTGCAAATGGAGAAAGTCCAGTTTATTGACAGGACTCAAATCCCCACTTTATTTTGATGCTCCCCAAAGAAGCTGAATCAGAAAAACTCCAAGTAAAATAACAATGTAATCTTCTTTTATTTAGACATATAAAGATTTGGGTCTTCCCTGGTAGCTCAGAAGGTAAAGAAGTACAGGAGACCCCTGTTCAATCCCTGGGTTGGGAAGATCCCCTGGAGAAGGGAATGGCTCCCCACTCCAGTATTCTGACCTGGAGAATCCCGTGGACAGAGGAGCCTGGTGGGCTACAGTCCATGGGGCTACAAAGAGTTGGACACAACTGAGAGACTAACACTTCACTCATAAGCATTTTACACCTTATCGTAAGAAAAGAGAATTTTAATTTTGTTCTTTAAAATTCATCCTGTGTTCTCCAACTTAACATTTAAATCCTATTAGTTTTAGCAGAGGCAAACTATTATATACAGGATGGATAAACAACAAGGTCCTATTGTATAGCACAGGGAACTATATTCAATATTCTATAATAAAACATGATGGAAAATTAAAAAAAATAAATCCTATTAGTCTTAGATTATTTACTTTCAAATCTGAGGTCTTACCCAATGATTGGTCTAAACATAAGACAATCATTCTATATTTATCTCTGTCTTTTTGTTGATTCTTGCTCCTTACAGCTGTCTGGAGCTGTAGATATGAAAGTCTCGGGATGATGAGTATCTCAAATTTGGAGGTAAACTAACACTAGATATGGCTGTGAAATAATTTTTTCACTTCCACACACTTGGCCCTGGAACACACCATTCCTCTCACAGAACCCCAGAATGTCTATTACTTTCAACATGTCAAAGTTATACAGTCCATTAACATTCTTGTACTTTATTTCAAATCGTCTCAAAAGAACTTTAAAAATGTGAAAGGTTGTCCTATTTCTCTCTTATAAAACAGACAGGATCACAATACTCCTAAAACACTAATCTTATGATAGATTCCATTTTTATATATTTGTTTCCTGTTAAAGAGAGAAAAATGAAGCATAGTGATGGTTACTTGGAAGTTTGTGAAAATTATTTTTCAGGACTTTTATCTCCAAGAGTTATATTAATGCCCTCAGACATGTTACTTACTTTCTCTTTACACCAGATTTTTGGGTAAATTAAGGAATATGTTGTAGTTATTGTTTGCTTTTCCCTAAAGAAGAATAATTACCCAAACCTCATGGGCTCTCCTATGAAAATAAAGACAATATAAAATGTATTTGAATTGATAAAGAAAAATGAATAAAAATGAGATGAAACATAAAGCAAGCAAATGAAAGCTTCATTGAGACATCACATATATAGTCTACTCCAATCTTGTTTTATTAGCATCTGAAATTTGATATGCACATTAATATCCAGTAAACAGTTCTCTGTGACTGTAGAAAGATGCTCAAAAATAAAAATATTTGACTCAAAGACTTAAAGCTGTAGGAAGATAGCTTAGCTGTGCTGGGTGTTCATTGCTGCATGCAGGCCTTCTCTAGTTTCAGTGAGCTACTCTCTAGAGACATGGCAGAGTAGAAGGATGTGTGCTCATCTTCTCCTGCAAGAACTCCAAAATTACAACTCACTGCTGAACAACTATCAACAGGAGAATGTTGGATTCCATCAAAAAAAGATGCCCCACGTCCAAGGGCAAAAGAGAAGCCCCAGCAAGATGGTAGGAGGGGAAAAATAGCATTTATAATCAAACCCAATACCTGCCAGAGACTCTTAGAGGGCTCAAACAAACCTTGTGTGCACCAGGACCCAGAGACCCAACAAAGACTGAGCCAGAACTGGGTTTGAGTGTCTCCTCCAGAGGTATGGGTCAGCAGTGGACTGCTGCAGGGGCAGGGGCTCTGCATGCAGTAGACCTAGGTATGGCATAAGCCTTCTTGGAGGGGTCACCATTAACCCCCCATACAGCTGCCAGAACTTAAACAAGACTGAGGAAACAGACTCTTGGAGGGCACAAACAAAACCTTGTGTGTATCAGGACCCAGGAGAAAGGAGCAGTGACCCCACAAGAGACTGACCCACAGTTGCCTGTGAGTGTCCAGGAGTCTCTGGCAGAGGTGTGGGTCGGCAGTGGCCTGCTGCAGGGTTGGGGCACTGAGTGCAGCAGTACCTGCATGGTACCTTTTGAAGGAGGTCATCATCATCTTCATTACCTCCACCATAGTTTGGAGGTAATGAACAACAGGGAGGTCAAACAACAACAGGTCAAACAACAGGGAGGGAACACAGCCCCGCCCATCAACAGAAAACCGGATTTAAGATTTACTGAGCATGGCCCCACTCATCAGAACAAGACCCAGTTTCCCCCTCAGTCAGTCTCTCCCATTGAAAGGTTGCTGCTCAATCACGAAAGACCCGGTATTCTTGGCCTCTGGAGGAGAAGAATTCAATCAGGGGCCAGAGACGAGGCTTGATCGCTCAGAGGTTTTGTGTAATAAAGTTTTATTTAAGTATAAAAGGGCTAGAAAAAGCTTCTGACATAGACATCAGAAGGGGGCAGAAAGAGTACCCCCTCGCTAGTGTTAGCAATGGAGTTATATACCTTTTAATTAGTTATTGGAGAAGGCAATGGCACCCCACTCCAGTACTCTTGCCTGGAAAATCCCATGGATGGAGGAGCTGGGTAGGCTGCAGTCCATGGGGTCGCTAAGAGTCGGACATGACTGAGTGACTTCACTTTCACTTTTCACTTTCATGCATTGGAGAAGGAAATGGCAACCCACTCCAGTGTTCTTGCCTGGAGAATCCTAGGGATGGCGGAGCCTGGTGGGTTGCCGTGTATGGGGTCGCACAGAGTCGGACACGACTGAAGCGACTTAGCTAGCCAGCTAGCTAATTAGTTATTACAATGAATCAAAAGAATGTCTGAAGGATGCAAAGACCTTACTAGACCCACTCCCATAATTTACATTTTAAGATAACAGGATTATCAGAAGGTTTTTTTCCAGAGACTGTCTTCAAGCAGGATACATTATTGTTATATAACCCTAAGGAATGTAGAGGGAAAAAAAGTTTGTCCTTTCCTTCTCCTTGAGAATTCCAGACCCCTCTCTCCTTGGGGACCCCCAGACTTCTTATCAACCTACATAAGAATTGACTCTCTCACCATCAGGAAACTTCCATAAGTCTCTTATCCTTATACATCAGAGGGCAGACAGAATGAAAACCACAATCAAAGAGAACTAACCAATCTGATCACATGGACCACACCCTTATCTAACTCAGTGAAACTATGAGCCATACCATGTAGGGCCACCCAAAATGGATGGGTCATGGTGGAGAGTTATGACAAAATGTGGTCCACTGGAGAAGGCAATGGCAAACCACTTCAGTATTCTTACCTTGAGAACCCCATGAACAGTATGAAAAGGCAAAAAGATAAGACACTGAAAGATGAACTCCCCAGGTTGGTAGGTGCCCAATATGCTACTGGAGATCAGTGGAGAAACAGCTCCAGAAAGAACAAAGAGACAGAGCCAAAGCAAAAACAACACCCAGTTGTGGATGTGACTGGTGATGGAAGTAAAGTCCAATGCTGTAAAGAGCAATATTGCATAAGAACCTGGAATGTTAGGTCCATGAATCAAGGCAAATTGAAAGTGGTCAAACAGGAGATGGCAAGAGTGAACGTCAACATTCTAGGAATCAGTGAACTAAAATAGGTTCTAAACTAAAATAGGACTGGAATAGGTGCATTTCACTCAGATGACCATTATATCTACTACTGCAGGCAAGAATCCCTTAGAAGAAACGGAGTAGCCATAATAGTCAATAAAAGAGTCTGAAATGCAGTACTTGGATGAACTCTCAAAAACAATAGAAAGATCTCTGTTCGTTTCCAAGGCAAACCATTCAATATCACGGTAATCCAAGTCTATCCCCCAACCACTAATGCTGAAGAAGCTGAAGTTGAACGGTTCTGTGAAGACCTACAAGACCTTTTAGAACTAACACCCAAGAAAGATGTCCTTTTCATCATAAGGGACTGGAATGCAAAAGTAGGAAGTCAAGAGATACCTGGAGTAACAGGAAAATTTGGCCTTGGAGTACAAAACGAAGCAGGTCAGAGGCTAACAGGGTTTTGCCAAGAGAATGCATTGGTCATAGTAAACACCCTTTTCCAATAACACAAGAGAAGACTCTACACATGGATATCACCAGATGGCCAACACCAAAATCAGATTGATTATATTCTTTGCAGCCAAAGATGGAAAAGCTCTATACAGTCAGCAAAAAGAGTGGGAGCTGACTGTGGCCCAGATCATGAACTCCTAATTGCTAAATTCAGACTTAAATTGAAGAAAGTAGGGAAAACCACTAGACCATCCATGTATGACCTAAATCAAATCCCTTACAGTTATACAGTGGAAGTGACAAATAAGATTCAGGGGATTCGGTCTGATAGATAGAGTGACTGAAGAACTATGGATGGAGGCAAAGGAGAGAAGGAAAGATATACCCATTTGAATGCAGAGTTCCAAAGAATAGTAAGGAGAGATAAGAAAGCCTTCCTCAGTGATCAGTGCAAACAAATAAAGGAAAACAATAGAAAGGGATAGACTAGAGATCTCTTCAAGAAAATTAGAGATACCAAGGGAAAGTTTTATCCAAAGCTGGGCACAATAAAGGATAGAAATGGTATGGACTTAACAGAAGCAGAAGATATTAAGAAGAGATGGCAAGAATACACAGAAGAACTGTACAAAAAAGATCTTCATGACCCAGATAACCACAATGGTGTGATCACTCACCTAGAGCCAGACATCCTGGAATGTGAAGTCCAGTGGGCCTTAGGAAGCATCACTATGAACAAAGCTAGTGGAGGTGATGGAATTCCAGTTGAGCTATTTCAAATCCTGAAAGATGATGCTGTGAAAGTGCTGCACTCAATATGACAGCAAATTTGGAAAACTCACCAGTGCCACAGGACTGGAAAAGCTCAGTTTTTATTCCAGTCCCAAAGAAAGGCAATGCCAAAGAATGTTCAAACTACTGCATTCAAACTAGTGCAATGTTCAAATTGTACTCATTTCACACACTAGCAAAGTAATGTTCAAAATTTTCCAAGCCAGGCTTCAACAGTACGTGAACTGAGAATTTCCATATGTTCAAGCTGGATTTAGAAAAGGCAGAGGAACCAGGGATCAAATTGCCAACATCCATTGGATCTTAGAAAAAGCAAGAGAGTTCCAGAAAAACATCTACTTCTGCTTTACTGACTATGCCAAAGCCTTTGACTGTGTGGATTCTTCAAGAGACGGGAATACCAGACCACCTTACCTACCTCCTGAGAAATCTGTATGCAGGTCAAGAAGCAATAGTTAGAACTGGACTTGAAACAATAGACTGATTCCAAATTGGGAAAGGAGTACGTCAAGGCTGTATATTGTCACTGTGCTTATTTAACTGATATGCAGAGTACATCATGCCAAATGCCGGGCTGGATGAAGCACAAGCTGGAATCAAGATTGCTGGGAGAAATATCAACAACCTCAGATATGCAGATGACACCACCCTTATGGCAGAAAGTGAAGAGGACCTAAAGAGCCTCTTGATGAAAGTCAAAGAGGAGAATGAAAAAGCTGGGTTAAAACTCAACATTCAGAAAACTAAGATCATGGCATCTGGTCCCATCACTTCAAGGCAAATAGATGGGGAAACAATGGAAACAGTGAGACTTTATTTTCTTTGGCTCCAAAATCACTGCAGATGATGACTGTAGCCATGAAATTAAAAGATGTTTGCTCCTTGGAAGAAAAGGTATGACCAACCTAGATAGCATATTAAAAAGCAGAGACATTACTTTGCCAACAAAGGTCTGTCTAGTCAAGGCTATGGTTCTTCCAGTACTCATTTGTGGTTGTGAGAGTTGGACTATAAAGTAAGCTGAGAGCAGAAGAATTGATGCTTTTGAACTGTCGTGTTGGAGAAGACTCTTGAGAGTCCCTTGGACTGCAAGGAGATCCAACTAGTCAATCCTAAAGGAAATCAATCCTGAATATTCATTGGAAGGATTGATGCTGAAACTGAAACTCCAATACTTTGACCACATGATGTGAAGAACTGACACACGGGAAAAGACCCTGATGCTGGGAAAGATCGAAGGTGGGAGGAAAAGGGGATGGCAGAGGATGAGATGGTTGATTGGCATCACCAACACGATGGACATGAGTTTGAGTAAGCTCCGGGAGTTGCTGATGGACAGGGAAGCTTGGTGTGCTGCAGTCCCTGGGGTCACAAAGAGTTGGATACAACTGAGCAACTGAACTGACTGAACTCAACTCTCTAGTTGCGGTGCACGGGCTTCTCATTGAGCTGGCTTCTCTTTCTGCGGAGCACAAGCTCTGGACTCATGGGCTTCAGTAGTTGCAGCTCCTGGGCTCTAGAACACAGGCTTAGTATTTGTGGCACACGGGGTCAGTGGCTTCACAGCATGTGGGATCCTCCCAGACCAGGAATTGAATCCGTGTTTCCTGCACAGTCAGGCAGATTCTTTACCACTGAGCTACCAGGAAAGCCCTACATGCATTTCTTAAACGGCTGTTTTCCTTTAGTCTGACATCCTGGGACATATTCCTCTGCCTTCTATCATATTTCTGCCCTTGGTGTCACACACTTTTGCTAGAGAAGTGTATTTTGTCCATTAAATGAGTACTACTGCATCTTGCAAATTTTCCAGCCATGAGTAATTACTGCCAAATAGAGCAAGGCTTCTAATTAACAAGCAAATTCAAAATCTAAACGGTATGCTGGACTACTTAATTTGATCTGTTGCCTTTTAATTCCCGACTGGAAGTCTCAGGCTTGGCTTTATCCCTATCCAGTCAGTTCTTTTCTTGAGCCTTATCTTGGTTTTACCATCGGTCATGTTAATTATTCGACTAATTTATTTGTTTACTACAGGTAGAGGACCTCTTTGTCTATAGAGTTCTGGGGGTGTCACTTTGATCCGTAATTGTACTAGTTTTACCTCCCAGATGACAAAAGCTATACCTGACTATGGCTTTGTTTGTATCTCTGGTCTAGTTCTTTTCTCTCTCTTTCTCTTTTGCCTGCAACCTCTACATTTATAACCTATTATAATATTAAAATTCAAATGAAGGATGCAAAAGAACAGTAAGTAGCCTAGCTTGACTAAAGAAATGAAGCCTAAGGTGAAGGTATTGTGCTAGAGATGGCAGGACACAAGGTTGAAAAGGTAAATAATGAGAATTTTTTTAAACTTTATTTTTTCATTTATTTTTTGACTGTGCTGTGTCTTGGCTGCCACTCGAGCTCTTCTCTAGTTGCAGCAGCTGGGGGCTACTGTCTAGTTTCAGTGTGCAGACTTCTTGCTGCAGTGACTTTTCTCTTGTGGAACAATAGGCTCTAGGCACATGGCTCAGTAGTTGTGGCACACAGGCTTAGTTGCTCTGCAGCATGTAGGATCTTCCTGGACTAGGTATCGAATCCATGTCCCCTCCACTGGCAGGCGAATTCTTATCCACTGTACCACCAGGAAACTCCAATGATGAGAATAGCAAGGTGACACTTGAGTGATTTCTTGCTGCCCTCCCTTCCTAATTATAAATGAAAATGAAAGTCACTCAGTAGTGTCTGACTCTTTGCGACCCCATGGACTATGGACTATACAGTCCAGAACCCTAAACAAATATATTATTATTGCTTTCTACTAAACTTGTGATCATCTGTTTCCACCCATGGAATTTTCCAGGCCAGAATACTGGAGAGGGTAGCCTTTCCCTTCTCCAGGGGATCTCCCAATCCAGGAATTGAACCGGGGTCTCCTGCATTGCAGGAGGATTCTTTACCAACTGAGCTATCAGGGAAGTCCTCCTCCTAATTATAGTTGCCAACTATTTCTCCACAGTCTGGCACCTGCCAACCATAAGCAGACCTGGAAGACAGAAACAAAACCTCTGACCAGGACAACAGGAAAAAGCTTAGGCAGGATTGTTTTCCTCCTGATGCAAGCTCAACTGTATTAACTTCCTGTTGTTGTGGAAACAGATGATCACAAGTTTAGTAGAAAGCAATAATAATTTATTTATTTAGGGTTCTGGAAATTAAATTTTAGCTCACTGGGCTAAAATTAAGGAGGCTGAATATGTTTCCTTGCCTTTTCCAGCATCTAGAGGTACCTACATCCCTTAGCTCTGGGCCCTTTTCTCCATCTTCAAAGCAGCATAGTCAAATTTTCAGTCTTTGACTCTGACCCTCTTGCTGCCCTCATTCACTTAGGGGAGTTGTTGTAGTCACATTGGGACCACCCAGATAATCCAGGATAATCTCTCCACTGCAAGGCCAATTGATTAGCAACCTTAATTCTACCTACATCTTTAATTCTGATGTGATAAGACTGTCACAGATTTTGGTGATTAAGACATCTTTCAGAGGCCATTATTTTACCTACCCAATTAACTGAGTCTACAGTTCAATAAGTAAGAATTCTAGAGACATCCCTATCTGCATTTCTTGTCAAAATTCCTGAAGTCTAAAACTAAAATTTTTACAAGATTTTAGACAGGAAAAATCATAATTCTCTCTCTCTCTTTCTTTCTCTCTTTCTCTCTCTCTCTCTCTCACACACACACACACACTCAAACACACGCACACACAAACCAGACTAGCATAAAGTTTATCTGCAGAATGAACATGGGAGATGGCTGTAGACTTTTGGTTAAAAGAACACCTCTGCAATCCAAGAAACACCTCCATCTAAGATACCATTCACCCATAGAGGAAAATATATTTATGAATATTCAAGGCTTAAAACATATTCCATGAAACTCATCCAAGGATAATATTTAAGAAAAAAAAAAAACCTTTCAGTCAAATAATAAAACATTCAGAATAGAGATCAGAAAGATGAAAAGAGAAAACAGTAATCAGTAGAAAACCTTCAAATTTATAAATCATTAAATCTAAATGAAGACTGGTCGAATATTAAGATTAGAAATTAGAGACTTCATTTGACTGACCTTAATTATAGAAAACTAATTTATACTTTTAATTGATAAGAAGCCTTGAGAGGAAAGTCGTCTTTGATGACATAACTCTTCAAGGGCTATGTTGATACTGCTTTTCTTAGCAACATAAGGAGAATGATTAAAAATATTTATATCCTGGTAGTTACAAGATACTTTAAACAAACAGTGCTGGAAACTACCTAGAAAGATCCAAGGTCTCTGAGATTAAACTAACTCTGGAAGAGATGCTGTCCTGATATTTACAGATCATTAAGAGAAAAAACAAAACTTCTCGAGAAATATAAGTATTTGACAAGTAGGTTTGTAAATATAATGGTTTAACCACAAATCTTGAAAACATTGTTATAGGAAATTGATTTTGTTCACTTCAGTTGTAAATTAGCTCATCAAGACTTGGGAAAAATAAACCTACCACTCAGGATGTGAACTATCTGGCCTTGTGATAATGAATCCACCACACTGAATGTCCTCCTGTTTTTCAGAAAGCTTTCCCCACCCCCTCACCGGTTCTTTTTTCCACAGCTATAGAAATAATTCAAGCTGCCTCTGGTAGATCTGATCCATATTCAGCACAGAGTTTCTTTCTTCCACACAATGGGACAAAAATGCTAATGACTGTCTTACACTAAAAAGCTACATATTCAGCAAAACCTGGGAGTTGACAATAGGAGAGAGTTAAGTAAAATATATTCTGAATTTATCATGTTTCTTGTACATGGGGGGAGACAGTGGCAAAAGAGAGTGTCCAAAATATTAATACAAAGTAATAGTATCCTATCTTCGTATGTGAAAGTCATTCAGTCATGTCCGACTCCTTGTGACCCTATAGACTATACAATCCATGGAATTCTCTAGGGCAGAATACTGCCCTTCTCCAGGGGATCTTCCCAACCCAGGAATCAAACTGGGGTCTCCCACATTGTGGGTGGATTCTTTGCCAGCTGAGCCACAAGGGAAGCCAAGAACACTGGAGTGGGTAGCATATTCCTTCTCCAGAGGATCTTCCTGACCCAGGAATTGAAGTGGGGTCTCCTGCAGATTCTTTACCAACTGAGCTATCAGGGAAGTCCCATCCTATCTTCATATAATACTAAAGAAATAATGTTTGATTATGAATGTACTGCATACAAAGAGGAAAAAACTTAACATTCACAAATGTTGAAATTTTAAAGATCACACTGTCTAATAATCATCCAATGAGAAAAAGTTAGAATATGCCCCTATGACTCAGAAAATAAGAAATTTACTTCTAAATATATCTTGGCTAGAAGAGAACAGTCAAAATGAAATCCTGAATGATAGAGGAAGCAATGAAAGGATGGTCACTGCATGCTAAAGCCTCTGGAACACAGTGAAAACTGTGTTCAGAGGAATTATAACCTTGAATACTGTGTTGGGGGGCCCCAAGGACACTCTCAGGCTGGATGATTCACTAGAAGGACTCACAGAACTCAGACAAACTATCATACAGGTATTGCAGGGAGAAGATTTGGATTAACACCAGCAAAGGGAAAAGGCATACAGGATGATGTCCAGGAGAAACCAACTGCAAACTTTCATGTGTCCCCTCCCTTTAGAGTAACACAGGCACTTCATCTCCCAGCACCAATGTGTAACAACACGTGCAAACTGCTGTCCACCAGGGAAAGCTCACTTGAACTTTGGCGTCCAGGGTTTTATTGAAAGTCAGAAACACAAGCACATCGTGCTTGCATGATTGACCTCAGCTACTCAGACTCCAGCCTTTCAGAGCAAAAATAGGCATTCATAAAAAAATCACATTGTTAGGATAAACTATCTGGTTAAACTGGTACTGCATGGTCCAATGCCCTGAACATGTAAAAACACTCTGATTAGGCAGAATATTCTAAGGGTTTAGAGTTCATCTTCGCCAAGGGCCATTCCTGAAGACAAATCTTTCTTGGCAATGTGCACAACTTGAGCAGCCAGACCTGCTAAGTTACCACTTTTCCACACATATACCTCCACAATTAAAAAATAAAATAAAGAAATATAACACGAGTTTTAAGAAATTGGAAATAGATAAAAGACAAAGAGCATAAAAAGGAATTAAGATGGCAAATGAAATAGAAAAAAATACATAATAATAGGTTAAATGTATCTCAAAGACAGTTCTTCCAAGAGAGTGATAAAAAAGTCTCATGAGCTTAATCAAGAAAGAAAGAGAACAGACATTATAACTGATGCCACACACAAAAAAGAAAAAGGATTCTAAGAGACTATTGAGAACAATTACACACCAACAAATTAAATAATATAGACAACATTTCTCCAAAAAAGACATACAGATGGCTAACAAACACATGAAAAGATGCTCAGCATCACTCATTATGAGAGAAATGCAAACCAAAACCACAATGAGATACCATCTCATGCCAGGCAGAATGGCTGCTATCCACAAGTCTACAAACAATAAATGCTGGAGAGGGTGTGGAGAAAAGGGAACCCTCTTACACTGTTGGTGGGAATGCAAACTAGTACAGCTACTATGGAGAATAGCGTGGAGATTCCTTAAAAAACTGGAAAAAGAACTGCCGTATGACCCAGCAATCCCACGGCTGGACATACACACCGAGGAAACCAGAATGGAAAGAGACACGTGTACCCCAATGTTCACTGCAGCACTGCTTACAAGAGCTAGGACATGGAAGCAACCTAGATGTCCATCAGCAGACGAATGGATAAGAAAGTTGTGGTATATATACACAATGGAATATTACTCAGCTATTAAAAAGAACAACTTGAATCAGCTCTAATGAGGTGGATGAAGCTAGAACCTATTATACAGAGTGAAGTAAGTCAGAAAGAAAAACACCAATACAATATATTAACACATATACATGGAATTTAGAAAGATGGTAACGACAACCCTATATGCGAGACGGCAAAAGAGACACAGACATAAAGAACAGACTTTTGGACTCTATGGGAGAAGGCGAGGGTGGGATGCTTTGAGAGAATAGCATTGAAACATATTTATTACCATATGTGAAACAGATGACCAGTCCAAGTTCAATGCATGAAACAGGGCACTCAAAGCTGGTGTACTGGGACAACCCAGAGGGATGGGATGGGGAAGGAGGTGAGAGGGAGGTTCGGGATGGGGGAGACATGTACACCCATGGCTGATTCATGCCAATGTATGGCAGAAACCACCACAATATTGTAAAGTAATTAGCTTCCAATTATAATAAATGAATTAATTTTAAAAATAAAATAGGGCCAAAAAAATAACATAGAAGAAATTTTCAAGAAACATACAACCTATCAAGGCTGAATCATGAAGAAACAGTAAAACAATACCTTTTACAATAAAAAAGAATAAGATACTTAAGAATAAATTTAACCAAGGAGGTGAAAGACTTGTACTTGTACATTAGAAACTATGAATCACCGATGAGAAAAATTAGAGAAATAAATGGAGAGACATCCTATCTTCATATACTGGAAGTCTTCATATTGTTAAAATGTCCTATGCCATACAAAAGCCAATGCAGATTCAATGCCATCTCTATTAAAATTTCAAGGGCTTTTTTTTTTCCTAGAAAAAAATAATCCTAAAATTCATATGGAACCACAAAAGACTAAATCTTGAGAAAGAAGAACAAAATTGGAAGCATCACACTTCTTGATTTCAAAATATATTACAAAACTTTAATAATTAAAACAGAATGGCACTGCCATAAAAACAGACATATAGACCAGTGGAACAGAATATAAAGCCCAGGGGGAAAAACCCCACATATACAGTCAACTAATCTTCAACAAGGGTGCCAAGAATACAACGTGGTCAAAGAAATGTTGATACTTTCATACCCTGTACAACCACTTTGTGTCTGTGTTTATACAAAAGCATGGAGAAAAGTGCAGAAGATTATACAGAAATCTGTAACAGTACTCAGCTGGTGGGGAGAGATGGGGCAATTTATACAGAAATCTGTAACAGTACTCAGCTGGTGGGGAGAAATGGGGCAATTTATACAGAAATCTGTAACAGTACTCAGCTGGTGGGGAGAAATGGGGCAATTTATACAGAAATCTGTAACACTACTCAGCTGGTGGGGAGAGATGGGGCAATTTATACAGAAATCTGTAACACTACTCAGCTGGTGGGGAGAGATGGGGCAATTTATACAGAAATCTGTAACACTACTCAGCTGGTGGGGAGAGATGGGGCAATTTATACAGAAATCTGTAACACTACTCAGCTGGTGGGGAGAGATGGGGCAATTTATACAGAAATCTGTAACACTACTCAGCTGGTGGGGAGAGATGGGGCAATTTATACAGAAATCTGTAACAGTACTCAGCTGGTGGGGAGAGATGGGGCAATTTATACAGAAATCTGTAACAGTACTCAGCTGGTGGGGAGAGATGGGGCAATTTATACAGAAATCTGTAACAGTACTCAGCTGGTGGGGAGAAATGGGGCAATTTATACAGAAATCTGTAACAGTACTCAGCTGGTGGGGAGAAATGGGGCAATTTATACAGAAATCTGTAACAGTACTCAGCTGGTGGGGAGAAATGGGGCAATTTATACAGAAATCTGTAACACTACTCAGCTGGTGGGGAGAAATGGGGCAATGCCAGTATTTGAGAGAAAAGGAGAGACAGAGGGAGGGAGGAATGGAGAAAGCAGGGAGGGAGACAGAGAGAGATGCAGGAGAGGCAGAGAGACAGATGGGGTGTCCAAGGTTAAATAGTATGTATGATATTTCTGTATTATTTTCTATATGTGTGGATTTATAAAGAGATGTGTGAAAGTAAAGTGTCCAATATTAAATGGTGGAGGTTGATGGGATGTCAGAAGATTTCAATTCTCTTCCTTCCATTTTGGGCATTAATGAATATATATTATTTATGAGTAGAATAACAGAAACCTTTTTTTGAAAAAAAAAATCATCTATCCAGTAAGCTTTTATATATAGGATGGATAACAATAAGGTCCTACTGTATAGCACAGGGAACTATACTCAATATCTTATGATAAGCTATAATGGAAAAGAGTATTTTAAAATGTTAAAAATTAAATGTCAAAAAATATCTATTTATTTATCCATTTGGGGGCATGCAGTAAATTTTGCTTTCTTTTCTAAGCTGAAATTTCTCAAAAATCAAGAATTCTATGAAATATTTATTTGAGGTAGCTGAATTATGTACTCTGTGATCAATTAAGTTTAGGAAACACTCGAATCAATGAAGCTGAATGACTTCCTTTATTTTGGAACTTTCTGAGCTAGAGTAGGATGTGGTACAAAATGTTTCTTGATCTCATTTAACCATACAACTCCCCACACATGTCTTTTTGGAGGTGAGGAGCACTTTGAAACTCTAGTGCTCCCTAGACCTTCTTTTGGGAAGGGAAAGCCACTGAAGGTTGTTGTGCAAGTGATTAATGTTTTAGGAAAATTAGTGAAGAGTGATGTTCCAGCCACTAATGCTTTCCTTCTCAAAGGCTTACACCTGTGTATTTCACAGGCTGAGATCATTGGTTGAATGTTTTCCCTTCACTTTGTCCCTTGGCTGCCCCTAGCAACTTTTGGAACTTCGCAACTTTGTAGCTTCCTTATCTTTGGAATAGGGAGAAGAGGAGAAATGAAGTTCAGTTCAGTTCAGTCACTCAGTCGTGTCTGACTCTTTGCAACCCCATGAATCGCAGCACGCCAGGCCTCCCTGTCCATCACCAACTCCCGGAGTTCACTCAGACTCACGTCCATCGAGTCAGTGATGCCATCCAGCCATCTCATCCTCTGTCGTCCCCTTCTCCTCCTGCCCCCAATCCCTCCCAGCATCAGAGTCTTTTCCAAAGAGTCAACTCTTCACATGAGGTGGCCAAAGTACTGGAGTTTCAGCTTTAGCATCATTCCTTCCAAAGAAATCCCAGGGCTGATCTCCTTCAGAATGGACTGGTTGGATCTCCTTGCAGTCCAAGGGACTCTCAAGAGTCTTCTCCAACACCACAGTTCAAAAGCATCAGTTTTTCAGTGCTCAGCCTTCTTCACAGTCCAACTCTCACATCCATACATGACCACAGGAAAAACCATAGCCTTGACTAGACGGACCTTTGTTGGCAAAGTAATGTCTCTGCTTTTGAATATGCTATCTAGGTTGGTCATAACCTTCCTTCCAAGGAGTAAGCGTCTTTTAATTTCATGGCTGCAGTCACCATCTGCAGTGATTTTGGAGCCCAGAAAAATAAAGTCTGACACTGTTTCCCCATCTATTTTCCATGAAGTGAAGTTAATTCTCCCTAAACTGAAGTAAACTGCTAGCATCCTGGTGGGAAAGATAACTCATGGAATCTCACTGAGGAATCTTGCTATAATCAGTGTAATCAGTGTTGACAAGCCTGTGCCCCGCCTCTGCTCACCACAACTAAAGAAAGCCCACATGCAGCAATGAAGAGCCAACACACACACAATAAAAGATAGAATTAGAAATGCAAGAACTTTATTAGGAGAATCCTCTGTGAAAGGTGAAGAAATGAGGTCACAAGAAGGCAGCAGACTTTGGACCACGATTTGAGTCTGGTACCTGTGATGAGAGGGGAGAGAAGAAGGGCGAAGGAAGACTGAATAGAAGAACAGTAGTGGGTCCTCTGCACACACTACTTCCAGAAGGAAGGTCTGAGGGAAGACTTGGGCAGCGTTCCATGGGTGTCACACTTTATATCTCATAGGCCATATCTCACTTCCCATCATTATGTGAATTAGTTATTATGTATCTTATTTCCTCAGCTAGCTGGTTAGGGACTTGAGCATAACCTCTGTATCTGATTTATTCTTCAGATCATATCAGATCAGTCACTCAGTCATGTCCAGCGCTTTGCGACCCCATGAATCACAGCACGCCAGGCCACCCTGTCCATCACCAACTCCCGGAGTTCACTCAGACTCATGTCCATCGAGTCAGTGATGCCATCCAGCCATCTCATCCTCTGTTGTCCCCTTCTCCTCTTGCCCCCAATCCCTCCCACCATCAGAGTCTTTTCCAATGAGTCAACTCTTCGCATGAGGTGGCCAAAGTACTGGAGTTTCAGCTTTAGCATCATTCCTTCCAAAGAAATCCCAGGGCTGATCTCCTTCAGAATGGACTGGTTGGATCTCCTTGCAGTCCAAGGGACTCTCAAGAGTCTTCTCCAACACCACAGTTCAAAAGCATCAATTCTTCGGCGCTCAGCCTTCTTCACAGTCCAACTCTCACATCCATACATGACCACAGGAAAAACCATAGCCTTGACTAGACGGACCTTTATTGGCAAAGTAATGTCTCTGCTTTTGAATATGCTATCTAGGTTGGACATAACTTTCCTTCCAAGGAGTAAGCGTCTTTTAATTTCATGGCTGCAGTCACCATCTGCAGTGATTTCGGAGCCCAGAAAAATAAAGTCTGACACTGTTTCCACTGTTTCCCCATCTATTTCCCATGAAGTGATGGGACCGGATGCCATGATCTTCGTTTTCTGAATGAGCTTTAAGCCAACTTTTTCACTCTCTACTTTCACTTTCATCAAGAGACTTTTTAGTTCCTCTTCACTTTCTGCCATAAGGCTGGTGTCATTTGCATATCTGAGTTATTGATATTTCTCCCAGCAATCTTGATTCCAGCTTGTGTTTCTTCCAGTCCAGCATTTCTCATGATGTACTCTGCATATAAGTTAAATAAACAGGGTGACAATATACAGCCTTGACGAACTCCTTTTCCTATTTGGAACCAGTCTGTTGTTCTATGTCCAGTTCTAACTGTTGCTTCCTGACCTGCATACAAATTTCTCAAGAGGCAGATCAGGTGGTCTGGTATTCCCATCTCTTGAAGAATTTTCCACAGTTTATTGTGATCCACACAGTCAAAGGCTTTGGCATAGTCAATAAAGCAGAAATAGATGCCTTTCTGGAACTCTCTTGCTTTTCCCATGATCCAGCAGATGTTGGCAATTTCATCTCTGGTTCCTCTGCCTTTTCTAAAACCAGCTTGAACATCAGGAAGTTCACGGTTCACATATTGCTGAAGCCTGGCTTGGAGAATTTTGAGCATTATTTTACTAGCATGTGAGATGAATGCAATTGTGCGGTAGTTTGAGCATTCTTTGGCATTGCCTTTCTTTGAGATCGGAATGAAAACTGACCTTTTCCAGTCCTGTGGCCACTGCTGAGTTTTCCAAATTTGCTGGCATATTGAGTGCAGCACTTTCATAGCATCAATGTACAAAGTTGTGACATACTTGCAGGTGTTTAGAGACTCCTAATTGAACTCGAAAATGACTCGAAATGAACTGTAATTTATTTCAGTGCTAATAACCACTTCTTTGATACATAATGCCTCCTGGTGTGAAGTCAAGGTTTCCTCAGTGACTGCAGTTACTCAGTTGGCTGCCTTTAGTGCCTTTTGAGGACACAGCTTACTGACCCAACTACATGCTCCTATTTACTTGGGAGTTGAAGTTTTCACCTGCTTCTTAAATTCTTTCTCTTCTTTGACATTGGTATGAGGTTAAGCTAGTTCCACAGTCTGTAGCATAGTAGCGTGCACTTAATTTCTACCACGTTTCCCAGTCCATTCAGTCCAGTGTTCCATCTGACACTATACACATATAACATTAATTTTATACATCTATCAACATTTTATATGCACCTTTTAAGAGTTCAAGTTAGATGTAGAGTTGATACAGACTACAGAAAGTACTTGATAAATATTTCTAGTTTGAATAAATTAAATTCACTTTCCTCCTACAGGAGATTTTGCAGGTTCAGTTTCAAACTATTCAACAAAGCAAATATCACAAAGAAAGTGAGTGACAGGAATTTTTTAGTTTCCCAGCATATAAAAGTTATATTTACACACACACTACTGTAGTCTATTAAATTTGCAATAGTATTATACCTAAAAAAAAAAAACAACAAGGTGCACACCTTAATTTAAAAATGTGCTCACAATGAAGGAAACTATAGCAAGGTGAAAAGACAGCCTTCAGAATGAGAGAAAATAATAGCAAATGAAACAACTGACAAATAATTAATCTCCAAAATATACAAGCAGCTCATGCAGCACAATACCAGAAAAATGAACAACCCAATCAAAAAGTCGGCAGAAGACCTAATCAGATGTTTCACTAAAGAATAAACACATGAAAAGACACTCAATTTCACTGATTATTAGAGAAATGCAAATCAAAACCACAATGAGGTATCAACTCACATTGGTCAAAATGGCCATCATCAAAAAGTCTACAAACAATAAATGCTAGAGAGGGTGTGGAGAAAAGGGAATGCTCTTACACTGTTGGTGGGAATGCAAACTAGTACAGCCACTATGGAGAAACTGGGAAAAGAACTGCCATATGACGCAGCAATCCCACTGCTGGGCATACACCCTGAGGAAACCAGAACTGAAAGAGACACATGTACGCCAATGTTCACTGCAGCACTATTTACAATAGCTAGGATACAGAAGCAACGTAGATGTCCATTCGAAGATGAAAGGATAAGGAAGTTGTGGTAGATATACACAATGGAATATCACTCAGCTATAAAAAGGAACACATTTGCATCAGTTCTAATGAGGTGGATGAACCTGGAGCCTATTATACTGAGTGAAGTAAGTCAGAAAGAGAAAGACAAATACTGTATATTAAAACATATATATATAATTTAGAAAGACGGTACCAATGATCCTACATACAGGGCAGCAAAGGAGACACAGATGTGAAGAACAGACTTTTGGACTCACCCGGAGAAGGCAAGGGTGGGATAATTTGAGAGCACACCACTGAAACATGCACATTACCATATGTAAAACAAATGCCCACTTAGTGCAAGTTCAGTGCATGAAGCAGGGCACCCAAAACCGGTGCTCTGGGACAACCCAGAGGGATGGCGTGGGGAGGGATGGTTTAGGATGGGAGGGACACATGTATACCTGTGGCTAAATCATGTTGATGTATGGCAAAAAACATCAAAATATTGTAATTATTCTCCAATTAAAATAAATAATAAAAAAAATATTCCACGAAGATCAAAGTTAAATATAACTAAGTTTGAGAATGCTCATTTTGAAATACAAATTTTAGTCTGTCTTTAAGAAACTATCTCATTGTCTGTGCTCATGTTCCATACCTACTGAGACTATTTTTTCTAAGTTATCATTCATAGAACTTATGGTTACTGGGTGGGAAGGATGTGGGGAAAGGACAGTTAGGGAGTGTGGGATTGACATGTACACACTGCTATATTTAAAATGGATAACCAACAAAGACCTACATACAGTATAGCAGAGGGAACTCTGTTCAATATCATGTAACAACCTAAATGAGACAGAAATTTGAAAAAGAATATATTCATGTATTTGTACAACCGAATATAGTACAACATTGCTAATCAACTATACTCCAATATAAAATAAAAAGTTTAAAACAAAAAAACAAACAAATGTGCTCAGTTGCTTAGTTGTGTCTGCCTCTTTGTGATCCTATGGACTGTAGTTGCCAAGCTCCCCTGTCCATGAGATTCTCCAGACAAGAATACTGGAGTGAGTTGCCATGCCCTCCCTCCAGGGTATCTTCCTGACCCAGGAATAGAACCCATGTCTCCTGTGTCTCCTGGATTGCAGGCAGATTCTTTGCCCACTATCCCTGAAGCCCTAACTTAAAAATACTATGTTGCTAAAAAAAAGAAAAATGCTAACCACCCTCTGAACCTTCAGTCAGTCTTAATCTTTTTGCAACAGTAACATCAAAAATCAATGATCACAGATCACCGTCACAAGTAGAATAATAATAAAAAAATTTTAAATGTTGTGACAACAACTCAGAGACTCAAAGAGAGCAAATGCTGTTGGAAAAATGGCACTGATAGACTTGTTTGAGGCAGGGTTGTCACAAACCTTCAACTTGTAGAAAATGCAAGTCTGTGAGGCATAATGAAGTGCAATTCAATGAGGTGAGTCTGTAGTTCCTTGTGAGCATGTGATACAGTCTGTGGGAAGAGACTACTGGTGCACACCCTTGGCCAGTCCAAATGATCTGCCCTCTCAACAGTCCTTTCAAAAAACATTGGGTCCGTATTGTTGGGGTGTAGAGTTAGTTTTTCCTTTTAAGTCAAAATATAAAAGTTGTTCTTTTAATTACTAAGAATTACCACCCAGAAAGATTCCTAGAAAGAAAGAAAGGGTAAGAAGTGATCACTGTTTTTTACAACCTGGTGTCAGTATTAGTCATTCCAGTCAAAGGACTCTTTGCAGCATGTACTGCTATCAGTTTGCTAGTAACATTCACAATCAGTTAAAAACACAGAAGGTGAGGGACTTCCCTGGTGGTCTACTGATTGATACTTTGCCTTCCAATGCTGAGGCTGCAAGCTTGATCTCCACTGGGGGAGCTAAGATCCACATACCTTGGGGCCAAAAAACCAAGACATGAAACAGAAGCAATATCCTAACGAATTCAATAAAGTCTTAAAAAATGGTCCACATGAAAAAAAAGTCTTAAAAAAAACCACAAAAGGTGGTTTACATACATTTAAACATAACATCTGTGGATTGAAAGAAAGATTTCTTTTGAACACTATATTTCAGAATGACAGGAGTATCATAGAATTATAATGTCTAGCATGTGAAAAGTGGGAAGGAAAACTCAAAACCCTTTTTATTGAGGGTTATTTTATTTTAAAAGAAGCATTTATTCTTTCATTTCTCCCCATCACTTGCATCATATCACAAAGTCAAGAATAAATAAATATTTTTTAGTTCTCACTAAATCATTTATAACACAGAAGACCCATTTCATTCAAGAGATAGAGGCTAAAATTTTCTTAGTTGTCTACAATAAAAAGTGAGCTGAGGTTTATGAATCCTGGAGGCTCTATAAGCAAAAGCAAGTATATGGAAGAAATCTCTTCTACCGCATGTTTATTTGAGTGTGTAAAATTGTCTCCATCTCATATAGGCGAGAAATTAATTTTCCTATGAACCAAGGAGTACTGCATCCAGAGAAAACTCAAACATCTTCGGAAATCTCTGAAAATCAGAAACTGCAAATTTCTACTAGCCAAATCACCAGGTTAAAGATCTGAAGAGTGTGGTTTAAATTCTACATGAGTCCCAATATGGCAGTCTAAGGAGCTGTGCAAACCGTTAGACCTTCTGAGTCTGAAGCTTGTGAGTAGCATTCTGCATACAAGAAAGAATCATCCAATAGAAGAGATCCATTTCCAAGCAGCTGTCAGCATTCTGCATTCGACTGGCCACTCTCACCTCTTTTAAACTGCAGAAAATAGCAGCTTACATCAAATTGCTATCTCAGCACCTGAAACTCTGCTAATCCTTCATTTCAGAGCAAATCTGATTTAGCCACAGTGCAAGTTATTAGGAGATCGTGGTGATTATGAAACGTCGGTCCCCTGATAGCTATTCTCAGCTAAAAGATAATCACCCTTAAGAAAATATGACTGTGTTCTCTTCCTTCATCCCTCAAATATTTGTTCTGTGCTGAGTGGATGAAGTCAAATAACATATTGAAGAAAATCTCTTGATGGCAAGATTGAGCTGAAAACCTGCATGGCCTGAAACATTATCATTTCACCTCTCGTTCGTGGGTCTGATTGAAATGAGCTTTGGAGATGGCGGTGCGGTCCCAAAAGGGCCCTACAGGCTAGTAAATCCATATAAAAAAGCCATCATATATATGAATCCGTGCTGATTTTATGGGACAGCCTGTTTCCATTTAGACAGGTTCAAGGACCACAGAACACTTCTCTCCTTGTTCGATTAAAAGTGGAACCATTTTTAACACAATCCTTTACCTGGTTTTTCCCTTCTTACTTTTATTTTCCCAGAATCATACAAGCCCTGTTTCCTGATGACAGTTAACATTTCCCTCTATGTTCACCTTGATTTTCCCTTGCAGGACAGAAGTGTCCTAACTAGGAAACCAGATGGTTTAAAGTGCATTCCTCCATGTTGGTGATAAGTAAGAATTACAAGGTTCCAACAATAACCAACAACCAGCCTCTAGATTTCATTACATGTTTATGCTATTTACACAATCACTGGATAAATGGGATTCATGTGGAACCATATCATTTACTCAAAGGGTGTCACATTTCTGCCTATTGATGAATTAAACATTTTTTGGCACTGAATTTCTGGGAAATAAACTGAATTTCATGGGGTTATAGGGTAATAGAAAGAATTTAAAGTTTTTACTTTATATCTTCAGTGTGTGACTGTGTTGGAGAAATCCTAAAGGAGAAGACCAGGTCACTGAAAAATTATTAAGATCTCTAGTAATAATTATTATGACCATAATGGACTATTTATTCATTAAGGGTTTATCACCTGAATAAAGATACTGAAAGTAGAAGATGGTGATTCAAGGAAGTACTGAGTCATACTCTGCAGGGTAAGCGGAGCAGCAAAATGTAACAATATGAGTGTCTGATTCACAAGGAGGTCAGTTGAAATCCTACTTGCCTCCCCTCTTGTTAGCAGCTTTGGCTAAATTGTTTACCTTCTGGGTGTCTCAGTTTCCTTATTTTTAGAATGGTGGCTGTAGTGCATATCTGCTTATGTCTTCTGGAGCACAGAAGCCCCTTCCTTGCCCCTTATTGAACTGGGGCATCAGTGGCCAGGTTTCGGCCTAATGCCTGGAGTGGACACTTGACCAAACCTGGACCATCAGATTTCCTCTCTGGAAGTTATCCTTCAGATAGAGTAGCAGTCTACAAGTCTCTGCTTGTGGCTGGAACTAGAGAAGGGAAGGGTAGCACGTGCAAGGAGAAGCAGAGAAAGACAACAGAGAGAAAGGAAACCAGGACCCCTAGAAAAATAAAAGTCAATGTCATTGAGAACCAGGGAGCAAAGACTGAAGAAGTGGCTGTCTCAGGATAGGGGTTAAGAGCAGCCTCTCTTTATCAAAGGGGAAAGTTGGGAGGGGATAAATTAAGAGTTTGGGATTACTATATATATAGTAGTGTGTACATGACATACACATATACACACTACTATATATAAAAGAGACTAGGACCTACGGTACAGCACAGGAAACTCGACTCAATACTCTGTATTTAACTATTAATACATGGGAAAAGAATCTGAAAAAAGAAAGGATATATGTATGTACAACTGAATCACTTTGCTTTACATCTGAAACTAGATATAACATTGTAAATTACAACACTAAATCAACTATACTCCAATATAAAATAAAATAAAAATTAAATTAAAAAAGAAGTGGCTGTCTCCACATTCAATGGCTTTCTATTTCTTGGTTTAACTCACACATGGGTCTAAATTGCTCTTGAGTGAGATTATAAATTGCAGTCAATTCCTTTTTTTTTTTTTTTAGATTTAAAGTGAAATTCCTGCCAATAAAATCAAAATAACCATGCCCACTATGGGAATGACAGTAGCTATATAGGAGGGTAATTGTGAACATTAAGTGATTTAAGTAAAATGCCAGATTCAATAAATGATCCATTGTTATTATGTCACTTTTCCTATGAGTAAAATGGAAATACGCTTGCAATAAAGACAAATATCGGAGAGAGGTTTTAAAGTACGTTAATAGAGGCAAATAGTAGGAAATTGGTAGAAAACATAATTGTTCTAATTTATGCTAACACACTTTCCAAGTAATCTAGAAAATTCTTTCTCAGTGGCACTGTTAATGGGCCATAGGGATCATGTGTGTGTATGCCCAGATGAGGTAATACATTTTCATCACCTATAAAATTCAGATTACTATTATAATAAGGGCAGTTAAATATCATCTAATGGAGATTACATTAGATTTCATTACATGCTTATGCTATTTATACAATCACTAAATAAACTGAGTATTATATTTATGAATGTGAAAAGTTTCAACCACAACTATATAATGGGTTGGCCAAGAAGTTTGTTTGGGTTCTTCCATAGGATGTTCTTCCCAGCCTTCCAGCCTGCTATATCTGTGCCTTGTGGCCTCCAGGTAACCCCAAAAAAGTTGAGAGAAAGAGGCAAGAGAGGAAGCAGAAAAATTAGTCTTGATGATGACATTCAGGAAAGAACTTGGGTTTGGTTCCTAATACAAATAACTAACTGGAAGTAAAAAAAAAAAAAAAATTAGAGGCTTCTTAAGTTTTTGAAGGAGTCACAGTGCCAAAGAACTATTAGGAGCCCAGAGTAAAAGGATGCCCTTGATTGTTTATTCCTTAATATAGTCCTTCATCTCCTCAATTTAGATGTGTAAGAAGTAGACTGCAACAGCAATATATCCCCCAAAGAGGAATTCCACAATATGAACTATATATATATATTTACATATAAATATATACTTATATGTATAAAACCATTACATTTAATATATTTATATAATATAATTTATAATTTTTATATATATTATATATTTCATATATTACATAAATCATGTGTATATGATATTTTGGGTTGTGCTTCTTTGAGGAGACAGTGTATTCTTTGTGTGGAGGAAAAGTATGCCAAAAGATGTCTGATTTGTAGGGACTTTCAGCTGCTCACCCAAATCTCTTTCCTTCTTAGAAAGATGACACTTCTTATTCTTCTGCCTAGGTACGGCCAGGTAACTATGCCCATGATATGTGAGCAAAAGTGCTGGGCACCATATTTAGATCTGGCCCATAAAAAGTACTCAAATCTGCACTTCTCTATGTTTGTCTTTTTCTCTAAATAAATGTGGATGGATGAATTTAGAGAACATGCCTTGAAGACAGCAGAATGCAAAATGCAGTGAGTCAGAGTCTTAGAATTACTATTTGGAGGTGAGTTTCCTACCAATCAGGAACACATATTATTTTTTGTTTTAGAATTTATTTTATTAAAGCATAGTTGATTTACAATGTGTATTAATTCTCACTGTACAGCATAGTGATATGGTTATAAATGTATATACATTCCTTTTCATTTTCTTTTCCATTATGCTTTATCACAGGACATTGAATATGGTTCCCTGTGCTATACAATAGAACTTTGTTGTTTATCCAAGCTGTATATAATAGTTTGCATCTGCTAATCCCAAGCTCACAGTCCATCCCTCTCTCACACCCCTCCCCCTTGGCAAACACAAGTCTGTTCTCCATGTCTGTGAGTCTGTTTCTGTTTTGTAGATAAGTTCTTTTGTGTCATATTTGAGATTCTACATATGAGTGATATCATACGGTATTTGTTTTTCTCTTTCTGACTTCTTCACATAGTAATGATAATCTCCAGGTCCATCCACGTTGCTGCAAATGGCATTGTTTCATTCTTTTGTTTCATCCTTCTCGTTCATTGTTTCATCCTTTTTTAATAGCTGAGTAATAACTCCATTTTATATGTGTACCACATCTTCTTATTATTCATCTGCCAATGGACATTTAGGCTGCTTCCATGTCTTGGCTATTGTAAACACTGCTGCAATGAACATTGGGATGCATGTGTCTTTTTGCATTATAGTTTTCTTCAGATATATGCCCAGGAATGGGATTGCAGGATCATATGGCAACTGTATTTTCAGCTTTTTGAGGAACTTCCATACTGTATTCCACATTGGCTATACCAATTTACATTCCCACAAGCAGTGTAGGAAGGAACACTTACTATTGACTTAACAAAAACTAGAAATAAACTTTAGTATTGTTTGAAACGTTACACATCTTGAGGTTTGTTTATGATGCTTGCTATCATTACCCTAAATAAGTATCTAACATTCCCAATTCATTTAACTTTTTCTTATAATTTTCAGATAAAAGTATTTATGTACTTTTCTTGGATGTACTTTATGTCAGAAATTTCCTAAAATGTAAATAGCAAGAGAGTAAATATATTCTGCCTAACAATAGTTCATGAAATTAAATACCTGGAAAAATTCATTAGACAAATATTCTGTTTTAGAATTTACATCAATGAAAGCACAAAAATATGTTCAGCACATCTTTATTATTATTATACACAGATAATAAAATATCAGTAAATAGGCACAGAGTTGTAAGGAAATGATCAATAATGAATCAAATGCATTTTCATAGCTCTTCAAGAATTTAAGCACAAAACATAATTACTGAAATATTTTAACAATATCAGATTTATATTTTAAAAGCAAGCAGCACCAATGCATTTTGCCTCTTTCAAATATTAATATGTAAAAAACTCAGCCATTCTAATATGTCTTTGAAGCTAGTTATTATTAATTTATTTTGAAAAATAACTTAATTCAAGTATAGATTTCTAAAACTTATGGAGTAGATTATACTGTAACAAAAATAATGTAGGAGAAGCTCTAGGCACCTACTACAATTTCTCCACTTGGAAATAAAAAAATATAAGACAATCATTTATACACCACAATAAAGTATAAGACAGTTTACAATGTTGTCATGATTAATGTCATGTTAATCATGTCAAAACTGTGATGGAAACATAAGTGCGGAGTTGTTTCTTAAAACACATAATATTGGCTTTATTTCATTAGAGTTATATTTGATGATCAACAGCTTTTGGATTTCTTCACTGACCCATCTCCATTCACATTTTTAAAAGATATAAAAAGAATGCATGTGAAATAATAATAATATAACAAATAATAGCAGCAATGGCTACATGTAGTGAATCCTTATGTTCTTACCACTGTGCTTATCATTTTACATAGATCATTTAATCTTTGACATGAACTGCAGTGACATTTTTTAATCCATCCCATAAGGCAAAACAAGTAGAAGCAAAAAAACAAATGGGATCTAATTAAATGTAAAAGCTTTTGCATGACAAAGGAAACCATCAACAAAACAAAAAGACAACCTCTGGAATGGGAGAAAATATTTGCAAATGATATGACTGACAAAGTGCCAATATTAAAAATATTAAATAATTCATACAACTCAGTATCAAAGAAACAAATAAATCAAACAAAAAATGAGCAGAAGACCTGAACAGACATTTTTCCAAAGAAACCATACAGATGGTCAACAGGCACATAAGAAGATGTTCCATGTTGCTAGAGAAAAGCAAATCAAAACCACAATGAGATATCACCTCATACCTCTCAGAAGGGCTATCATCAAAAAGACCACAAACAACAAATGTTGGCAAGGACATGGAGAAAAGGGAAGCTTGGTACACTGCCGGTGGGAATGTGAATTGGTGCAGCCACCATGGAAAGCAGTGTGGAGAAGGCTCCTAAAAAACCTGAAAACAGAACTACCATATGATCCAGCAATTCCACTCTTGGATAGATATCAAGAAAAAATAAAACCACTAATCTTCAAAAAGATACATGCCCTTCAATGCTCACAGCAACACTATTTATAATATTCAAGATACAGAAGCAACTCAACTGTCTATCAGTAGATGAATGATTAAGGAACATGTGCTATATATACAATGGAGTACCACTCATACATAAAAAGAAAGAAATTCTGCCATTTTCAGCGACGTGGATGGACCTAGAGAATATTATGCCCAGTGAAATAAGTCCGACAGAGAAACACAAGTTTCATACAGTATCACTTATATGTGAAATCTAAAAAATAAAGCGAATGTATATAGTAAAACAGAAACAGACCCAAAGATACAGAAAACAAACTTGTGGTTATCACTGCGGAGAGGGAAGAGGAGATGGGCAAGATAGATTAAGCAATATAAACTACTGTGTATAAAATAGATAAGAAACAAGGAGGTATCCTGCAGCACAGGGAAATATAGCCTCTATCTTATGATAATTTGGGAGTATAATTTGTAAAAATACTGAATCACTATGCTATACACCTGCAACTAATATTGTAAACCAATTATAATTCAATATTTTAAAAAACGAAAAACCTTCCCCACGGCCCTGTAGGTAGTACTATTAATACCAGCTGGAAACTCCAGGGGGCGCCACCCACAATTGGTCCATGTAAATAATGTCTCTCTGAGATGCCGTGTACAGCCTCCAAAGCCATGTATGGTGGCCCTGATTATTTATTATTCTCACATTTAGAGATGACGAAACCGGGGTCATAAAGGGAGAGGAGAAAAAATAATTTAAGAAAGTGAAACCCATATCAGAGCCTCTCTTTCACGGGTGGGATTAAAATCAATTCATTTTGAAAAGAATGAACACCTGTGCTACTAATAAGTATTAAGGCATATAAGTATAAATTTAAGGTTGGCAAGAGTCCATAACCTCTGGTTATTCCTGGACGTGTGCCTTTACGTGGATTTTAAACCTTCATCTACCAATCAGCAGCCAGGCATAGTTAGAGCACCTCTTCTGTGTTTCTAGAGCTCTCTGGGCATTTCACTGCATTATACTGTAATTCTTTAACAAGTTAGTCCTCCTCCTAGAATTTGAACTTTTTTCCATTTTTTGGCCATGTCATGTGGCATAGGGGATCTTAGTTCTCTGAGGATCTTAGTTCCACCACCAGGGATAGAACCCATGCCCCCTGCAGTGGAAGCACAGCATCTTAACCACCAGACCACCAGGGAAGTCCCAAGAATCTAAATTTTTAAAGAACAAGCTGTCCCATATTTGCATCCCTATAAACAGCCCATGATAGATGTTTTACTAGCTTTTGGCAAATTAATGAAAGGGACATTAGATCTCACATAAAACAATGCTACATTTAAAAATTAGTTCTTATAGCAACTACATTTGAGAACTAAAACCTCAACACATTTCAGAAAGGAAATGGAGGAAAATGGTATTTGACCATCAAAGACAGCTTTGTAAAAGAATGTCCTTATCGTGAAGTCCCAGGAGTTGAACTGTGTATGGTTACTTGACAAAAAAAAAAAAAAAAAAAAGCAGTATCACAGACCTCATCCTAAGACAAATTTAACAGTAAAAAACAACATGTTCTCTTACTGTAGTTTGAAGTCTTCTTTCCTCAAGTTTGGACTAATTTTAGCTCTTAGGTTATTTAATGTCGAAGAAAAAAATATTTATTTACAGTTTAGAGGCAACTACTTCCAAAAGTTTTTAAGGCATCTTGAAGAAATATTAATAATTAGCTGTATCTAAAATCATTTCAAGATTACCTTGCTTCTAAAATCTCCTTTTTTGGTTTGTTTATTCTTGTCTTGGATAAAATACTTTTCCCTCATTTGCTGATTTTGGGGGGGATAAAGTAAAGAACTTCAGAGGAAGGGCAGAAAACCCCTATAAGTACACATCCTTGAGATCTTTTCTGAGACCTGGCAATTGCTAGTTAGGGGGATGGAATCATGCTCGTAAATTCAGTGGGTCTGATATGGAATGGAAACACTGGAAACTCAAAGATAAGGACAGCTTTAAGCTTTGAGATCTTACATATATGAAAAATAAAATATCACTTTCTTCTCAGGAATCTACCTTATATGAAGTGTCTGAGGTTAGACTGATGTTTAGTATCAGAAATTCCATTGATGCAGCAACACGGACAGACCCAGAGATGTCATACTAAGTGAAATAAGTCAGAAAGACAACGACAAATACCATACGATATCTCTTGTATGTGGAATCTAAAATATGACACAAATAAATTTATCTATGAAACAGAAACAGACTCACAGACATAGAGAACAGACTTGTGGTTGCCAAGAAGGAGTTGCAGGGGAAGGATTGGGAGGCTGGGGTTAGCAGATGTAGGCTATTATATAGAGCCTTGTTGGTTGGATAACCAACAAGGTCCTGCTGTATGGCACAGGGAACTATATTCAATATCCTGTGATAAACCATAATGGAAAAGAATATAAAAAAGAACGTATAGATATGTATAATTGAACCACTTTTCTGTATAGTAGAAATCAACATAGTATTGTAAATCAACTATACTTTATTAAAATATTTAAAGAAAAAATGCCAGTTTACACTGCTCACTATTAAATAAAAAGTGCTTTACAACTCTGTGTATCTCAGAGACTGACAAATCATACCTCTAAGTGTCTGATACCATACAGACACATGTACCCTGTATCTACTGAGGAACTTGAATTAAAAGTTCAATTTGTCACTTATGATGAATTATGTGCAGAGTTGGATTGTTCTGGGGCCTTGTCTTGCAATAGTGGCAATGTTGAGAGATCACAAAATAGTAGTAAACATGTGGCTTGACTCAGGATATTTTATGAAGTCATCTAGGTCATAATGCACTGGTTCTGACATATGTTACAGAGAGGAAGGAAAACATCCTAGAATGTTTTAGGAGATTTCAGAGTTCCCTGCTCAAGGAAATATTTAAACCAGGCTCACCATTCTGGAAGGGGAGTGAAGATTGGGGAACCACAAAATCTTCCAGTCTTTGTCATAACCCTTAGAAAGCCAGAGACAAAATGAACCACCTTCACATTTTCTGAAGGCTTACAGGAGTCAGAGACATTTGAAGACTCAAGGATTCTGCTTGGATTCACAGCAGTAACTTTACTGAATAAAACTGTGGAAGAAGAAACCTGTGGACTCCCATCTCTTATCATCATTTGCATCCAGAGGCCATGCTGCTGCTAAGTCGCTTCAGTCGTGTCCAGCTCTGTGCGACCCCATAGACGGCAGCCCACCAGGCTCCCTGTCCCTGGGATTCTCCAGGCAAGAACACTGGAGTGGGCTGCCATTTCCTTCTCCAATGCATGAAAGTGAAAAGTGAAAGTGAAGCCGCTGAGTCGTGTCCAACCCTCAGCGACCCCATGGACTGCAGCCTACCAGGCTCCTCCGTCCATGGGATTTTCCAGGCAAGAGTACTGGAGTGGGGTGCCATTGCCTCCTCCTCCAGAGCCCATATAGGCTGTTAAAAAGCCAACTTAAAGTGAATTCTAATAATAATAATTACTTATTATTAGAACAGTCTTTAGACTGCATTTACTGACAAGTCACAGTAGCACTTGCTGTTTGACTATAAATATGCCAAAGGACAGCAAGAACTAGAGAACATTATTCTCAGAATCAAGATCCACACACAGACTCAATGATTATGTATGTAAATAATAGTCTTGTTCTTCATAAACTGGGGGGACAATCTAACATATTGGTTAAGAAGGAAATTTGTTTCCTGAAGTTCATTACTAATTAAATTATCCTTTTGTTTTTATAAAATACATGCTACCTTAGAGTAAAGGATCACGAGAGCTTCACTTTACCCTTAAATCAATGGTTGGATTGCACATGAAGGATTACTATTTCTGTTCATTTTTTGTAAGCTGAAATAATTCAAAAGAAAAAAATTTTTTAAAGTCATTTCTCTTATCTTTTGCTTATCAGCTGTATAATCCAGTTCAAGTTACTTGCTGTTTGGAAACCTCAATGTTCTCATCTGTAAAATGAGAATAATGCTGGTAACATCCTCAAAGAACTCAATGAAATAAACAGTAACTCAAAAAAGTTAGTAATGACACAAATCTTAAAAGTTATTTACTGCTAATGCTTGATCACAAATTTTTGGTTTCTAGTTCTAGTCAATTAGAACTAGCTGAGGGCCCACCTACATGACATCCACTATGATAATAAAATATGCTGATGCTATCCTTAATAAAATTGTAAGTGCTCAATGGCATTCAACTTTTGTTAACCACAACCATTATAAAGTGGACTATTACTGAAGTGCTCTGTTTAATTATAAAACAACTACCTATGTCCAAAGATACTTATTAAATGAGACTGAACGGATTGGAAATTTGTCAGACATTAGAATTTATCTTGAAACTGTAGAATTTTTAGCATGTGAAGTTCCCATGAACTTTATCCTCCAATGGGACCAGGTAGCACTGCTCTCTTGAATCCCAGACAAGCAGCCCCAGTTCCAGTAGCATCACTGGAGCCTTCCTTTTCTCCCCTCCAAGTCCATTTTTAATGTGTATTTTTTGTTACATATACTAAATTGTGCATGATATAATGTCCACTTAAAGTTTAATTTATTATTTTCAACTGTACATTTAAGTGGCACTAAGTATATTCATAATGTTACATCACCCCCTATAATGTCTATTCCAGAATATTTGCATCCTTTTTGTCACCAGAACAATATTCCAGGGAGGTAGAAATATTACATCTCTAAGTTTTTGAAACTCGAACTTTAAACTTTTGACTAAGTTATATGGTTTACAGCCCCACCCAATCCTGTTTATGAAATTCTAATTTCTAAAAACTTGGTACTATGTTACATTCAAACTGGACATCTCTGAGAATAAAGGGGGATAAACTAGAACTACTTGGGTAAACTAGGACATACTATTATTAAGAATAAACTTTCAATGAACTATTGCTTCAGTTCATTGCCTTAGGTACCAACTGGAAGGAAGCTTTCTCTTCAGAAATGTTTATTACTAGACTCTATGACCAGAACCACTATGGTGCTGCTGATACATAGGAAATTTCATGATTCTTAGAAGAGCAACTTGGGTAAATAATTAATGGGTAAATATTGTTCTGGAGAGCCATCAGGTTTGGGTTCTTTAGACAAAGTTGTTAAAATATTCTAATTACCCCAAAATCAGGAAGCACAGAAAGTCTACTCTAAGGTAAAAAGTCTTAATAGCTATTTATAAGACTTCACACATGAGCAAACATTTCACTTCACATATTGGATGAAAATTAATCAAGTCATTGTCTTACAAGTAAAACAAATAAAGAATACAGGAGCCTACATTTTCAGTAACAGAGAAGAGGGATCTGTGTTCAAAAGGAAAATGGAAAAGGCATCATTCAAGTAAGGCTTGCTCCTGAAGTGAAAGCATCTAATCGCCAGTAACTGATAATATGAAAAAATTTTAAATGTCACACAAGTCTCTTTCCTCTTTGATCAGCAGGATGGTGTACTAAAAGTCTCCAGAGCTTGAGAGAAAGAATGTGAAATTTGGAGTCATACTATCTGGGCCTGAACTCTAGTTCAGCCACTTAGTAGATGGAAGATTGCAGCAAATATGGTTAGATGTCCATCCAAAATCTTTTCTTCCTTCTTCCCAACAAAACTCTGAATTTTCTCAGACACACCACCTGTCTCCCTTCAAAACCATGCTTCCCAGGCATAGGACTTCTTAAAAAGGTTAACTTCAAATTCCCTTTATTCCCTCTGCCAATGATTGGCTCAGGAATGTACATGCGACCAATCTGAACAAACGAGAAACAAGGAAAGTTTTGCTGGGGCTTTGGATAAAGCTCTTCCTCTATCTTCTGGGACAGTGTCAAGAAGTGACTCTCAACAGAGAAGGACAAATATCAATATGACATCCCTTATATGAGAAATCTAAAAAGAAATGATAAAAATTGAACGTATTTACAAAAGAGAAACAAACTCACAGACTTAGAGAATGAATTTATGATTACCAAGGGGAAAGTTGGGAGAAGGGATAAAGAGTTTGGGATTGACATGTATACACTGCTTTATTTAAAATGGATAACCAATAAAGACCTACTGTATAGCACAGGGAACTGTGCTCTACGTTAGGCGGCAGCCTGGATGGGAGGGGACTTTGGGGGAGAATGGATACATGTATATGTATGGCTGAGTCCCTTTGTTGCACACCTGAAACTATCACAACATTGTTAATCAGCTATATGCCAATATAAAATAAAAAGAAGTGACTCCTCTTCTCTGGGTATGTACAGATGTCCAGATGCACATATAATGCAGCCTGCTGTGCTGCTTTGTTCAACAGCTAGTCTTAAGATGAAGTCATCACACAGAAGTGAGCCAGACTAAAGCTCTCTCAGGGAAATGAAGCCAGAACCAAAGTTCTTAGGTTGCTCTATCTTTGGACTTCTATATCTGTGGCCAAGAATTTGACAGAATTTAAGCCAGTTCGGTGAGGTTTTTGATATTTACAGCTGAAAGCACTCTGATCTTCCTAAGTCATTTTCTAACCTGTGAAAATCAGATTGACAGCTCCACTGCAACCTTGCAAGAATTCTCAACACAAGTTAAGTTTTATGTACGGTGTTTGATGCAACACAAGCTTTCAGTAAATGATATCAGGCTCAAGGTGCTGCTTGCCTGGAACACTGAGTACCTGCTGTTAACTTTGCTAATAGTTAACTTTGGCAAATCTTTAACAGCCTTAATTTCTGATTGCTTGCATTTCCATATCATATAAAACTGATGATACTAGTCTCCAACAAACACATTGTTATAGCTGGGCTAAAAACTCTAAATCTCCTTGAGGTCCCAAAAGACAAGGAATAGAATAATAATGCATTGGTACTATTGGATTTCACTGTACAGTTACATACACATACCTCAAAGCAAATAAAATAGAATCAGGCTGATAATAGAAATTAATTAATCATATTAAATGCTCATTTCAAAAAGAACTCAGGGGAATTTAACATATTGAATATGTCCCAATAAATTTTAAAATGAATATAGTAGAATATGTTAAAATTTACAGTGAAAGCCTGAGCCATAATTCCTTAATTTAGAAAAGTAAAAATTTAGAATTTATCAAGAAGAATAACACAATTAAGAAAGACCCAAAGGAGTGAAGGTAAAATTCTAAAATTTAAAAATTTTAGATACTTTCATTTTTCCAAACAAAACAACATCAACCATAATAAACTAAAGAGAGGATTAAAATATTAATTAAATATACAAGCTTAGGTTATACAGCCTAAACTTGAAAACTGACTCTGATATCTGTATACTATGTAACTTTGGGCATGTTTCTAAGCCTCTGTTAGCCTGTTCTCTCATATATGAAGTGGAGATAATATAATCTACCTCACAGATTGGGTTTAAATAAGATAACATAAGCCAAATTCTTATATAGGTGCAAAGTGTATAATAATCACTGAATTAAATATTTAAATTATATTCTCATAATAAAATTAGTTCCATGGGATATCACTGGCTTGGTAGTCTATTATAGCACCTTGGGTTTAAAAGAACAGGCTCGCATCAAAAAGAATGAAGTAATGCCATTTGCAGCAACACGGATGCATCTAGAGACTGTCATTCTGAGTGAAGTAAGTCAGACAGAGAAGCAGAAACGCCATATAACGTCCCTTATATGTGGAATCTAAAAATACAAAGGAACTTATTTGCAAAAGAGAAACAGACTCACAGACTTAGAGAATGAACTTATAGGTGCCAGGGGGAAGGACTGGGGGAAAGGAAAGGATAGTTAGGGAGTTTGGGATTGACATGTACACACTGCTATATTTAAGATGGATAACCAATAAGGACCTGCTGTATCGCACAGGGAACTCTGCTCAGTGTTACGTGGCATCCTGGATGGGAGGGGAGTTTGGGGGAGAATGGATACATATATGTGTATGAGTGAGTCCCTTTGATGTCACTATCACAACATTGTTAATTGGCTATATCCCAATACAAAATAAAAAGTTAAAAGAAATTAAAAACAGGCTCAAATTTCAGATGGGCAAAGGGAAATCCTCAAAAATATTCCCAGCAACTCCAAGAAAAGACAGGTGGCAAACACTATAAACATATTATTGACCAGATATGTATTTATGTATTAATTTGTCTTTTGTTATCCAAACGTTATTGACTGGAGTGTTTCAATATTCATATATATATATATATATATAAAACAAATTGCTGTCCACAGGCAAAAATTTTCTGCAAAAATCCCCTGGTCAATTATATGTAAAAATAAAATCATACAGGAATTTCTCCTTCTGGATAAGACAGAGTAACAGGTACTGGATTTAACTTCCTGTCTGAAATAACTAAAATATAGACAAAATGAATGAAACAACGGTTTTCAGACACTGGACGTTAAGCAACTCCAGATGGTGATCCTAGAGAAAAGGGGATACTAATCAGGCAAGTCCTACAATTCCCCTAACTTACTGCCAAATGCTTTCTAGGCCACAGCAGAGGGAGGGGAAACTCAAGTAGAGTCCAGTGGATTCTCTGAGTAGACAGATGTTATAGATTCAGGGGCCTGGGGATGCCAAGGTAGATACAGAGTGGAGAAAGCTTCACAGAGAGAAATCTCTGCAGTGTTCTCTGGTCTACAGCTGAGGAAATGTGCACATTTAAGGGAGGAAATTACCTGAATCTGGGGAGAGAATCACCAGAAAAGGAAAGAAAAAGTCCTAAAACTCAAAAGACCAGGAATAATTCATGTTCCCACCAAATAGAAAGGAAAATCTTGTAATTCATGAGACGCTGAGTCTATGATAAGTGTGGCTATGATTCCAACTAATGAAGACTAAAAGTAAGTCTCTAGAAGGAGCACACTCTTTATAGGTAACTTAATCTCTTCCCAGAAAAAGATCTTAAGACATTTATAGGATACCAAAATATTTAACACACACCAAAACAAAATGTACAGTGTCTGGCATTCAATAAAAAACATCAGATATTTGAAGAAGCAGGAAAATACAACTCAGTAGAAACAGATTCAAGAATTACAAAGATTATAGAATTAGTAGAAAAAGACACTGAAAGGGTTATAAGTATATCCCACACTGAAGCGACTTAGCGGCAGCAGCAGCAGCACATGTTTCAGAAGTTATAAAAATAAACACACAAGCACTAAATATAGACATGAAAGGTATATGTCTATATAGAGACATGAAAGGTATAAAAAGACACAAAGCTTCCACAATGTTTAAAATGAAAAATATACTAAATAAGATTAATACCAGATTAGAAACAGTAAAATAAAAGGAGTGAATTTGAAGATGGAAGAGAAACTATCCAAAGAAAAACAGACCCTCCTCCCCAAAAATAAAGTGGTAAGACAAAAAATATTCGAAAATAATTGAGTAACTGCCCAAACTTTCCAAATTTCATGAAAGCTGGTAAGTCCACAGATGCAAGATACTCAAAGAAATTCAAGGACAAAAAAGAAAATTATACCAAATCACATACTAATAAAACTGCTTAAAACTAGTGACAGAAATAATTAAAATAAACCAGATGGAAAAACGAAACATCATGTACGTGGGAACAAAGGTAAGAATGACAACAAACTTCTCATTGGAAACAATGCAAGCCACACGGGAGAGGAGTACTATCTTTAAAATACTAAAAGAACATATACTGTCAATTCAGTTTAAAAAAAAAAGATTTTAAACAATGGGGAAATATACATGTCTTCAAAAACTGTATAAAAACTGAAGGAATTTATCACCAGCAGTCCAGTCCTATAAGAAATATTAAAGAAAATCCTTCAGAGAAAAATATTCATTGAAAATGCAGATTTACACAAAATATAGAGTACTGAAAATGATAAGTATGTGGGTAAATACTAAATATTTTCTTTAAAAGAAGTTTTAAAGGTAACTGACAGTTTAAAACAAACAAAAAATACAATATAGCACAGTGCAGTTTATAATATATGTAGAAGTAAAATGTGTGAGGTTAAATCTAAATGATATAGACACATGAATTAAAGGCAGATGTTCAGTTTAAATAAAAAACATAAGAACCAAAATTTGCTGTCTATAAGAAAACAGCTTGAAGTATAAAGAAACAAATAAGTTCAAGGTAAAATGGTATGCTAAGAGATATGCTAATTATATAACTAAAAATAGCTGGAGTGGCTATAATAATATCATAGTGGATCTCAGAGAATATAATATTACTTGGGATAAAGAGGACAATTTCAGAATGATAATAAAGTTATTTATCAAGAGAACATAACAACCCTAAACATTTAAGCACCTATAATAGAGGTACAAAATACACAAAGAAAAAATGGATAAAACTGCAGAAGAAATAGTTAAGTCCACAGTTACAGTCAAGGATTTAACACTCTTCTCTCACCAACTGGCAAAACTAGTACACAGAAAATAAAGATACGGAAGACGTAAACAATAATATCAACTGAGCTGATCTAATTGACATTAGTAAAACACTTCACCCAGCAACATCACAATATACATTCTTTTCAAGTGCACAGAGAAAAAGTTACCAAGAAAGACCATTTTCTGGTCCATAAAAGTCATAATAAAGTTAAATGGATTTACAAAGTATATTCATTGACCACACTGAAATTAATCTAAAGTAATCTACAGTAGTATATCTGGAACAGTCCAGAAATATTTGAAACTGAATAACATATTTCTAAATAACATTCAGTACAAAGAAGAAGTGAAAAGTCAGTCAGAAATTATTTCTGAATTCCATGAAGAACAAAACATGTCGTATCAAAATTTGTGGAAAGCAGCTAAAGTTTTTGGAGGAAAATCTACAGCACTTAACTCCCACGTTAAAAACAAAAATAGGTCTCATATTAATTACCTTAAGCAACTATAAAAATTAAGGTAATTAAGTTTTTATAGTTGAAATCCAGTGACCCTTACTTCACATTATGAACACACACATAATTAACTCAAAGTGACTCAAGATTTAAATACAAGAGTCAAAGTATAAACCTTCTAGAAGACAACAGGAAAAAATCTTAGTGACCATGGGTTTGTCAAAGAACTCTTAAATTTGAAACAAGAAGCACAAATTGTAAATTTAAATTATCACTAAATTAAACTTTAGTGATATTACAAACTTTTGCTATTTAAAAGGCACTATTAAGAAAAGGTAAACCACAAACTGAAAGAAACTAGTTACAAAACATATCTGACAAAAGCTTTGTATCAAGAATTTTCTTAGAACTTCATAATAATGCAATTCAATCAAAAAATGGTCAAAATATTTGAATAGTCACTTGACCAAAGAAGATACATAGAAAGCAAATAAACACCTGAAAAGATAATTATAAAGAAAATTCAAATTAAAATAAGGAGAAACAATTATATACCCAACAGAATGTTTAAAATTTAAACAAGACTGAACATATACAATTTTATCAAAGATATAAGGTAACCACAACTGGTATAGACTGCTGATAGAAACATGAAGTGTTACAACTTTGGAGAACAGTTTGGTATTTTTAAAAACTATTAGACATACACTGACCACAGACTCAGCTGTTCCAACCCTAGATACTGGAGCCGAAGAAATGAAACTATGTGTCCACACAAAGACTTGTGCATGAATGTCCAGGAGAGCAGTATTTGTAACAGCCAAAAACTGGAGACAACTAAAACATGTATCAATGGGTGTGAATGGATAAACAAATTGTTGTACATCCATATTATAGATTTCTATTCAATAAATAGGGGAATAAACTATTTACACACAAACAACATGAGTGAATCTTAATATTATTATGCTAAGTAAAAGAAGCATAAGAAAACATTTTGGGATAATAGATATGTATAATATCTTGACTGTGAAGATGGCTTCCTGGTGAACATATGTCTTTAAGGTCAAACATGGAAGTTTGAATGTTAGCCCTACTCTTACAATGTAACCTTACATAAGCTACTTACCTGTTTGAGTCTCATCTTCTATATTTGTATGTTATGTGAGAATAAGAACATATGTATCAAAGGCTTGTCTTATTAAACGTGATATCACATATAAGTAACCAGCACAGTACTTCTTAGTCAACTCTGTGTGACTCCTTGGGCTGTAGTCCACCAGGCTCCACTGTCCATGGAATTCTTCAGGCCAGAATACTGGAGTGGGTAGCCATTCCCTTCTCCAGGGGATCTTCCCAACCCAGGGAACAAACCTGGGCAGTATAGTACTTGGCACCATACAAATGTTCACTTCCATATGTGTATTTTTTTTTTTTTTCCCCTATTCATCTGTACCATGTCTCCCCTTCTGTGGTGGCTCAGATGGTAAAGAATCTGCCTGCAATGCAGGAGACCCAGGTTCAAACCCTGGGTTGGGAAAAACCCCTGGAGAAAGAAATGGCAACCCACTCCAGTATTCTTGAGTGGAGAATTCCATGGACAGAGGAGCCTAGTGGTGGGCTACAGTCCATGGGGTCGCAAAAAATCAGACAGGACTAAGCAACTTTCACTTTCACTTTCCCCTTCTGTAAAACATACCTCCTTAGCACTACTATTTTTCTACCACAGGATGTCTGTCCTCTCCCTCTTGGAACAAAAGAGAAAATATGTTATGCTATTTTAGAACTTTTACTCTTTTTAAATTAATATGCTATTCATTCTGTGTTACTTTAATTTTGCCTTGGATTGTGAGCTGTTAATCAGGCTCTTCATTTATGGCCTACTTGGTAGCTGCTGTCCCTGCGAGGTCCTTTCCTTGTATTTTTTATTCATTTTATCCCTTTATTTCCCATTTTATCCCTAAATCCAGTCCCATTTCCCCCTCCTAATTAGGCACTCTTCTAGCATTTAATATATGTCTTTGAATATGCATGTACATATATGGTCCTGCTGCTAAGTCACTTCAGTCGTGTCCGACTCTGTGTGACCCCATAGACGGCAGCCCACCAGGCTTCCCCGTCCCTGGGATTCTCCAGGCAAGAACAATGGAGTGGGTTGCCATTTCCTTCTCCAATGCATGAAAGTGAAAAGTGAAAGTGAAGTCGCTCAGTTGTGTCCGACTCTTGGCGACCCCATGGACTGCAGCCTACCAGGCTCCTCCGTCCATGGAATTTTCCAGGCAAGAGTACTGGAGTAGGGTGCCATTGCCTTCTCCATGTACATATATATGTATGTGTATATGTAATATATATATGTGTATGTGCTCTAATACATATTTTAATGGCATTGTGCTATAACTTTTATTTTCCCCTTTATGCTGTATTGTAAGGATTTATCCTAGTTCTATACACATCAGTAAGTTGCTTCTAATTGACAGCATTGTATTCCATACTATGTATTTATCAAAATTAACTCATGTACTCCCTTAGAGAAGGATACCTGGGAGATCAACTTCCTGCTACTGCAAACAATATTGAAATAAGTATCTTTAAAAAATATCTTTTATGTTTCTGATACTGTTTTTTAAAGTGTTTATTTGGCTGCACTGGGTCTTAGTTGCGGCACATGGGATCTCGTTCCCTGACCAGGGATTGAACCCAGGTCCCCTGCATTGGCAGGGCAGAGTCTCAGCCACTGGATCACCAGGGAAGTCCCTGAAATAAATACCTTAACACTTGTCTCCTTGTGGACCTACAAAGGAAGTTCTCTGAGTCACAGATGTGAAAGGTGGGACTGCTGGGCCATAGGACAAATAAATAATTTTACTACCTCAGTACTTTGAGACTGCTTTCCAAACTGGTTGAATTAATGATCTTACAAATTCTTAGCAATATAATAAATAGACGTCATTTTTATTTTGATTTCTCAGATATTAGTAAGTTTGAGCATCACTTTCCATTATTAGCTGCTCAGCTTTTCTCTTTGTAGAGCACATTCTTATTCTTTATTCATTTTTGTATTGAGCTTCTCATCTTTTATTTGTTGATTTGTAGTTCCTAGAATGTTTCTATATTAGTATCATTAATTTTACACATTGCTAAAAGCTATGCTGGTCTGTCACTGCCTATGAGCTTTGTTTAAGGTGTTGTTCATTGACTAGAAATTCTTCATTTTAACACAGCCATAGTCATCATTTCTTAACTTAATTAAAAATTCTTTCGGGGTTATGTTTAAAGAGAACAGCCCCTTACCTACATTTTGCTCTATTAGCTTTGCAGTTTTTCCTTTAAACCCTCTTTAATCTACCTAGAGTCCAGCTTTTTCTACAGTGCAATGTATTATAGAAATTTGTCTTTTTTCCATATCACCAATACCATCTGCTGAAGAGTTGATCTTTTCTCCATTATATAAAGTGATGTTTTTCTATCATATATCACTCCCTTTTTTATATATATAAAAAGAAGAATGCTCTTGGAAGAAGAGTGATGACCCAGATGAGATGGGCAAGAAAAATATTCCTGGCCATCCATCTTTGGGAGGATAATGGTGACTGCTCACTCTGGAGTCAATCTTCTGAAGCCACATGCAGAGAGTAAACCCTGAACTCATACAGTGGCTCCAATTGGATTTTTAAAAATCAAGAATAAAGAAATAGTCTAATTAGGTCCAGTGCTTCCGATATTGTGAATTCCTGCAATTCCTTCAAGGCTTCATAGCAGAACAGTGCGTCTCCATGTCGTGTTGCATGTGATGTTTTTACTGTCATAACTGTGCTATACATTGCATTATAATTATCCTCCTGTAGTAGCTATTTATACCTGTTACACAAAACTTTCCAAATTTCCCAAAGCTTTCTGAAACGTATGGGATGATTTAAGGTACTTAACACAATATAGTATTTAACTGGTAAATTTTTTTGTAAGCAAGGAAAAATCTTGCCCCAAACAGATTTGATTTATGGCTTATTCCAGTATTCTACACATAGTAAGTCCTCAAAAAAAAAAAAAATGTCCTTGGCTGATTACCTGGCTGAGTGCCCACATATTTACTGGGTTGGAATTTATATGCAGAAGGAAATCTTCTTTCATGAAAGTCATGATCTATCTTGCCTTTTGTTAGTAGGAAAAAAACAGCAGAGACTTCAAGGACTATTACATTGTGTAAAATTTAATTCCATGCAGTTATTCATGGAATCCCTCCAAGGGACCATACAGCATTCTTATATGCTTAAATAAATATTTCTGCCTTTACCCTTGGATTTTGATAGAAATTATTTGGGGCTCTCATTATTCATTTACATTGCCACATGATGCTAAACAACAAGTAGAAAATGAAATCAACCAAGCCAGTATTTCCCTTAGAAACTGGTAGCAGGTGGTATTATGAGTTGGAGTCCTGACTCAGGTTTGGTAATGGCTAGCACCAGTACTGACTTTGTTTTCCATGCCTATGGATGTACCTGAAATTTAAGAGCAGAAGGTCAAACTCACTCATCTAACAAGTGCTCATTACATCCAGAGATTTCTTGAGAGTGTCATGTCAGACTTGGTGAATCACTAAATCTACAGAATGGAGTTTGGAGGTACTCTTTTAGTTTGGATCTTGGTGAAACACGTATAATAGCTCACCATTACAGAACAAAAATTGTTACTTATGATTTCCAATTCACACAGCTGATAGATTACATGATAACATTTCCTGGCAGACGATGATCTTCTATGTGTTCCACTGTGATGCTCCAGTAATGTCCTACTGTTCCAAAACAGATTTTTTAAACTTTCTAAAGTATAATAAGGGGTTTCGCTAGTGGCTCAGTGGTAAAGAACCTGCCTACCAATGCAGGAGAATAGTCAGAAACGACTTAGCGCCTGAACAATAACAACAAAAGTATAACAGAACATGAATTTTGATAATGTCACGTGAACTCCATCCTCCCACCCCATTTATTTCTCTACAACTCTGAGGACACTAGAGAAGTAAAGAGAGTTTCAGACAAGGGCAGGAAACTACAAGCTCTTATGATTTCACAACAACTCAGACCAACTCAGGAATCAATACAAACAACACACATGTTGTTTGAGACCTCAATTTTGGCTAATGTAAATCTAGGTAGGATAGCTGTAAAACGCCAACATGCTTTGAGGCTGGCAACGCAAACGTTAATACAAATGTGAAACAAGAAACCAACTTTGGTTGTGTTCATGGCAAAAGACATACCATGTCTTCTACAACTTAAAAGTTTTTCTACTGACATTTTACTCAAACATGGGTATCTTTGGGACAATACTCCTTACCTTCACACTATTTTGAGTATTTCCAAAATTCTTATCAGTGACACTGAAAATTCTATTTTGATATTCTAGACAAAACATCCAAAGTTAAAATAGGAAGTTACATAGGAAAAACTTAAGTAAGCTCTAAATGTCCTGGAAATCATTAGTGATTTTTATTAAAATAACTTACAAATTATCCATGTCATATACTTAACGATTTATTTCAGTATATTCTATTATTTTTACTCATCATGTATTTTCAGTGTCATCAAAATGCAAAGTTGAAGTTTCTACCCGGCAGAAAACATTTTGAGGGAAACATTCTACTAAACTATAAAATACTAGAGTGTTCTGATCTATTTTTCATAATCACTGCTAATAACATGATAGAGACATTATCAATCCTGCTAGCAGATTTTTAAAAACTAATTAAACTCATTAGAAGCAGTAGAAAACAGTCATTTATTCATTGCTACAAAAAGATACATGAATTAGACTCTATGCAACTAAAAGCATGGTTCTTTTAGAAAATATTTATATATGAACTTTTAAACCAATTTATGGAGGTAATAGGTTTCATTTGCTATAAAGAACAAATGAGAATGTGAATTAAGAAAAGTATCACAAAAGTCAACTACAATCAAACTAAAAATTAAAGATTAGTTTTGCAAAATAAGCAGTTGGTAGCAGAGTGTTCTTACAAGTGAATGTTGAATAAAACAATAATCTGGCTAAGTTAAGAATTCAGAATTATATTCATAATGAATTTGTCACGCTGTCCACTCTGCTCTGCTCCTATTTCTGCTCTTCTCACACTGGTACAAAAATGAGTAGGAAAGTGTGCACGTTATTACTTATTTAAGTCAAATAACTTACTTATTCAATAGCTGCAGGGATGAACTACATCAACATGTATAACACCATAACCTAAGGTATTCAATGTCTCCTTAAGCTTTATTTTATATTGGTGTTTAAATGATTAGTCTTAGTTCTCATGTAAATGTACAGCTTTCCTTGCTGAGAATTAAGTTTCTCTGGGCATTAGTTTTTACGACTTTCCTATGAAATCATTCAGCTTGGTATTATTTCCATTTCACAGATGTAGGTCCAACCCACCACCCCCATGGGCTATATATCCCATCACCATGTGGAAGTTTGTAGATAAAGACCATGATTTACCCTCAAATAACTTCAACTGGAGTCAAGGGGACTGCTTTCTCTCCTATCAAGTTTCCTCTACCTAGATTCGTCTTCATTTGGTGAAGCCTTCCTCCTTCACTAGGTTTAATTCAGAAACCACCTCTTCTCTGAAATAGATTTCATTGAAATCGATTGAATCATTCTTGTTTCATTCCTCACAGTACTGTCTCCTCAAAGCTTTTGTGAACATTGAGCACAATGTGTTTACAAAATGCACATCAATGTGTTTATGAAACACACATCTCTTCCTTCCTGCAGGCCTTAAGTCATTTTTATATCTCTCTCACAGAGTTTGGGAAAGGGTCGGCATGAAGCAGCTGTTCCCCACAGACAAGACAACAGGTATGAAAAATTGTAACTGCCCTTGAAGTAGTAAATATAGGTATGTAAAAGAGTGATTTTTAAATGTAAAAGAGGAAAAGAATTGGCCTAAATCCAACCACTACATCAGTGTGGCTCCAGACACAAGTGACTGTAATTAGAAGCATAAGGCATTCGTTCCTGAATAATGAAAGGCTTTTTGTTTAAGTAAACAATTTTCTTATATGTACTTTTTAAATTAGGAAGAAAGGCGGGAATGATTTTATGGATAATAGAGGTTCCTGCCAGAGAAAGAATTCCAGTGGATATTTGGCAACTCAGCTGTTCTCTCCAAAAAGAGTCTTCAAGACATCCTACCTTTTATTATGTCTGGTGAGGGTGAAAATGGTAAACATCAACAAAGAAATATTCTTAGAGTCCCTACCTCACACCAAATACTTGCCAAAAGATTTCATAGATTATCACATTTTCCTAACATGAGTTAGATATCATGATGCCCATTTTACAGGAAGAGAAACTGACGATTAGAACAATTAAATGCTCCACATAGTGTGGAGCATGGAGCCAACCAACTTTTGGGACTCTTCCTATGAAACACTACAACCATCTCTCTCCGCGTTTGGGAATAGTTACTCACCAACTGCATTATGTGAACATGATGCCCATTTAAAGGCATTTGGTTCAGGCTGTTTCACATTTGCTAAACTGTAACTTGAGGATGCCTTTCACATGAAGCTGGAGAATTTGGCTATACTCTTTGGGCATCTCATGGAAACCGCGTTTAGGTAACTTATTGTCGTAGTAGTGATGGCTGACAGGCATGTTCTCTCCAGTTCTAGAGAAGGGCCAGAATCCATACAGCTTCACGTTCTCACACAGCTCGACTGCCACACTTGTGATCATCAAGCCAGAGGACAGGCGATACTCGGTCACACCTTTAGTCCTCCAGAAGAGTGCAAGGTTTTTCAGGTACTTGGGATGGAAAAATAAAACCTTTTGTCTTGCTTTAGATTCCTTCAGTGTGTAGTACACTTTAAAAGAGGCCGCGGTATTGGCCCTGAAGGAAAACGCAGGCAGAAGGACGAAAGCATCTCCATAGGCTGCAACGTCCTCCAGAAATATTGCTTTCTTTTCCTTTAAGTTCCCATATCTGCCAAATTTTTAAAACATTGTGATTTTAACAATAATCATCAAAGGAACAGTTTGGGTAACATACCACTGACCAAAAAACAGAACCAGTTATGTCACTGTATATAAAAGAGACAAACTGAAGATTCAGAGAAATTCAGGTTAAGTAAACATGTTGTATAGGAGAAGGCAATGGCACCCCACTCCAGTACTCTTGCCTGGAAAATCCCATGGACAGAGGAGCCTGGTGGGCTGCAGTCCATGGGGTCGCAAAGAGTCGGACACGACTGAGCGACTTCACCTTCACTTTTCACTTTCATGCACTGGAGAAGGAAATGGCAACCCACTCCAGTGTTCTTGCCTGGAGAGTCCCAGGGACAGGGGAGCCTGGTGGGCTACTGTCTATGGGGTCGCACAGAGTCGGACATGACTGAAGCGACTTAGTAGCAGCAGCAGCAGCAAGCATCTTGTATGATAAATATCAAGGGTTAGGTCTTCATTTCTTTCTTTTCTTTCATCTCTTTCAATAGAATAGGCATATCTATTCTTTCATTTCTACCTTCTTACAGAACAATATTCTTGCTGGAAATACATTTTTAAAAATTATTTTATCTTCAAACTCAGTAATTTTTTCCTGAAGTTGGTTTTTAATGCTGAAACACCTTCCAAATGTATCATACTGATACATTTTGTCAAACACAGCACACTCTTAAAATATCTATACATTTAAAAAAATTCATTGAGCTATATTCAAGTATACATATTATTATAAAATAACAATTTCCTTTAAAACAGCAGTCCCCAACCTTTTTGGCACCAGGGACTGGTTTCACAGAAGATAATTTTTCCATGAACTGGGGGGTGGGGGTGGTTTGGGAATGATTCAAGTGCAGTATCTTTATTGTGTACTTTATTTCTATTATTATTATATCAGTTCCACCTCAGATCATTAGGCATTAGATCCCAGAGGCTGGGGATCTCTGCTTTAGAAAACTTAAAATATCTATATGCACACACACACACACACATATGCATTTTAAATTTCCTCCGTGGACTGTGATAGCTCTATGTGTTTCATTTAAATAATGCCTCAGTAAATACACTGGTATACCTAAGTGCATGTGTTCAGAAAATAAACTCTGGGGAGACAGGTATAATATGTTATATTCTCTTAAGTCATACTAGAACTATTTGAGGGATATATTCTACTAACAACAATTATTAATCACTTTGGATGAAAACAACTGAATAAAACTAAGTATAGGATTTTGGGGCTTCCCTGGTGGCTCAGACAGTAAAGAATCTGCCTGCAATGCAGGAGACCCGGGTTTGACCCCTGGATCAGAAACATCCCCTGATGAAGGGAATGGCTACCCACTCCAGTATTCTTGCCTGGAGAATCCCATGGACGGAAGTCCATGGCGTCGCAAAGAGTCAGACACGACTGAGAAACTAACACTTTCACTTTTAATGGGATTTTTACTGAACAGCCAATATTTCATAGTAGTGACATTGTGGAAAATAAAATATGGGAATTATTTTTTAGTAATAAACTGCCCAAAGTGCCCTGACAATTTTGTCAGGTTCTCCTAAGGCTTACTCTCTGAAGCTTCTAAGTAGACTAAGTTTTTTCAAGAAAGTTTTATCAAGACAAAATAGTAACATTTAAATTCTGAAAGGAAATAATTTTTTAAAAACTTCAGTACTCGTGAAAAACATGAAGAGATAAGTAAGTTCTAATTTGATTAGCAACCCTTGACTTATGACATTAGAAGTGCAACTGGACATACCTCTCATGAGCCCAACCTAAATTACTAATATATTCTTATGTATTTTCCTTACAAAGCCATTCCAGACAGTCTCAGCAGCAAGATTGGGGCTTAGACTAAGAAATAGGTTAAATAATAAAAAAGTGGTCTTGAACAGTTATGTAACTTGGAGGGACTTACCTTAGCTTTATAATACTGGGATTTAGAGTCACCAGATTGGTTTTAGTCCCAACATCATTGGTAACATTTCCTGTGGTTGGGGGGAGATTACACCTGAAATTTGGAAGAAAAAATATTCTCAAAATATAACTTTCAAAAAAAAGTACATCCACACATATGCATGTGACCATTCTCATTTTATTGGAGAAAATTACTGCTGTAAATAGAGTCTCAGAATTCATCTGATTTCCATCGAAAATACTTAATAAGTACAGAATTTAGACATGGGTTCGATCCTGGGTTGGGAAGACCCCTTGGAGAAGAAAATGGCAACCTACTCCAATATTCTTGCTGGAAAATCCTATAGCCTGGCAGGCTATAGTCTATGGGGTTGCAAAAGAGTTGGACATGACTTAGCGACTACACAACAACAGCAACAAACTCTTAGTTGGCATTTCAACATTGGATAAAACGTAAGAATCTGATAAATGCTTTCAGTGACAAAACTAGAAGTGACAATTACACCTTGCCTAGCATTTGAAGAGTTCACAATCCTTTTATTTAAATTATTTATATTAATTAGATTCCTATGGTGGTCAGTTCAGTTCAGTTACTCATTTGTGTCTGACTCTGTGACCCCATGGACCACAGCATGCCAGGCTTCCCTGTGCATCACCAACTCCTGGAGCTTGCTCAAACTCTTGTCCATTGAGTCAGTGATGCCATCCAACCATCTCATCTTCTGCTGTCCCCTTCTCCTGCCTTCAATCTTCCCCAGGATCAGAGTCTTTTCCAATGAGTCAGTTCTTCACATCAGGTGGCCAAAGTATTGGGGCTTCAGCTTCAGCATCAGTCCTTCCAATGAATATTCAGGACTGATTTCCTTTAGGATTGACTGGTTTGATCTCCCTGCGGTCCAAGGGACTCTCAAAAGTCTTCTCCAACACCACAGTTCAAAAGCATCAATTCTTCAGCACTCAGCTTTCTTTATGGTCCAGATCTCACATCCATACATGACTACTAGAAAAACTGTAACTTTGACTAGATAGACCTCTGTTGGCAAAATAATGTCTCTGCTTTTTAATATGCTCTCTAGGTTGGTCATAGCTTTTCTTCCAAGGAGCAAGTGTCTTTTAATTTCATGGCTGCAGTCACCATCTGCAGTGATTTTGGAGCCCAAGAAAATAAAATCTCTCACTATTTCCATTGATACCCATCTATTTGCCATGAAGTGATGGGACTGGATGCCATGATCTTAGTTTTTTTGAATGTTGAGTTTTAAGCCAGCTTTTTCACTCTCCTCTTTCACTTTCATCAAAAGACTCCTCAATTCCTCTTCACTTTCTGCCATCAGGGTGGTGGCATCTGCATATCTGAAGTTATTGACATTTCCCTCCGCAATCTTGATTCCAGCTTTTGCTTCATTCAGCCTGGCATTGTGCACGATGTACTCTGTGCATAAGTTAAATAAACAGGTTGACAATATACAGCTGTTACATACTCCTTTCCCAATTTGGAAACAGTTTGTTGTACAACGTTTAATTGTTGCTTCTTGACCTATATACAGATTTCTCAGGAGGCAGGTAAGGTGGTCTGGTATTCCCATATCTTTAAGAATTTTTCAGTTGTGATTCACACAGTTAAAGGCTTTTGCATAGTCAATAAAGCACAAGTAGATGTTTTTGTGGAACTCTCTTGCTTTTTCAAAAACCCAACGGAGGTTGGCAATTTGATCTCTGGTTCCTCTGCCTTTTCTAAACCCAGCTTGAACATCTGGAAGTTCTCAGTTCATGTACTGTTGAAGCCCTGCTTGGAGAATTTTGAGCATTACTTTGCTAGCATGTAAGATGAGTGCAACTATGCAGTTGTTTGAATATTCTTTGGCATTGCCTTTCTTTGGGATTGGAATGAAAACTGACCTTTCCCAGTCCTGTGGCCACTGCTGAGTTTTCCAAATTTGTTGCCACATTGAGTACAGCACTTTCACAGCATCATCTTTTAGGATTTGATATAGGAATTCCATCACCTCCACTAGCTTTGTTCACAGTGGTCTCTCCTAAGGCCCATCTGATTCGGACTCCAGGATATCTGGTTCTAGGTGAGTGATCACACCATTGGGGTTATCTGGGTCATTAAGATCTCTTTAGTATAGTTCTTCTGTGTATTCTTGCCACCTTTTCTTAATATATTTGGCTTCTGTTAGGTATTATTGTCAATTTACAAATTTTTAAAAATTGAGGCATTGTCATTATGGTTATAATGTCTGCCAGAAGCAAAGAGTATATAAAAAATTAAAAATTTCCTGATTCCCATATGGATAGTTTTTCCACCAAATTAAGCTGTTAATAAATAAAGCTCTAATGTTCTTATAATGATGCTTTCATATTGATGTTCTCATCCTCTTTTGAGTGCTAATTGGTTTTTAAATTGGAAAACAAATTAAGAATTGTAATTTTGAGTAAGCATATTCTTGTCACAAAAAAAGGGAAAGTTGGTTACAACTCCCTAAGTATCATTTACAGAATTTCAAGTAGACCATTTCTTTAAAGCTATACATACAAAGGGAGCATCTCTGAGGAAAGCTGTTTAAACTTGACTGTGTTCTGTAATGCTCCTGAGGTTAAAATAATCTATTTCATCCTCTGTGAAATATATGAATAAATGAAACATGTACTTCCCTCACTGATAAAAAAGATACATCCTAAAACAAAGATGGCACTTTGGAAAAAACAAATATTAATCATAGATAACAGGCCACAGAAATATCTTCATTAGTGGACTTCCTGTAACAAATCTACTTTCCAGAACATAACTACTTCATATCCTTTTGAAGACTCAACAATGATTTCCAATATGATATCACTGGAGACCCATAGGGGAAATATTGTGTATTGCATATATAAAGTACAGTGAAGCCACTCAACACCTATTCTTGTTCCTTACACTTTTAATTGACAGCTCCCAATCTTCTGAAATGAAAAATCACAAGCAGTTTCCAGATGGTTTTATAAACTATAAAACATGTATGGCCAAAATCGATATAGGCTTAAACATTAAATGAATTTTAATGACATCAACTATGTATAGCCCCCATCTGACCTTTATGTTTGGAAGGCTAACTTCAAAAGTATTGAAGTTAGTATTTATATTCTGAAAAAATTTAAAAAAAAAAGTATTTCTATTCAGAAAAATACCTGGCATCAGCAAATGCAGAATCTAGAATATATACATTTATTTCAGAGTTATAAATTAAGTAGCTGTTGAGTTGTTGTTGTTTTTTCTGCTTGTTAAACCTAAACTTGTATTTCTTATACGTGTTATAAAGTAAAATGGATATTTAGGCATAATATTCACCCCAGATGTTTTGGGAATTTTCAGTCTATAACAAGTCTATTATGAGAAGAATTATTTATTTTCCCCCCTGGCTTTTCCATACTGAGTACTTTAGCAAAATGGCTAAATCATGCAGGTATTCACCATTTCCACATTCATCATGAGGAACACAATACTTGTTGGACTGCCAGGTCTGTTGTTCTGTCATTACTTTCAGCATAAAATTCTAAATGAGATTAAAGTGAGGGGGAGCTCCTGATCCAAAACTGTATTTCCTTTTCATGTGCTAATAAAAAGGGCAGCATTAAATCAATAAAGATCAAAGGATCTTCCTCAGATGCATGCAATCATTGCTCATGAAATAGGAAGAAACAGATTTCAACTTTATGAAAAGGTACATTTCAATTGAAATCCATCCTCACAAGGATGAATCATCTTTCCATCATGTTCTGAAAGTGGAGATGCTCTCTGCTTTGTCTTATTAGTTCAGAAACACATAGAAACCACTTTTGCTTCTGTTTTTGGCAAGCTAGCTTGTACTGAGATATAAACATTTTAAAAGATCAGAATTTTACAAGCCACATTTTCCCCCACTTAAATTTCAGGCCAGAAATCTAAATAAACAATGATGTTTATTTAGATATCTAAATAAACAATGATGTTTATTTAGAAATCTAAATAAACAAAGTTTATTTAGATGTTTATTTAGAAATAAACAATGATGTTTATTTATGCTATACAAAATCTAAGTCAGCATTTTCATAAGTATTACCTGAAAACAAAGTTTTCTTGAAATGCTGTTTAAGAAAAAAAAAAGTTATCCTTGATACACTGAAGTCTCTGACAAGTCCTTCAGTGAAGATCCTCTTTCACCATGATTTCATACAGGGTTTCTGGAAAGTTTAGTAAGCATAGCAGTTTTATCCTTCTGGTATCAACATTCAAAGGAACTCATGATCCATTTAACACTTCAGAAAACAAACCAGATAAATTGTAGGCTTAAGCAATAAATTTCAAAGATCAAAATTTAAACAGAGTATCTTTAGACTATTCCTTTAAAATATTGAACTGATCTTGGATTAAAAAAAAAAAAACAATTTGATAGTACTTACCTAAAAACGAAGTCAGCTTTATCGATTTCAGCTCCACAGAGAGACTGATTTAAAATTCCCCCGTTTCCAACCACTGCACACTGATTAAAAGAGTATCCCACAAAAGGCTGAAACTATCAACAGAAAGGGAAAAACTGCCATAAATATCTTTAGTTTTAGAACCATAAACATTGTCAGCTTAATTCAAGTAGCTGAAGTTTTACATATACTAAGGAAAGAAAAAGAATAAGAAGCAATACCCTAGCATGTTAATCAACTTCTGACTAATCATAAGATATCCTGTAGGACTTCCCTGGTGGTCTAGTGGTTAAGAAACTGCCTGCCAATGCAGGGGATACAGCTTCGATCCCTGATCTGGGAAGATTCCACTTGTCATGGAGTAACTAAGCCTGTGCACCACAGCTACTGAAGCCTGCACCCTCTGGAGCCTGTGAACTCTAATGACTGAAGCCTGTGTGCCCAGAGCCTGTGCTGCACAAGACAAGCCACCGCAACGGGAAGCCCGTGCATCACAACTAGAGAGTAGCCCCACTTGCCGTAACTAGAGAAAGCCAAGGTGAAACGATGAAGATACACAGCACAGCCAAAAATAATAAATAAATAAAATTTTAAAAAAAGAAAGAAAAAGAAATCCCGTAAACCTAAGTTTCATCTTTCTTGAGAGGAATACATAGCATATCATATACAATTTAATGTAAAAATACTAAATATAATACATTTGCTTTTAAAATGTACTTTAATGTTTTTTACATCCCATAACTAAGTAAATAAATTGAGGATGACAAAATTTCACATGGGTCTTTCCGACAAACAGGACCATTTTCAGCCAAAAATAAAGCAATTATAAAGTTGCATTAAATTCTCTATTCTTGGCCATAAAATTAACAGTTAATTTATCAAAAGTTCTCTGTGCTTCTTAAATAGTGAGATCTTTAGGCTCAGTGATGACAGGAAATTTACGCCTGCTGTCTCCATAAATGATCAGCCACAGTGCTTTGAGGAAGCCTAGTCACTCTGTGCTGATTTACTTCCAATTCATTTCCAAGACCAGAATCATTTTTGTTTCCTTCAAGGATCCAACTAGCCAATCCCCAAAGACCCTTCACTATGACCAAATCCTTCACAGTCTGAAAATAACTGGTCAGTTGGACAGTGTTGTTGGCCTTTGCCGGTCACTTTTCTGGAAGTCATGGTGACCTTAATCAGAAGCAAGGATGTCAGCACAGACTTCCACAATACAAGGTCCTGATTCACATGTTTTGTCTCTAGAATGTGAACGTAGGTACTTAAGGGGCAGGGAGTATATTTATTACTTTTCATCCCCCCCTCCCTCCATCTTTCACTGCACTTGCCCAGAGGAACATCACTTCTCTCTTTTTTTTTTCCTCTCAAAATTCACTTCTTCTTTTTTTGTGTGTGTGCGTGTTATTCTCTCTTTTTATTTATTTTATTCTTAAACTTGACACTATTGTATTGGTTTTGCCAAATATCGAAATGAATCCGCCACAGGTATACATGTGTTCCCCATCCTGAACCCTCCTCCCTCCTCCCTCCCCATACCTTCCCTCTGGGTCGTCCCAGTGCACCAGCCCCAAGCATCCAGTATCGTGCATCGAACCTGGACTGGCGACTCATTCCATATATGATATTATACGTATTTCAATGCCATTCTCCCAAATCATCCCACCCTCTCCCTCTCCCACAGAGTCCAAAAGACTGTTCTATACATCAGTGTCTCTTTTCCTGTCTCGTATACCGTTTTTCTAAATTCCATATATATGCGTTAGTATACTGTATTGGTGTTTTTCTTTCTGGCTTACTTCACTCTGTATAATAGGCTCCAGTTTCATGCACCTCATTAGAACTGATTCAAATGTATTCTTTTTAATGGCTGAGTAATACTCCATTGTGTATATGTACCACAGCTTTCTTTATCCATTCATCTGCTGATGGACATCTAGGTTGCTTCCATGTCCTGGCTATTATAAACAGTGCTGTGATGAACATTGGGGTACACGTGTCTCTTTCAATTCTGGTTTCCTCAGTGTGTATGCCCAGCAGTGGGATTGCTGGATCATAGGGCAGTTCTATTTCCAGTTTCTTAAGGAATCTCCACACTGTTCTCCATAGTGGCTATACTAGTTTGCATTCCCACCAACAGTGTAAGAGGGTTCCCTTTTCTCCACACCCTCTCCAGCATTTATTGCTTGTAGACTTTTGGATTGCAGTCATTCTGACTGGCGTGAAATGGTACCTCATAGTGGTTTTGATTTGCATTTCTCTGATGAGTGATGTTGAGCATCTTTTCATGTGTTGGTTAGCCATCTGTATGTCTTCTTTGGAGAAATGTCTATTTAGTTCTTTGGCCCATTTTTTGATTGGGTCATTTATTTTTCTGGAATTGAGCTGTAGGAGTTGCTTATATATTTTTGAGATTAGCTGTTTGTCAGTTGCTTCATTTGCTATTATTTTCTCCCATTCTGAAGGCTGTCTTTTCACCTTGCTTATAGTTTCCTTTGTTGTGCAGAAGCTTTTAAGTTTAATTAGGTCCCATTTGTTTATTTTTGCTTTTATTTCCAATATTCTGGGAGGTGGGTCATAGAGGATCCTGCTGTGATCTATGTCGGAGAGTGTTTTGCCTATGTTCTCCTCTAGGAGTTTTATAGTTTCTGGTCTTATGTTCAGATCTTTAATCCATTTTTAGTTTATTTTTGTGTATGGTGTTAGAAAGTGCTCTAGTTTCATTCTTTTACAAGTGGTTGACCAGTTTCCCCAGCACCACTTGTTAAAGAGATTGTCTTTAATCCATTGTATATTCTTGCCTCCTTTGTCAAAGATAAGGTGTCCATATGTGCATGCATTTATCTCTGGGCTTTCTATTTTGTTCCATTGATCTATATTTCTGTCTTTGTGCCAGTACCATACTGTCTTGATAATTGTGGCTTTGTAGTAGAGCCTGAAGTCAGGTAGGTTGATTCCTCCAGTTCCATTCTTCTTTCTCAAGATAGCTTTGGCTATTTGAGGTTTTTTGTATTTCCATACAAATTGTGAAATCATTTGTTCTAACTCTGTGAAGAATACCGTTGGTAGCTTGATAGGGATTGCATTGAATCTATAAATTGCTTTGGGTAGTATACTCATTTTCACTATATTGATTCTTCCAATCCATGAACATGGTATATTTCTCCATCTATTAGTGTCCTCTTTGATTTCTTTCACCAGTGTTTTATAGTTTTCTATATATAGGTCTTTAGTTTCTTTAGGTAGATACATTCCTAAGTATTTTATTCTTTCCGTTGCAATGGTGAATGGAATTGTTTCCTTAATTTCTCTTTCAGTTTTCTCATTATTAGTGTTATTTCTCATTATTTTTATTATTTTATTATAGGAATGCAAGGGATTTCTGTGTGTTGATTTTATGTCCTGCAACTTTACTATAATCATTGATTAGTTCTAGTAATTTTCTGGTGGAGTCTTTAGGGTTTTCTATGTAGAGGATCATGTCATCTGCAAACAGTAAGAGTTTTACTTCTTCTTTTTCAATTTGGATTCCTTTTATTTCTTTTTCTGCTCTGATTGCTGTGGCCAAAACTTCCAAAACTATGTTGAATAGTAATGGTGAAAGTGGGCACCCTTGTCTTGTTCCTGACTTTAGAGGAAATGCTTTCAATTTTTCACCACTGAGGATAATGTTTGCTGTGGGTTCGTCATATATAGCTTTTATTATGTTGAGGTATGTTCCTTCTAATCCTGCTTTCTGGAGAGTTTTTATCATAAATGGATGTTGAGTTTTGTCAAAGGCTTTCTCTGCATCTATTGAGATAATCATATTTTTATTTTTCAATTTGTTAATGTGGTGTATTACATTGATTGATTTGCGGATATTGAAGAATCCTTGCATCCCTGGGATAAAGCCCACTTGGTCATGGTGTATGATCTTTTTAATGTGTTGTTGGATTCTGATTGCTAGAATTTTGTTAAGGATTTTTGCATCTATGTTCATCAGTGATATTGGCCTGTAGTTTTCTTTTTTTGTGGCATCTTTGTCAGGTTTTGGTATTAGGGTGATGGTGGCCTCATAGAATGAGTTTGGAAGTTTACCTTCCTCTGAAATTTTCTGGAAGAGTTTGAGCAGGATAGGTGTTAGCTCTTCTCTAAATTTTTGGTAGAATTCAGCTGTGAAGCCGTCTGGACCTGGGCTTTTGTTTGCTGGAAGATTTTTGATTACAGTTTCAATTTCCGTGCTTGTGATGGGTCTGTTAAGATTTTCTATTTCTTCCTGGTCCAGTTTTGGAAAGTTGTACTTTTCTAAGAGTTTGTCCATTTCTTCCACGTTGTCCATTTTATTGGCATATAATTGTTGATAGTAGTCTCTTATGATCCTTTGTATTTCTGTGTTGTCTGTTGTGATCTCTCCATTTTCATTTCTAATTTTATTGATTTGATTTTTCTCCCTGTGTTTCTTGATGAGTCTGGCTAATGGTTTGTCAATTTTATTTATCCTTTCAAAGAACCAGCTTTTGGCTTTGTTGATTTTTTCTAAGTCTCTTTTGTTTCTTTTGCATTTATTTCTGCCCTAATTTTTAAGATTTCTTTCCTTCTACTAACCCTGGGGTTTTTCATCTCTTCCTTTTCTAGTTGCTTTAGGTGTAGAGTTAGGTTATTTATTTGACTCTTTTCTTGTTTCTTGAGGTATGCCTGTATTGCTATGAACTTTCCCCTTAGGACTGCTTTTACAGTGTCCCACAGGTTTTGGGTTGTTGTGTTTTCATTTTCATTCGTTTCTATGCAGATTTTGATTTCTTTTTTGATTTCTTCTGTGATTTGTTGGTTATTCAGCAGCGTGTTGTTCAGCCTCCATATGTTGGAATTTTTAATAGTTTTTCTCCTGTAATTGAAATCTAATCTTACTGCATTGTGGTCAGAAAAGATGCTTGGAATGATTTCTATTTTTTTGAATTTACCAAGGCTGGATTTATGGCCCAGGATGTGATCTATCCTGGAGAAGGTTCCATGTGCGCTTGAGAAAAAGGTGAAATTCATTGTTTTGGGATGAAATGTCCTATAGATATCAATTAAGTCTAACTGGTCTATTGTATTGTTTAAAGTTTGTGTTTCCTTGTTAATTTTCTGTTTAGTTGATCTATCCATAGGTGTGAGTGGGGTATTAAAGTCTCCCACTATTATTGTGTTATTGTTAATTTCTCCTTTCATACTTGTTAGCATTTGTCTTACATATTGCAGTGCTCCCATCTTGGGTGCATATATATTGATAATTGTTATATCTTCTTCTTGGATTGATCCTTTGATCATTATGTAGTGACCGTCTTTGTTTCTTTTCACAGCCTTTGTTTTAAAGTCTATTTTATCTGATATGAGTATTGCTACTCCTGCTTTTTTTTTGGTCCCTATTTGCATGGAAAATCTTTTTCCAGCCCTTCACTTTCAATCTGTATGTGTCCCCTGTTTTGATGTGGGTCTCTTGTAGACAGCGTATGTAGAGGTCTTGTTTTAGTATCCATTCAGCCAGTCTTTGCCTTTTGGTTGGGGCATTCAACCCATTTACGTTTAAGGTGATTATTGATAAGTATGATCCCGTTGCCATTTACTTTATTGTTTTGGGTTCAAATTTATACACCCTTTTTGTGTTTCCTGTCTAGAGAATATCCTTTAGTATTTGTTGGAGAGCTGGTTTGGTGGTGCTGAATTCTCTCAGCTTTTGCTTGTCTGTAAAGCTTTTGATTTCTCTTTCATATTTGAATGAGATCCTTGCTGGGTACAATAATCTGGGCTGTAGGTTATTTTCTTTCATCACTTTAAATATGTCTTGCCATTCCCTCCTGGCTTGAAGAGTTTCTATTGAAAGATCAGCTGTTATCCTTATGGGAATTCCCTTGTGTGTTATTTGTTGTTTTTCCCTTGCTGCTTTTAATATTTGTTCTTTTGTGTTTGATCTTTGTTAATTTGATTAATATGTGTCTTGGGGTGTTTTGCCTTGGGTTTATCCTGTTTGGGACTCTCTGGGTTTCTTGGACTTGAGTGATTATTTCCTTCCCCATTTTAGGGAAGTTTTCAACTATTATCTCCTCAAGTATTTTCTCACGGTCTTTCTTTTTGTCTTCTTCTTCTGGGACCCCTATGATTCGAATGTTGTAGCATTTAATATTGTCCTGGAGGTCTCTGAGATTGTCCTCATTTCTTTTAATTCATTTTTCTTTTTCCTCTCTGATTCATTTATTTCTACCATTCTATCTTCTAATTCACTAATCCTATCTTCTGCCTCTGTTATTCTACTATTTGTTGCCTCCAGAGTGTTTTTTATTTCATTTATTGCATTATTCATTATATATTGACTCTTTTTTATTTCTTCTAGGTCTTTGTTAAACCTTTCTTGCATCTTCTCAATCCTTGTCTCCAGGCTATTTATCTGTGATTCCATTTGATTTCAAGATTTTGGATCAATTTCACTATCATTATTCGGAATTCTTTATCAGGTAGATTCCCTATCTCTTCCTCTTTTGTTTGGTTTGGTGGGCATTTATCCCGTTCCTTTATCTGCTGGGTATTCCTCTGTCTCTTCATCTTGTTTAAATTGCTGAGTTTGGGGTGTCCTTTCTGTATTCTGGCAGTTTGTGGAGTTCTCTTTATTATGGCGTTTCCTTGCTGTGTGTGGGTTTGTACAGGTGGCTTGTCAAGGTTTCTTGGTTAGGGAAGCTTGTGTAGGTGTTCTGGTGGGTGGAGCTGTATTTCTTCTCTCTGGAGTGCAATGAAATGTCCAGTAGTGAGTTATGAGATGTCTATGGTTTTGGGGTGACTTTGGGCAGCCTGTATCTTGGAGCTCAGGGCTGTGTTCCTGTGTTGCTGGAGAATTTGCTTGGTATGTCTTGCCCTGGAACTTGTTGGCTCTTGTGTGGTGCTTGGTTTCAGTGTAGGTATGGAGGCGTTTGATTAGCTCCTGTCAATTAATGATCCCTGGAGTCAGGAGTTCCCTGGAGTCAGGGTTTGGACTTAAGCCTCCTGCTTCCAGTTATCGGTCTTATTATTACAGTAGTTTCAAAACTTCTCCTTCTATACAGCACCATTGATAAAACATCTACGTTAAAGATGAAAAGTTTCTCCACCATGAGGGTCACCCAGAGAGGTTCACAGCGTTACATGGAGAAGAGAAGAGGGAGGAGGGAGTTAGGGGTGACCTGAATGAGATGAGGTGGAATCAATAGAGGAGAGAGTGGGCTAGCCAGTAATCACTTCCTTATGTGCACGCCACAACTGGATTGCTCAGAGGTGTTCACGGAGTTATACAGAGAAGAGAAGAAGGAGGAAGGAGACAGAGGTGGCCAGGAGGATAAAAGGGGGAAATGAAAAGGAGGGAGACAGATCCAGCCAGTAATCAGTTCCTTAAGTGTTCTCCACCATCTGGAACACACAGAAATTCACAGAGTTGGGTAGAGTAGAGAGGGGTTAGGGAGGAGACACAGGCGACCCAGTGGAGACAAAGGAGAGTCCAAAGGGAAAGAGAGCAGTCAAGCCAGTAATCTCACTCCCTAGTGAAAAATGGGTACTGAAGATTGGGTTCTTAAAGGTACAAAATTGGTAACAAATACATAAAAGCAAAAATTAAAAATCTAGAGTAGAGTTTGGAATTTCAAAAATACAATGTTAAAGAAAAGAAGAAGGAAAAGAAAAAGAGAAAAAACAAACAAACAAAAACAAACAAAGTTGCAAAAATTATAAAGAAAATATAGGTACAAAATTGATAACAAATACCAAAAAGCAAAAGTTAAAAATCTAGAGTAGAGTTTGGAATTTCAAAAATATAATGTTAAAAAAAAGAAGAAGAAAAAGAAAGAGAGAGAAAAAAAAACCCAACAAAAACAAAGTCACAAAAATTATAAAGAAAATATAGGTACAAAATTGATAACAAATACCAAAAAGCATAAATTAAAAATCTAGAGTAGAGTTTGGAATTTCAAAAATAAAATGTTAAAGAAAAGAAAAAAACAAACAAACAAGGTCACAAAAATTATAAAAAATATATATATGAAGTTTGCTTTAAAAAAAATAGGGTCTTTTTTTTTTTTTCAAAGTAGTAGTAGGTTATAAAAGTGAAAATTAAAGGAATAATAGAGGACTTAAAAATTTTTTTTAATTAAAAAAAAAAAGAAAGACTGATCATAAACATAGTAAAAATATATCTAGGACTTTCTCTGGTTTTGTTGTGAGTATTGTGGGGTCAGTTCATTTCCGGCTAGTTCCTTGATCCGATTTATATTTCTCAAGATCTATAGACCCCTTCCTATGTAGTCGGTACTAACCACAGGGTTTTAATCTATTGCCTGTAGCTTCCAAGGCGGTTCCCTCTGTTACAGGTTCTTCTGTTTGTTGGTCTCTTCAGTGTCTGGTTTCTGCCCTGACACAAAGGGGATGGGTGGTGGACACTTATTTTTTTTGGGGGGGGCGGTGCTCACTTGTTCAGTTGCGCTGTGGGGAGGGAAGGACGCTGCAAACAAATAACACTGGCGTGTGCTCGCAGTGCCTCAGCCACACTGGATCTGCCCCTGCTCACGGCGCGTGTAGCCTTCCTAACCACACTGCTCAGGCTCTAGGTTGCTCCTCCGGGAACCATCCGTGGCCAGCCCTGGGCTGCTAGCACCTCCCAGGTCCAAGCTGCTCAGGTTCAGGCACTCGGGTAGTCCTCAGAGGTGCAGACTCGGTTGGGCCTGCGTTTTATGCCGTTCCCAGGTCCGAGCAGCTCAGCTGATGAGGTGTTTGGCCAGTGCGATTGCTGCGACTTATGGCCTCCCCGCCGCTCGGTTATCTAGGTGTACAACCGGTGCACCTTCTCAGGTGGATGTTGACCGTCCAGAGCCCGAAGAAGTTTTAGTTAGCAAAGAAGCTTGCTTACAGTTTTATAGGTAATGTCTCACTGGGGCTGCGATTGCCCACTTCCGGCTCTGGCTGCCTGTCACCGGAGGGGATGGTCTGCAGCCGGCTATCTCTGTTCAGTCCTTTGTTCTGTGCGTAGGCCTGGCAGTATCTTAGGTTAGGGCTGACTTTTCGCGTGGTAGATACCCCACAGTCTGGTTTGCTAGCCCAAATTATTTTGCTCAGATAGCGCTCGGGGTATTCAGGCCAGATCCTTACTCTGAGTGATGCAGCCCGCGCCGCGCCTCCCTGCCCAGCCCCTGCTTGCCAATGGCGTGTGCAGGTGTCTGCGCTGCTCCTCCGCTGGGGGAGTTACCGTAGGGCTCGCAATCTGCAGGTTTTAATTGTTTATTTAATTTTCCTCCCTGTTATATTGCCCTCTGTGCTTCCAAAGCTTGGCACAGATTCGGCAGTGAGAAGGTTTCCTGGTGTTTGGAAACTTCTCTCTTTCTAAGACTCCCTTCCCAGGACAGAACACCGTCCCTCCCTCTTTTGTCTCTTTTTTTTTTGTCTTTTATATTTTTTCTACCTCCTTTCGAAGACTTGGGTTGCTTTTCTGGGTGCCTGATGTCCTCTGCCGGCATTCAGAAGTTGTTTTGTGGAATTTACTCGGCATTTAAATGTTCTTTTGATGAATTTGTGGGGGAGAAAGTGTTCTCCCCGTCCTACTCCTATGCCATCTTAGCTCCCCCCCCACCCCCCACACACCCCCCCCACCCCCGAACATCACTTCTCAGTGAATGACTGCTGGCTCAGTGGCCATCTGGGTATAACCCCCAATGTCATGTTGGAACCCAGCTGTCCCAGCTTATGGGAACCAACTGGTAAATACTCAGGAATTTTGTCAGCTGGTTGTTAAACCAGTGGTAAATTATAATCACCACAATGGGGGTATCTACACTGCTGCTGTCAGGGAACCCTCCTGTCCAGTGTACAAGCACACCCTAGGACCAGTGTGCTTCTGAGCTGCCCTACAGACCCTGAGTCACCTGACTGCCCTGTGCTCCTGATGCTGAATTGGGAGATGCCAAACAAGTGATGAGAACTATGTTTCAGCACATGTGGATTGTCCCTAAAAATGAAAAATCATATTGTGCTTCTTATGGGAAAAGCACTTTTCTGAGTTGTAACTTGATACATAGAATCCATACAACAGCCTTGTGAGCATTTTACAGACAAGAAGATGGAGGCACGGGTTTAAGTAATGGCTAGACAGCAGCAGAGCTGGGATTCACACCCAGGCAGTCTGTTTCATAGTCCACTGTCATCTTACAGATGCTCTCATTCAAGGGATAAAGGTTAACTTAAGCATGTGCCTTGGGACTTCCCTGATGGTTCAGTGGTTAAGAACCCACACTTTCATTGCAGGGTGGGTTCAGTCCCTGGTTGGGGAACTAAGATGCCACATGCTGCTTGGCATGGTCAAACAATTAATTAACATAAATTTTTTAAAAATGATGTGCCTTATTTCCCTGATGGCTTTGATGCCCAGCAGAATGCCTGGCTCTTTAATGAATGGTTCTCATATACCTCTGATTATTGCAAGTCAGTGAACTTCTATTAACAGCTGTTTTCAGACAGTGTTTACTAAACAATACACAGTAAATTCTGAACTTTACAGATAGGGTGGAATGTAAATAGGCTCTTTATGGTACAATAGAAGAGATTACTGAGAGGAACCTATCTCCAATTAAGCACTTAATATAATGAATATTTTTCTCTGGTTTCTTGGTCAACTAGGAAGAAAAAACCCATATGTTTTGAGATCTCATGTTCAGTAAGAGATTAAATAAATGAAAATTCCAATGTCCCTTAAACCTCCTAATAAAATGCAACTTTGGGCAACTCAACAGTCTGCTTGTTGCTCATTCTGATTGTCAACCAACTTTGGGGACTTCCCTGGTGGTCCAGTGGTTATTTCCACTGTAGTGGGGCATGAGTTTGATCCCTGGTCAGGGAACTGAGATCCTGCATGACTTTGCAGTGTGACCAAAAGTAAGTAAAATAACATGAAGTGGAGAAACAAAAAAAAAAAAAGAAAGAAAGAAAACCAACTTTGTTGTTTCTTTTCAAGTTACTTGGCAGAGTTTTTGGAGAAAGTGACTTTACAACATTTCCCCAAAAGCATCTAACACTGCGATTTGCTCACTGTGTGCCCAGCAGAACACAGCAAGGTGGGAGTGCGGAAAGCACTTTGGATGCTGTGTCCATGGACGGGATGTTGAAGAAACACAGAAAAGTGAGTTCACTTTGCAGTTGTTACTGTATTAACTTCAGAATTTCCTCACCCCAGTTTTAAAAGTCAGCATCAATTTGGAAAATGGATGCTGTTGTTAATCTCATCCAGAATTATCAAGCTTATGTTAAATTATTCTTTTCAAGGTGCCAATTAGAAGCAAAAAATACCTGCTGTTCCTCTGTTCTGGCCAGCCTGAAGCAAGGAAAACACTAGAGAAAATGGCATGGGTGAAAGAGTTGCTCTCTGTGGACCTCCCCAAGGCCTTCTCTGATAAGGGATATAAATATTCTTTGAAAGTGAAAGTGTCAGTCACTCAGTCGTGTCTGACTCTTTGTGACCCCAAAGACTGTAGCCCTCTAGGCTCCTCTGTCCATGGAATTCTCCAGGCAAGAATACTGGAGTGGTTTGCCATTCCCTTCTCCAGGGGATCTTCCTGACCCAGGGATCAAACCTGGGTCTTCTGTACTGCAGACAGATTCTTGACCACTGAGCCATCTTTAGTTGCTATCATTTTAGCTATTAGTAATTTCAATTAATCATGAGGGGATTTTCAGAATGCTGTATGAATTGGTCCCCATTCCCTTCCAGAAAATGTGCAATATTTTTTCTCTAACACTTTATATTGATTTTGTTTGTTCCCAGAAAATTATACTTCCCTTTAATTGTAATCTTTTTTGAAAAAAACTGGAACAACTTCCATAACAATAAAACAGTCAAAAGAAGTCAAATGACCAACATAATGGAATTAATTGTAAGAACTGAATATTCTACAGTTGGTAAACTGCATATATAAAGTGATCCCATTTTGACCACTGATGTGGCCTAACTGCTTTTCATGAAATCATAAAAAGATGTCTGAAAGTACAGTTTATTAGCAGTGGGATATTCTTCATGAGAAAAATTTCCCCCAAGTTTGGATTTATATTGTAATGATAATGTATCATTACTTAGTTTAATAAATGAAAATACAATGAATGCATCTATGCACTGGGAAATGTTCTAGGAACTTGGGATATATCAGTGAACACACTAGATAAAAATCCCTGACTGAGAAAAAAAGGATAAAAATTATCTTTTCTACTATTGATTTCATTGTTATATTTTTCATTTTTATCTGTCCTTCCTTCATATCTAACTATATCACTTTCACCATTTGTTTTTATGATCATCTTTGTCAATTTGAGTTTCTTAATTACATATATTTTAAATCTTTCTCAGATTGCTTCCCACAAACTAAATTCATCTTAAATTTTAAAATTAAAAAAAAAAAAATCCCTGTCTAGTGGAAGCAATGTTTACTAACCAGGAATTCTAATGTATTTACTTCCCAAAGATTAGTCACATAAACCTGCAGTTCTCTGTGAAAAAACTGAGTTAGTCACCAAAACTGACAAGTGGAAGAACCAGGTAAAAAATGGTTATCTCCCCAAGTCCTGGTAATTACTATGCAGAAAGCCCAATACTTCATCTCATACTAGGATGAGTCATGAAGACTCAAGGTCTAGAAGAGTTTATTATTTAAGATACAAATACCATTCCTTGCAGAGCCACAAGGATTCAAAACTGCCTGCTGAAAATGGACCGCCATACGTATCTTACACATCAGAGTGTGGCATTTTAATGAATCAACTCCTCCATTTTTATGTTATTACTTCATCTGAGACAATGTTCACCCTAAATGGTGACACAAAGAAACCACAAGAAATTTTCACTCACCACTGGCAACATATCAAAAATGTTTTCTTTAATTTGGATTTTGCTTTTACTTTCCACCTCATACGTCATGTTGGTCCCAATGGGAGTGTTGTTTTGAGAAACAATGAAGTTTTGAACAGCATCACAACAGGAAGCGAGTTTTGCTCTGTGAAGGATAAGGATACAAATGAGTCAAGGATTAAGATTAAGAAATCCAAAATAGAGATGAGGAGGGAAAATGCAGAAGAGAATTTTGCCATATTGACTTTCAGAGAGAAGATACCTCATTCACAAAGTATCTTTATCTTTATCTCATTCCATTCTAACTGGCCCTGGATGGGGCAAGGATAAAATAGCAAACACCACTAATGTACTCACACTCAGGTAAGGACTGAGTCACCCATAGGAAATGCTGAGTATATAATGGTTTATATATAAAGACTTGGGACTTCTCTGGTGGTCCAGTGGTAAAGAATCCACCTGCCAATGCAGCGAACATGGATTCGAGCCCTGCTCCAGGAAGATCCCACATGCCGTAGAACAACTAAGTCCATGTGCCACAACTATTGAGCTGTGCTCTGGAATCTGGGAGCCACAACTACTGAGCCCACGTGCCCTAGACCCCATGCTCTGCAACAAAAGAAACCACCACAATGAGAAGTCTGTGCAACACAACTAGAGAGTGATTCCCACTTGCCTCAACTAGAGAAAGTCCTTGCACAGCAACAAAGACCCAGTGCTGCCAAAAATAATTAAGTAAATAAATATATAAAATAAATATAAAGACTTCTTTCTCATGATAATGTTGTAACCACAAAAAGAAAATGATAGAATACTTTCTAATTATTTTATTAAAAAGTATAGAAATCAAATTAAGACCAGTATCACACACCATCACCAAAGCAATACGTAATCATTTATTACAAGACAATTTCAACAAAAAGAAGCACCATTCAACAGTGATTTTTTTCAAGCTTCATTGAAGTATAATTCACAAATACAGGGAATTCCCTGGTGGTCCAGTGGTTAGGACATTATGGCAGAGGGCCTGGGTTCAATCTCTTGGTCAGGGAACTAAGATCCTGCAAGCCATGCAGCGTGGCCAAAAAAAAAAAAAAAAAATTCACAAATGCAAATTGTTTATGTTCATGTTTTGATACTCACACATATTGTACATTCATCACCATAATCAAACTAATCAACATATTCCATCACTCCACATAGTTATCTTTCTTTTTTTTTATGGTAAGAATACTTGAGATTTACTTTCTTAGCAAATTGCAAGTATACAGTACAGTACAGCTAACCATAACTGCACTGATGCACATTAATAGAGTGAATTTTTAAGTGAGGCGAATTTAAAGCTGCCATTCTTTAGAGAAAGTTTAGAGTAATTTAGAGCCAAGCAATGTCTGTTAACTGTTCTAGTGGAGTGACACCTTACTGCCAGAATGCAGACCCAGAAAGGTCCTTCCAGGGATCATCCGAGTTTACCCCCAACTTCTGGCAGGTGAATCTAGAACCACTCAGAATTTACATTTTGCAAGTGTAATTCTCCAGAGATGTAGATTCCATATAATCTCTTGATCATAATTTCATAACCTTGAAGTCAAGAGACTCTGTCATTTGCAAAACTGAACTCTCTTTTCTTAAATCCACTTCTCTGGTTAGTTTCTCACAGAATCTTTCCATAAAAACACTTCATGTAAATGAAAATGGTAATCATCAAGCAAAGCTTGAACTTTTTCCATCTTGATGCATTTAGAGAATTTCCTCTTCTCTCAGATTTTTTCCTAAGACCGGTTTTCACTAAAGTCATCTTGTTCATCTTTAAACCTTTACATATTTCTCTATTCACTTAAAAATATATATTATAGTTGGGTCCTACATAGCACAAGGAACAGTGAATACTCAGTGGGTATTGATACCCTAGATTCCCAACTGGTTCTTCTACACTGCACATTTTTTAACTGGTTTTGGTCCTGAAGGGTATACTTTTATATATGTTCCTACTGAACTTGTTTCTTTTGAAAAAAATACAACACTCTGGTCTATCATGGTCATTTAAAAAAATATTTATTCATTTTTTTGACTGTGTCAGGTCTTAGTTGCAGCACATGGTATCTTTAATTGTGGTGGATGGGATCTTAGTTCCTTGACCAGGGATGGGATTAAACCTGTGTCCTCTGAACTGCAAAGTGAATTCTTAACCACTGGACCACCAGGGAAGTCCTGTTCATTTTGAATTACATTCCAGTCATCTTGGATTCCAATAATTTTCAGGGTATGAAAAGTCAGTGCTATGATATTATTTGAACTGTAAAAATCAAGATTTTCAAATGAATTCTTATAAGTCAGCTTATCTTATTAAAATAGTATCCCTCTCTGTATTTCAGAACCTACCATTTCTAAAAGTGAGATCATGGAGAACAACAAAAGAAAACATTGAAAATTAAATGATGTGTCATCAAAAACATGATAGTATTCTTAATGATAAATTTAATTTCATAACAATTCATGTGACATACTGCAAACTCAGAAATCCTTATGTATTTATAATTTTAAATATCTCTTACAAAACATGTTGAGAAAGGCAGTAGAATAGATTCTCAAGTACTGTCTACAAGTAATTTAATTTCTCTAAGGATATATGGTGCTTGAAAGAATATTGCATCATACACACACAAAAGCACTAAGCAGAGTACCCTTTGTGGGATTTTAAATAGTTTTTTTCTGGGAGTTCCCTGGTGGGCTACTGGTTAGGATTCAGTGCCTTCAATGCTGTGGCCTGGATTCAATCCTTGGTCAGGGAACTGAGATACTACAAGCCATACACTGCAGCCAAATTTTTTTTCTAATTTTCTGAAATTATATTCTCAATTATAAAATTTTCAAATCCACGGGAAATTTGAAAGAACTGGACAATGTGCATTTGAATAATGACCAGACTCCACAAGTAATTTTTTTTTTTTACTGTATTTGCCTTAATGTGTATTTACCCATCAATTCACTTTTGCTGTTACAGATATTACAATTCAAAGTAAATTGAAGGTATCAGTAGACTTCAGCCCTAAATACTTCAGCATGTATAACATTATTATGTATTTGGGGGTAGAATTTACATACAATAAAATCCCAAATGTATTCAATGAGTTTTGAGAAGTGCAGAGACCCCTGTAACCCAATCCTCTATCAAGATATAGAATATTACCAACTCTACCAAACAATTCCTCAAACTCTTCTAGTCCACCTCCAGTCCAACCCCACCTCAAGTCAACACCATTCGTGATCTTTTTTTTTTTTTTACCAAACATTAGTTTTGCCTGTTCCAGAATTTATATAAGCATAATCATATTAACACAACATTTTAAATCAATTGTACTCTAATAAAGTTTTTTGTATTTAATTAATTTAAAATATCATATCATATATATACTTTTGTGTAAGGCTTCTTTCACTTGGTATAAATGTTTCTGCCATTCATGTATGTTGCTGTGTATGTTGGTAACTTGTCCCTTTTTATTGCTGAAGTCATGTTCCATTGTCTGAATGTATCAGAATCGATTTAGCCATTCCTTCCTTGCACTTTTAAAGAAATCACTATCAAAAATCAATGTTAACTTTGTTGTGTAGCAAAAAGTACAATAACACAACATCGTAAAGCAATTATATGCCAATGAAAAAATAAAAATAAAAAGAGGGGGAAAATCAATGTTAAACATCTAAACACTCATAATAACTTCCCAGGAAAAACATCAGAATAATTATCCAAAACATCATTTTTGTAGCCTATGTTGGGTCACTTACTAATGTGACACTTTAAGCCTTTATAGTCAGTGGCAGAATTATAAATTTACGCTCTTTGTCATTTCCCAGTTCATCTACAAGGTAAAGATCCCTGTAACAGCCAGTGCTAGTATAGAGCTGAGATGCTTAGAACAAACAAAACAAAATAAAACTTTATTTCTGTTATTCCATTTTCCATCATTCCTAAAAACAAAGTCAATTCTAACCCTTGGTGACTCCAAAGTCAACCTGATGCACTCACAATAATGAGCATGGCAATTTCCCCCTCTATGCATAAAAAGAACAAAAGTGAAGTCGCTCAGTCGTGTCCGACTCTTTGCGACCCGTGGACTGTAGCCCACCAAGCTTGTTCTTTTTATGCATAAAGGGGGAAATTGCCACGCTCATTATTGTGAGTGCATCAGGACAAATAAGAAATAAAGGACACTGATGGTATTACCTGGATGTGATGGTGAATTTCATCGTCAACTTAACTGAGCCAAGTTGCTCAGAGAACTGGCAAAACTATTTTGGGGGGTGTCTGTGAGAGTGTTTCAGGAATGAATTAGCATTTGAACCCATAGACAAAGTCAAAAAGCTCACCCTTTCCAACGCAGAGTAAATATTCAGCCAGACTGGCATTCACAAACCCATCCCTGTAAAGCACTGTACTTTCCAGAGCATTGCACATTTAGTATGAAGTAGAACATAAAATTATTCCTATTTTAGAGATGAGAAAACAGGAGTTGAGAGTTTACTGTGATAAGACCGAGGTTGTTACCTTACGTTAACTTACATTTTCTAACATTCACTTCTCTGCAATTTACATTAGAGTACATTGGGTGGGTAATGCTTGACTTTGAGCTTTTTCCGTTAGAATGCTTTCCAGAAGGCACCAAACGACATAGTGGCTCCCAAAATAATGCTGGTAGCACCTCGCTGACAACCTGTCCAGACACAACTCAAAGGCTGCAAAAAATCTTACATGTGAATGCTTCAAACCCTCTATATAACTGAGACATTCAAGGTTCTTGTTTTACACAGAGGGTGTCCATGGTCGCCGATGGACGGGATCAGGGTTATCAAGCGGTCCAGACACTGTGTCCCAGAATTTAATGGAAAAGAAACCCCTGGCTTGATGATGATCTAATCCTGCTCCGTCATGCTTTCAGCAACTTTATCCACACAATCCAGTTCCAAAAAGAAATCTACTCCCTTCCACCTCCAGGAAAAGACTGCTGCTGCTGCTGCTAAGTCACTTCAGTTGTGTCCAACTCTGTGCGACCCCACAGACGGCGGCCCACCAGGCTCCCCCGTCCCTGGGATTCTCCAGGCAAGAACACTGGAGTGGGTTAGGAAAAGACTGGAGACCCTCTATACTGCACAGATTTCCAAATCTAGAAACAGCTTACTTCCTTTCAGAGTGCTTCACTCTTGAGAGAGTCAGTTCCTAGGCAAGATGATAAGAAGTCCAGGGTCCCTGAGGAGAAGAAAGGGGTCCCGGGCTCTTGAGGAGGAGATTGGAATCTGGAGTTCTCAAGGAAAAGGACAAAAAAAAATTTTTTTTCTTTAAGCCCAGAGCTGATGACTGCACAACAAAACAACTTATCTTAAAAAAAAAAAAAAAAAAACAAAAAAAACAACTTATCTTGCTCAAGGATATGCTTTTCTTTAAACTCTGTACCAATGATTATATAACAACAATGTATCCTGCTTGAGGACATGTTTCTCCTTCTTGAGAATCTTCTGACTAATCCTGTCACCTTAAAATGTATATTATGGGAGCAGGTCTAGTAAGATCTTTCTATTATTAGTTCCAATCCTGTTATCTTCAAATATTTATTGTGGGAGTGGGTCTGTTAAGACCTTTACAGCCTTGAGACATTCTTTTGATTTATTGTTAATAACCAATTGAAAAGTGTATAGCTCCGTTGCTAAGACTAGCAAGGGGGGCACTCTCCGTCCCCCTTCTGATGTCTATGTCAGAAGCTCTCTCTGTCCCTTTTTATACTTTAATAAAACTTTGCTATACAAAAGCTCTTGAGTGATAAAGCCTGGTCCCTGGTCCTGAAGCTAAATCTTCTTCAGAGATCACAAATCTGACATAGTTCACCATAAGCTATCACTCTCAAGAAGTAGGTTGGTCAAGGCTTAATACTTTTAGCCTTGACCTATAAAGGTGGAATCTGAAGATGTACAAGTTGCATCACAGTTGGTCTAATGAAATACTTTGGAGGCAGAGATTTTTGTTCAAATTGAAGAAATTCCTTTTTCTTTTACCACTATAGGTGTTGAGTGTTTCCCTGGTTTTCATCTTCACTTTTTTTTCCAGTTCATTTTGAGTCCCTGGTCAAAATTCTTTAGTTTTAAATGGGATGCTTCCCAGATTTCCATGAAATGTTAATGATGGCTTAAGGCTCACAGTGTACAAGACACTATAGGACACTGAATACTAACTACCCAAGTGTCCCAGCCCAGGGCTCACAGGCCTGTCTTCTGTTTATCAAACTCTCTGAGACTCCCTAATGAGACATGTGGCAGGCAGGGTAAGTCAGAGACTAAAGAGCTGCCTTTTTCTGGGATCCATTCCTTAAGAGTCTAATGAGGGTCCTAGGAAAAGGAGTTTTAAAACATAAGTACCTGCACAAATCAAGGGACTTATTTACCATTGCAATCTGAGAGCACGTTTTTAAGTCCAATTTGTTCGTAAGTTCAACAAAGTTAGCCTAGGTACCCAACTAGCATGATTGGCTGTATTTTACTGTACTGTCAAAGGTTTATAATACTTTTCACACAAATAATATGTAAGAAAGAAACACAAAAAGTAAATAAAAACGTTTTAAATCTTACAGTACAGCATCTTGAAAAGCATGCTGGATACGTGAACTAACTTACACAATTGGACATGAAAATGCAAGTTTGTATCTCTGAAAGCTTAAAACTTGAAGGTTCGTATGTACGGGCCTTACTATAAAGGGAGACAAGTAAGGCAGAGAAAGACACTGAGAAACAGAAAACAGGGCATGTGGAAGCTGGGAGGAGAAAGAACATGAAACATGTAAATTGCTGGAAGAAACTCTGGCTGGCATTGGAAGGTAGAGTGCGTGGTAGGGAACCGTGAAGAACTGCATCAGGACAAGTCTCAGAAGTAAGATAAGGGGAACAATTCCACTTCTTTCTATGGGAAAGAACAAGTCATTGAAGGTCTAGTTATGGCAAGGACACAATGAGATCTGCCAGGGTCATCCCCTAGCTCTAGTGGGGAGGACAAGTCAGGGGAGGGGGGATTGAATAAACTGGTGTGGTCAGTTAGGAGGATATGGCAGTGACCCAGTACTGAAGATGGTCTCCAAAGATGACCACTACCAGTTCCTTCTCTTCCTATGCATGCTTGGTATTCCTCATATTAAGAAATAAAATCTCAAAGCCCTTCCCTCGAATCTGGGCTGGCCTCTGTGACTCTTGTGATCAACAGAACACAGCATAAGTGGTGTTCTGGGTCATAAAAATCTTGGGGCTTCTGCCTGAGTCTCCTGGAACATTCAGTCTCTGGACAGGAAGCTGTAAGAAGCACAGGTCACAAGCAAAGTGTCTCTTGCAGGCAATATAAATGGCAGCCCTCGCTGAGCTCCTACGAAAGTCAACGTCAACCACCAGCTGTGGGAGCAGGCCACTGTGGGGGTCCAGCCCAGCCCAGGCCAACCACCGACTACAAAACATAAGACAGCCCTCGATGAAGAGTCCCCCAGCTCAGCCCAGTCAGCCAATGGAACTGTGAGAGAGTATGAAATCATTTCCTTAAGTCAACTGCCTTTCGTTTTTGTGTTTTTTCTTGGCCAAGCTGCACAGGATGTGGGATCTTAGCTCCTTGACTAGGGATCAAACCTGTGCTCCCTGCAGTGGCAGCACAGAGTCTTCACTACTGGACTGCAAAGGAAGTCACAAGTCATCAATTTATAATGCAGCAACAGACAACCAGAACACCAGTTAGGCGATAACTAGAGGTAACAGTTGGAGAAGGCCATGGCACCCCACTCCAATACTCTTGCCTGGAAAATCCCATGGATGGAGGAGCCTGGTAGGCTGCAGTCCATGGGGTCGCTAAGAGTTGGACATGACTGAGTGACTTCACTTTCACTTTTCACTTTCATGCATTGGAGAAGGAAATGGCAACCCACTCCGGTGTTCTTGCCTGGAGAATCCCAGGGACAGGGGAGCCTGGTGGGCTGCCGTCTATGGGGTCGCTCAGAGTCAGACACAACTGAAGCGACTTAGCAGCAGCAGTAGGGGTAACAGTTGAGATCCTGAGCAGCTCTTATCAGTTAGGGCTCTCCAGAGAAGCAGAAATAAGAGTCAATTAACACTGATATCTATCTCTATAGATTTATTTTAGGGAATTGACCCATGCAGTCATGGGGGCTGGCAAGTCTAAACTCTGCAGGGCAGGCTGGCAGTAGTTGATGCTGCAATCCTGAAACAGAACATCTTTTCTGGGAAACTTCAGTTTTTGCTTTTAAGGAAATCAGTTGAATGAAGGAGGCCTACGCACATTATCAAGGGTTATTCTCTTTACTTCAAGTCAACTGCTGGTGGATGTAAAGCACACACTCACGGCAATGTCTGGATTCACGTTTGATTAAATACTGACTGGGTACTAGAGCCCAGGAGCAAGGAAACAAAGAGAATTAACCATCATGGTAACCCAGACCCAAGCAGTGGTGGGGAGTGGAAAGAAGGAAGTGGCTTTGAGACATAGTTGGGAGGTGAAATAAAGTCTGGTGATGGACTGCAAATGGGAACTGAAGGGAAGACATCCAGGGTAAGGCACAGGTTTCTGATCACGGTTACTAGGAGGAGGTGGTGCTTCCTTCGACACAGGGAACCCTTAAACCAAAGCAGGGTTGGGGGCACTGCCTTTTCATAATGTGTGCGTGCATGCTAAGTCACTTCAGTCATGTCTGACTCATTGAGACCTTATGGACTGTAGCCCACAAGGCTCCTCTATTCATGGGATTCTCAAGGCAAGAATACTATAGTGGTTTGCCATGCCCTCTTCCAGGGGATCTTCCCGACCTAGGGATCAAACGTGCGTCTCTAATGTCTCCTGCATTAGCAGGTGGATTCTTTAGCACTACCCGGGAAGCCCTCATAAAATGGTAACCTGTTATTGTTTTCACTCATCCCAAGTCTCATAAAGATAAAATGAGGTCACAAGGCAGGAGTGGAATGAGAAGTCAGATTGTGAAAAAGTGGGGTTGCAAAGTCTTTGAAAACAGGAGAGGGACTGGACCTTCTGGCTGGCTCCCGAGGCCATTCTGAATGAGCACAAAGCGATGAGCAAACTAACCTCCCGAATCTCTCCAAGCACCCCAGCATAGGACTGGCTCCTGACTTTTAAAAATTGTTCCATTAAAGTTAATAGCCAATTACATAAGTGTGGAAAACACAAGTTCTAAAAATACAGAATCAGCTGTAAAGATGAATGTTGAATTTTTGGAATATATTTTACTTTGCAGACAAAAAAAAATCCAGGTCACAGTCATTATTATTCAATGTGTGAAGGAAATGTGAAAAATCCATTCATTTCTACTTTTATTTAGTTAGATATTTTGGAAAGGAAGTAAAAAAAAGGAGTAAGAATTTTTTTCCTTTTCCAGACACTGTCTGACAGCATATTTAAGATTCTTAAGTAACACTCTGAACCCTATGGAGATGGAATTTTATCATTATAAGGCTGGATCAATCTGACGTGTAATTGTACCAGGGTGCTGTTCTGTAAAGCATTTCTTCAGGAAAATGGTCCCTGTATATTTTGCACTGACACCATTTTCTTTTATGAAAGATCTCATTATGTCATGGTCTTTAAACTTACCAAACCAAGTCCTAATTGTGTGCTTCAGTGATAAGCATTCCAAGTGTCCAGCAAAAGGCTCCTGCACAAATGGAGAGACAGTAGGAAGCCAGTTCTGCTCATGGTCATTTCATGAACCTGATTCATGTGGACAAACGGGCCACATATGCTCCCAGCAGCCACTGCTATGGCTGCCCTCTCAGGCACTCTCCCAGGTCAGGCCTAGCAGCTCACTGAGGAATTCATCATCTTCTGCTTTTTTGGCTTCAGCCCCAGACTCACCTTCTGTTTCTGTCTGGCCTCTGGGAACTGGGCACTTGTGTTCCTGCCTTTCAGTTCAGTTCAGTCAGTCATATTCAACTCTTTGCGACCCCATGGACTGCACCACGTGATGCTTCTGCTTCTGGTGATGAACTGCTTCCCTGTTCATCACCAACTCCTGGAGCTTGTTTAAATTCTTGCCCATCAAGTCAGTGATGCCATCCAACCATCTGGTCCTCTATCCCATCCCCTTATTCTCCTGCCATCAATACTTCCCAGCATCAGGGTCTTTTCCAGTGAGTCAGTTCTTTGCATCAGGTGGCCAAAATATTGGAGTTTCAGCATCAGTCCTTTAAATGAATATTCAGGACTGATTTCCTTTAGGATTGACTGGTTGGATCTCCTTGCAGTCCAAGGGACTCTCAAGAGTCTTCTTCAACACCACAGTTCAAAAGCATCAATTCTCTGGTGCTCAATTTTCTTTATAGTCCATTCTCACATCCATACATGACTGCTGGAAAAACCACAATTTTCACTAGACAGACCTTTATCACAAAGTAACATCTCTGCTTTTTTTTTTAACATCTCTGCTTTTTAATACGCTTTTTAATAATATAAAAGAGACTAGGACCTACGGTATAGCACAGGAAACTCGACTCAATACTCAGTCAGTTAGTTCAGTTGCTCAGTCGTGTCTGACTCTTTGTGACCCGCAGCACACAAGGCCTCCCTGTCCATCACCAACTCCCAGAGTTCACTCGAACTCATGTCCATCGAGTCGGTGATGCCATCCAGCCATCTCATCCTCTGTCACCCCCTTCTCCTCCTGCCCCCAATCCCTCCCAGCATCAGAGTCTTTTCCAATGAGTCAACTCTTTGCATGAGGTAGCCAAAGTATTGGAGTTTCAGCTTCAGCATCAGTCCTTCCAATGAACACCCAGGACTGATCTCCTTTAGGATAGACAGGTTGGATCTCCTTGCAATCCAAGGGACTCTCAAGAGTCTTCTCCAACACCACACTTCAAAAGCATCAATTTTTCGGTGCTCAGCTTTCTTCACAGTCCAATTCTCACATCCATACATGACCACTGGAAAAACCATAGCCTTGACTAGACAGACCTTTGTTGGCAAAGTAATATCTCTGCTTTTCAATACAGTATCTAAGTTGGTCATAACTTTCCTTCCAAGGAATAAGCGTCTTTTAATTTCATGGCTGCAGTCACCATCTGCAGTGATTTTGGAGCCCCCAAAAATAAAGTCTGACACTGTTTCCACTGTTTCCCCATCTATTTCCCATGAACTGATGGGACCAGATGCCATGATCTTCGTTTTCTGAATGTTGAGCTTAAGCCAACTTTTTCACTCTCCTCTTTCACTCTCATCAAAAGGCTTTTTAGTTCCTCTTCACTTTCTGCCATAAGGGTGGTGTCATCTGCATATCTGAGGTTATTGATATTTCTCCCAGCAATCTTGATTCCAGCCTGTGCTTCATCCAGCCCAGCATTTCTCATGATGTACTCTGCATATAAGTTAAATAAGCAGGGTGACAATATACAGCCTTGACGTACTCCTTTCCCAATTTGGAACCAGTCTGTTACTCCATGTCCAGTTCTAACTGTTGCTTCTTGACCTGCATACAGATTTCTCAGGAGGCATGTCAGGTGGTCTGGTATTCCCAACTCTTTCATTATTTTCCAGTTTGTTTCGATCCACACAGCCAAAGGCTTTGGCATAGTCAATAAAGCAGAAGTAGATGTTTTTCTGGAACTCTCTTTCTTTTTTGATGATCCAACAGATGTTGGCAATTTGATCTCTGGTTCCTCTGCCTTTTCTAAATACAGCTTGAACATCTGGAAGTTCTCAGTTCACGTACTGTTGAAGCCCTGCTTGGAGAATTCTGAACATTACTTTACTAGCATGTGAGATGAGTGCAATTGTGCAGTCATTTGAATATTCTTTGGCATTGCCTTTCTTTGGGATTGGAATGAAAACTGACCTTTTCCAGTCCTGTGGCCACTGCTGAGTTTTCCAAATTTGCTGGCATATTGAGTGCAGCACTTTCACAGCATCATCTTTTAGGATCTGGAATAGCTCAACTGGAATTTCATCACCTCCATTAGCTTTGTTCATAGTGATGCTTTCTAAGGCCCACTTGACTTTGCATTCCAAGATATCTGGTTCTAGGTGAGTGATCACACCATTGGGGTTATCTGGGTCATTAAGATCTTTTTTGTATAGTTCTTCTGTGTATTCTTGCCACCTTTTCTTGATATCTTCTTTCTGTTAGGTCCATACCGTTTCTGCCCTTTATTGTGCCCATCTTTGCATGAAATGTTCCCTTGGTATCTCTCATTTTCTTGAAGAGATCTCCAGTCTTTCCCATTCTATTGTTTTCCTCTATTTCTTTGCATTGATCACCGAGGAAGGCTTTCTTGTCTCTCCTTGCTATTCTTTGGAACTCTGTATTCAGATAGATATATCTTTCCTTTTCTCCTTTCCTTTAGCTTCTCTTCTTTTCTTAACTATTTGTAAGGCCTCCTCAGACAACCATTTTGCCTTTTTGCATTTCTTTTTCCTGTACAGTGTCACGAACTTCCATCCATAGTTCTTCAGGAACACTTTGTATCAGATCGAATCCCTTGAATCTACTAGTCACTTCCAGTGTATAATCATAAGGGATTTGATTTAGGTCATATGTGGATGGTCTAGTAGTTTTCCCTACTTTCTTCAATTTAAGTCTGAATTTAGCATTAAGGAGTTCTTGATCTGAGCCAGTCAGCTCCCAGTCTTGTTTTGCTGACTGTATAGAGCTTCTCCATCTTTGGCTGCAAAGAATATAATCAATCTGATTTCAGTATTGACCAGCTGGTGATGTCCATGTGTAGAGTTGTCTCTTGTGTTGTTGGACAAGGGTGTTTGCTATGACCAGTGCGTTTTCTTGGCAAAACTCTGTTAGCCTTTGCCCTGCTTCATTTTGTACTCCAAGGCCAAATTTTCCTGTTACTCCAGGTATCTCTGACTTCCTACTTTTGCATTCCAGTCCCCTATGATGAAAAGGACATCTTTTTTGGGTGTTAGTTCTAGAAGGTCTTGTAGGTCTTCACAGAACCCGTTCAACTTCAGCTTCTTCAGCATTAGCGGTTGTGGCGTAGACTGGGATTACTGTGATATTGAATGGCTTGCCTTGGAAACAAACACATATCATTCTGTTTTTTTGAGATTGCACCCAAATACTGCATTTTGGCCTCTGGTTATCTCCACACCCTGACTTTTTATCTGCCCTCAGGCTTTGCTCAAGGGTTCCTATCCCATCCTACCCTGAACTTGCCAGCCCTTTATTTCATCCCTACGGGTGGGTGGGGGGCAGAGGGGTTGTACATAATTTGGGTAAAGAATGGAATGCAGAACTCTGTGCTCTGCCTCCATAGGCTGGTTAATTTTAGGTAACTCAGAGTCATTCCTTGTTGGACCTCAGAGTGTGTCACAAACATGATTTGAGCAGCCTTCTTGAAAAGGAGGGACATGCCAGAGAGGGTTCCTATAAAGGTAAGTCCTTTTCTACTGCAATTAATGCAGAGGAAGATTCCAACCTAGAAACCTGAAGCCTAGTATTTTCTGCCCTATAATCCATTTCCCAACATTTAAAGATCAAAGAAAGTTCTAGTAGAACACACAGAATAGAAAGTGCTTGCTCTTATCAAATGGATGGTATAATCCCAAGAAAATGCATCTCAGAAGCAAAAGTGGGACTTCCAAATGTTTACGCATCTCTCCAGGCAGAGGACTGGACCTGAAACAGCTTTGCTGCTACTTACAGCTTGCTGTGTTTATTACAGATGCCAAGGCTATAAATTATTTTCAATAAAATATTAATTGCAAGCTAGGAAAATGATATTAAACAAATGATAATAATAATACTAGTGGGATCCATATTAGCAAAAAGATGCACATGCATGTTGGGGAGGGTCCAAGGAGGACAATTCAGAAGAAAAAAACATGATAATTGGCCAAATGTAAACAAAGACCCAGAAGGCCTGCCCTATGTAAGTGATTTAAATTATCTCTTTATGTGCTCCTCCTCATTAGGGAGGATACCCATACCCTTTCTCTCTGGGTGTGTATTTCTATATAGCTTCTGTGCTCCTCATTCAGGACTTTTGCACTCCTCTCCAGGTATGTATTTCTGCCCTGCTTTTGATGTACATAAATAAACTTGTTTCTCTGCGTGCTCTCCCATATGTTGTGCTGTGTCTCTAATAATAAACTGTTTTGCAGTTTTTGCCTCCTTGAAACATTTTTGCTTTCAAATGGGGTAAGAATCAGGGAACTTTGCTTCTAGTCTCTAGCCCCTGGTAGACTGGCAGCTAGGTTCAATCCCTGGACAGGGAAATAAGATCCTGTCTTATTTCAAGACTACTGTCCTTCTGAAAACATTTTCACACACAAAATGGAAGTCCATACTTGTATAGCATTCTGAAGGAGAATCGTGTCACAGGACAGCAGCAATGACTCCATGTGAGGGTAGGGGGAAGGCCTTCCTGGGCAGAGATGACGGATTTGGGATCTGAAAGATTACTGCATGTGAACAGAGGTGTGGGGGAGGCCAAAGGGACAGAGCTTTGGGGGCTGTGGCTGAAGCGGGAATCAGACATTTGAAGAAGCTGAAAACCAACACAATGAACCAAAAGGAGCCAAGGCGAGCATGGAGTGAGGTGAGGCCAAAGAAGCAGGTAGTAGCCAGGCAACATAGGACCTTAAGTTTGAATTTAGTCTCAGCTTTGAATTTGAAAAACAAAACAAAACAAAACTCAACGGATTCCAAACAGGTTGGGGCAGGGATAGATGTGGTGGAAGTGAATTGTGACCACAGATCATCACCCAATATCCATACCTGTATACAATGGAATATTACCTGGCCATAAAAAAAAAACAATGAAATAGTATCATTTGCAGCAACATGGATGGACCTAGAAATTACCATACTAAGTGAAGTCAAGTTAGACAAAGACAAATATCATATAATATTACTTATATGTGGAATCTAATTTTTAAAAATGACACAAATGAACTTATTTACGATACAGAAACAGACTCACAGATTTTGAAACAAACCTATGGTTACCAAAGGGGAAATGTAGTGGGTAGAGGATAAATTAGGAGTTTGGGATTAACATATACACACTGCTGCTGCTGCTGCTGCTGCTAAGTCGCTTCAGTCGTGTCCGACTCTGTGTGACCCCACAGACAGCAGCCCACCAGGCTCCGCCATCCCTGGGATTCTCCAGGCAAGAACACTGGAGTGGGTTGCCATTTCCTTCTCCAATGCATGAAAATGAAAAGTGAAAGTGAAGTCACTCAGTCGTGTCCAACTCTTCAAGACCCCATGGACTGCAGCCTACCAGGCTCCTCCGTCCATGGAGTTTTCCAGGCAAGAGTACTGGAGTGGGGTGCCATTGCCTTCTCTGACATATACACACTACTATCTACAAAATAGATAACTAATAAGGACTTCTAGCACAGGAAACTCTATTCAATAATCTGTAATAACTTATATAGGTAAAGAATCTGAAAAAGAATGAATATATGTACATGTATAATTGAATCACCTTGCTGTACACCTGAAACTAACACAACATTGTAAATCTATTACACACCAATAAAAATTTTTTTAAAAAGCCACCCTGGTATTGTACAGAGGATGGATGAGAAGAGTACCAGTATGGTGAATGATGAACAGAGTAAAGGCCATTGAAGTGATCCAAAGGAGAGCTAGTGAACTATCTGAAGCCCGAGCGCTGTAGAAAGCCCGTGTTCCACAACGAGAGAAGCCACTGCAATGAGAAGCCTATGCACTGACACTAGAGAGCGGCCCTCACTTGCTGCAGCTAGAGAAAGCTCACACATAGCAATGAAGACTCAGCACAGCCAAAATAAATAAATAAAACTATTTTTAAAAAAGCCCTCAAATCAAGATGCCATGTCACAGATTTCCCTGGTGGTCCAGCGGTTAAGAATCTGCCTTGCAAAGCAGGGGAAGCAGGTTAGATGCCTGGTCAGGGAATGAGGATCCCACACCATGTGGGGCAACTGAACCCACGTGTCACAAGGAAAGATCCCACATTATGCAACAAAGATTCCATGTGCTACAACTGAGACCTAATGAAGCCAAACAAATGAATTAAATCAAGTTTTAAAACAAAGATAGCATGTCAAAATACCATGATTTTAGAATCAACTGGCTCATAATAAATGCATGTTTCACACTTAAAAAATTGATTGGAATTAAGAATACAATGATCTAAGAATTCCAGTGATTTGCAGAGCTTCAAAAGGCATGAAAACATTCCATGTTAGTCCAAGAGATGAGAAGGATTAAGGGCTTTAAATAAACACTATCTCTTTTTAGCAATATGCCTCTTTCTAAATTACGACAGAATCACCTGTGAGCTTGAACTAGCCTCCCAGAATACAGAGAGAAACTCCAGCAACTAGGAGGGGATCTGATGTTAGTTTGTGGGATTATCAGGTAGGGATCACACTAAAAGTTAGGATGGGAAATTTGATGGCCATCCCTGACTCAGGTTAATTCTTGATACTAATCACACAGTTTTACCTTCAAACTTCTGGCTCTCTCTGATAGGAAGGTACAATGGCCTAGACATTTCGAATTAGTAAATCAGATATTGGTGACTCTCCTTAATGAATCCAGTTAGATACAGAATGGGAGGTATGGTGTTCAGAAAAGCCACACCATTCACCATTCACATCATAAAATGAATTAGTACATCTCTTAGCAGGGATGATCTAGCACAGAAAAAGTGGAGTTTTGAGGAAGAATATGGGAGAAAACATTTGGGAACATGGAAACTTGACATCCCATGCTACAGAAGCAAGAGAGAAATGAGGAAGGAACTGGGATAATTTACAGAAGATCCAAAAGGCGGGTGGAGAGAAGTCTAGGCACCTGCCCCAGACTTAGATGTTGAATACATTTTGAAATATACATATATGAAATATACAATAAATGAACATTTTACATACTTCACAATTTTAGCTTTACCTCAACCCACTTAAAGTTCTGCTTTATAACTTGCAGGCAGAGGAAAACCTAAGAGGGTATGTGATTCTCTGTTCACAATGGGAGTAACACAGGTTTCAGGCTGAGGAAGAGAATGAATAAAGACCGAATTTTGCCTGCATGTCAGATGACTTTTTCCCTTGTATGTGTACACTGATATTTTGACTTTTATGAAAGACCAGCTCATCTACTTGAGTAGAATATAAGAAAACCAGGGTAAATAAAATGTGAAAGACTGACTGTCAAAGCACAGGATAGGAACTCCATTGAAATGTTAACTCAGAAGTGAAGAAGATAATGCTGAAACACTGGAGAAAGATCTATATATATACAGAGACATTGCATCAGTGTTTAAACAATGTAATGGAGACTTCCCTGGTGGTCTGTAGTTAAGAATCTGCATTCCAGTGCTGGGGACACAGGTTCAATCCCTGGTCGAGGAACTAAAATCCCACATGCCACAGGGCAACTAGGTCTGCACACCTCAACTACAGAGAAGCTTACTCACTGCAGCCAAAAGATCCCACATGCTGCAACCAAGACCCAAAGCAGTCAAACAAACAATATATGTAATGTACCAATGAAATGTTCCAAGGAGCAGAGTCTTCAGAATATAGACTTTGCTATAGAAATGCATCAAACCATTTGGGATCCATTCATCTTCTAGATTTTATTTCAAAAATGTATTTCCCAAGTTGTACTTGGTATTTTTAGGTAGTTAAAATAGGGAAAAGGAGTCCAAAATGGTGGTGGCTAAAAGACAAAGAAGGGAAAAGCCTGTGAAAATAGAACAAAGGAAGGTCAGAGAACAGAGTGAGTACCAAACAGCCCTCCTAGCTAGCCCAATTTACACAGGGCAGGCTCAGGTGAGGAGGAAAAAAATATATAAAAAGAGCCAAAACTGGGCCGGGTGCTTCTCTTCTCTTCGCGTCTTTGCATGGGTCGGCCCGCCCTCATGCCTCAGGTATGTCTTTTCTTTGCCTCCTAAATAAAACTGAGATGTAACACGGAGCTGTCACACTGACCTGTCCAAGGAAACTGCACGGAGTTGTAACACTGGTCCGTCCATTGCTTCAAATTTTTGTTGCGACGAGACAGAACCGAGGAAATTACACACTCACCCAACAGTACTAACCATATTGCTCTCTGATCTAGGAGCATAAAGCAATATGGTCAATACAAAGTACAACTTAGGAAATACATTTTTGAAATAAAATCTAGAAGATGAATGAATCCCATGTGGTTTGATGCATTTCTACGGCAAAGTCTATATTCTGAAGACTGGGAGGAACTAGTCCCTAAATGTGCAAGAGCCGGTTTCTATTATTAAATATGGCAGGTGTAATGACATGGTGTGGTTTTGTTGCTTCCCAAAATGCACAGGCAGACTGCATGGCATGACAAATAGAAAATGATATGACAGGATATTAACACTGAAAAATGGTCTCAAGGCAGAGGAAATGAGGGAAAGAAGCTTTTTCAATCTGACAACTGACCCAAAACATCTATCGTAAAGTGCAAACACCTTAAATTTTTTAAAAATATGTATTGCTCTGAGCCATCATCAGAGTCACCCTGTATGAATCATAAGCAGCAAGTATTTAAAGGTTATGAGGAGGAAGAGAACAGAGGTTCGGAAAAAGTGAACACGGTTTTGTATAATCAAAAGAAGCCTCTGATAGAGATGACTTTTGCTTCTCTCTAAGATATCAATGCTACAAAACAAAATGCCTGGGACATAATAATGTTAACTGTTAACTGGGGGGAGGGGAGGGAAGCATAAATTCACCAAATACTAACCAAAATCAAACCACAATTATTGCTTTTGGAGTCATATTTCAGAAAATAGTTGAAAACTTTGTTGGCTCGAGTAAGTTTGGTTGCTCAGTTTTATGATTTGAAAAATATTAACTTATCCATCTGTTTATTTGCAGTATTTATGCCCTTTCACAGAGATAAATCATGAAATGGCACCATTTCAAATATGTAAGCATCATGTAGTAAAAAAATTAACATATATGAAGGGATTCCCCGATGGTCTAGTGGTTGGGACTCAGCACTTTCAGTGCCACTGGCCTGGGTTAATTCCTGGTTGGGGAACTAAGATCCCACAACCCACACAGTGCAACCAAAAATACATAAAAATTAGCATATGTGATATGTAGTTTATACATTTCTTTGGTTTAACACTGTACTTTTTCAATGGAGTCCAAATAAAAACGAAAGCAACACCCTGGCTGTTATTTTAGAGATATCAATGAATCTGAGACAGCAATGAAATCTTTTCTTATATAGTCAACACAGAGAAAGACAAAGTTATTTTCACAAAATTTTAATCTAACCAAACCTGAGGGGATAATTTAATAAAATTGCTACCATGTAATAGTTATCTATAACAAAGTAATCAAGCACAAAATACCTGTTTTACAAGTAATTTGAAAGGCATCTCATTTGCATGAATCTTGAACACATGCATTTTTCTAATAGCACCATTTTCTGCCACTAAGTTTTCAGTAAATATGTGATTGATAATATTCAGTCATTTTTTGGATTCAGGCTCATGTCTATGAAACAGCAATGTCTAAAGAAATTAAGTGGTATTGGATGATCCAAAAGAAACCAAAACCAAAATAATCATATGATGATTTCTGGGGAGGGAAAAGCAAAAGTAAAATGAAAATTAAGCACTGTTGCTTGTGTAGCTGTTAGCTTTTTGTAATTGATTACACAAATGAACACAGTTCTTTTAAGTTAGAAAACGATTCCTGAAAGCTAATGCAGTAATTATCGTGCAAGTTACCTAGGGAATCTGACTGATTATTGAAGCTCAAAAATCTTTTGCTAGGATAAAACCTGTTTCCCAGAGCTTCACAAAATAGTTTTCAGGGGTGAAGTAGAGGAAGTAGAGAACAAGGAGTGGGGAGTATTTCAAAACATGTAAGTACTCAATGTTACTGTCACAGGGAGGAGCACATCTGACTCCATATTGGATCTATTTCTTTTACTTTAATATTTGTATTCTATTGCTTTTGCTACAACTTAATCATTAAAGGGATGCTGTGCTCAGTCACTCAGTCATGTCCAACCCTTTGTGGCCTCATGGATTGTTGCCTGCCAGGTTCCTCCATCCATGGAATTTTCCAGGCAAGAATACTAGTGAAAGTTAAAGTCACTCAGTCGTGTCCAGCTGTTTGCAGCCCCATGAACTATACAGTCCACGGAATTTCCAGGCCAGAATACTGGAGGGGGTAGCCGTTCCCTTCTACAAGGGATTTTCCAACCCAGGGATCAAACCCAGGTCTCCCACATTTCAGGGGGATTCTGCACCAGCTGAGCCACCAGGGAAGCCCAAGAATACTGGAGTGGGCAGCCTATCCCTAGGGTCTCCAGCAGATCTTCTGGACCCAGGAATTGAACTGGGATCTCCTGCATTGCAGGCAAATTATTTACCAGCTGAGCTACCAGGGAAGAACACTAGAATGGATTGCAATGTCCTACTCTGGGTGATCTTCCGACCCAGAGATCGAATCTGCGTCTCTTGATAAAGACCTATGCTGATATATTCCTGGCTCGCAGTATTCTTGCCTGGAAAATCCCATGGACGGAGGAGCCTGGTAGGCTGCAGTCCATGGGGTCGCTAAGAGTTGGACACGACTAAGCAACTTCACTTTCACTTTTCACTTTCATGCACTGGAGAAGGAAATGGCAACGCACTCCAGTGTTCTTGCCTGGAGAATCCCAGGGATGGGGGAGCCTGGTGGGCTGCCGTCTATGGGGTCGCACAGAGTCGGACACGACTGAAGCAACTTAGCAGCAGCATGAGACTAGCTCTCCATAATAAATCTTGACTTAGGAATGCACCCACTGCATGCAAGCGCATTCCCCCATACCCTAAGTTAACTATACAATTGTCACAAAGGCCCCTCGAGATGTGAAGTACAGCTCTGGGTCACCGTCCACCTGATTCTACTCTGTAAGTAAGTTACCACATAATAAATGGATCCACTGATTATATGGAGCTACCTGCCTCAATCTTCAATTTCAAGATACCTTCTCAGTGCAGTGGGAAGGTTTTGTTCCCTCTGTCCTCAGACACCTCGGAAAAGACCAAAATTCAAAATGTGAAGTTGTCTTTAATGGATACATATTGAATGTGCACTATCATAAAATCAAAAAATTGTTATGTTGAACCACTGTAAATTGGAAACCATCTATAATTTCTTAAACTGAAATCCAGGTTAAATTTTATGCAAATCATACATGTACCAACTTATGCTTGGGGGAAATAATTGTAATATGAAAATTAATAAATTTTAAAAGCAGAAGGCAGACAGCTTGACATTCTTGAAAGTGAAAGTGTTAATTGTTCAGTCATGTCTGACTCTTTGTGAGCCCATGGACTATAGCCCACCAGGCTCTTCTGTCCGTGGGATTCTCAAGGCAAGAATACTGGAGTGGGTTGCCATTTCCTTCTCCAGGGGATCTTTCCAACCCAGGGATCGAACCTAGGTCTCCGGCATTGCAGGCACACTCTTTACCATCTGAGCCACCAGGGAAGACCTTGACATTCTTAATTTTGTACAGTTTGCAAATGAAATTATATGCCAAGGAAGAAAAAAGAGAGCTGAGATTTTCTTTTTTCCTGAGTATTTTTTTCCTTTACTACTGTAGTATCTGTATACATCACTCAGGCTTCCCATGTACCTCAGATGGTAAAGAATCTGCCTGCAATGAAAGAGACCTGGGTTCTATTCTTAGGTTGGGAAAAACCCCTGAAGAAGGGAATACCTACCAACTCCAGTATTCTTGCCTGGAAAATTCCATAGACAGAGAAACCTGATGGGCTACAGTCCATGCAGTCACAAAGAGTCAGATACGACTGAATGACTAACACTAGCACTAGCTATACACCACACATTTTTACATTAAATCATAAAGAGTCACACTGTTGGGGTTTCTCAGATGGTACGCTGGTAAGGAATCTGCCTGCAATGCAGGAGACTTGGGTTCAATCCGTAGAGCAGGAAGACTCCCTGTAGTAGGAAATTGCAGTCTACCCCAGTATTCTTGCCTGGGAAATCCCATGGACAGGGGAAGCCTGATAGGCTATAGCCCATGGGGTCAAAAAGAGTCAGACATGGCTGAGCACCTGAGCACATACATTCACTTTTATTTCTTGTCTCTCCAAATGGTTTACAATTTCCTTGAAGTCAGTAAGAAAACCTTATATCTTCTTGTTTGTTTTCATGCATCCATTTATTTAATACATATTTATTAAGGTTCTACTTTGTGCCTGACACTGTATCAGGCTTAAGCCTGTTCTTTGACATAGTAAACCGAAAACAAATATTTATTGATAAATAAAATACATGCCCTCTACTAGCAAGTAGCAAAGTAGCACATTCATTTTAGAAACACTTATAAAAGCTCTCTGATTTTGAGATCCTGTGACCACAAAAATCCCATAATCTTCAATAGCTCCTAGGTGTCAACTTTTGGGAGTTTCAACAGTCAGGCTACAGCTGGATTTAGAATGTATTCACTTGCTCATATTTTTCACAGTTTAGTGTAACTTTTGTTATTCTTGCTAAAAGAATATTACCACCTTTCACTTTTCTTCAATTTGGTAAAATTGCTATAAATAAATAAAATAGAAAAGTATTTAGCCACTTGACAACTAAAATAATAGGGGACATTTCTATAATGCCAGCTTTATAAATAAGCCAGAAACTCTCCAGATTTGGCAAGCTATATCAGTAAAAATTGAGGAAAATGAATGGTTTATTATAATTTAATGGCACAGATTTCTGTTGAGGGTTTATGTAATTTAGTTTACAAATATGCCCATAAAAAGAACATTTTGATATAATAAATAGTCAAATAAATAAATAAATGTCACCATGACTGTTCTCTTGAGTGACAACAAACAGTTAGTATTATAGTCCCAGATGTTTACTTAAATTGGCCCTGAAAGATAGATAGACCACTAGGTAACCATCATGGTTATGGATGCACTTTTTACATTGAGACAGTTCTAAGGGGAAAATGGCCAGTCTATCTGCATACCATCCAGCTATACAGTGTCTATCCATCATCATTTGTACCAGTTTCTTTAATACAGCTTTGGATTCGAAGAGATTCTTGATTTTTAGTGTGCACACACACACACACACACACACACAGAAAAGAAGGAAAAACCTTTAAAAAGAATTATTTTTTAAATTAAAAGAAAGTTTCTTTTGAGCTGGCCCATGAGGCATTCGGAGTCTTAGTTCTCTGGCCAGGGATCAGACCTATGCCCCCTGAAATAGAAATGCAGAGTCTTAACCACTGCACCAACAGGCAGTCCCAAGAAATCTCTTTTCAACTGAGCTAAACGTTGTGAGTAACAACTGGCAGGGATCATTCAAGGCTCATAATGAGGTTATCTTCTTCTAGAGTAGATTATTTTTCTTCTATAGATATGTAGAAAGAACGTTTATTATGAGGGATTGGCTCACATGATTATGGAGACTGAGAAGTCCCACGATAGGCTGGCTGCAAGCTGGAGGTTCAGGAAACCAGTGGTGTAGTTTCAGTCCATACCCAAAGCCTAGGAACTAAGGGAGCCAATGGTGTATGTCCCAGTAGGAGTCTCAAGGCTAATAGCGAAGGAGAAGATGAGTCTTCTCCTTAAGAGAGAGTACACTGGTCCTTCTTCAATCATTTTGTTCCAACTGAGGCCCTCAATGAATTAAATCAGGAGTCCCAAGGACTGGTCTATGGCCTGTTAGGAACTGGGCCACACAGGAGGAGGTGAACAGTGGGTGAGCGAATGAAGCCTCATCTGTATTTACAACTGCTCCCCATCCCTCACATTACTGCCTGAGCTCTGCCTCATGTCAGATCAGCAGTGGCATTAGATTCTCTTAGGGGGACGAACCCTACTAAGAACTTGCCATGGGAGAGATCTAGGTTGTCCACTCCATATGAGAATCTAATGCCTGGTGATCTGAGGTGGAGTTGACTCAGTGATGCTAGTGCCGGGGAGCGGCTGCAAATGCAGATTATCATTAGCAGAGATGTTTGCACAGAGACCATAATAAATCAGCTTCTTGCAGACTCACATCAACACCTCACTGATAAGTGAGTGGTAAGTGACAATTGTATAGTTATTTCATTATATATTACAATGTAATAATAATAGAAATAAAGTGCACAATAAATGCAATGCACTTGAATCATCCTGAAACCAGCCCCGCATCCTAGTCTGTGGAAAATTGTCTTCCACAAAAATCAATCCCTGGTGCCAAAAAGGTTGAAGACCACTGGATTAAATTATGCCCCAGGATTATTTTGTTTTAATCACCCATCTAGGCTAATAGCAGATCTAAGTCCAAGTGAGGATGGAAATAACTTCAACCGAGCTTCAGCTGTGAAGAAAACTGGTCTTCTCTAGGGTTTGCTGGAAGCACTGCTCAATATTTCTGCCTCTCCCCCATGCTTTTGCTTTTGCAACCAGCAAGTTCCTTGTGAGGAAAAGTAGCTTCAAAGGCAGGTCTCTTCTCCTTCAGCTTCTCTCTTCTGGATCTTTGTCCTAGAAATTCCCCCTGCCTTGGGAGTTCGCCGTTGCCTCAGTGGAGTGTTTAGTATGCTTTGTTTTGCTTGTATTATTCTCAGGAGGTTTGCTCTAAATCAACTTTACAGCCAGAAGTGGAAGTTCCTTTACCCCTATATTAACTGTCAATGTCACTACTCATCTAGTACTTCCAGCTAATTATCTGGGATTGATCCTCAATCGTTCAATCTCTCTCTCTTTTTGCCTACTCTGCACTTGTAGAAACATCTCTCAAAACCAGACTCTTCTGCTACTCACTGACCCTGATCAACCAGGTTACAATTGCCTGTGCAGTTTCTATCTGATATTCCTGCCACAAGAATCTTTCAAATCTAGACTTCAGTAGGACTGTGTCCAAGTTCATTTAAGCTGCTATAACAGAATGCTATAGACCAGGTGGCTTATAAACAACAGCAATTTATTCTCACAGCTCTGGAGGTTGGGAGTCCAAAATCACGGTGCTGACCAATTCAGAGTCTGGTGAGAAACCACTTCAGGGTTCTTAGGCAGCTGTCTTCTTGCTGTGTCCGCCCTCATAACCCAATCACCTCCTACCTTCCAAAAGCTCTACCATCTCACTGGACATTCGGTTTCCAATTTGACTTTTGAGGGGGCACTTTCTGACTATAGTGGACAATGTAGCATCAAATGTCCTGGAGATTAAATAGTTAAACAGGAATCCCGCACTCTTAAATGCTAGTTAGGAAAGACAATGGAATCCTCCAGGAAGTTATGACAACCCTGTGTCTACTCAGTGAAAGAAAGATGTTCCTTTTCGGCTTTGAGTCAATCAAGAAGTTTCTCATTCACCCAATGGGAGTTACCCAGAAGCCATCTTCAATTAGCACCAGAATCAAAGGTAGCTGATCTAGTGACTCCAGTATATACTGACTGAAGGACCCTACAAGCAGGAGAGCTGCCTCCCCACCCCAAAGAGAAGTGAGCAGCACATATTTTTTAGAGAATCTCAGGGGGAAACCAAGTCTCTTTATTAAGAGTTTGATACTTAAAGTATTGGGCTGGCAAAAAAAAAAGTTTGTTCTGGTTTTTCCATAAGATGTCACAGGAAAACCTGAATGAACTTTTTGGCCAACCCAATAAAACAGGAACTAGTAAAGATAAGAACATATTTCTGAATTGTCATAACTTGGCACAAGACAAAATCTGTGCTGATGCGAAGCAAAGAAAAGCAGAGCGATGTAGCCCAGGCAGACACAGCAATACCTGGCTTGGCTTCACCCTATGAGCAGCTTTAAGAGGAGGAAGGGGTGCCAGAGAAGTACCCAGGCAACCCCCACCATAGGATATTGTTTTGATATAATTTATTCTGTCTGGGTAGGCTTCAAGTGATGCCAGCACAGACAGCTCTGTAATCACCCACTGATAGCCTGGTCCTGTCAGGTTAACAGTACTTCCCTGGTTATTACCTGGAGCATCTCATATTTCTGAATGTTGCTGAGATTAAAAAACTAATGAGAAAAACTGGAAAGGAATATGCCGAAAGGAACATGGCTTTTGTTCTATAGTGATGGGACCATAGATGATTTTTTTTCTCTGTTTTCCAAAATTCCTTACAAGATAAATAAATAAATGTCAAATACAAACAGTACAAAGAAGCAGCAAAATCATCTAAAATAATAAAAAGTACAGCAAAAACTTTCTCTTTGAACTTGAGATTTTTGTAATTACATCAGCAACATAATTACAAATACAAATTTCTATGTATAAGATGGGGTTAGAGGGCCTGTGTCTCATGAGAGACTCTTAGAAGGAAATGTTCTTGATTGTCAGTTGGCTTCTTCTACTTTTCTTTTTAACAACACATTATGGGCCTTTCCTGGTGGTTCAGTTGTTAGAAATCCACCTGCCAAAGCAGGGGACACAGGCTCAACCCCTGGTCCAGGAAGATCACACAAGTGGCAGCACAAATGAGCCTGTGCTCCACAACTGCTAAGCCTGTGCTCTAGAGCCTGGGAGCCACAGGTACTGAGCCCACGCTCCACAGAAAGGGAAGCCACTGCCATGAGAAGCCCAAGCATCACAACCAGAGAATAGCTCCCACTCACTGTAGACAAAGTCCATGCATAGCAATGAAGACCCAAAACAGCCAAAAGTAAAACTAAAAAACAAGCAACAAAAAACCCCAACACATCACTTATTCTATCCACTGAGAAAATGTACAGAACGTTTTAAAATTCATATTACTTATGGAAAAACTTTTTACCTAAAATTCTCATATTCTTCTACTTGTCGTTTCCATGGACAGCTCTGGATATTTGTGATAATCTGAAGATACTCATCCTCTGAATACCTAAAAGTCAAATGTCAATGAAATTACAAAATAAATATCTCACTTGTTGATAAATGAATATATAAGTCATCAAATGACATTTATAATCTACTCATTCTAGCCCTCTAAATCTTTTCTTAAATAAGGTGATATAGAAACCTCATACTCATGTCAAGACATCTAGGAGCATGCAATTCACAAATAATTACTATGTTGATCAAGGAATGTGTAATTTGCATGCATCGTAAGTCAAGTTTAGTATTACAAACCAACCGACAGCACATCAATTCACACACATATCTTATGGCTATTTCACCTTAGCTTTTCATTAAAAAATACATATATTTTCATAGACATTTACCATAAATATAAAGTTTATCATCTTTTTCAGATTCTAAGTTGATAGATTTCCCTTGGGATATAAGGAAAACATTTCCCCAAAATAATCATCTTAACCTTTGATCTTGAACAGAACATTTAAAAAACAGATTAGGACAGGTTAAAAGAGATGTATATTAGGCATAAAAAATCTAGAGGCACAATTGTACAGTATGGTCAGTTCCTAGTCCCTGGTAGACCTCCCTCCATCTGAAATTTCATTGTTAATTAATAACTCCTTTAATCATAAAATAGCCTCTAGTCTTTAAGGGTTATCAGTTAAAATGCATATGTCCTTTTGAGTGAAAAAAAACACCCTTAAATTTCCTTTCAATTAATATCATAGTCCTTAATTGCCAGCTATGATCAAGGTTTTGCAATAAAGAGATGGAGTAGATGTTGGTAAGTAGGTGCGGAAGGCAGTAAAGAATCTTGTCAGGAAAATATCTTCCCCGCCACCACACAGTACAATGCATTCCCTCCAAACTTTACCTCTAAAAGGCATATTTATTAGAGGTCTGGAAGGTAGTCAACCAAGTAACTCCTTTGCCCTTGAAATTTACCTGCTTTTTGGGTATTTCTCTTGTCCAAGTTGTCACCAAGATTAATCAGAGATGTTTTCTCTTGGTTCCCACTGAAGAAAGGTTGAAAATCTTAAAAGACTTTGCTAAATACTAAAGGAAAAGCAAAGCAAAGAGCTACTATAGAAGAGATTAAAATAGTTTTAGGGACTCCCTCAGTGGTCCAGTAGTTAAGACCTTGCCTTCCAATGCAGGGAATGAGAGTTTAATTCCTGGTCAGGGAACTAAGACCCCATATACCTTGCAGTCAAAAAAACCACAGTATAAAATAGCAGCAATAGTGTACCAAATTCAATAAACACTTTAAAAATGCTTCATATTGTTTAAACAATCTCTTAAAAAAAGTTTTACTTGCATTCAGGCTTCATTTTATCTTACCCTCCCTGGGCCCCAAGACTTGTCACCAAGGAACTTGAGAAACCTATACTTTAGCCTCATAGCTTTGTCTAGATGTGGCACGTCCCTGCTGGAGTGAGGAGTAGCCTGCCTCCATATGGTGACAGTTATCTAAAAGTTGTAGTTGTTTAGTCACTAAGTCACGTCTGACTCTTGTAACCCCATGGGTTATAGCCCTCCAGGCTCCTCTGTCCATGGGATTTCCCAGGCAAGAATACTGGAGTGGGTTACTTCTCCAGGGTATCTTCCCAACCCAGGGATCAAACCCAAATCTCCTGCATTGCAGGCAGACACTGAGCTACCAGGGCAGGGCAATTTCATATCTAAGTTTAGTCTAGAACATTAAAATTCTCATTCATTTCCAATCAGAATAAAGGTGTATTGTAAAATACATAGTCTTTAAAATGTTTTGTTTTCATGAGATATATCCTCCAATAAATTGTAGCTGGCTCCAATTTAACTTAATATTGAAAGATGTTAATCATAATGTATCTAATTTTGCCAGTAAGTTAGCTGCCTAGAAGGGCTTTTGACTTTAAAGTCCTTGATATTTATTTATTTTTAAGAGTTTTTCTTTCTTTTTTTTTTCTTCTGTTTCTTTTTTTATTTTATTTTGTATTTTTAAGATTTTTTGATGTGGACCATTTAAAAAAATCTTTATTGAATTTGTTACAATATTCCTTCTGTTTTGTGTTTTTGGTTTTTTTTGGCCCAGAGACTTGTGGACTCTTAGCTCCCCAACCAGAGATCAAACCAGCACTCCCTGCACTGGAAGGTGAGGTCTTAACCACTGAACCACTAAGGAAGTCTCTATAGTCCCTAATATTTAAAACCAAGTTGAATACATTATAGCAGACCTATCTTCTATTAAAGGAGAAATACTCCTGGTCATTTTACAATCAGAAGACAACACTCGAGCTACCTGGGGTTGCTATGTTCAAAGAATCTCTTTTTATGTCCAATCTAGAAAGGAAGCATTATCCTCTGATATTATAAAGGGGAAGATCAGAGAATAAGAAATTGAAGGGAGCTGAAGGGAGTTTTCCCCCTACGTGCTTGCCCTTTTCTACTAAAAAAATAAATCCCCAATCAGCTTTTTTGGAAAATTAAGATCACCACTGTACTATCATGATTCATAAGCAGGGAGCACGGCTAGAGAAGGAAAGAACACATAAGTGTCACAAGTGTGGGCTAATTTGTGAAATAAATGTGCCTCTGTAATAGTTTTCTGTTGGGCTTCCCTGGTGGTCCAGTGTGGTTAGGAATCCACCTTACAGTGCAAGGGACACTGGTTTGATCCCTGGTCCAGGAAGATCCCACATGCCTCAGAGCAATTAAGCCCATGCATTACAACTACGGAGCCAGCACTCCAGAGCCCAGGAACAGCAACTACTGAGCTCTCGTATTGCAACTCTTGAGTCTGTGCTCAACTTCTGAGAGCTGAGAGCTGCAACTACTGAAGCCTGCACACCCTAGAGTCGTGCTCCACAACAGGAGAGGCCTTTGTAATGAGAAGCTGAAGAACTGCAACAAAGAGTAGTCCCTGCTCACTGCAAATAGAGAAAGTCTATGCAGAAACGAAGATGCAGTACAGTCAAAAAATAAAATAAATAAATCTTAAAAAAAAACTTTTGTGTTGAGCTCTAAATCACACTTTCTGCAAATTTACATTTATAGTTGGTTTTCAGTTGCAAGGTATACAGCCTTTACCCCACAACTGTGAGAGGCAGCTACCTATGATGTCACCCCCATTATGGATGACAAAACTAAAAGTTCTGAGATGAACAGCTTACTCAATGTTGTATTATAATCAGATGAGCTAAGAATTAGAGTCACATCTTTTGATTCACAGTCTGGCTCTCTTTCTAATATATCATGCTGCATCTCATCTATTTTCATAATGAAACTGAAAATTAATCCCATCAGAAGTATTTTCTGGTACCAAGACATACAATAAATCATACTAAATAATGCAGCAAGTTATTTTCAAAAGAATAAATAACGTCTATTTAAGTTATTATTAATAACATTCAAAATGAGACGTAGATTATAAATAACATACACAATGATACTAAGTAAATGTAATATTAAATTTTTCAATATTTTCTAAGACAAATATTGTATGATATACTTACAGGTGAAATTGAAAAAAAGAAAAAAAACAGTGAATATAATGAAAAAGAAACAGATTCACAGATACAGAGAACAAACTAGTGGTTACCAGTAGGGACGGACAAGACAGGAGTAGGGAATTAAGAGGTACAAACTACTGTGTATAAAATAAATAAGCTACAAGGATCTGTTGTACAGCACAGGACTCTGTACAGCAACACAGAAAAGCCACTGTTTTATATTAACTATAAATGGGGTATGGGCTTCCCCAGTGGCTCAGTGGTAAAGAATCCACCTGCAACGCAGGAGATGTGGTTTGATCCCTGGGTCAGGAAGATGCCCTGGAGAAGGGAATGGCAACTCATTCCAGTATTCTTGCCTGGAAAACTCCATGGATAGAGGAGCCTGGAGGGCAACAGTCCATGGGGTCGCTGCAACACTGCTGCAATGGAGATCAAAGATTCTGTGTGCCGCAACCAAGACAACACAGCCAAATAAATACACTAAATCTTTTTTAAAAAAGATATAAATAGAGCTTTTCAAAAGGTATAATTTATGGTTAATTATATTTTGGTTAGTTAATTAGTATTTTGGTCATCTGATGTGAAGAGCTGACTCATTGGAAAAGTCCCTGACACTAGGAAAGATTAAGGGCAGAAGGAGAAGAGGGTGTCAGAGGATGAGATGGCTGGATGGGATCACTGATGGACATGAACTTGGGCAGACTTGGGGAGATGTTGAGGGACAGGGAGGTTTGGCATGCTGCAGTCCATGAGGTCGCAAAGAGTTGGACACGACTGGGCAACTGAACGACAACAGTGGTTAGTTAACTTAACCATTAAATATCTATTGGATACTTATTAGGTACCCAGACCTTATCTTAGGATATTCATCTATCAATCCTACTTAAGCAGTTGAGATACCAATTTAGTTTCCAATATTATCTCTTCATGGTGAAAGTCAATTTTTCTGTCTATTGAAATGGATGAAGACACTCCAATAATATTAAGTCAGTAAGCTTCTACATGGTATTCTATGTAGATCAAACATCTTTTGTAGTTAGTTTCTACAAAACCCCTGAAGAGCTCAGGCCTACATAAAAATAAATTCTGCAAGTCAATATGGTGGTATAAGATTTTCAGTCAACACGGTCAATCATTTCCACAGGGAAATACTTTTTAAGGAATGGCTGATGAATGTGTGACAGCTAAAAAAGAGAAGCATGTAGCAGATTGAACTGAGCTATGCACAGTACTGACCTACCAACAGTTCATTCACTGAAGGTGGGAGAATTCAATTTGCATCATTTTTAACTCAGCAAGATAGTAACTTTTAATTATAATGCTGTGGTCATTATCACTGGCATAGGAGAAAGAGATCTCAAACCTTTATTCTCTGCATACTGTTTAGTGTCCCTCACACAAGTTAAATTTTTGACAACCAGTTTTAGGAATGAATTCCTGAAGATGCTTAAGTTCTTCCATAGCGTCAGTGAAATCTCCAAATTGCCACAGTTGAAAAAGTCAGAAGCTTATTTTAAAGAATACTTTCTCTATCCTGAACCATTAACTTTTGGGGTTTTGATAGTAATTACATGTTTAAGACACATGTTAGGAAATACTGCAAACAGTGACTAACTTTAGCCAAACAAGAGGGAAAGGGGTGTCTGTTTACAAGGGCAGGGGACATGGTAGAGAAAAGCCTACATGGACTGGTGAAGCATACTTAGGTGACAAGAGAGATAGAGGAGGGAAGCTGTGACCGCTCTATGTTCACACACCACTCAGAAGGAGCTATAACTATAGAAGAGGTATAGAAGAGGCCACAGCACAGGAGAGATGGCCTTAGGCAAAGAATGAAGTCTTACCTAAACTAGGGCCATAGAGGGGAATCCTGGAAATACGTGCCCCTGACTTTATCTCTCCTCGTTTTTCACTCTCCTACCAAAGACTTCTAGAAAGTGGCCCTAATCAGAAGCTAAAAATTATGAGAATCCAACTAAGGTACTACAAGGAAGTCAGCCTCCTGAAGCACAGAGCAAGAATGAAAAAGACAGAAAGTAGACCATGAACAGAAAGCTATTCATGGTGATATTTATCAGAATTATTTGCGGGTAACAATTTGGGCTTCTCAGGTAGTGCAGTGGTAAAGAATCTGCCTGCCAATACAGGAGACACAGGAGACACGAGTTTGATCCCTCGATCTGGAAGATCCCCTGGAGTAGGAACTGGCAACCCACTCCAGTATTCTTGCCTGGAAAATTCCACAGACAGAGGGGTCTGGCGAGCTACAGCTCATGGGGTCACAAAGAGTCGGACATGACTGAGTCACTAAACACGTACGTACGCACACACACACACATGCAACAGTTTACTTCATTGGACTGATTTGATTATAATGCCAAAATCAAGCAGTACCTCACTGTCAAAAATATATAATTATAAGGATCTTCTTCACAAACATCTGCAACATGCAAATACATCATCAGGACAGAAAGAATGAATGAATAATGAAGCGGCTATGTAACGTTTCCACATTTTCTCTCACAGCACTATTGCTATATGATTTCTGAAGAAGAAAAAAAGATGACCTCCCCCACCGCAAGTTCATAGAAAGAAATTTTCAGACATATAAGAGGATACTCAGAGTTTGAAAATCATAATTTCGTAATCTTATACTATCAACATTTAGAACTAGGATCCTATATATCCCAAGGAATCAGAAAGGATCAATTAATTTAGTGTTTCTCCATCTCTTGAAAAGGAGCATCTAGTCAGAGTGAGCTAAAAGAGTCAATGAGCTGGCATGGATAGTGTACCTGGCAAGATCTTTAAACCATACCAGAGTGGCTATTAACCTTTTGCCTTTTAAATTCTTATGACTCATATAAGCTGAGTTATCTCTTCCTCCTGTGTCCTTTCCACCACCCTAAATCCTCTGAATATCTCCACAGCACTTACCTTTTGCCTTCATGTATTTACTCAATAAATACTTACTGAGTATCTCTTATGTGTAGGGTATTATTCTAGAGACTGATAATTAAAATAGTAAACAAAATGAATTTTTTTAAAAAATCCATGTTCTCATGAAATTTATATTGTAATAGGGCAATGTGGACAATAAATCTAATGTATGGGCTGACTTGTATTTCCCCAAATTCATATGTTAAAACCCTAACCCCCAGGACCTCCGAACATGACTGTATTTGGAGATAAGGCCTTTAAAGTGAAAGTGAAGTCGCTCAGTCGTGTCCGACTCTTTGCAACCCCATGGACTGTAGCCTACCAGGCTCCTCTGTCCATGGGATTTTCCACGCAATAGTTCTGGAGTGGATTGCCATTTCCTTCTCCAGGCGATCTTCCCAAACCAGGGACTGAACCCGGATCTCCCACATTGTAGACAGACGCTTTACCGTCTGAGCCACCAGGGAAGACAAGGCCTTTAAATACGGGGTTAAATTGAAATGAGATCATTAGAGATCCCTTGGTCTCCAGAGACCGCTAAGGATCCCTGGGTCTCCTGAGACCCAGATCCCTGGGTCCCTCTCAGTCATGTCTGACTCTTTGCAGGCAGATTCTTTACCATCTGAGCCATCAGGGAAGCCCTAAATTGAAATGAGGCCCTTAGGGTGGCCCTAGTCCAATCTGCTTATGTTCTTAAAAAGAAATGAAATTTGTAGATACAGAGAGATACCAGGATGGTGGCACACACATATTGTCTTTTCTCTTTGGTGACCAACCAAAGAGAAAAGACCATATATCTATGCTTCATACATAAAGCAAGAAGGCAAGGAGAGAGACTTCAGAGAAACCAAACCTGCCAACACTGCAATCTTGGACTTTAAGGCTCTAGAACTATAGAGAAAATAAATTTTTGTTGTTTAAGCCATCTTGCTGTTGTTGCTTAGTCACTAAGTACTGTAGCTCACCAGGCTCCTCTGTCCATGGGATTTCCCAGGCAAGAATATCTGAGTAGGTTGCCATTTCCCTTTCCAGGGGATCTTCCTGACCTGGGGATCAAACCTGCGTCTCCTGCATTGGCAGGTTCTTTACCACTGAACCACCAGGGAAGCTCTTTAAGCCATCTGCCTGCATACATGCTAAGTTGCTTCAGTCATGACCAAATTTTTGTGACCGTATGGACCTGTAGCCTGTCAGGCCCCTCTGTCCATGGGGTTCTCCAGGCAAGAATACTGGAGTGGGTCTCCTCCAGGGGATCTTTCTGACCCAGGGATCAAACCTGCGTCTCTTATGTCTTCTGCATTGGCAGGCTAGTTCTTTACCACTAGTGCCACCTTAAGGGAAAGCCCTTAAGCCATCTAGTCCATGGTAATTTGTTACGGCAGCCCTGCCAAACTATATATCAAGTAATACATAAATTAATAGCATGTTGAAGTATCTCATGTACTTAGTACTGTGAGGAAAGATAAAACAGAAAAAGAGGGAAAGTATGTGAAATAGGACTGCAACGTAAGTGGGGTGGTCAGGGAAGACCTCCCTGGGAGATAGGAGTTGGACAGAGATTTGGCGAAGAGTGATGATTAAGTAAACAATGCACGTATGAGGGTATGGGAATGGGAAGAACATTCTAGACAAAGGGAAGGACAGATGCAAAAGTCAGAGGTAGAAGCAGGCAGGGTATGTTCAAGAAACATCAAGATGGTCAGATTTGCTGGAAATCACACATGAGTCACTCAGGAAGGTGGGAGGTCACAGGAAATCTGACGGTAGATGATTTGGTATTCAAAGCGTGGACCTCAAACTAGCACTACTGGCATCAAACAGTAAGAATATCAGAAATGCAGAATCTCAGGCCCTGTCTTAGACTTATGGAATCAGACTCTGTAATAAATAAAATCCTCAAATGATTTGTAGACACGTTAAAGTTTTTAACAGCTTCATTGAAGTATAATTCACATACCATACAATGCACCTATTTAAAGCGTAGAAGCCAGTGGGTTTTAGAATATTCACAGATATGTGCAACCATCACTATAGTCAATTCTGGAACATTTTTGTCACCTCAGAAAGAAGTCTTATATGCTTCAGCTATTACCTCCTGCATCCCATAAATTCTGACATACTGTGTGTTTATTTTCATTCATCTCTAATTATTTTCAATTTCCCTTTCTATTGCTTCTTGGACCCACTGCACAGTTAGGAATATGTTGTTTAATTTCTATATATTTGTGAGTTTCTCAATTTTTTTCCCTAAATATTCATTTAAAATTTCATTAAAATGTGGCCATTGTATTATTTTTATTCTTTAAATTTATGGAGGTTTGTTCTATAATCTAGCATATGATTTATCCTAGACAATGTTTTGTGTGCATTTGAAAAGAATGTATATTCTGTTGGTGGGTACTACATAGATGTCTGTTAAGTCTGGCTGGTTTATACTGCTATGCAGTTCTACCATTTTCTTATTGACCTTCTGTCTGGTATTGTATCCACTACTGAAACAGATTATTTAGGTCTCTAATTATTGTTGTTATTTCTTCCTTTATTTGTCAGTTTTTGCTTTGTGTATTTTGGTGCTCTTTTATTAAATGCATATGTGTTTATAATTATTATAACTTTCTCCTGGATTGACCCTTTTATGATGATAAAATCTTTATTTCTACTAACACCTTTTGTTTTAAAGGTTTATTTCTTCTAATATCAATATATCCACTCCAGTTTTATTTTTTTAAATATTTTTTATGTGAACCATTTTTAAAGTCTTTATTGAATTGTTTTTGTTTTATGTTTTGATTTTTTGGCATTGAACCATGTGGGATCTTAGCGCCTCAACAAGGGATTGAACCTCTATCCCCTGCATTAGAAGGCAAAGTCTTAACTACTGGACCTCCAGGGAAGACTCATTCCCGCTTCCTTGTGGTTACTGTTCGCACATGATGTATTTCTCTATGCTTTTACTTTCAATCTATTTGTATATTTGAATCCAAAATGTGTCTTCTATAGGTAGCATATAATTTGATCATGCTTTTTAATCCAGTCTGACAATCTCTGCCTTTTGATTACATGATTTATTCTGGTCATATTTAATGTTACTACTAATACAGTAAGATTTACCTCTGCCAATTTACTTTTATTTTTTAATTTTTTTTAAATTTAAATAATTTATTTATTTTAATTGGAGGCTAATTACTTTACAATATTGTGGTGGTTTTTGTCATACATTGGCATGACATTTTTAATAATTTAAACTATATTTTTAGTGGTTGCTCTAGGCATTACGATATATACCTTATCAGAATCAGCTTTCAATTTGTACTAGTTTAACTGTATTGATATATAGAAATAATACTCACATAGCTCTCTTCCCTTTTTCTTCTTTGTGTTGAATTTTTGTTATACAATATTACATTATTAATGTTATAAATCAACTATACATTATTATGTTTGTTACTTTACATTTGTAGTCATTTCCTTAGCCTGATACAACTTTGCTTCTACCACCCTCTTTGTGCTTTTTATTGGCAAATATATTACATGTATATTTGAGAAGTGCTCCCAGGACTTTGCAGGCTGCTGTAAGAATTTTGTCTTTTATGTTGAGTGAAACGGGAAGACATTAGAACAGAAAAGTGACCTGATCTAATTTACATTTTAAAAGGTTCCAACTGTCTACTTCATTGAGAATATTCTCCAAGACAGCAGGAATAAAAGCTAGAAGAATTAGAGATGTTTGTCAATATTGAAATAAAGATGGCTTCGACCAGGGTGGAAGTGATAAAGTGAGTAAGAAATTATCCACTTCCGGGTATGATTTCAAGGTCGCCAGTAAGATTTAATGATAGATAGATAGATAAAAATAAAAGAGTCAAGAATAACCCCAAGCATTTAGGTCTGAGCACTGGAAGAACAGACTTGTCATTAACTGAACGGGGAACAGTGTTGAAGTATAAAATTCAGGGAGCAATCCAGGAGATCCTTTGAGATGTAAAAGGTTTGAGATTCCTTATGAGTATCGCAGGGAAGAGTTGACTGGGTAGAGGTAATATGAATCTGGAAAGAAGTCCAAATATAAATTTGGGAGTCATCAGTAGGTAGATGGCAGTTAAAATTCATGAGGTTAAATGAAGTCCTACAGGTCTGAGAAGGAAGATAAATGAGGCTGGAAGACTGAGTTCTGGGACACTCCAGGGTCAAAAGTGAGGGGAAATGACAAGAAATCTACAGAGAATGAGAAGGAGAAGACAAAGTATTGTAAATATATGACTTTCTTTTTTTGTTTTGTTTTTTTTGTTTCTTGTGTTTTTGTTTTTTGTTTTCTATTTTTTTTTTTTTTTTTGCCACACAGAATAGCATGTGGGATCTTAGTTCCCTGACCAGGGATTGAACCTGCTCCCCGTACAATGGAAGCATAGTGTCTTAATCACTGGACCACCAGGGAAGTCCTTGACTTTCTTAATGTACTGTTAGCTGCTAAAGAGTAGAAATAATTTCTTTATCGCTGTGTCCCTTAGGCAAGAGTTAAACTGTTTGCAACCATGCATATTTTGAAAAACCTCCCAGGGAGTCTGATATATACCTTCCAGGTTGAGAACAATTGTCTCTGTGCCTGTTGTAGTGCTGGGCACAGAGAAGCCGCTGTGTGTTTCTGAAATTGAAATTTAATATATAATTAGAACATAAAACACCCAAATGTTTCAGATATTAGTTTTGAAATATGGCAATAATTAGCCATCTGCCATGACCTTACCAAGAGAAGTCACACTGTTCCCCAAGTTACAGTTAGGGTAATTGTGCAAGATAAACCTTACCTGCATATATTTACATTACAGATGCTTAAGTAGAATAAGTAACAAAATGTGAGCAAAGTAAGTATATACTTAGTATTTTGGATAAAGATTGCTTTTAAGTAGCTTTGCAGTATAAAGTCAAATGCCTTTCTCTTCGTGTATTTTTGACTTGTAATTCTGTTTTCATTAAGAATGGAGCCATACAGTAGCAAGAACAGAACAGTCAGAATTTTATCCAAGCCCTGGATCTGCCACTTCTAACCATCTCATGTTTGCAAGCCATTTTAAAACCCTCTGAGTTCATCACTTACACTTGTGGAATTAAAATAATGAAACTTACTCTGAAGAACTACTGCAAAGACTATACATATACTTACATTTCCTTGCATACAGTAGGTCCACAAAAATAGCTGTTATTACCACTACTGAAAATTCAGTTTTGTTTCCACTGCACACATGTTCAGTAGCTCAATTGTGTCTGACTCTTCATGATCCCACGTACTATAGTCTGCCAGGCTCCTCTGTCCATGTAATTTTACAGGCAAGAATACTGAGTGGGTTGCTATTTCCTACTCCAGGGGACCTTCCCGACCCAGGGATCGAACCTGTGTCTCTTGCATCTCCTGCAATGCCATTTGGGTTCTTACCAGCTGAGCCTTGGGGAAAGCCCCTGTTTCCACTGACAAACACTTAAAATAATACACTATTTCAATCTTCAGTATGGTAACAGATGATACTAAGCAATTCTTGCCACATATCAACTAAGGGATTCCAATTAGAATTATGTTGGTTATTTTCCAACATCAACAACCACACACAAATGTCACTATAAAAATTGTCATAATGATAAAAATATAATAGCATAAAGGATTATGAATTGAGTGGCCAGTTAGTTATCCATGGTTATATTATAAATTACTCCAAAACTTAGTGGCTTAGTTTTACAACAATAAACTATTTTTGTATAGGTCAGGAATTCATGAGTAGCTTAGTTGGATAATTCTGGGCTAGTAGCTCATTAGACTGTAAAGTCAAGATGTAGGTTGAGGTTGAAGTATCTACTTCCAGGGAGGCTCATTGACATGGCTGACAAAATGGTCCTGGCTGTTGGCGGAAGACCTCAGGTATGTGGACCTCTCAATGTCCCCATGACACGGTAGCTGGCTTCCCCCAGAGCAAGCAACCTAAGAGAAGGTAAGGCAGAATTATCAAACACTCTATGACCTGACCTTGAAATCACACCTCGTTATTCCTGTGATATTGTATTGGTTACACAGGGCAGTCCCCTTCAGTGAGGCAGGGGAAAATCATGTAAACACCAGGAAGGAAAAACTAGTGGGCACCATCTTGGAAGTTTGGCTACCAGAAATAGTAGATAAACAATACCTTTAATAATACTTGTTTTATCTGAAAATGGTGAACAAATGCAATAGATTTGCTTTCTTTCTCCATCTACTTCTGAAATTGGAAATAATTATTTCCAATTATTTCTTAATGACCTTAAATAAGTGTGATTATTTTTATTGTTGCTGTTTTCCTATTAAAGGTTTCCTTCAAATGACTTGCTATTTGAGCAAGTACTAGGAATCCTTCTGATGTGAATACATAATCAAGATTGTAGTATAATGCAGAAGTCAGTGTTTCAATTTTTCTCTGAGGGAAAATTCAGTTTTATTTCCACTGACAAACACTTAATACACTATTCCAATTATCAGCATGGTAACAAATGATACTAAGCAACTCCTGCCAAGTATTAACTAAGGAATTCAGATTAGAATTATGCTGGTTAACTTCCAGCATCAACAACCACACACAAAATATTTTATTTTCCTCTTTCCCATTAACTGATTGCCTGACTCTGAAAGTCATAATCCTATTTTTATCTTTAAACTGAGGGAATTTTATTGCTTAGAAAAATAAAAGTTATATATAAAAAGATATATGGATCAAAAGAATTTAAGAGACTATTCATTCCCTCAAGTTCTTAAATTGTATGATTGGTTATTTCTTATGTTCTCTTTGAGGTACAGAATGATGGCTAAACCACCTTGACAGATTTTGCACACACAAAAAAGAAGTTTTCAGAGACTTCTATTACAGCCTTGTTATCAGTTCACCCATTCAACTTAAAATTTTGTATCAGCAAACAGAGCCACTGCTTTGGTTACCAACAGATATGCCCCATGATATTAAGAACACAACATGTTGGTATGAATGGCTGTTTTGTGTTAATGTCTCCTTTATGACAAGGAAAGGAAGGAGGGATAGATTCCTGAGCCCTCAAAAACTGACCAGAAAAGGCAAATTAAAGGGTCAGAGGTGAAAAGACACAAAAATGTGGATATCTCTTGAAGAGGCAATGAAAGCACCATAGATTTAAAGCTGAGTGGACAAGCCATATATCACTCCATGCCAAGAAAATCTTGTCTATGACCACACACCATTTTTCCTGACAGACAACTTAAAATTTATCAATACTTGCATTGTTAGCAGGCTGTCAAGTGATATGTTCAGAGTCATGTTTTCTGAAGCCTGATCTACCATAATTTATACTTCTTCTTTTCAAGCTGCAATTCAGGTCATGCTGTGCTCCCCAAGATAATAAACAGGAAGAACACTTAGGGCCAGACTTCAATTCACTTTGCCTTTCACCTTGCAAACAGAGCCTTCAAACAAACATCTTTATGACACCCCATTAAGATGATCCTTTCAGAAAATTCTAGTGTTCTGGGTAATTTTAAATGGTACAGCATGAAACAGCTCATCAGACATACACACTTACCTAGCAGTTACGGTTCAAGCCACACCTAGCTGATGCAAGCCTTTGTTCCAACCTTGATTCTGAGAATTTGAATTTTACCAAGAAAAGCTATTTGAAGGCAAGAGGCTTTTTCATGCCCTCATGACTGCACAGGAAGATGTAGGGCAGTGGCTTACATTCTGTAAGATCTCTAAATCTCTCCTTTCACCAAGAGCACTATTCAAGCGTTCAGAGGATGTAAGATATTGTTTAAGCAAAATGTTTCCTTTCATCTTTAAGGAAGACCTGAGGGATCTGTTGTCAATACAATAATAAGAACAGCTGAGCTATTTAATATTTAATGCATATGGTGCAGAAATACCTGGTTGACGTCACTGACTGCTGCTCTCTTTCCAAATCATGTAGCTGTTGTTTTACGGCATCCCAGCTGGGCACTACAACCCTCATGCCCATCATGAGACAACTGCACTCACATTCTATTGGCCAAACCCAATCACATGACCCCAAACATTTAGGTAGGCTGGTTCCAGCCAGTGGGATATGACGGGAAGTTATGCATGTCCCCTCCAAGCTGTGTGTACCTTCTCTATAGCACCCTCTGCTTCTGCAGCAACCCTCAGATCACCTGTTGAAGATGTCTGCATCATAGGATGGAAGGATCCAGAATCCCTGAGTCAGTAGTCAGAGAAGAGTTGCTCAGTCAAGAAAGAAGATCTATACTGAACATTGTATGAGAGAGAACACAAGATTGTGATATGATACTCTGTTTGGGGAGATTCTGTTAGAGCAGTTCATCTACCCGGACCAGATGGGAGAAACTGAACAAATATAGATGTAACCTTTTTTTGGGTTCCACGATCATCTGGGAAAATAGAAGAGGAACACAGGAAGAAAATGGTACAGTTGACAGAGGCAGCAAAACCCAACAGGGGGAGGAATGAGATCATTTCCTGGGTCAGCCCCTCTGAAGTATTTGCTCTTAAAAAATCAGCTCATTGGTCTGAAATGATGTGGACTAAGATAGACAACTTGAATATCCACACAATTATCATTTTTAAAAAAGTAAGCAGAAAAGATCACAAATAATCTTTGCCATACTGAAAAATGCAAGTGATAAGATGCAGTGATAAGATGGCTAGGCAGCATTTTAGTATGGTATAATATTTCATCCAGGAGACACCTGGTAAAAAGGATTGAGATGGAGAAACCGAGAGAAACATTCAAGGAGAAAGGATGAGGCAGGAAAAAACAGAAAACTTCAGATTCAAAGAGAAAGAGCCAGAGAAGTTAAAAATAGTTTTCAAAAAGGAATTGAAGTTTATGGACAGAGTAAGAGAAGGTGAAGAAAAATCCTTTGAAGACCTAAGAAGTATATTTATTCATTTATTAATTTAATTCCACAAACATTTGCTGAGTAACTACTATGTGCTGAGTCCTGTGATAGGCACCACAGACAGAACCACGAACTCACAGTCCTGGAGCTCATAGCCTTACACAGAAAATAAAGAATCCCGATGGTTTTCCCAATGCCAACCATTAGCTTACTTTCACTCAAAAATGTAGTCAACCAATTCATGTTGATGTATGGCAAAACCACCACAATATTGTAAAGTAATTATCTTCCAATTAAAATTAATTAATTAATTTTAAAAGACCAGTGGGAGAAAGAGCACTGCTTCCTCCCACTCTAACACCATCTTCCTAAATTCTATTTTAGTATCTGAAAGGGGAAAACTGGCTGAAGAAAGAGGAAATTCTAAGTCTTTAACAGACCATGACAAAAACAGAGCTAAATCATTATTTCTAAGAAAATGTACTTGCTTTTTATTACCACACACTGAATAGCTTTCCCAATTGTCCCCTGTACCTCTGTATCAGTGCTGGTCGCAGAATGTACAATTCCTGACAATAGACAATACTATTGAACAAATTAGTCTCCTATGATCAAAATAACACTTTCATAACAATGGTCAGGTCCTGCCTACTTTCTCTAGACTTTTGCCAAACAGAATGCTAGTGCAGGCTAATTATATGAGCTGGCTGAAAATTGTGCAGATCATGGAAAGGTATCTCCCTAAACAACAACTGAGAAAAAGTCTTAACATCAAATCCAAAACAATAGGAAAAAAGTGAGAGAGCAAACTATACCCAGGCAATCTCATCAGCACACTGCAGTTAACCATATTTGTTGACACTCATAAAAGAGTTGCAAAATTCTTTGCAGTGGGGTCTTCCCTGGTGGTCCAGTGTTTAAGACTTTGCCTTCTAATGCAGGAAGCATGGATTCCAGCCCTGGTCAGGGAACTAAAGTCTCATATGCTGTAGGGTGTGGCCAAAAACTTTTTTTTTTAATTCTCTGCGTTGAAAACAAATCACCTTCCATGATTAAAGAACATTCTGCCATGTTGACGCACGTGCTTTGCTCCAAAGTACAGCAATGGCTCATTGTTACATTGAGCACTTTTGTCACTTTGGGGAACAAAAACATTGAATAGTTCATCAGACAGAGAGTTGAAGACAGTCCATTGTAACTTTTACACACTGATTCCCACGTCAGGCAATGAATACAGACAGTTTGTCACAGGGAATGGGGGAGTAAGGACCAATTTTTCCAAGTTCTACTATTCATAAGGTGTGGCACCAGAGATCTGATGCATGGAGGGTGGTGCAAGAGGTTTGGAATTTGAGTCCCTCAAGAAAATTTTGAGGAAAAGCCCAACAAACAAAGGAAAACAATGGCTCCAACATGGTCAAAACGGATGTCCAGCACCATCTACAATGCATGAGCTATTACATCCACCTCAAAATTCATTGTACTTATTGTGCAAGAAAAAAGGCATTTGCATGGGACTTCCCTGCTCTTCTCTTGTGGCTCAGATGGTAAAGCATCTGCCTACAATGCGGGAGACCTGGGATCAATCCCTGGGATGGGAAGATCCACTGGAGAAGGAAATGGCAAACCACTCCAGAACTCTTGCCTAGAAAACCCCATGGACAGAGGAGCCTGGTAGGCTACAGTCCATGAGGTCGTAGAGAGTCAGACACGACTGAGCAACTTCACTTTCCCTGCTGGTCCAGTGGCTAGCAGGGAAGCCTCGCTTCCAATGCAGGGCACACCTGGGTTAGATCCTGTATGCCACAACTAACACCCAGCATAACCAAATAAATAAATGAATGAATAAAAATAAGTATTAAAAAAATTAAGAAAAGAAGCATTTACAAGTATTAGTTCTGACCAATCTATCATAAGCAAGGGTCCTGGCAAAAACAGTGGCCGGCTCAAACTGAGTCATATGAGAAAAGCTTCAAGAAGGCACTTTTCCCAAAGGCCTGGGCTGGATGCAGAAAAATTCAAGCATGATATCAGGGGACTATGAAGAGCTTGGGCCTTCCCAGGTTGCTCAGTGGTTAAGGATCTCCCTACCAATGCATGAGACATGGGCTAGATCCCTGATCCAGGAAGATCCCACATGCCATGGAGCAACTAAGCCTGTATGCCACAACTACTGAGCCTGTGCTCTAGAGCCTGGGAACCACAGCTACTGAAGCCCACATGCCCTGAAGCCTGTGCTCCACAATCAGAGAAGCCACCTCAATGAGAAGCCCGAATACCACAGCTAGAGAAAAGCCCTCGCAGCAACGAAGACCCAGCACAGCCAAAAATTAATTAATTAAAAAATTTTCAAGAGGCTAATTTTTTAAAAAGATGCTGTGAAACATTTTTTTACACAAAATACTTATTTTAAAATCAAATTAAATGCGAAGAGTAGAACTTACTTTCCTGTTCTGTTAGATAAAGTCTCCAAGCCCGCTTGCAGATTTTGGCAGCGCTCCACCAGGTGGAGGGACTTCTCATTCAGATATGTGCTGTTTTGGGAAAGAGATTAAAAAAAAAAAAACAGATTGATTTAAAAGAAGAGTTTATGAGATACAGTTAACAAAAATCAGATTTATTGGTAAAGTGTACCCAAATGAAGTCTAATTTTCATCCCATTATTGGATTTCTCCATGGAAAAGGAAATTGATATTTTCACCTCTGACGATGGGTCTAAATTTTTTAATACACTGACATGATAAAGTCAAATAGGAACTCTCCACGGAAGACTGTATTTTCAAGTTTTCATATTTTGAGGTTAGTATGTAACTGAACAAGTTATTGAATAGTTTTAATCATTGTGTGTGTAAACAGACTTTATTTTTAAAAAGATGTTGTCTCTGGTAGGAAGCATGCAGACACAAGATCAATAATTCTCTCTCAAAAGAAGGCAAGATAAATCTGGCCTTTAATTATTACAGTAGCTGTGATATAAGCTGTTGTTATTACTGTATGAGCTTGGAAAAACTGGAGCCAGAGACAAACCAAATTAAAAAAGCAAGTTAAGGAAACAGGTTATAGAGCTGGGCTGCCTAATAAGCCCTGCGGACACACGTGTGCTACTAGTTAGCCGACTCAGGCCTCAGTTTCTGCATCTCTAGTTCTTACCTTATAGTGTTATTTTCATGATATATACATGATAGAGGAAACAATGAAAAGCAACTTGGGGGACTTCCCTGGTGGTTCAGTGGCTAAGACTCAGGCTTCCAATGCAGGGGGGTGGGTTCCAATCCTGGTCAGGGAACTGGATCCCATGTCTCAACTCTTAATAAGATGTTCAGTCGTATCTCATTCTTTGCAACTGCATGGGCTCCTCTGTCCATGGGATTCTCCAGGCAAGAATACTGGAGTGGGTTGCCATTCCCTTCTCCAGGAGATCCTCAAATCTAGGGATCGAACCTGGGTCTTCTGCACTGCAGGCAGATTCTTTACCATCTGAGCCACCGGAAAAGCCCTATTAATAAGACCCAGTGAAGCCAAATAAATAAATAATTTTTTAAAAAATGAAAGAAAAGCACTTCTTACTATACCTACCATAGTAAGAGTTCAAAAAATATCAACCATCACTCTCCCTATATGTCAAAAATAGGCACACAACTCCGATTTCTTGTTAATGCATCTATTTAATCATCCTGAAGATATTTGCTGAGAATCTAATGAGTTAGGAAACAGCCACAGGAGGCTTAGGATATGGAGTTGGAAAACACAGAACACAGACAGCTTCCTGTCTGGTTAAGGAGAACAACCTGTATCAAACAAAACCACACAAATGAATAGAAAATTCTGGTCTGTGGACAGAACCCTGAAAACAGCAGTGATGCCATGGAGAAGTGTAACCAGAGCTGTCTGCATCGTGTGGGGGCCTCTGAGAAAGTGTCATTTGGGTGGAGATCCCCAGGGTAATCCAAGGGTGCTACTTTGCTGGGAACATTCCAGATAGAAGGGAAAGCACATGCAAAGGCTGCAGAATGCTTGAGGAACTGAAAGGAGGCAAGTGAAGCTCAAGACTGAAAGGTTTAAGGGTGTTTGGAGCAGGAAGCAGGGCCCATGACACACAGGCCTGGTGAACCCTAAGATTAGAAGGAACCTTAATAACATGGACAGCAAGACAAGGTTAGGGGGCAGGGGAAAGATGGATATGTGTAGCCTCATGTAAGGTTTTAAGAAGTTGACTCAGAGATGAAACAAGAGGAGGCAGGACCACAGAAAAGATGAAAGTGAGGAGGCTTCTGTGGGGCTCTAAGAGAGAGATGATAGCCCCTGTAGCCCCTGGCTTTGCCAGACAGGATGGAACAGATTATGATGTGACCACAGAGGTTGCTCACTGGCAGGTGCTTTCCATCACAAATGTCTGTTTCTTTCTCTTGTTTGTTTTGTTTGCACATACTAGTATTTATTTAACCTTTACCATGTATTTTTTTAAATGGGGATAATTGCTTTACGATGTTGTCTTAGTTTCTGCTATACAACAACGTGAATCAGCTCTATGTATACATATATCCCCTCCCTCTTGAGCCTCCCACAGGCCCCATCCCACCCCTCTAGGTCATCGAAGAGCACCAAGCTGAGCTCCTTGTGCTACACAGCAGCTTCCCACTAGCTATCTATTTTACACGTGATAGAGTATATATGTTAATGCTACTCTCTCAATTTGTCCCACCCTCTCCTTCCCCTGCTACGTACACAAGTCCATTCTCTTCATCTCCATCTCTATTCCTGCCCTGCAAATCGGTTCATCAGTACTTTTTTTCTAGATTCCATATATATGCATTAATATATGATATTTGTTTTTCTCTTGCTGACGTTTCTTGCTCATGAAATGGCCACTAGACACTGGGTGGCTTTCTAGGGCAGCAGTGCTCCACGTGATCTAGAAATACCACATACTCCACTCTCAGGGCACTTTCAACAACCTGCCTCCAAAACTGTTGTGGCAGAAGGAGAAAGCACTGGACGGTCTTACTCTTTATCTGAATGCTTCAGCCTGGCCAGAACTAGCTGTCTGCCCGACCTGATTTCACAGCAGTTTTCAGAAAAGGGCAACCATCCTCCATGCCTGGAAGAAGAGATCATCAGGGTGCAGGAGTGGACCAGAAGCCCACAGCCACCATCCACGGGCGAGAAGAGAAGCTGACAGGTTTGAGATCTATTCTGGACATAAAACTGACAGGACTTCATAATAAATTGGATATGGGAGGTGAGGGAGTATGCGGTATCAAGCTAAAGATATAAACAAGAGAGAGTCATAATTAATCTTCAGAAATTTTGTCTAAAAAGACAGTATACAAGCATCTTATGGGCTCACAAAACTCCTCTTTATCTTGATAAGGTTTTCTTCCCACTTCGTTCCTCTTTCTGTCTACATGCCTCACCTTCTGTACTTTCTGAATGTATTATCATACTTTCCAAAGATTTGTTTATTTCTAACTTGCTGTGTATTTCATTCAGGCAGCACCATTAATGAAGTGAATTACTGAGCCAGCAGTGCTTTGAATTACGATGGCTTTGCAAGACTGAATCATGAAACAGAGAAGCAGGCATCATTACGGTTGAGTGTCATAGAACTTCCCTTAAATCAGTGAGTATCTTTGTTAATAAAAAATCCAAACAGCTTTGCCCAACTGAAATCACAGAAGGCCCATGGAAAGCAAATAAGGGTATCTGGGTTGAAGTGGAGATGCAAGAGTAAAGTTAGAGTTGGGGACCTTAGGTGTCAGCCAGCAGGGCCAGCCTTGAATCTGGGTTCCACCTTGGCCTTTGAAATCCAAGAGTTTCCTTGTTCAAATCTTTACTCAGTAGTCTGTAGGGATGCTACAGATTGAATGTTTGTGTCTCCCTCAAAATTCATATGTTGAAATCCCAGCCCCAAGGTGATGACATTAGGAGGTGGAGCTTTGGGAGGTCATGAGGTCATGGGGGTCCTCATGAATGGGATTAGTGCCCTGATAAAATTGGCCCAAGAGGGCTTCCTGGTCCCCTTCTGCCTTGTGAGGTGACAGTGAGAGGATGGCTGTCTATGAGGAAGTGGGCTCTCTAGACACCAGATCTGCAGGTGCTATGATTTTGGACCTCCAGAAGCATGAAAAATAAATTTCTGGTATTTATAAGCTGCCTAGTCCATTCAGGTGGATCAAGACAAGGGATTACATGGGATGTGCATAAAAACAGCTAAAATATGAAAGTTACTAAATAAATGTTGCGTTCCTGTTCTCCTAAATGCCTTGCTGTGTTGTTTCCTTAAACTGTTGTTGTTATAGGTGTTGGTAACCTCTCCTACCCACAGAAGTCACTTCACAGCCAAAGGAACAGAAAGAAGCCCCTTGAGTTCTCTGCACTCTCTTTCTGTCCTGCCCCCTTTTCATTCAAAGTTTTCTTCCTCTGAATTCCTAGTTTTTCTTCCTTTCATTCCTAGTTTTCTTCCTTTTCATCTAATGTCATTAAAACCTTCCTAGGAATATGTTAAAATACTGATCTGCAGAACCCTTAAATTTCAAACATTTGTCTACTTTAGGCATCTGATCAATATAACCCCTTTCAATGCCTCTTAGTCAAGACTCCTAGCTCATGCTGTTTTCAACAATGATTGTTATTCATAGTGACAGAAATATAACAATATAACCACCATGTTTTAAGATGCTTGAAGACCTGACTCCATAAGAGATGCCAGGATCCATAGAGAAGTGGAAGGCAATAGACCTTCCAAAGAGAGGGCTAGACCACCAGTCCTCTGTTGTGGGAATAAGTGAGAATTAGATGTTCAAGGTTCCCTGGTGGCTCAGTCAGTAAAGAGACTGCCTGCAATACAGGAGACCTGGGTTCAATCCCTGGTCAGGAAGATTGCCTGGAGAAGAAAGTGGCAACCCACACCAGTATTCTTGCTTGGAGAATTCCATGGGCAGAGGTGCCTTGCTGGCTATAGTCCTTGGGGTTGCAAAGAGTCAGACATGACTTAGTGACTAAACTATCACCGGATGTTCCTTGGATCTGAGCCCATGAGAAGAACTGTGAGGGACTTACTTGCTCTTGAGAGAGGAAAAGAAGAAATCTTCCCAGTCTGAGTTGAGCAAGGTCATGAGCCGTGGACAGATCCTATTTGAGAAGTTGGCATCCACCAAAATGAAGTTATTAGAAAAAAGTCCTCCTTAACTTCTGATCTGGGGACATTTCTCAGACAAGGCAAAGGGGACAGAGAGAAATTCATCGAGATAAAAGCAGGAATTAAAGACCTGGGATCACAAGCAATGTGGCAGGAGATGAAATGGCTCCAAGACACGTGTGAGCTGACTTGTAACCTGAGGAAGGATGACTGGGGATCAAGTTGGAAAGACCCATCCAAAAGGACTGAATGTTGAGGAGAACTTGAAATGATAGAGGAAGCAACAGAGAAAGCACATCAGAGCCTGCTGCCAGAAGAGCCCACAGTTAGGCAGAAGTCTGGGATATGACCAGAAAGGGACCCTGACCCCAAACTAACTCAAGTCGATGGTCTGAGCATTTGGGTCTAGGAAAGAAAAAGCACAGGGGCCAGCAAGGCCGCTAGCTAAACTGTAAGAGCCAAAACTTCTGGGGCCAGACTCTTATGGGTTCAAAATAAGAATTTTGTTTCTGCCAACTCTGATAGTTTTGTGTTTTTTTTTTTTTTTAATTTCAACTTGCTGGTGAAAGCTCCTTTTAAGAACTTCTTTTTTATTATTTGTTATTTTATCTTTTATTGACATATAGTTGCTTTGCAATGTTGTGTTAGTACATATAGCTGTGTATGGTTACATATATCCCCTCCTCTTGCACCTCTCTCTCGCCCCGCACTTCCACAGATCTATGTCATCACAGAGCACACGGCTGAGCTCCCTGTGCTGTGCAGCAGCTTCCCACTATCCATTTTCATATGGCAGTGCACACACATCAATCCCAATCTCCCAATTCATCCCATTCCCCCTTCCCCTACCCCTCTCCCCACATTAGTTCTCTACAAAAGAGAAAAGAATTAGCCTATATACAATCTGCCAGATACACAGTGGAGAACGTCTCCCAGGACAAGTCATGGAGGGACAGTGGTCATCCTCCTGGAGATCTGCTAGAACCTGATGAACCAAGTGAGTGTTGAAGTCTCCCAGACTAGAGGGCTGAGATGGCTCTAGCTGCCCTGCCAAAGCCTCATCAAATGCTCCATTATACGACCACAATCTCTGCCTGCACATCACTAAACAAGATTGCTTGTCCGCTCATTTGTAGCATGAGTAACATCTGGCAACAAGCCAGCACGCCCAAGTTCCTGCCCCTTCAACATTCTGTGGCATCCACCTTGCAAATATGCCATAATGCAGCAATGCAGCCTCTGGCCTAATGCATTCCTATACCTGCCCAGCTTAGACTGCTGGGAACAAAATCACATGGGTAGGTGGGTTGGTGCCCTGATAAATCTATGGTGTCCAATACACTAGGCCTTTGATGCCTTGACAATTCTATTCCGAGGGGCCACCTCCCTTCCCATTTCCCTCAACAGCTAACCTACACATTCACTGTTGTGCTACCTTCACCATTCTGTGCTTTTCTAACTTCTATAATCATGTTTTCTATTTCAGGAAAAAAGATGCTGCCAGGTGAGACTCGATGGTTAGCTATAAGCCATTACTTTCCATCTCAGAGGAAGAAGTATCTCGCCTCTTACAAAAGCAGAATCTGCCTGCTATTCCATCCCTTCCTGTCTCCTCAATGATCCAAGCCCCCTCCCTTCATTTTTTTCTGTTCTGAACCTTTGCCCTTTCCCTTCTACTGTCGCCTCCTCCCCAGGTTCAATTCTCTCCCTTCTCAAAGTCAAAAACAAAACAGCTCATTCTGCTCTTCTCCTCTACCTGTTGCCTTGCTTCTCCTTCAGATTTCAACCCACTGATTGTTTCTCTGCTTTTCCTACAAATCCATTCAACCATTCTTGGAAAGCATCACCAAATCCAGGGGAGATCTGAGGTCGCTTACTTAACCTCCCAGTAGCATCTGAATGGCTGACCACTCACTGGGCACCTGGTTCCCATCACAGTCCTTTCCGCTTGTTCTTCGACCTCTGACTGCTGATCAGGGTTCTCTCTCTGGCAGGCTCTTTCTTGGACCCGCCCATAAGTGTTGGTGTCTCCCATGGTTCTTCCTTTCCTGATTGCTATTTTAAAACAACTGATTGGCACCTAGTTACAGAACCCTCCAGGGCTCTCTCCAGATCTCCTGTCTTCTCAGCCTGCCTGTTTTCTCCAAATATCTCAACCAACCTCTTTCCCTTCTGTTCTGTCCTTATGGCCCCCAAGGTGAGTGGTCTCGCACTCATATCTAAACATGTCATTTCCCTGCCCGAACCTCTGCCAGGAACCCATCAGCCTCTGGACATGCCCTGTAGCTGGACACACAGAGCCATCCAGGACTTGGTCCCTGACTGTGATTCCGGTCTCATCTCTTCCTGACAGCTTGCTAAGCATTAACTGGTACAAATTTCTCTCTCTCCATTCCTTGCAAGTCTTACATTATGGATTCTGACTGCTTTTATTATTTAATTAGAGTATTTATTTGTTTGGTACTGGCAACCTAGCCTTCAGGCACATTTTCATCATTTCAGTATGTCATGGAGAAAAAAAATTTTTAATAAGATTGAGGGAGAGATACATAAAAATAAGCATTTCTGCTATCATCGTTATCAGTGTGGCTGATCTGCTTTTTAGAAATTCTATCTTCATAAGTCAGACTTGAAAACCAACTGGCAAGATTTCACAAAACAGCAGCAAGAAGCTTAGAGACTACAATGGCTCCTGCAAACGAATAATAATTAAGGCTCTGATAAGGCAAAGACTATCTCTTAACTGAACGAGTGATTCAATCACTATAAAGTAATGTCACCATTATTTAGTAGGTATCCACAAGGACCTGTAAAACACAGAGTTAATGACTTTTAATTAATGCAATATGCAATCAGTCCCCTAGACAAATGAAACATCCCAAAGAATGATTTCTTTATAAGTCACTAATGAGTTTCAAGAACCTTCAAATTCTGGGGATTTTTCTGGTGGTCCATGGTTAAGACTCTACACTTCCAATGCAGGGGGCACCCAGTTTGATCCCTGTTCAGGGAACTAGATCCCACATGCCCCAACTCAAGAGTTTACAAGCTGAAACTGAAAGATCCCTCATGCTGAAACTAAGACCTGGCTGCTGCTGCTGCTGCTGCTAAGTCGCTTCAGTCATGTGCGACTCTGTGCGACCCCATAGACGGCAGCCCACCAGGCTCCCCCATCCCTGGGATTCTCCAGGCAAGAACACTGGAGTGGGTTGCCATTTCCTTCTCCAGTGCATGAAAGTGAAAGTGAAGTCATTCAGTCGTGTCCAACTCTCACAACCAAATAAATATTTAAAAGGAAAAAAAAAAGAATTCAAATTCTATTTACAGTGCCCAGAAATGGGGCTAAACTGAACTGTGAATCTAATGAAAAGCTTAAAACCAAATCAATTTTAGTCTCTCTGTAGAAAGAATATCTTAACAGATTAGAAATATAGCCTTAAAATGGAAAGCCCAAAGGACAGGAATTCTCCTATCTACAGATCTTGCATGCTCCCTCCCTGTTCCTACGAAGAGGAGCTGATGAGCCATGAGTGCGTCCTGACCACCAGCTGAAATCCCTCGGTAGACTGGGGTGACAGCTGGCCTGCCAGCTCTAGGACAGAGGGGACAGTGGCCAACTGAGCTCACTTCAAGTTCATCAAGCAAACACCTGATTATCATGTGCACCCCTGCCATGTAATTTCCCTGAGAGACAAAGGCAAACATTCCAGTCTAATGGGAGAGTTTAATTACTCTCTTTAATTGACAAATTAATATTCTGGTTTATATATCACCCTCTTACTAGTTTGGTGAACACAAGTCTGTCTTTGAAATAGCAAGTGAAAGTGAAGTCACTCAGTCGTGCCTGACTCTTAGCGACCCCATGGACTGCAGCCTACCAGGCTCCTCCACCCATGGGATTTTCCAGGCAAGAGTACTGGAGTGGGGTGCCATTGCCTTCTCCGACCCTCTTGACTACCCATGTTTGAATTACCCAAGGCAAAGTGAAAGCCTACTTTCTTCTGCCCTCACTCTTCAGGCTCCTCCCCTAATGCTCACAGTATGTTTAAAACACACACAGAAAAGCATAAGGTACAAGAGCACACATGGGAAGTCATCTGCTGCTGCTGCTGCTGCTAAGTCGCTTCAGTCGTGTCCGACTCTGTGCGACGCCATGGACTGCAGCCTACCAGGCTCCTCCATCCATGGGATTTTCCGGGCAACAGTACTGGAGTGGGTTGCCATTGCCTTAGCAATCAAACCCCAAAACTGAAAAAATCAAGTTTTGGTGCCTATAGAAATAGCGGCAGTACCTGGCCAGCCTCTGTTCACTCACTCACCTGGTGTCTTTGCCATAGGGAACAATGGCTACAGGAGAAAGGACAGTGGACAGACCATCTGCCTGCTTCCCTGGAGCAAAGAGTCTGGTGATGAAGACAGACAAGCAAGCACATGCTTATCATGCTGGGTCTTCAGAATGGATGCTGGCTATTTTCCACTATCATGTTAGTTTCAAGAAACCTTGAATCTGTATTTTGGTGGATGTCATTTAATTCAAAATATAAGAACTGCTTAAAAAATGACTACTTCCTTATACAGGAACGCTGCAGCCACCTTCACTTGCAGAAATTTCTGCAAATAATCTCTGCTAACTTGGTTTTTCACCTTAATTTTTACCTGTTTTTGGTAACCTTTGATAAAGATTTATTAATTAGCTCTGTTACTAAATCTGTTACTCGAATGTAGTCTGGCCCTCCACCATTGTTGAAAGATAGTTTTCAGAGATGGACAATCATAAATCTACATATATAAAATGAACACACATTACAGATGTTATTTTATTTCTCATGAATGAACAGGTTCAAAGGAGAAGCCACAGACAGACTTACAGATCAGGAATATTGAAATGAATGTGCAAACAAAGTTAAGTCCATTGGACCTCTACCAGACTGGGCACAATTTGCATATTTATAGATAAGAATTTTTTGTGTTGTGTGTTGCTCTGAATTAACTGCATCTTACAGAGTTGTAAAACTGTTTCCAGGAGGATTAGCATCAGATAACTCAAGAGATGTGTGATGTGAACAACACCAGCATATTCACTGAAGCACACAGTGTCCCCAAACCTCTAACAGCACCAGTGCCCACCACTATAACATTAAAGGGAGGATTGAGAGCAATGAACCTGGAAGACTTTCTCTCCTTCTGAATTGCAATCTCCCCCTACTCACTCCACAGCTTGCCTGAAGGGAACAGGTTGATCCAGTTTAGGTGTTAAGTCCTCCAAGACACACAGGGAGCACCACCTTACCTATATGCAGGTTGAAGCGAGGGTAACCAAGAGGACTAATCTGATATGGAGACTGATTAAAATTTCAAATTTAGATGAGTAAAAGAGGGTCAAAGTAGAGGTGAAATAAAATAGGAGTAGATGGGGAATAAATGGAAGAAAACAAATAGGGAATAAATGGAAGAAAACAAAATAGGGAATAAATGGAAGAAAACAAATGACTACCACTGGATCATTACATGTCTCCTTCCACTGGTCCCTAATTGTGAGATCCTTTGGGGCTTGAAATCAACTCAAGAATGTAGAGTCAGGGCGGAAAGGCTCTCAGGGAAGTGCTTCTTCTAAGTCTTCCAAAACCCACCTCCAACAATATTTTCTTACTTGATCTAACCAAGATTATTCTGACCTTTCTTTAATCTACTTTGGATTTGAAAACCTTGGATAAACTATTTTTAATGAAAGGCATTTCAATGTCTTGTCCTATGTTGTTTGTTATTAAAGACTGGGTTTTTTATTAACATTAATTCTCTTCCTTTGAAATATTATGTGATTGTTACTTGCTTTATCTCTAATTATAATAACTGATATGAAATTTTATCTTCTAGACCAATGTACATCTCTGATCTGTGGATAACTTCTTTCAATAAGCTAGCAAATATGGAAAACTCAGAAGTGGCCACAAGACTGGAAAAGTTCAATTTGCATTTCAATCCCAAAGAAGGGCAATGCCAAAGAATGTTCAAATGACTGTACAACTGCGCTCATTTCACATGATAGCAGGGTCATGTTCAAAATCCTTCAAGCTAGGCTTCAATAGTATGTGAACCAAAACTTCCAGATGTACAAGCTGGATTTCGAAAAGGCACATGAACCAGAGATAAAGTTGCCAACAACCATTGGATCATAGAAAAAGCAAGGGAATTCCACAAAAAATGTCTACTTTTGCTTCACTGACTATGCTAAAGCCTTTAACTGTGTGGATCACAACAAACTGTGGAAAATTCTTAAAGAGATGGGAATATCCGACCACCTTACCTGCTTCCTAAGGAACCTGTATGTGGGTCAAGAAGCAACACTTAGTACCAGATATGGAACAATGGACTAGTTCAAAATTAGGAAAGGAGTACATCAAGGAGTATATTGTCACCCTGTTTATTTAACTTATATGCAGAGTACATCATGTGAAATGCCAGAAGGATGAATCACAAACTGGAATCAAGATTCCTGGGAGAAATATCAATAATATCAGATATGCAGATGATACTACCCTAATAGCAAAAAGTGAAGAGGAACTAAAGAGCTTTTTGATGAAGGTGCAAGAGGAGAGTGAAAAATCTGGTTTAAGACTCAACATTAAAAAAACTAAGATCATGGCATCCAGTGCCATCACTTCATGGCAAATAGATGGGGAAAAAAATGGAAACAGTGACAAATGTTATTTTCTTGGGCTCCAGAATCGTGGCAGACAGTGACTGCAGTCATGAAATTAAGACATTTGCTCCTTGGAAGAAAAGCTATAACAAACCTAGACAGTGTATTAAAAAAGCAGAGACATCATTTTGCCGACAAAGGTCCATATAGTCAAAGCTATGGTTTTTCCTATAGTTGTGTGTGAATATGAAAGTTGGACCATAAAGATGGCTAAGTGCTGAAAAATTGATGCTTTTGAACTGTGGTGCTGGAGAAGACTCTTTCGAGTCCACTCCTGTGGACTGCAAGATCAAACCAGTCAATCCTAAAGGGAATCGACCCTGAATAATCATTGAAAGGACTGATGCTAAAGCTGAAGCTCCAATATTTTGGTCACCTGATGCGAAGAGCTGACTCACTGGAAAAGACCCTGATGCTGGGAAAGATTGAGGGAAGGAGGAGAAGGGGGTGGCAGAGGATGAGATGGTTGGATGGCATCACCAACTCAATGGACATGAATTTGAGCAAACTCTGGGAGATAGTGATGGAGAGGGAAGCCTGCAGTGTGTGCTGCAGTCCATGGGATTACAAAGAGTAGGTTGTAACTTACCAACTGAACAAAAACAAAGTGGAATGCTTGATCTCAGCAAATGGAAATAATTTAAAAACTGACTATGTTTTTGATACTAATATCCACATTATTCCTTGATGTAAAAATTCTGATCTGCTTTTCTGGTGAAGCATGAATGTGATGACAGCAGCATCCACTGGACAGTCATGAGGTGCTTTGTATTGTTGTAAACTACATGTTTACATGTATCACATACTCCTCACAATGAATATACATGGTTGGGACTGTGCCATTTTATACAGAAGAGATATAAGACACTGGAAGAGCAAAGAGCATACTACATAAAGTTACTCTGTTAGTTAGATTTGGAGTAGAGTTTTGAACCCACACAGTGCATGTCTGTGTTTCTAGCCATTATTCTATTCTACCTCCGCTTAAAGTGAAAAATTGGTTTTTCAGTGGTTTTTCAGTCTACAGCAGGAGTCCCCGGTCTTCCGGATCTAATGCCTCATGATCTGAGTTGGAGATGATATAATAATAGAAACAAAATGCACAATAAATGTAATGCACTTGAATCATCCCAAGACCATCCCCTCCCTACACTCAGTCCATGGAAAAACTGGAAAAACTGTCTTCCATGAAACCCGTCCCTGCTGCCAAAAAAGTTGGGGACCTCTGGTCTACAGCACCTGCCACTGGATTCTGAGTCTACAGGAACAGACAAACAGTCTCTCCTTGACCAAACTCTAGTCAAGCTCCCCCTTTTCAACTAGGACCCATTCATGGGCATGTTCTTAAGAGACCAATTTTAATAAGAACACTGCTGATTCAGCTTATCTAGAATTCCCCCATCCTCCATGTGTGATTACCCTTGATATCTGATCAAATTCCTCATCCTCCACCATTCCCAGTTCAATCACCATGGACTGCCTCCAGCAAGATTCCTATCAGGCTGGTTTGGCGAGAATCATCCCTTACCCTTGATGCTTCCTCCTCTGATCCCCATCTGCTCCTAGGCTATAAATCCCCATACTTCCTTGCTGGATTCAGAGTTCAGTCCAGTCTCTCTCCTCCATGGTAAATCTCCATTGCAGGAGTCCCTACACCCATTGCAGTAGTACTGGAAAAAGTTTTCCTTACCATCTGAACAAGGGTCATGAATAATTTTTTCTTTAATAGAGTTATTTTGCAATTCTATGTACTGAAGTTAAGAGCTAGCAACATAAAACAATTCTTGTCTACGGGCATGCAAATGAATTCTGTCCAGTGGAGAGACAACACTCCCCTACAGTAGGAAAATCTGTTTTGCCTCTCTTGGCATGTTCATCTCCATATTCCTGATCTATAATCGTGTCTGCTCCTTTGAACTGGCTGTAACACATTACTAGCTTCCTCACTGATGAGTTAAATAAAATCTTTAAAAAGTGTTCATTTTCATATCTGTATGAAAGACATGATTTTACTATTTTAACACTTTGAATGAGTGTGCTGGAAGCATCTGCAAACTGAATAAACATTACCCTGATAAAGAGGACAAACTTTGGTGGCAAACAGCACAGTTCAGATGCCTGCTCTGCTACACAGTAGACACTTAGCTCCTTAGAAACTATTTAACCCCTCTGTGCTTTCAGCTTTGTGTGCAAAATGGGGGTAATGCTATCTCTTTAATAGATTTGATGCAAAGTTTATAATAATAATGTATAAAAATGCTCAGCATGGTGACTGGAACAGAGAACCCACTTAGGCAGTACTCAGCAGGAGTTCTCTAGGTGGCTGTCAAGGTCATCAATGCCTCCTGAAGTAGTGCCTCTCAAATTGCAACATAGCCATGAATCACCAGGGAAATTTACTACAATGCAGAATCTGGTTCAGCAGTTCTGGAAAGGGTCCTAATAGTCTGCAGTTCTAACCAGCTCCCAGGTGATGCCAACTTGCTAGACTGAGGATCACACTTTGAGTGACAAAGTTTTATAAGCCTCCTGGATCAAGTTCATCTGCTCTGATAATTTTTTCATAATAGTCTAGAGTAAGACTTACAAGAAATGTGAGCCTGGACTTCCTTGATGGTCCAATGGTTAAGAATCCACTTGTCAATGCAGGGGACATAGATCCCTGGTCCAGAAAGGTTCCACATGCTGTGGGGTAACTAAGCCTGTGCACCATAATTACTGAACCTGTGCTCTAGTGCTCGTACATTGCAATAAGAGAAGCCCCCATTCTCTGCAACTACAGAAAGCCTATGCACAGCAACAAAGATCCAGTGCAGCCAAAAATTTAAAAATAATAAATAAATATTTTTGAAAAGAAAGAAATGTTGGGCCTGACTTATGGCCAGAAGCACAAATAGGGAAAAACAATGAAACAACTGGAAAAACTACAAGAGTAAAATGACTAGGTTACCGTGTCTCTAAATAAGAGGTTTATTTTTCTTTTTCCTTTTTCATCTGAAGAGCTTGACCAAGGGAATACTGTAAAAGGAGATGTATGATACTGAGAACATTTAACATAATCGCATTCCTGAGACAGACCCAGGGTTCATCCTCCTGGGAGCCCTGCTAGACAGCACACAGGTGGCCTCCAATAATCCCTAACACCTCTACTCAGGCTTAACCAGCCCAGAAAACACAGCCCTCCAATGGGCATTATTCAAGAAAATTTGATGATGTTTGGAGGATGCACTCCCTTCTAAAAAAAGGCCAACAGACATGTGTTGGAAATGTCTCTAAAATGTTTGCTAAAACCCATGTTTAAATGTCCATATCTGCTATGCACCCCCAGTCAAGAAATTCTCTGTCCCAAAATATTCCTTTGTCAACTAATGTTAGGCTAAGTAACTTCAGTCATGTCTGACTCTCTGTGACCTATGGACTGTAGCCCACCAGGCTACTCTGTCCATGTGATTCTCTGGGCAAGAATACTGGAGTGGGTTGCCATTTCCTACTCCAGTGTATCTTCCCAACCCAGGGATTGAACTCCTGTCTCTTAAACCTTCTGCGCTGTCAACTAAGTATCTCTTCAAAAAAAAGTTGGAGAAGTGAGTTTTGAGATAAGACCTTTATAGAGAAAATAACTCATTCACATTCCATATTGAGTCTCTGGTACTATTGTATAGTAGTGGATAGCACTTGAGAATTTAAAAATCCTGAAATATTAGAAACATAATCACCATTATGAAATAAGTTTAGTCATCAAGGAGCGAAAATCTTATAACCTTTAAGTCTATAGTTTATTTTTAGATATTCATATTTCATGCTCATTTTCAGGAAAGCATTAGTGAAACCAAGCAGGACTCTGTGGAGCCCTTCTGTGTACAAAAGCCCTTCCTTACCCCACCCTCCCATTTCTGGTTTGTAGAAAAAGGCCTTCCTGAGTTCCAAAGATCAGGCTAAAGCAGTTACTAATCAGGGAAGTGAAGGAAAACAGAGACAAAGGAAAAGCAGTTTAACAAGAAAAGCCATGACATGAGTTCACTGATAAAACAGAGTCCTGATTCCTCCAAAAGGATATGCCTAACAGTCTGACACAACTTTGTGTGGTTCTTCAGGAAACAAACCCCTTCCCCAACCCAGGTGGAGGATGCTGACTACATGCTGACACAAGCACGTAGACTCCAGACTGGCTAGAGCCAGAAAGGTGATGACTAAGATTCCAGAAACATCACCTGTTACTTCACCATCAACCAATCAGAAGTCATGCATCCTGCAGCCCACTCCCCAAATATTGCCTTGTAAAATACCCTTCCCTGAAAGCCATCAGAGAGTTTGGGTCTTTTGACCATTAGCTGCCCATATTCCTTACTTGGTCCTGGAATAAACACTGTATGTTCCTTCAGGATGATCTGGTGTCAGTAGATGGGTTTTGCTGCATGGCAGGCGAGCAGACCCAAGTTCAGTTTGGTAACATTAAGTTCAAAAACTGGGGACCTCATGTAGATAATGTAATGGAATTTTCTTTAAATAACAAAATGAACTAAGTTTAATAGAGTGGTACAATGGTTTCTGATCAGCAGAGCAAGCAAAATTTGAAGCAATGAAAAGTGATGGTGAGACTGGGTGCCAATACGGAGAAGCTTCCCAATTAGTGTGAAGGCTCCAGGGAATTATATGCTATCTAAACATAAATACTCGAAAGGCTAGTCACTGAACACATCTGAACAGTGAGCAAAATCCTAATTTACTGATCTATTCAAAACTGGTAGATCTTATAAAGGCTGTTTGGGTTTACTTGTAGAATTCAGGTTAGTGTCATCAAAATGAAAATCAATGCAAAAAATCTTTCAGAAATCACGTCCAAACATTTTGGGGCACCTGAAATATGAAATAAAATGATGAGAATATATGTCATAATAAAATAAAAATAGCAAGTGGAATGTCTTATCTCACTGTGGCAATTTTGTAAATGTGAAATGAGGCAGAAGGCCCTACCACAGAATAATGATGATTTCTGAAATTCTGAAATGCATTCAGTCAACAGAAACCTCACAAGAATCTTGCTGTCAATAAAGATTTTTTTCTATGACCCATGTTGTGTAAAGCAATGATGAAGAAAATATAAACTAAGGGAACCCTCCTACACTGTGGGAGGAAGGGAAATTGGTACAGCCACTATGGAGAACAGTACAGAGGTTCCTCAATAAACTAAAAATAGAACTACCATATGACCCACCAAGTCCAAGCCTGGGCACATACTCAGAGAAAATTCAAAATATGCACCCACCCCCAAGTTCACTGCAGCACTTCTACAATACCCAAGACTTTGAAGCAACCTAAATGTCCATCGACGGAGGAATGGATAAAGAAGATATAGTACATATATATAGTGGAATACTACTCCGCCATAAAAAAGAATGAAACTGTGCCATTTGCAGAGATATGGATAGATCTAGAGACTGTCATCGGAGAAGGCAATGACACCCCACTCCAGTACTCTTGCCTGGAAAATCCCATGGACGGAGGAGCCTGGTGGGCTGCCATCTATGGGGTCTCACAGAGTTGGACATGACTGAAGCAACTTAGCAGCAGCAGCAGCAGCAGCAGCAGAGACCGTCATATACAGTGAAGTAAGTCAGAAAGAGAAAAACAAATATTGAATAATCTTACTTACACGTGGAATCTAGAAAAATGATACAGATGAACTTACTTGCAAAGTAGAAAGAGAGACACAGATGTATAGAACAAACATATGGAAACCAAGGGAGGGTGGGATGAATTGGGAGAGTGGGATTATACATAGTGTATATATATATACATATACACATTACTAGATATAAAATAGATCACTAATGAAAACCTACTGTGTAGCACAGAGGACTCTATTCAATGCTCAGTGGTGACCTAAATGGGAAGGAAATCTAAAAAAGAGTGGATATATGTATACATATAGCTGATTCACTTTGCTCTACTGTAGAAACTAATACAACATTACATAACAACTATACTTCAGTAAAATTTAATTAAAAAAATTTTAAAAATAAATGTACCCATTTTTCTGGTTAGAATTTGACATAAACAGACATGAAGTGTGCAACGAGGACCAACATCTCATTGAGAAGTGAAGCTCTGGGTGAAGAGATTAACAGTTTGACTCTTCAAATATAGAAAATCAAGTCTTACAAGGGTTACTGTGTTGAATTCTATTCAGCCTTTAATCTCAAATGCTATTTAAAGCAACATAAGCAAAAAAAAGGAATGTTGGAATCTTCACTTCATGTGCTGTCTGACTCACTATTTATACTTTTTATTTGATCTTCAATAAACTCCCTTTGTTTTCATTTAAAAAAACAAACTATAAACTAAAGTGTGTTCTAAAAACAACTTCCAAAAAAATAATAACAATAAAAACAACTTCCAGAATTATCCCTTGATTCTCTATGACACATTTATATGTCTGTCTCCAACATGATTGTGTCTTCCTCATCTACTAGTGGCCCTCTAATGAATTTGAGCAAATAGATTAATGAATAAATGATCAATGAACTTCAGGATTATAACTTATCCAGGGAAAAAAGAGATTTCAGAGCTGATCAGACTGAAAAGTAAAATAAAATTCTAGGGAAAAAGTCAACAGGAAGCATTAGAATCAAAAGGATCTTCTGATTAAACCCCAGCTAATTATAGGATTTAATTAACCAGAAGAACAGTCTCTCTTCATTCTACTTAATTGAGATTTTACTGCATTTAAAACGATGTCCAAATGCTCTCATTAATAATGAATGAAAGTGTAAGAGAATTGGCTAACCAAATTTACTGTGCTCAGGTAAACCATAATTAGGAAAGGTTACGAGAGTGTCCTAGGAGACCGATCCATCTCAAAATAGAGCAATATAATTATAGATGAAATTCAACAAGGAAACAGCACAACATAATAATTCTTAAAAAGAGGAAATACAATTACTCGAATGAGGTGCTGGGTTCTGAGCAGTGCAGTCAATCAAGTCTCATTTCATGAAACTCAGGAGCAATAAACCTACTCAACAAAATTGAACTATTTGATTACATTAAAGTATATTAATCTCATATCTGAATATTCACAATTTCCCAGCTGATAAAATGCCCTGCTGTTATTTCACTGGAAATTTAGAATAATCTGACTCTTGTTCAGTCAGAGCTACTGGGTCTGGTTATGCATTTTGGCAGGGCCCATGTGCTCTGTTTCCGTTTGGGACAGGACCTCTTTCCTGCAACATTTCAGGCTCCTCTTTATAGTACCTTCCTCCAGAGGATATTCCTTCTTTGGCTGATTCTTAGTCCCATTTCCTATTCATTTGGAAAACTACAGAGTTTGTGAGCAGGATCATACATGCCCATAAGTTCTAATGAGTTTTTGATGGATCATACTTCACAATGAACACACTTGGGTTTTTAAAAAATGCTTTTAATGGGAGAGGAATGAAGTAAGAGGTTGGACTTAGCAGATATAAGCTTGTATATATAGAATGGATAAACAACAAGGTCTACAGGGTATCATATTCAGTATCCTGTGATAAACCATAAAGGAAAAAATATGAAAAAGAATGGATATATGTATTTAACTAAATCACTTTGTTGTATAGCAGAAATTAACACAACACTGTAAGTCAACTGTGAGTGCATGCTGTCACGTCAGACTCTTTGTAACGCTATGCACAAAAGCATGGTGGGATCTTCCCGACCCAACGATTGAACGCATGTCTTTTACATATGCTGCATTAGAAGTTGGGTTCTTTACTACTAGCACTACCTGGGAAGCCCAATTAACAAAGAAAGTTTTAAAGAAAGTTTTTCTGTCCTCACACCCAACTCGGTTGGCAAAGACAGCCCCCTTCTGGTCTAGTCAGAGAACTGAATCCCTGAGCCTCTGGAGGTGCCCTGGCCCCTCTTACACAGCAGTGGGTGCTTACAGCTACTCAATTCTCAACTTCCTGCCCAAATACCACTGGATTGATTTGCCTTTCCCGGCTTTCATCTTGACCATGGTTCAAAATCACCATGACCACCGTGGTTCAAAATCATGGTAACCACCAAGTCACCAACATTTGGCTTCTATTACTCCGGACAACACTTGCCCTCTGCCAGCCCCCATCTCTGGCCAATGAGAGCCTCACACCCACCCTACAGACTGAGCCAGCTCCAGGCAATCAAAACGAGGACTCAGAGGGATGAGTAACAAGCAGAAGTGCTCAAGTAGGGACTAAGCCTCTAAATCAGGCCCCAGGTTTTGGAGAGAAATGGGCTCCTCAAGCTACATTCTGTGAGCCCAGTTCCTGCTTAAGTGTCAGGCCTCAGGTGAAGGGGGGCTAAGGTGTGACCTAAGAAAGCCATGCCCAGGGATGACCCTGAGGGAAGACCAATTTGCTGTGACTTCTTAATTTCAGCCTAAGGAATCTAACCACTACGACATCAAAACAACTGCATCAAACTTTCCCGGTGGGCCAGTGTTTGAGACTGCGTTTCCAATGCAAGGGGCACAGGTTGCATCTCTGGTGGGGGAACTAAGATTCTACATGCTGCATGAAAGTGAAAGTTGCTCAGTTGTGTCCAACTCTTTATGACCCCATGGACTGTATAGTCCATGGAATTCTCCAGGCCAGAATACTGGAGTGGGTAGCCTTTCCCTTCTCCAGGGGATCTTCCCAACCCAGGGATTGAACCCAGGTCTCTTGCATTGCAGGCAGATTCTTTACCAGCTGAGCCATAACAGAAGCCCCGAAACTGAACTGCCAAAACCCAGGATCAAACTAGGGACCTTCAGATCTTCACTCTAACACTCTCCCAACTTAGCTATTTCAGCCGCTTCATTATGCGTGGTGTAGCCAAAAAGAAAAAAAATTTTTTTAATTTAGAAAAATGACAAAAAACAGTTGTACTGAATTGTCTTCCTTTGGTCTGAACTGCATTTTCCTGATATACAGACCTTCTGGGAACTTTATACATAAGAATTTTAGAGGAGTTAAATGTGTATGATCACAGGCACACCTGGAGATATTATGGGTTTGATTTTAGACCAAATAAAGAGAATATCACAATAAAGCTATCACACAAATTTTCTGGCATCCCAAAATACAAAAGTTATGTTGATACTATACTGTAGTCTATTAAGCGTGCGATAGATTATGTCTAAAAAATATGTATACCTTAATTTAAAAATACTTTCTTGGAAAAAATGCTAACCATCACCTGAGCCTTCAATGAATCACAGTGGTAATATTAAAGATCACTGATCACACATGCCCATAACAGATATAATAAGAGTGAAAAAAGTTTGAAATATTACAAGAATTACCAAAATAAGACACAGAGACATGAAGACATGAAATGAGCAAATGTTATTGGAAAAATGGTGCCAACAGATTTGCTCAATGCAAGGCTGCCACATCCAATTTGTAATAAATGCAATATATATGAAGTGCAATAAACGAGGTCTGCCTTTAGAATAGTCAAGGAAAGGCTGAAATAAATGCACACAGAGGCTAGAATTTTGTTACTCTAACTTCCTTTTTTCAATTCTATCAAAACTTGAATGCATCTGTTAATTCAAGAAATATAATATTCAGAATGATTATTCTTCTTATAGCTGTGGGTTTTTCCTTAGGCAATGAATGCTTCCATCTAATTCAACCACTTATTATCAGTTTTCCCCAACTCTTCTGTTTCTTTCCCAGCAATAATACATATTTTCTCGACTTCCTAAATCTCTTTATTACATACAATTGAATGCAATTTGGAATTTACAAGTCTTATCACATTCTCATTCTGCCTAAGCAATTCTAAATATAAAAAGTACTGTCTGCATATATTTTTTCAGAGTTGCTGCAGCTTTGTGCCTAAGATTCCTGAAATTAAAATTATGGTTCTTTGACATCTTTTTCATCTAGTCATTTCTGGCTTTTGGAAAACACCAAAAGCTTTAGTTATCATCCGGTGTCTCAGCTGAAACTTCTTACTTAAGGGTTCACTGAGATGGAAGTAGTAATTACTTTGCCAAGGGATTTGGCCCAGAGCTAAAATCAAGCAAAATCAAAACTGTCTCTCTAACAATGCAATTAGTCATTCATCAGTCCAGCTTATGAGTGACAGCTACAGTGGAATGCCTTTAGGAAATCAAGATATTTTCTACTATATTACTTTATCAGGCTGAAAAGTTACTTTATAGTTTACCAAGTATTTGCATTTTATCCTTGGAACAATGCTGTGAAGGATTTTTATCATCAGTTTCACATAATAAATATAATTTATTGCTGTTAATTTCATACATTCTATTTGCCCACCTCCCTTACTCTAGTATCCTCTCTGCAAAAATTCTTCCTTCTCATGGAGATCTCCTTCTAACACACAGCTTCTATCTTTATTTCTCTTCTTCCCCAACTTACACCCTCAAACACACTCTTAATTCTCTTGTCTCTCTCTCTGTCACCATTGCTTGGAAAATTTGGAGTCCTGGATGGGCCCAATGCCCTGCCATCTGAGCTAACCCTGGACCAGCCAAATATTGCTGGAGAAAAATCACAAAACTCTGCTGAAATGATTTCACTTTAAACTCTGCTCAATACTCTGTAATAACCTAAATGGGATAAGTGAAGTGAAGTGAAGTCACTCAGTCGTGTCCGACTCTTTGTGATCCATAGACTGTAGCCTGCACCAGGCTTCTCTGTCCATAGGATTTTCCAGGCAAGAGTACTGGAGTGGGTTGCCATTTCCTCCTCTGGGGGAAATGGAATGAAGAATTTTAAAAAGAATAGTTACATGTATATGGATACACCTGAACCTAATACAACATTGTTAATTGACTATACTCCAATATAAAATGAAATTTTTTTAAAAATAAAACACTATGCTAAATTAAAAAAGATAAAACAGACACAAAAGGCTACATGGTGTATGATTTCAATGATGTGGAATCTCCAGAATGAGTAATCTAATGAAAAGTGAAAGTGAAGTCACTCAGTCCTGTCCAACTCTTTAAGACCCTAATACATTGAACCAAAATGCAAATCAGTTGTTGGCAAGGACTGGAGGAACAGTTGGTCAGTAAGTAGTGACTGATTAATGGCTACAGATTTTTCTATTGAGGCAATAGAAATGTTTAAAATTATACAGTGCTGTTGGTTGCACAACATTTTGAATATACCAGTGGCTCAGCAGTAAAGAATCTGCCTTCAATGAAGGAGACACAGGAGACGTGGGTTCGATCCCTGGGCCAGGAAGATCCCCTGGAGAAGGAAATGGAAGGAAATCCCCTCCAGTATTCTTGCCTGGGAAATCCCTTGGACTTCCTTTGGAGGAGCCTGGCAGGCTATAGTCCATTTGGTCGCAGAGTCAGACACAACTTAGTGAATGAGCATGCACGCACAAAAGGCCCTCAACTGCTCATTTTTAAGTGGGTTTAAGTGATTATTTTATGGCATGTGCATTTCATTTCAATAAAAAATATAAAATGTAAATAAAATAAATGCAGCTCTGCAAACTTCAAATGAACATTTAACGATACCTGGCAACCCTACTGTTTCCGTAATAAATTTTGCTCTCCTCTCTCAAAATCATTACTTCATTTCTTCTCCCTGTCTCAACTTCCCACACTCCCTAGGTTTAAGCTCCCATCTCATGGCTATATCGGGAAGACAGAAGTGCGCAGAAGGCAACACCTTCACACATCTTTCACTCTGTCTCAAACCTTTCACTTCTGGGCTTCCATTCGCCTGCATGGGCTGCCCACAGCACAAGACCACAGGCTGGGTGGCTTCAGCAACAGACATTTCTTTTCTTACAGTCCTGGAGGCTCAAAGTCAAAATCAAAGGTCCACTGGGATAGGGTTCTGGTAAGATCCCTCTTCCTGGCTTGCAGATGGTCACCTTCTCACTGTGTCCTCATGTGGCCTTTTACCTGTGTGTACACGTTCAGAGAAAGCTCTTTATGTCTCTGCCTCTATTTATAAGGGCATCATTCCTACTGGCTGAGGGTCCCACACTTATGACCTCATTTAACCTTCACTATCCACCTAGAGACCCTGTCTCTTGTTGTTGTTGCTCTTTAATTGCTAAGTTGTGTCCAACTCTTCTGCGACCCCATGGACTGTAGCCCACCAGGCTCCACTGTCCAAGGAATTTCCCAGACAAAATACTGGAGTAGGTTGCTATCTCCTTCTCCAAGGGAATCTTCCCAACCCAGGAATCAATACATCGAATTCTTTACCACCAAGCTACCAGGGAGGCCTGACCATGTCTATAAACAAAGTCAAATTGAGAGGTAAGGGCTTCAGCATATGCATTTTGGTGAAGACACAGATTAGTCCTTAATGCTGTCCATCTTCTTCATCTTACCATGAGCCACAACAGAAAAAAAGTCCCTGGTCCCATCAAAAGCCAGTAGCCCCCAACCCACTCTGGGTCCCCAGCCCTTACCATTTTCTTATGAAAATCACCGACCTACTCATCTCTTTCTTTTGCATAACCAGATTCTCCTCTGGATCATTCTTCCAAGAATTCACACATTCTCCTCCCTTAACTCCACAATCCTTCTCTATCCCCTAACTCATTTTTCTATTTCCCTTTAAAACAAATCTCATCATTTCTTCCTTTTCCTCAACAATCTACTCCCTCATCAGGCCACTCAAATCTGGCTGAAACTGTTTGCCTCAAGCTTTCAAACATCTTCCATGCCCCAAATTCAATGGATATGTCTCTCTCATCTTAATCAATTTTTCAGCAACATCTGACCCAACTGACCACTCTCTGCCCTGAAAACTCTTCTCTTATGAATCCATGACATCACAACCTCCTGATTTCCTTCTGCTTGCTTCTTCTACTCCCCTTTTAAACCTCTAAATACGGACATGCCCTACAACTTGCTCCCGAAAATTCATATTCTCTTCTCCAGCTATTTCCAGTGCTAAGTGAGCTCATCCTGTTTCTTGGTTTTGCGTCCTGTCTCTCTGGTGATGACACCCAAATTTATATGTGCAACTCTGACCTTTCCCTTGAGCTCCAGACTCATTTATACACTCTAAATGCCTAGCTGACAGTTCCTTTAGAACGTCTGACAGTCTTGTCAAATGCAGCATATCCAAAACATAACCTTTGACTCCTTTTTCTCTTTTCTAGGCTTCTCCATCCTGGTGGATAGCAGTGAACTGTTCAAGTCCCCAATGGATCATCCTTGATTCTCCCCTGTGCTTATCTCCTGCATCCAGCCTTTTGGCAGCTCTGCCTCAAATCCATTGACTTCTCTTTATCTTGACTCCTATCATGCAGGTGCCAAGCATACCTTCTCTTGTCTGGACTGGAGCCAGGGCTTCCTGAATGGTCCTTCTGCTCCATCCTTACCCCCACTGCTATCCACCCCATGCAGCTGCCAGAGGAACTGTTCAAAGACGTAAATCATATTTTGTCATTCCCTTGTTCAAAACCCTTCAGTGATTTCACTTGTTATTAGAATAAAACTCAAAACTGTCATTGAAGCCAGAGTCCTACAATGTTCTCTGTCTTCCCAGATCTCTCTCATAAACCTTTCCCCTCAACCCCACACTCCATCTTTTCTGCTTCTTGAACACATCAAGCTCAGGGTCTGGTTACTCACTGTCCCCCTCTGCCTGGAACATTACTTCTTGTCCTTCAGGTCTTGACTTAAATGTCATCCCCTCAGAGTGACTTTTCCTACTCTCATTTCTAGCATTGATCTTCTGTTTTAGCAAACTATTTATCACTACATATCTGCCCTAGAGGGCAGAGCTGTGGTCTGTCACCTCCCTACCGTATCTCCAGCATGAAGCACTTGCCTGGCATATAATAAAAACTCACTGGAAAAAAATGAAATTCATCACTGACTCTCTCCCTCCACTAGGCTGCCAAAAGAAGCCCAGTGGCCTTCTCCAATCCTCCATTGTCCCCTCCCCATCTATCTCCTAAGGAGGACATCTCAGTCAGACAGGTCCTGGGCTCTTTGTACATCAGAGTCAGAGAGCTGACAGAGAATTAATAGAGGAAGATAGATCTGAAAGGCTTTGCAAGGGAAGGACTTGGAGAAACTGGTTGTCAGCCAGAAATAATAAAGAATAGAGGTCTGAGTGAGTAGACTGGGAGAGGGAGCAAGGCAGGGGTTTGGGGGGGAGCCTCATGTGGTCTAAGTGTGACAGAATTCTCTCAGCACTTGTCAAGTCTGAATCTCTGGAGCAGGTAGGAGAGAAAAAACTGAGCAGAATACATGGAAAATAAAGGCATGGCTGAGGGTTCTGAACTGGATCCCTTTTATATATTCTAAGAGAAAGGAAAATAAGAATATAATTTTTATTTAGTTTTTGCATGTTGAGTTCTGCATCCTTTAAGGCCAGGCTAAGGTCGACCTCTATGAGCCTGTGACTCCAAGAGTTACATACACATGAAGAAACTGAAGTTCTGAGAGATTCTGTGACATAACCACAGTCATTCAGTTAATAGTGACAAAGTACGATTCAGAACCAGGATCTGCCTACAGGACCTGGGATTACATATGCCTACATAACTGCTTTCCTCCAAAACAAGAAAGGAAGTTAAATGGACCTGTTGCTCTTCATTTAGAAAAAAAATGTGGGCTTCTGTTATCATTCCCTCCACCTCTTTTTTCTTGGTGCACTGCACGGTTTGCGGGCACTTAGTTCCCCAGGGCTTTCCCAGAAGCTCAGTGGTAAAAAATCCGCCTACCAATGCAGGAGACACAAGAGACATGGGTTCGACTCCTGGGTCAGAAAGACCCCCTCAGGGAGGAAATGGCAACCCACTCCTGTATTCTTGCCTGAAAAATTTCACAGACAGAGGAGTCTGGTGGGCTACATGACATAGGGTCATAAAGAGTCAGACACACGACTGAGCACGGACACAGTTCCCCAACCCTCTAGAGATTGAGAGTGCAAGTCCTAACCACTGGACTTCTAGGAAATTCCCTACCATTTCCCTTCTAGTTGCTCTGTGCAATGTAAGTCAAGTTCACCAATTTATAGTTTCCAAAACAGATCTTTATCCTTCCTCCAAATATCCAGATAACCTGCGGTCCATTGTTAGTTTTCTAAGCACCTCTTCTCTGAGAGGCCTTGAAGATGACCAGCAGTGGGTAACCAATTCCTTGTGTAAGGAACACTTAGCTCCTGGCAGACAATCTGTCTCCATCTGGACAACAGAATTTACTTGAAGTGACAAGGTGATCTCAGACTCACTCTTCACTTGTCTTGGGTTTCAGGTCTCTTTGTTGTGCCAGATGTTTCTTTTTTGGAAACCACTGTTTTCGAAAGAGAAGTCGGAAACAAAATAGGAACAGAGGAGTTCTGATTTCCCCAACTTCAAGGAACAACATCCAAACTACCCCAAAGCAACAAGTATATACATTTCTTGTTTTCTACTTAAAAATATCAGATGTTCATTTTGTTTGGGCCTCTTCCACAACCTTCTTACACCCCAGGCCACTCTTTTGCATGCTCTTTACTTTTAATTTAATTTTCCATACACCTTTTCTGAACCTGAGATTAGCAGTCATACTACTTTATAAGATGCTTATCAACTTTTCTTATTTTTATCTATATCATTGGCATTTTATTTTTTAAAAGTTTTTCCACCTGGGAAGCCTTAAACAAACACCTACATTTTTCAAACAGATAAGAATGAGGTTATAAAATTATAACTAAGAGATAGATAATTCTTGGGACTTCCCTGGTGGTTCAGTGGTTGAGGCTTTGCCTTCTAAAGCGAGGGGTGTGGGTTTGATCCCTGGTTCAGGGAGAAAACTCTTGAGAGTCCCTTGGACTGCAAGGAGATCCAACCAGTCCATTCTGAAGGAGATCAGCCCTGGGATTTCTTTGGAAGGAATGATGCTAAAGCTGAAACTCCAGTACTTTGGCTACCTGATTCAAAGAGTTGACTCATTGGAAAAGACTCTGATGCTGGGAGGGATTGGGGGCAGGAGGAGAAGGGGACGACAGAGGATGAGATGGCTGGATGGCATCACTGACTCGATGGACGTGAGTCTGAGTGAACGCCGGGAGTTGGTAATGGACAGGGAGGCCTGGTGTGCTGCAATTCATGGGGTCGTAAAGAGTCGGACACGACTGAGCGACTGATCTGATCTGATCAGGGAGTGAAGATCTCATATGCCTTGTGGCCAAAAAAACCAAAACATAAAATGGAAGGAATATTGTAACAAATTCAGTAAAGACTTTAAAAATAGTGTACATAAAAAAAATCTTCAAAGAAAGGCTAGATAATTCTTTAAGAATTATCATCTCAAAGACTGAGGACTCTGAAATGCTTTGGAAAAGAGGTAGCCTGTGAAGACTTGGATGAAGTCATTTGAGTACTGGCATCACTTGTGACCATCCCCCAAAACCTTCTGTTGAAGGTCACCCCAGGAACTGATATTGATGAATACTTCTTAGAGTCAATTTAAATGCTTAAATATTCAAGTGCTGTGAAATCAGTTCTCACACATCTAGAGGAGCTGTGGTGTCCACATCCCTCCTTCAGAACTGGGACTTGCATCCCGCCGGTGGCTGGGACTCTGCTGATGCCCATATGGGTCTTTCCTCAGGAACCATCCTGGAATGGAGGCCCTGACACCTCCAAGGTCACAGGCCCTGGAGGGTGGCTACATCCAATGCCTGACTAGTGCCTGACCCGTGATCTTAATTCAGCCCAACTTAGAGAAAACACTGCAGCTTCCCAGCTCCATGAGGCCAAGACCTTCATTATAGGAGCATTAAAGGATGAGTTCTAACTCTGCCACTCCCCCCTGCCTCACCCGCTCACTGGCATTGTTCCTGGGAGCACATCCTAATACACTTCCCATACACAAAGCTCCATCCCAGAGTCTATTTCTCAGAGAACCTAACTTCCAATGGCCCCTAATAGGAAATTATATAGTATGTAATTTATTTCATCTGTGCTTTTAATTGGTATGCAAAAAAATCATGTATATAAACTGCCCAATTAACTAAACCTGAATAAGCAAGATCCAAGAATTTAAAGGATGTGTACAAAGTTAGAACAAGTTTTAAATTGAATTTTATTTCCTTTTGGGGACACTTTTCATGGTATCCAGCCCCTAAAGTATAAGGGAAACAAGTAGAGAAATATAAAGACTCTGAAAATGTTTGCTTTATACATTCCTTTTCAGAATACTAGAAATTTTACTATTTTAATATTATAGAACTTATAATTTCATGCATATTGATAATTTCAAACTTGATTCTATTTACAGAAAGGAGGAATATCTAAGAATGATATTAACCAAGAGAACAACAGTCTTTAAGGCAACAGAAACAGCCTCAAATCATGCTACAAGAGGAAAGACTTGATGTTTTAGATAAATTGAAAAACTTTGGGAGAAAACTTATTTTTGAAAGGACCATCTTTTAGGAAATGTCATTTTTAATCTCCAAAATACTGTATGTGTGTGCTGGGTTATTATTTTCCCTAAAGCAACTTCCCACAAGTAGTAATTAAGAGTTGTTTTATGGGACAGAATTTAGCCAGTCAGAGGTGATTACCATGAATCACAAAGACAAATATATATATTGCCTTCTGTCTTCCCACAATACCGATGGTCTCTTTACCAAAGGGTAGCCAACAGCTACTCTCATCGTGAACAGAGGATAACTTACCCCTCCATGGCAAAGAGAGCCTTAAATAATCCAGCTCCTCCCTGCCCGCCATCCGCGGGCTGAACAGAGAAAATACATTGACATCATTACAGGTTGTGACACATTGATTAATCAGGTAATACACATTTTAAACACTTAGTGAAATGGACTGTAAAAAAACTATTTTACTGACTCTCAGGGACAACAATTTATCTTCTATTACTTTAATGGCCCTGCTGTATCTATGTCTTTACAGTCAAGGGGACTTGAAAATGATCAGAAACGCCTAGGCTTTGGGGATTCAATAACACTTAAACTCACTAAATGTGGCTAAAAAGTCCTCCCACCCCTGAAATAAACAAATATGGAACAAGATTAAGTATGCTAAGAGACAGAGAAGGGAATAAACGAAAATATAGAAATCGTTTAATATAGACCAGACAGGATGATGGACAATTGTAATTTCACGTTGAATAGAGCCAAATGGAAAGTGATGAAAATTTCTTTCAACACAACAGAAAATAAATGTGCATGGGAGCAATTGTTAATAGAATATTGTTGCCACTCATTTGGCAGCATCAGAACCAACAAGACGCTCAAGGAGTGTATGGTAACAAAAAATAAGTGCCTGATGTATTATGCAGGCAGATTAGCAGGTAATTAGATATATTGAAATCACGCCGGAAGCAGCAGCTATCACAGAGTCCAACCATGTAAAACAGCTAAGTGGAAGCCTGTGAAATTTATTTCTCCTTCCTGTTCTCCAAATTCTAATCATCTCCCCAGGGAAACCTTGTGGAATCCTCCAGAGTGGGTCCCCTTGTTATGTTTTCATAGCTCCCTGTTTTCTTTTCCTTCATGTAAGGTAATATTGCTGGGGTTCTGTGATTAATGTTTCCCTCCCAAAGCGGACTTTCAGCTCCATGAGGCCAGAGACCCCATGACTGTTTGGTTCCCAGCATGCCTAGTGGGGTGTGTGATACAGTACCGGTGCTCCAAAAGTAATTTTTTTTGTTGTTTTTTTTAAAAGGAGGTTATTTATTCATTTGGCTGTGCTGAGTCTTTGTTGCGGTGTATGGACTTCTCATTGCAGTGGCTTCTCTTGTTATGTAGTAAAGGCTCTAGACATGTGGGTTTCAGCAGCTGTGGCACATGGGCTTCAGTAGTTGTGCCTTACAGGCTCTAGAGCTCAGGCTCAGTAATTGTGGCACACAAGCTTAGTTGCTCCGTGGTATGTAGGATCTTCCTGGACTGGGGATCGAACCCATGTCCTCCGTATTGGCAGGCAGATTCCTATCCACCAGAGAAGTCCCAAAGGTACATTTTATTTTTAACCAATAAAGTATTTTTAAATTAAGGCATAAGCGCCAAAGAATTGATGCTTTTGAACTGTGGTGTTGGAGAAGACTCTTGAGAGTCCCTTGGACTGCAAGGAGATCCAACCAGTCCATTCTGAAGGAGATCAGCCCTGGGATTTCTTTGGAAGGAATGATGCTAAAGCTGAAACTCCAGTACTTTGGCCACCTCATGCGAAGAGTTGACTCATTGGAAAAGACTCTGATGCTGGGAGGGATTGGGGGCAGGAGGAGAAGGGGACGACAGAGGATGAGATGGCTGGATGGCATCACTGACTCGATGGACGTGAGTCTGAGTGAACGCCGGGAGCTGGTGATGGACAGGGAGGCCTGGCGTACTGTGATTCATGGGGTCGCAAAGAGTCGGACACGACTGAGTGACTGATCTGATCTGATCATGGCACATGCAGGATCTTAGTTCCTCGACTAGGGATCAAACCTGTGTCACCTGCAGTGGAAGTACAGTCTTAACCACTGGACCACCAGGGGAAGTACCTATGGCTTTTTCAGACAATGATATTGCACATCTAATAGACTATACTGTAAATAAAGCTTTTGGGGTGCTTAACATAAATTATTTCTTCACAGTTCTGGAGGCTAGAAGTCCAAGACCAAGATGAGAACAGTGCTAGTTTCATCCTGAGGCTTGGCTTGTACATGGCCATCTTCTCTGTCTTCACATGTCCCTTTTCTGTGCATCCACATGTCTGTGCCCTAATCCCTCCTCTCACAAGGGTCTTATTAGTTTAGGATCAACCCATCTGACTTCATTTTACTTTAATTTCCTCTTTTATGATTGAGATAACTGGCTCATAACATTATATGTTTGACTTGTACAACACTGTATTTCTACTTCTGCTCATTGTGCTCACTATATTTCTACTTCTGCTACAACATGCTAACCATTTAAATAAAATATTGGGGCTTCCCTAGTGGCTCAGTGGTAAAGAACCCACCTGTCAATGCAGGAGACACAGGTTCGATCCCTGGTCCAGGAAGATCCCACATGCCACACAGCAACTAAGCCCATGAGCTACAACTATTGAGCCAGTGCTCTAGAGCCCATGTGCTGCAATTGCTGAAGCCCAAAGGCCTACAGCCAATGCTTCCCAACAAGAGAAGCCACCACAACAAGAAGCCCGAGCACGGAAACTAGGGAGTAGCCCCGACTCGAGGCAACCAGAGAAAACCCCGTGCAGCAACAAAGACCAAGCACAGCCAAAAATAAATTAATCAAACCTACAAAAATAAAATATTAACTATATTCTCTGTGCTATACAACTTTGTGATTTATTTATTTGATAACTGGTAGTTTGTATCTCGCCGAAGATATTTTTTAAATGACTGAACCATCTTCTCGACATTTATTTTCTTGTCTCTTTTCAGTGGTTGCTTGCTTTGTTCTCTGCATGCTCTCACTACTACCGCTACTATTCCTGCTACCACTGTGATGAGGATACAATAGCAGATAGTACCCTGAGAACAAGGTGACGTGTAACAGGAATGACGTCCACTGCCCCCACCCCTTTGTACACCAAAACCAGACCACTCATTCAAGGGCGTTCAGGCACCCACGATGGGTCTTAAGATGCATAAGCAACAATCATAAGGGGAGTCTTCAGTCTTTGTCTGAAATTATCTTCAGAGTGACACCATCTACATTCTATTAATATTAGGCCTTTATAGTTGAGTAATAGTAAAATCATAGATATTAACTTAGCGCCTAATACGTGTCAGTTTTTTAAAAATTATCCACAATAAAGAATAGAGATATAACAAATTTTCATAGGATTCTTTGGTCCAACAATGGTCATGTTCTTACCTTCAAACTCCTTGCATTAAAGCAATAGTCCCTCCATCACCTCCACCTCACATTTTATGCTGATATTTCACCCTTAACAACCTTTATAGCATTATTTCCAAGTTCTGTTTTTTCCTGATTGTCATTGTAATAGACATTCTATTTCAACCTTTCCTGTACTCCTGAAATATGTGTGTCAAGATTTTTGCCCTTATTATCAATTACAGAAAAAGGAAAAAAAAAAAAAGATCATACTATGTGATGTAACTCAGAAAGACAAATACCATATGATACCACTTATTTAATATGTGGAATCTAAAATAAGACACAATGAACCTATCTATAATATAGAAACAGAATCAGGGACTCAGAGAATAGACTGGAAGTTGCCAACATGGAGGGGATGGGGGAGGGAAGGATTGGGAGTTTGGGGTTAGCAGATGTAAACTATTACATATAAGATGGATAAACAACAGGGTCCTACTGTATAGCACAGGGAACTATACTCAATATCCTGTGATAAACCATAATGGTAAAGAATAGGAAAAGAAGTATATATACGCATATATAATTATAACTGAGTCACTTTGCCATATATAAATACGTAACACAACATTTTAAATCAACTATACTTCAGTTTAAAAAAGAAAGTAGATTTTCATTATACAAACATTTCAACAAGTCTAACATTAAGAGTAACTCTGATTCCATTAATTCATAATTAATTCAATATCTTCCTTTTTTACCCACAGTATGCATCTATCAAACTGATTTTTTCTTTTTCTTTTAGAAAGAAAGAACTGCAACATCCATGGTGTTACCATAAACATCAAGTGATCTAAAGAACTAGCTTACTTGCCACCAGTTCTTTGAGACTCAAAACTGGGGCAATAACCTAGGAATGTTTTCTAAAACAAAATGACTTGTAGAAATTATGAAAATTACTGGTCAGTATTAAAGGCTCCGATTGCAGGACACGCTTGATGTCTACATGGTTGTCTTAGCTCCAGTTCTCCCTGGAGCAGACCCTGCGAGAAAGATGCAAATATAAGAGAGTGTGTTGGGCAGATGATCCCAGGGAAGATGGGAGGGGAGTGAGATATTGTGGTTTATCTGAGCCCAAACTGAGCCCAGTGTTACGTGTACAATGTTACATGTGCCTTGACATGTGGGGAAAACCAGGGGCCTTGAATGGCCTGACTACAGGTTCTTCTCCTAACTCTGTGCCACAGATAAGGTCTCTTAACCAAGAGCTCTCCTCTTCACAGGATCAGATGCAGTTCCCATTTATCCCTTATCAGTGGGCTTCAGTTACTGTTAACCCACAGAATTATTCAAACAAATCATATCCTCCCACGAGAGACAGCAGCACCCCACTCCCTTGATACTATAGAACCTGCCTCCCACAGCCCCTGCTTGGTCACAATGTTCCAAAACGCAGGCTCTGTGCCGCTCTGTGTGGCATGCAGTGTCCTCCCCCAGCTGGGAGTACAGGTGACTAATTCATCTGGTGATCTCATCTACACGGTACTGGTGTCTGGTCATCTCCATAAACCTAGGGCAGGAATCCCTCTCTCACCAGCCAAGCAAATAGCAGAAAATTAAAACCAAGGTGGAAGGAAATACATCTAATAAAATGTACATTATCAAGCAAGTTACTACTGTGCCTCTGGCTAACTGGAGGGAAAACCCTTGGCGAGTTCTAGGAGCCAGTGTAGAGCCAGCCTCAGAGATACTCGCCCCATGTTGTACAAGAAGTGGGTTTTTTCAAGACAACTCTTGTCAGTCATCAGTTGAGAGCTGCCCCAAGGGCATTCACTCTCCCAGACTTTATGCATGTTATAAATAGGCAAAGCAGATCAGCCAGCCATAGACAACCCCCCAGGCACAGAGACAGAGGCCTGCTGGTTGAAGGTAGCCTTCAGGCAATAGAGCTATAAGGCCTGAGGGGATACAGGCTCCAGCATGAAGATGGTCCTTTATGTCAAAATCTTATTAGTTCCTGAGTTTTCCCACAAAATTTACAAATTCAAACACAAAGACTCCATCTTTTAGTACAGATAAAGTTCTGTTCAGGCTTCCCCACACTGGGCTCTACACCAAGGTTCTGTCACCAAAGGTTTTCAAGTGTGGAGCTTTGGAGACCTGTGGTGAGTGTTAAGCATGTGACACAGTCAAAACAATGTCAGAGCATGCATGCACGTGTACAAAGTCGCCTCAGTCATGTCTGACTATTTGCGATCCCATAGACTGTAGGTTGCCAGGCTCCTCTGTCCATGGGATTCTCCAGACAAGAATACTGGAGTGGGTTTCCATTTCCTCCTCCAGGGGATCTTCCCAAGCCAGGAATCCATCTCCTGCATTGGTAGGTGGATTCTTTACCACTAGTGCTGCCTAGGAAGCCCAATGTCAGAGTGGATCTCTTCAAAAATGGCGTGGACCACCAAAGCATGAGATTAAATAATAGAAAAAAATCAGCAGCTTTGTCCTAGCTGTATTGTTATCATAGGAGGTGATGAGATTTCCTTTATATTGTTCAAGGTCAAGGAGACAGTCCAGAAAAAGCACGTAAGGACATCATCTAGTGTCTTGGTCTCATGGAAAGCCACTTGCTCACGAAAGAGGACAATCTTGATTAGTGTTTCATCCTTTTACCTCTGAATTCAAGTGCTCAAGAAGCTATTCCCAAATCATGTAAACTGGTGCAGCCACTAGGGAAAACGGTATGGAGGTTCCTCAAAAACTAAAAATAGAGTTGCCATATGATCCAGCAATCCCACTCCTGGGCATATACCCAGACAAAACTTTAATTCAAAAAGACACATGCACTACTATGCTCATAGCAGCACTATTTATAATAACCTAAATGTTATTAGGTATTGGAAGCAACCTAAATGTCCATAAGCAGATGAGTGGATAAGAAAGATGTGGTACACATACAAAGTGGAATACTGCTCAGCCATAAAAAATGAAATAATGCTATTTGAAGCTATATGGATGCAACTAGAGATTATCACACTAAAAGAGAAAGACAAATAACATATTATATCACTCAAATGTGGAATCTAAAATATGACACAAATGAATCAATCTATGAAACAGAAACATATTCACAGACACAGAGAATAGACTTGAGGAGGGATGGACTGGGAGTTTGGGATTAGCAGATGCAAACTATTTATATATCAGATCAGATCAGATCAGTTGCTCAGTCGTGTCCGACTCTTTGTGACCCCATGAATCGCAGCACGTCAGGCCTCCCTGTCCATCACCAACTCCCGGAGTTCACTCAGACTCAACGTCCATTGACTCAGTGATGCCATCCAGCCATCTCATCCTCTGTCGTCCCCTTCTCCTCCTGCCCCCAATCCCTCCCAGCATCAGAGTCTTTTCCAATGAGTCAACTCTTCGCATGAGGTGGCCAAAGTACTGGAGTTTCAGCTGTAACATCATTCCTTCCAAAGAAATCCCAGGGCTGATCTCCTTCAGAATGGACTGGTTGGATCTCCTTGCAGTCCAAGGGGCTCTCAAGAGTCTTCTCCAACACCACAGTTCAAAAGCATCAATTCTTTGGCGCTCAGCCTTCATCAGAGTCCAACTCTCACATCCATACATGACCACAGGAAAAACCATAGCCTTGACTAGATGAACCTTTGTTGTCAAAGTAATGTCTCTGCTTTTGAATATGCTATCTAGGTTGGTCATAACTTTTCTTCCAAGGAGTAAGCATCTTTTAATTTCATGGCTGCAGTCACCATCTGTAGTGATTTTGGAGCCCAGAAAAATAAAGTCTGACACTGTTTCCACTGTTTCCCCATCTATTTCCCATGAAGTGGTGGGACCAGATGCCATGATCTTCGTTTTCTGAATGTTGAGCTTTAAGCCATCTTTTTCACTGTCCACTTTCCCTTTAATCAAGAGGCTTTTTAGTTCCTCTTCACTGTCTGCCATAAGGATGGTGTCATCTGTGCATCTGAGGTTATTGATATTTCTCCCAGCAATCTTGATTCCAGCTTGTGTTTCTTCCATTCCAGCGTTTCTCATGATGTACTCTGCATATAAGTTAAATAAGCAGGGTGACAATATACAGCCTTGACGTACTCCTTTTCCTATTTGGAACCAGTCTGTATTTCCATGTCCAGTTCTAACTGTTGCTTCCTGACCTGCATACAAATTTCTCAAGAGGCAGATCAGGTGTTATGATATTCCCATCTCTTTCAGAATTTTCCACAGTTTATTGTGATTCACACAGTCAAAGGCTTTGGCATAGTCAATAAAGCAGAAATAGATGCTTTTCTGGAACTCTCTTGCTTTTTCCATGATCCAGCGGACGTTGGCAATTTGATGTCTGGTTCCTCTGCCTTTTCTAAAACAGCTTGAACAACAAGAAGTTCACGGTTCACGTATTGCTGAAACCTGGCTTGGAGAATTTTGAGCATTACTTTACTAGTTGTGCAGTAGTTTGAGCATTCTTTGGCATTGCCTTTCTTTGGGATTGGAATGAAAATGGACCTTTTCCAGTCCTGTGGCCACTGCTGAGTTTTCCAAAATTGCTGGCATATTGAGTGCAGCACTTTCACAGCATCATCTTTCAGGATTTGGAATAGCTCAACTGGAATTCCATCACCTCCACTAGCTTTGTTCGTAGTGATGCTTTCTAAGGCCCACTTGACTTCACATTCCAGGATGTCTGGCTCTAGGTCAGTGATCACACCATCATGATTATCTGGGTCGTGAAGATCTTTTTTGTACAGTTCTTCTGTGTATTCTTGCCATCTCTTCTTAATATCTTCTGCTTCTGTTAGGTCCATACCATTTCTGTCCTTTATCGAGCTCATCTTTGCATGAAATGTTCCTTTGGTATCTCTGATTTTCTTGAAGAGATCCCTAGTCTTTCCCATTCTGTTGTTTTCCTCTATTTCTTTGCATTGATCGCTGAAAAGGCTTTCTTATCTCTTCTTGCTATTCTTTGGAACTCTGCATTCAGATGTTTATATCTTTCCTTTGCTCCTTTGCTTTTCGCTTCTCTTCTTTTCATAGCTATTTGTAAGGCCTCCGCAGACAGCCATTTTGCTCTTTTGCATTTCTTTTCCATGGGAATGGTCTTGATCGATGTCTCCTGTACAATGTCACGAACCTCATTCCATAGTTCATCAGGCACTCTATCTATCAGATGTAGGCCCTTAAATCTATTTCTCACTTCCACTGTCTAATCATAAGGGATTTGATGTAGGTCATACCTGAATGGTCTAGTGGTTTTCCCTACTTTCTTCAAGTTAAGTCTGAATTTGGCAATAAGGAGTTCATGGTCTGAGCCACAGTCAGCTTCTGGTCTTGTCTTTGCCGACTGTATAGAGCCTCTCCATCTTTGGCTGCAAAGAATATAATCAATCTGATTTCGGTGTTGACCATCTGGTGATGTCCATGTATAGAGTCTTCTTTTGTGTTGTTGGAAGAGGGTGTTTGTTATGACCAGTGCATTTTCTTGGCAAAACTCTATCAGTCTTTGCCCTGCTTCATTCCGTATACCAAGGCTAAATTTGCCTGTTACTCCAGGGGTTTCTTGACTTCCTACTTTTGCATTCCAGTCCCCTATAATGAAAAGGGCATCTTTTTTGGCTGTTAGTTCTAAAAGGTCTTGTAGGTCTTCATAGAACCGTTCAACTTCAGCTTTTTCAGCATTACTGGTTGGGGCATAGACTTGGATTACTGTGATATCGAATGGTTTGCCTTGGAGACGAACAGAGATCATTCTGTCGTTTTTGAGATTGCATCCAAGTACTGCATTTCAGACTCTTTTGTTGACCATGATGGCCACTCCATTTCTTCTGAGGGATTCCTGCCCACAGTAGTAGATATAATGGTCATCTGAGTTAAGTTCACCCATTCCAGTCCATTTCAGTTTGCTGATTCCTAGAATGTCGACATTTACTCTTGCCATCTCTTGTTTGACCACTTCCAATTTGCCTTGATTCATGGACCTGACATTCCAGGTTCCATTGCAATATTGCTCTTTACAGCATCGGCCCTTGCTTCTATCACCAGTCACATCCACAGCTGGGTATTCTTTCTGCTTTGGCTGCATCCCTTCATTCTTTCTGGAGTTACTGCTCCACTGATCTCCAGTAGCATATTGGGCACCTACTGACCTGGGAAGTTTCTCTTTCAGTATCCTATCAATTTGCCTTTTCATACTGTTCATGGGGTTCTCAAGGCAAGAATACTGAAGTGGTTTGCCATTCCCTTCTCCAGTGGACCACATTCTGTCAGATCTCTCCACCATGACCCACCCATCATGGGTTGCCCCACAGGCATGGCTTAGTTTCATTGAGTTAGACAAGGCTGTGATCCTAGTGTGATTAGATTGACTAGTTTTCTGTGAGTATGGTTTCAGTGTGTTTGCCCTCTGATGCCCTCTTGCAACACCTGCCATCTTACTTGGGTTTCTCTTTACTGTATAGCACAGGGAAGTATATTTAACATCTTGTGACAAGACCACAGTGGAAAAGAATAAGAATTTATATATGTATAATTGAGTCACTGCTGTACAGCACAAATTAACAACTTTGTAAATCAACTGTACTTCAATAAAATTTTTACAAAGAAGCTATCCCCAGATCAATTACTGTTTAGGAAAGAAAGAATAAAACCCTAAAACTCTACTATCAGGTGATAAAAACCCATCACAAAGATATCCAGGAGATGTGAGAAGGAAGTCTTTCCTTCCCCAAAATCTCTACTGAAACTCAGAATCCAGCCCCCCAAAGAATTTGACATTATAAGCTCTAGTTTCTAATATCATTGATCATGAGGGCCAGTCTGTTCATACCTATAATTTTCATTTTTCAGATGTTTACTAAGTGCCTGTCATGAGAAAGGCAATGTGCCTTCTTCAAGAGTGTATTCAGAATACACTGATAGGTTTAAGAGACTCTTGCAAGGGCCTGTGCATCCAAAAAGATCCAGCCAACTCATTTGAAATTCTACAATTTCAGATTCTTTCCTTCCCAATGAGGCTCTGGGTCTTGAAGAGATTTGATGACTGTTTTACAGTTTGCAAGTACCCCAGCACCAAGTTAGAATCCTGCAGGGACATCTTGATGGAAATTAACATATGATTCTGCTTACCATATGATGGATGGCTCAACATAGAACCATGATATGGAGGAAGAAATTTGATGGTGGGGAACATGGGGCACAAAATACAAGGTAAAGCAGTGAGAATTCAGGACTAGGTGAGGTATCTCAGTGTAGACCCTGGAAAATCAGTGGGGAACAGTAACACCTAGAGGTGGTGGGTGGCCCATGGTGCACAGGGTGCTTGTGGTGAGGAAGAAGTCTCTGAATGATCTATTCCATAATCTTGCTTCTAAATTGAGGGTGCATCTTCTTGCTGCCTGCCCACATGGAGGCAAAGCCAGCCACCATCCAGGAGGTCAGTCTAAACAAAAGGCAGACCCAATGAGGAATGGAATCAGTGGGATATCTTTTCACTGTGCCCTTCTCTACGTACAAAGAAAAGAAGCAAGATCATTCTGTTTATCATCAAAATGTTCCATGGCATTGTTGTGACTTCATTTTAAGCTCTATTAACTTTTAGTATTCTCCCTACAAGCTTTCCTTCACTTACTAGCTGAGTGAATCAATATCCATTTCTTTAAATAATACAACACAAATGTTCTAACATGCATTTCATAGGTTTATGCATTTCATAAGCTCAGTGGCTTCAGTTGAGTCTTATTCTTTGCAATCCTATGGACTGTAGCCTGCCAGGCTCCTCTGTCCATGGGGTTCTCCAGGCAAGAATACTGGAGTAGATTGCCATGCCCTCCTCCAGGGGATCTTCTCCTGCGTCTCCTGCACTTCAGGCAGGTTCTTTATTGCTAAGCCACTGGGAAAGTCCTAAAGGTAACAATACCTATAAATATATTTAACAGTACATAGCTAGGTGTATCTCCTCGTATCTGAGTGTGACCTGCAATCACTCCTGACTCTCCCCTGCCAAACCCTGTCTCCCTCATTAGATGTCCTGATGACTGTTTTTGCTAGGTTTATATTTCCTAATACTCTCATTCATTCATTCCACAAACATTTACTGACATGACACTAAGTAAATGCTCAAGATACAAACACAACGGTCAGCCCCTGCTTTCACACAGCTCTTAATCTATCCAGCAGATGGACAAAGAAAGCTAACTGTCTCCCGTGATAATAAGCTATGCCAAAGTAATATGGAGGGAGGAAATGCAATCAGAAGGGCTACCCAAAGGAACGGACAGCTGAGCTAGACCTCCCAGGAAAAGCTGAGAAATCAGCCAGGCAGATAAGGGAGCGGAAGGAAGAGCAGGAGCGAGGCACAGAGGGCAGAGCTTGCAGGCATCCAAAGGCTTGAGAAGGGGTTGGGAAGGCAACATTGAATGTGAGATGTAGGACAGTCACTACATTGGCATCATGACAGTCAAACACAAAAACCATCCAAAGAATAAAGTAGTGGGCCACCCAAGAGAAAAAGTAAGACAGGAATGGATAAGTGTTCGTTGGCTAGGTTGCTGATCATCTTGGCTTAGAGAGCTGCAGGGGCACAAGTCAGTCTGTGATAACTTGGAAGTAAACTGAAGCTGAGCAAAAACAGGCTTCGTGGCTTCTGTTACCTGCTGTACCACCATCTCCACCACCTGGTGTCCTGCGGGGAAAGTAGTTGTTTCACCAGCATCTCCAACCATAAGCCTAGAGGTGCACTACTGCTGATCTCTAGCTCGTATTTGCAGATATGTCCCTGGGCATCCATAGTACATATTTTGAAGGACATCTGCCACCGCAATTTATGTTCCTTTACATGTTTATTCAGTCAATTTTTTCCTTTAGTTATACCACCACCACTAATTCCACTACCCACACCTCCACATTCTCCTCTGTACCTGTTTCACTTTTATCTGGACCTCACATCTTATTGAGGCTTCTTTTAACATCTTATCCTTTGCTCTATAGCAAAGTTTCTATAGTCCCCTCTTCTTCCAAGTATCCAGACTCTTTGTATAGATAACCTTGTATTAAATGTGTTCAGTCATGTCTGACTCTTTGCAACCTCACTGACTGTAGCGGGCCAGGCTCCCCTGTCCATGGAATTTTTCAGGCACGAATACTGGTGTGGGAAGCTATTTCCTTCTCCAGGGGATCTTCCCAACCCAGGGATCCAACCTGCATCTCTTGTGTCTCCTGCATTGGCAGGCAGGTTCTGAACCACTTTGCCACTTGGGAAGCCCACTTTGTATAAATAGGGTTACACAAAATACTTGCTCCATAAAACCAAGGGGTGCCCTTGTGGCAGGGAGGGGACTGACAGCCTCCAGGCCATTCAAAAAGTCCCTACTTTGCTTCCTCTAATATTCAGGAATTCCAGCTGAGCTATTTCAAATCCTAAAAGATAATGCTGTTAAAGTGCTGCATTCAATATGCCAGCAAATTTGGAAAACTCAGCACTGGCCATAGGACTGGAAAAGGTCACTTTTCATTCCAATCCCAAAGAAGAACAACACCAAAGAATGTTCTAACTACCACACAATTGCACTCATTTCACATGCTAGCAAAGTAATAATCAAAATTCTCCAAGCTAGGCTTCAAAAGTATATGAACTGAGAATCTCCAAATGTTCAAGCTGGATTTAGAAAAGCCAGAACCAGAGATCAAACTGCCAACATCCACTGGATCATAGAAAAAGCAAGAGAATTCCAGAAAAATATCTACTTCTGCTTCATTGACTACTTCAAACTGTTTGACTGTATGGATGATAACAAACTGTGGAAAATTAATAAAGAGATGGGAATAACAGACCACCTTACCTGCCTCCTAAGAAACCTGTATGCAGGTCAAGAAGCAATAGTTATAACCAGTTGTGGAACAATGGATTGGTTCCAAATTGGGAAAGGAGTATGACAAGGCTGTATATTGTCACCCTGCTTAATTGACTTCTATGCAGAATACATCATGCAAAATGCTGGGCTGGAATAAGCATAAGCTGGAATCAAGATTGCCAGGAGAAATATCAATAACCTCAGCTACACAGATGACACGACCCTTATGGCAAAAAGTGAAGAGGAACTAAAGAGCCTTTTGATAAAAGTGAAAGAAAAGAGTGAAAAAGCTGGCTTAAAACTCAAGATTCAAAAAACAAAGATCAGGACATCTGGTCCCATCACTTCATAGCAAATAGATGGGGAAACAATGGCAACAGTGACAGACTTTATTTTTGGGGCTCCAAAATCACTGCAGATGGTGACTGCAGCCATGAAATTAAAAGACGCTTGCTCCTTGAAAGAACTGTGGTGTTGGAGAAGATTCTTGAGAGTCCCTGGGACTGCAAGGAGATCAAACCAGTCTATCCTAAAGAAAATCAATCCTGAATATTCATTGGGAGGACTGATGATGAAGCTGAAGCCCCAATACTTTGGCCACTTGATGCAAAGAACCAACACAATGGAAAAGACCCTGATGCTGGGAAAGATTGAAGGTAGGAGAAGAAGTGGACAACAGAGGATGAGATGGTTTGATGGAATCACAAATTTTATGGACATGAGTTTGAGCAAGCTCCAGGAGATGGTGGACAGGGAAGCCTAGAATGCTGCAGTCCATGGAGTCACAGAGAGTTGGACATGACATAGCGACTGAACAAAAAAAGTATTCAGATGGGAAAGTCAGAATGTTTCTCTTTCTAGACTTCCTTGCTCCCAGGCTGAATATGTGACAATTACAGACAAGGAGTTTCCAAGTATAAAGACACAGCCTTGTTAGGAAAGCAAAGGCTTCTTTTCCCTCACCCCTTCTCTCTTCATCACAACTGCAGTGAAGACCATCCAGGGATAGCCATGACTTGCAGACATGAGGATGAGAACCACATGCTGAGGACGGTGGAAAGGAAGGAGGAATGATCCTGGGACTCTTTCACCATGGGGAGCTGTGACACCAGGCTGGACTGCTCCTCTAGGACCTCTTGTTAAGGGAGGAGCAAAAACCAACCCCTGTTGCTATGTATTACTCATTACTAAAGACAATTCTAGACAAGTTACCCCTGGAAGCATCCAAGGATGGCGCTTGGCTGGAGCTCATTATTCTGTGGGGCCCTTGAGGCTGGAGAGACCTCGACCTGTAGCCACTCTCTCATGAAGCATCACTGGGTGGCTCCAGGTGTGCAATGAAAGTGCACTTTGCTACCCTGCAGCCTCTAGTGCGCCCATAGCTTCTAGGAGAAGCCTTCTTATCAGACAACTGTGGAGTCCAATTGGGCAGGTTCTGGATACTCTTGACTTCTGGGTAAAAGACCACAGAAGGACCCAGAAACTTGCCTGGGTGAGCAAGTACAGTAAATTCCCAACACGTGAGCCTTCAAGGTGTGAACTTTTAAAGATGCAAATGTGTGTTCCATCAGTGTCGGGTATGAATGAAATTGCAGCTTGCCCTCCATCTTCTTTTGCTGACAATCCTTCAGCTCTACCATCTCTGACTTCCTCTCCCTTCACCAGTCGATAACTCTACTTGTCTGTTCACTCCATGCCAGCCACTTATGCCAGCTGTTATACTGTACCACTGTACTTTTCAAGGTACTGTACTATAAGATTAAAAATGTTTTATTTTTTGTGATTGTTTTTTATGTATTGTTTGTATGAAAAGTTTTATAAATCTATTACAATACAGTACTAGATAGCCAATTGTGTTAGTGGGGTACTGAGGTTAACTTTGTCGGACTAATGAACAAATTGGACTTACGAACATGCTCTCAGTATGGAACTCATTCATACATAGAGGACTTACCGTGTACAGCTGCATGGGTCACTCTACAAATGTGGGCTTATGCCCTCCCCTACTAATATGAAATAGCTGAAGGGGAGGGTTGTGGGGGAGGGAAATGAAGGTCTAACAGTGGCCGATGTGGAGCAGGCGCCATGCCGGATAACGAGGAAGCAGCCTGGCGTTGTGCTGAGGGGTGAATGTTGAGAGAAAGCCCCAGGACAAACATGGACAACTGGCTTGTTTAGAAACGCATACTCCTAGGACACAGGATTCTAATGCCCTAGACTGGAAGTAGGGGTCCAGGCTTTTCATTCCCAATGAGCATGTCAGGTGATAATTATGCACGTGGTTCTCAGTTTTAAAACTGCTACAGGCCATAAAACCAGGAGCTGGTGAAGAAAAGCCTGGCTGCTGCTGCTGCTGCTGCTGCTAAGTCGCTTCAGTCGTGTCCGACTCTGTGCGACCCCATAGACGGCAGCCCACCAGGCTCCACCGTCCCTGGAATTCTCCAGGCAAGAACACTGGAGTGGGTTGCCATTTCCTTCTCCAATGCATGAAAGTGAAAAGTGAAAGTGAAGTCGTTCAGTCGTGTCCGGCTCTTAGCGACCCCATGGACTGCAGCCTACCAGGCTCCTCCATCCATGGGATTTTCCAGGCAAGAGTACTGGAGTGGGGTGCCATTGCCTTCTCCGAGAAAAGCCTGGACTGGGAGCTAAAGAAGCTTGTGTGTATGGAGACTCTCTGGGCCTCAGCTGTGAAATGGCTAACCACTTGGTTCTCAAACTGTTTTGTTATGAAACCCCCTCTTTCTTTTACTAATAAAATTGAATACAAATGCTTAATACATCAAACTGGTGAAAGAGCCACATCTCTGACTGAAACAGAGTGGAGAACCCACGGTGCCACCTGATCCCCTCACCCTATCAGCTTCCTCTGAGGCCACCTGAGGGTACTGGCATCACAGGCCAAGTGGCCTCTTGAGTGCACCCCAGTGAAGACATGTGACTTTCACCAAAGGACACGTAAATGAGGGGAACTCTTTGTGCTCCTTGTTCTGAAGGTCAGGTAGATTTCATCTTGAGATGGAGGATAAAGAAAAGAAAGTCAGGACATCTATTTAAAAGCACATCCATAACTTTTTCATAAAAGGGATTTCTTCCCAGTGCTTCTGTGAAGGTATTTGAAGCACATTCCTTCAAGGTGTGATCAGAATAGTGATACACTGCTTTGAGAGCAGTCATCTTAGTAAACAACCACAGCTTAAAGACAGAGCAGGGGTTTATAATTGAGATTTGTTTGGATTTTTGACAAGAAGAGGCTACCCAGGCTACAGTGAAGCAAGGAGAAACTAGAAGAACAACAGAGCCCACCATAAAAACAAAGGAAGACGATGGCCTGGCAGTAAGGAACTTGCCTGCTAATGTAGAAGACGCAGGTTCGATCCCTGATCAGGAAGATCCCCTGGAGAAGGAAATGGTAACCCACTCCAATATTCCTGCCTGGGAAATCCCATGGACAAAGGAGCCTGAAAGGCTACAGTCCATGGGGTCACAAAACAGTCAGACACGACTTAGTGACTAAACAAGTAAAATGGACAGCTAGTGGCAACCTGTGGTATAGCATGAGGAGCTCAGCTCAGCAGTCTGTGATGACCTAGAGGGGTGGGAAGGGGAGCAGGGAGGGAGGTGCACGATGGAGGGGATATATGTATACATATAACTGATTCATTATGTTGTACAGCAGAAGCTCTCATAACATTGTAAAGCAATTATATGCCAATAAAAACTAAGTAAAACACATTTTGAACTTAAAAAAAAGGAGTAATTCAGAAAGCCAGTGACGTGCTCCTTTCTGCCTTAAAAACATAGCTGGAAACAGGGGTTCTGGCTCAGATCTCCAGTCTTAAACCTGCTCCCTATGTGATGGTGGCAAAGTCATTTCCATGGGCCTCGTGTTCTTCATGTATAACAGGAATGAATGCGGTGAACATTGATTCAGTTTCTACCAGGAATTACTCCAGGCCCAGCTAAGGAAAGAGGCACATAGTCCTGGCCACAGGGAGCTGACTTCTGAGTGACAGAAGATAGACAAAACCTGAAATAAAATTTATCTCAGGCCATTGGGTGAAAAGTGACACAGAGACCAACCCAGATGGGAAAGAATAATAGGAAGGGTTCCGGAAGTAGGGGCTGCATAGCTGACAGGCCGGATGGGGCTGTCTCAGTGAGCTGATAACCTGGAAGAAGGTCTCAGTGAGTGGAAGGAACAGGAGGAGTGGATCTTTGGGGGTGAGGGTCAGGAAGCAGTGGTCTAGCCGGAGGATACGGTCTGGGAAAAGGCAACAGAGCATAGTGTGCTCTAGAAACAGCTTGGTGTTCCACGTGACTGAGCAGTGAACCCACAGGAGAACTGAAAGGGATGCAGTCAGGGAGGCAGTGGGGCTAGGATTTTATGATGACTCAAACCACTGGGAGGACTTGGGCTCTTTTTCTGAGCGAAATGGGGAGTTACTATAAGAGAGTAGCCAAATGGGTTTTATAGAGAAAAAGACCCCTGACAGCTCATTGTTTTGAGACTCTGTTCTAGATACACACTGGGTGACACAGAGGCCATTACAACCATCCAGACAGGTGGGTGGACATGGGCCTTTCCCACCCCACCAATTCGCTGTGATGCAATGAATGAAAGTCTTGGTTTCAAAACACCGTATGTAGTTCCAGCTTATTATTATTGTTTCTTCATGACCAATATGCTAAAAACATGCTAGCAGGAAAAAATACAGCCAAGAAATACAATTTCACAGTATGAGCTCATAAGCAATGATGGAGTTGTACTTTTCAGCTGGTTAAAGAATAGACACCTGACGGGTATCATATTTACAGCCAGCTTACCGGTCCAAGACAACAGATATCTGAGACCATGGACAGGTCACATCCCAACTTTTCTGGCTTCTTCATATGACTCAAGAAACTAATGAAATTTTGCCATTTGAAGCAACATAGATGGACTTGAAGGGCGTTATGCTATGTGAAATTGTCAGTCAGAGAAAGACAAATACTGTATGATCATGCAGAATCTGAAAAATACAACAAACTAGTGAGTACAAAAAGAGAAGCAGAAACACAAATATAGAGAACAAACTAGTGGTTACCAGTGGGGAGAGGGAAGGGAGGGGGCAAAACAGAGGCAGGGAAATAAGATGTACAAAGTACTATGTATAAAATAAGCAACAAGGATACACTGTATAAGAGAGGGAGGAGAGGAAATATTTTATAGTAACTATAAATGGAGTATAACTTTTAAAAACTGTGAATTGTACACTTGTAACTTACACAATATTATATATCAACTATACTTTAATAAAAAATTTTTAATGAAAAGAAATTAATGAACATTCTACATTTGTAAAAATAATAATAACATCTACCTTTTCTCTATGGTGCAGAAATTCCACATTTCCACATCATCTTGTTAAACATACAGACATACAGAGAAAAACTTGCTTTTAATAATTATTGAACACCAATAACCAAAAAATAAAAACATAAAGCATCATCAAATTGTTTGTTACCTTGAACTTTTAAGGTATATTAATAGTTTAAATATTCAACTATCAATAATCGAAGAAACTGAAATTAAACAGATACCATTTTCATCCATCAAACTGACAAAAATAAAAACAGAATAATACTTAGGGTAAGAAAGGTCTGATGAAACGAGAATTCCCATAGGAGTAGGAGTCTAAGTTGGCACGTTTAGTGGCTCTAATGGTAAAGAACTCGCCTGCCAGTGCAGGAGACATAAGAGATGCAGGTTTGGTCCCTAGATCAGGAAGATCACTGGAGTAGGATATGGCAACCCACTCCAGTATTTTTGCCTGGAGAATCCCATGGACAGAGGAGCCTGGTGGGCTACAGTCTATGGGGTCGCACAGAGTTGGAATTGAGGCTCCTGAGGCAACTTATCACTCATTCCTTTCAGACCTGATAAAATATCAATAGGTATCGAAGTTCGCACGGAGTCGCACACGACTGAAGTGACTTAGCAACAGCAGCAGCAATGCATATATATGGAATTTAGAAAAATGGTAACAATAACCCTTTATGCGAGACAGCAAAAGAGACACAGATGTATAGAACAGTCTTTTGGACTCTGTGGGGAGAGGGCAAGGGTAGGATGATTTGAGAGAATGGCACTGAAACATGTGTATTATCAGATGTGAAACGGATCGCCAGTCCAGGTTCAATGCATGGGACAGGGTGCTTGGGGCTGGTGCACTGGGATGACCCAGAGGGATGGGATGGGGAGGGATGTGGGAGGAGGTTCAGGATGGGGAACACATGTATACCCGTGGCTGATTTATGGCAATGTATGGCAAAACCACTACAATATTGTAAAGTCATTAGCCTCAAATTAATAAATTTATTTAAAAAATAAAACTAAAAAAAATAAATAAATAAAATAAAATAAAATTGTTAATAACTCTAGAGAAAAGAATCTGTAAAGTAAAAAAAGTATGGGCACAAATATGTCCATCCCACTGTGCATTCATTCAGCAAACACTTATGGAATGTATCTATCATGTTCCAGACACTGTTCTGGGCACTGAGTACAGGGGCAGTTGGGGTGGAAATTAAACTTTGAATTCTGCCCTTTGTGAGCTTACATTTTTCATGGTGAAACAGTCAATCATCAAATATATAACATATCAATGTCAATAAGTGTTATGGAAATGGATGATAGTAAAAATAGAAATAGAAGTGAATGATTCAACTATGGCAGTCTCAGATGAGGGAAGAACAGTCACGTAAAATATTTATTTATAAAGAATTTTTAGGTTCCTAGTAACATTAAATAAAAAAAAGAAAGATACAAAATGGCTATTTTTTTTCTTGGAAGAAAACACACCCATACAATAAAAGTAAGTAACTTTCAATGGTGAGATAGTTGTCATTCTCGAAGATATCTTCTTTTTTACAATTTTCATTATTTTCTAAGCTTTTCATAATGAATTGATAATACATTTATAAAAACCAAAGACACAATTTTTTTTAAAAAAAGATACAAGTTTAAAATTGCTTTAAAGTGGTTTACAATAGCATACCGAAGAGGAAAACATGCCAGCTAAAGAAACTATTTTGCTTAAGTGGATCATATAGCTTTAAGATGCCCAAACTCTTAGCTGAACAAATTTGGGCACATGAAAGCTAAAGACTAAATAAAAAAATGATTTAAGCCATGCTGTTTCAGGCCTCATGGATCCTACAGAGTTGGGATTCTCAAACGGTAATGACCTGATCATTACCTGATCAAAACCTGATCAGAATTATCCAGCATACTTGCTGCTTGCAGATGACTGCACCAACTAAGTCCAGCCTCTGGGTGGGGCCCAGGGATCTGCATGCTTAATTAGCTTCCCCAAGATTCTCCAAGATTCCCCAAGACTCTGCTTATTTAACTTATATGCAGAGTACATCATCCAAAATGCTGGGCTGGATAAAGCACAAGCTGGAATCAAGACTGCCAGGAGAAATATCAATAACCTCAGATACGCAGATGACACCACCTTTATGGCAGAAAGCAAAGAAGAACTAAAGAGCCTCTTGATGAAAGTGAAAGAGGAGAGTGAAGAAGTTGGCTTAAAACTCAATATTCAGAAAATGAAGATCATGGCATCTGGTCCCATCACTTCATGGCAAGTAGATGGGGAAACAATGGAAACAGTGACAGATTTTATTTTGGGGAGCTCAAAATCACTGCAGATGGTGACTGCAGCCATGAAACTAAAAGACACTTGCTCCTTGGAAGAAAAGCTATGAACAACTTAGACAGCATATTAAAAAGCAGAGACATTCCTTTGCCAACAAAGGTCCATCTAGTCAAAGCTATGGTTTTTCCAGTAGTCATGTATGGATGTGAGAGTTGGACTATAAAGAAAGCTGAGTGCCGAATAATTGATGCTTTTGAACTGTGGTGTTGGAGAAGACTCTTGAGAGTCCCTTGGACTGCAAGGAGATCAAGCCAGTCAATCCTAGAGGAAATGAGCCCTGAATATTCACTGGAAGGACTGATGCTGAAGCTCCAATACTTTGGCCACCTGAAGTGAAGAACTGATTATCTGGAAAATATCCTGATGCTGGGAAAGATTGAAGGTGGGAGGAGAAGGGGACGACAGAGGATGAGATGGTTGGATGGCATCACCGACGTGACAGACACGAGTTTGAGTGGCTCCGGGAACTGGTGATGGACAGAGAAGCCTGGCATGCTGCAGTCCACGGGGTCGCAAAGAGTCAGATACATCTGAGCAACTGAATTAACTAACTAAAGATTCTCCAGCACTTTGAAGGATGCTGCTCCCTACTCAGATGCCAGGGCAAGTCCTAACTGATGTCACAAGGAGGAAATCCCAGGACAAGAGAATGGTTAGCTCTGTTTCTATGTTTGGTTTTATTTTAAATTATGAAGGCCCTATTTGTCCCATGTGGGCACCATCCTTTCTTTGACATGACATATAAAACAAGAAAAAGTTTGACTGGAGCAGCTAGTACTACTTTTGACATTTTCTTTGACAACAAAAGAGACTAATATTGAATGCCAACCAACAGCGTGGAAAAGTCATTTTAGTCTTAGATGTTAAATTAATATATAACAACTATTTTAAAATTAATATAAAAACATAGCTCCAATGAAAGAAAAGAGATCAACCTTGAATATAAATTCTAACAGAAAACTATTTCTCTGTACTTTGGACCATCTCTTCAGAGTGGGTAAAGTAAGCCTTAAGTTGCAAATACATACCTTACCTTAGCCCCATCAGGAAAGCCATAATAATGAAATGAGGGCTGCTATTTAGAGATCATTTCAACTATATACACACCAAGTAATTTTGCTATTTAATGTGTGAAATACTACACTTTTTAAAAACTTGAAATAGCCCAACAATCCCCTTTGAAATTAAAACAGTATACATACATTAACATAAAAATTATATATTCATTTCATTTAAAATTTTGGAAAGATATGGTACAATTTCTGATTAAACATAGTGGAATAAATGCATGTATTTATCTCTGCTTCCTTCTAAATTCCCAAGAAAGAGATTAAGAAGAAAAGAAAATGAGAGATTTAAACAATTTTTTGTAAGATTAAAAGTTGATGGGTAAAACATAAGTGACTACATGAAGCAAAGAAAACTCCAACCTATATGCCTACAGAGGGGAATGCCAATAAGAAACACGTGGGTTTGAACCACAGAGCCTCAGAGAGGAACAGGAATTACAAGCATGAGGGACCCCAGAAACAGAGAGAAGCACTGTAGATTGGAGGGTCAGTTAACACAGGAGGACCCCTAGCTCCTCTCTAACCAGCCCTTTTGCACACCAGCAGGATACACAACTGATAGTCTCTGGAGAAACAAAACCAGAGGAACTTGAAGACATCAGGACACAGGAGAGTGTGGTCAGGTACTATGGTGGAAACAGGGATGATTAAGTGAAGGTCCATGTATATACTGGGCTTCCCAGGTGGCACTAGTGGTAAAGAACCCACCTCCCAGTGCAGGAGACATAGAGACACAGGTTTGATCCCTGGGTCAGGAAGATCCCCTGGAGGAGGGCATAGCAATCCACTCCAGTATTCTTGCCTGGAGAATCCCATGGACAGAGAAGCCTGGTGGGCTACAGTCCACGGGGTCACAAAGAGTTGGACACAACTGAAGCAAGTTAGCACAACACACCACGTATATATACCAAACAGGAGACCCCTAAACACTCCTTCCACTGGACTCTCAGAATCACAGCCAAGCTTATATCCCCCAGTGAGGGACTGGAGTATCCTCAGGAGACAGAGAGAGAGAGAGAGAGAGAGAGAGAGAGAGAGAGAGAGAGAGAGAGAAGATCAGAATGTAAGCTCTGAAATAAAGTCAGAAACTTTCATCTGCTTTGTTCTGGTTGGTCAGAACCTAGAAGAGAGGCTGACACATAGGAGGTGAAGAAATTGTTCCAGAGATACTTGTTGAGTGGAGAACAATAAATGAATGCATAAATAAATGTATGTATGAATCAGACATCAAAATGACACCAGATTTTCAATGACAACACTGGAAGCTAGAAGACAATTGAGCAATGCCTTTGAGAGTCTGAGTGAAAGAGGTTTCCAACCTAGAATTCTAGTCCTGGGTTGTGTGCTCAGTCATGTCCAACTCTTGTGACTCCATGGACTGTAGCCCATCAGGCTCCTCTGTCCATGGAGTTTTCCAGGCAAGAACACTGGGATGGGTCGCCATTTCCTCCTCCAGGAGATCTTCCCAACCCAGGGATCAAACCCATGCCTCCTACATCTCCTGCATTGGCAAGCAGATTCTTTACTACATCACCTAAGAGCCTAGTCTTAGGTTCAGTTCTGTTCAGTTGCTCAGTCGTGTCCGATTCTTTTCGACACAACGGACTGCAGCATGCCAGGCTTCCCTGTCCATCACCATCCCGGTGCTTGATCAAACTCATGTCCATCGAGTCAGTGATGCCATCCAACCCATCTCATCCTCTGTCGTCCCCTTCTCCTCCTGCCTTCAGTTCTTCCCAGCATCAGGGTCTTTTCTAAGGAGTCAGTTCTTCGAGTCAGGTGGCCAAAGTACTGGAGCTTCAGCATCAGTCCTTCAGGATTCCTTCAGGAATATTTAGGACTGACTTCCTTTAGGATTGACTGGCTTGATCTCCTTGCTGTCCAAGGGACTCTCAAGAGTCTTCTCCAACACCACAGTTCAAAAGCATCAATTCTTCAGTGCTCAGCTTTCTTCACAGTCCAATTCTCACATCCATACATGACTACTGGAAAAACCATAGCTTTGACTAGATGGACCTTTGTTGGCAAAGTAATGCCTCTGCTTTTTAATATGTTGTCTAAGTTTGCCATAGCTTTTCTTCCAAGGAGCAAGCGTCTTTCAGTTTCATGGCTGTAATCACCATCTGCAGTGATTTTGGAGCCCAAGAAAATAAAGTCTGTCACTGTTTCCATTGTTTTCCCATCTACTTGCCATGAAGTGACAGGACCGGATGCTAAGATCTTCATTTTTTTAATGTTGAGTTCAAAACAACGAACCAGCTTTTTCACACTCCTCTTTCACTTTCATCAAGAGGCTCTTCAGTTCCTCTTCACTTTCTGCCATAAGGGTGGTATCATCTGTGTGTCTGAGGTTATTGATATTTCTCTCTGAAATCTTAATTCCAGCTTGTGCTTCATCCAGTCCAGCATTTTGCATGATGTACTAGGAAGGTAGAATCAAAGTATTTTCAGACCTGTGAAGTCTCAAAGAGTTTATCTTTCATGAGCCTTTTCTAGGGAAGCTATTGTAGGATGTGTCTAACAAAATGAGGGCGTATCTTAAAAAAAAACTGAGATTCAGGAAATAGGGACCCCGGTTTAAGAGAGAAATTAGAAGAATTCAGAGATGACCCTGAAATGAAATTCTAATATGTCAACAAGGCATCAGGCTGAGAGGAATGAGTTCTGATTGTATCAAGACAATAGGCGGTTCCAAGAGGGTTATTTTCTAGAAAAAGAAATTAATGTGATAGATTATCTGATTGTTGTACTATACTGAGTATATTGAGTGAGACTTTATAGAGCCTTTGGAGACTATGGAGTAAAATTTATGAAAGCTATTCACAAAACTAAGCAAACAAAAATTAAGCAGAAAAAGAAAAAACAAGACGACCACACAAAGACACATGGATATTCAAAGTGGTTTTTTCCAGAACTGCTGAAACTTGGAAGCAACAAAGATCTCTTTCAGTAGGTGAATGAATTAATAAACTGTGGTACATTCAACGGTGGAATATTATTTAGTGCTAAAAAGAAATGAGCTATCAAGCCATGAAAAGACACAGAGGAATTTTAAATACATATTGTTAAGTAAAAGAAGCCAATGTGAAAAGGCTCCATGCTGTATGATTCCAAATATATGACATTCTGGAAAAGGCAAAACTAATGAGATAGTAAAAGGATCATTGGTTGCCAGGGATTGGGGGGATGGAGGGAGGAATGAACAAGCAGCAGGATTTTTAGGGCAGTGAAAATACTCTTTAAGATACTATAATGATGGATACATGTCATTATACATTTGACCAAACCCACAGATTGTACATTATCAAGCATGAACTCTAATGTAACTATGGACTTAGAGTAATTATGTGTCAATGTAGGTTCATCGGTTGTAACAAATGTACTATCTTGTGGGGAACACTGACAATGAGGGAGGCTTTGTGTGCCCACATGTGCTGTGTGTGTGTGTCTGTGTGTGTGTGTTGGAGGGGACAGGGCAGGTAAGGAGTATGTGGAAAATCTTTACCTTCTTCTCAATTTTGATGTGAATCTAAAATTGCTCTTTAAGAATAAATATTAAAACATACAAAAAGGAAATGTAATCATAGTCCAGCATACAGCCAAGCTTTATATTTACAAACTCATGATAATGTAAACTGAGTATAGAATTAACTTAAAAACTGATTCAGCTCTACTAGGGAAGCTGGAGGAATGAGGTGTGAAGAGGTGTGTCTGTCCATCTGTCTGTCTTTTGGTAAGGCAGATGGAGAATAAGAGGACTAAATCTATTTCTGCCATAAATCGACATCAAAAATTAAAAATTCAATTATTAAATGAAATTAAATAAACTTCATAAATTAATTAAATTTTAAAATCAAGAAGCAAACGTCAGAGCACATTATGCAGAAATACGCAGGTAAATATAAGACAAATAGCTGTTGGGACTGGAAGTTATTGCTGCAGGGGTGGTGGGGAAAATGGGCAGAGAATTGCTAATTTTCATATGTCTTTTAGTGTTGACATATGACACTTACATAAATAGCACTTTAATAGGCGCCAGGCACTAACACTAGTCTAAACCATACATACGCTTTTCCTAGAAAATATTATTTAATAGTACCCCTTGGTTTTCTAACTATTTAACAACATACTTAGAAAACAATAAAAATAAGGCATGGAGGCTCTCAAACCATATAATTTATTACACACAAGAGTTAGGTGTTTCTAAATTATAATATAAAATTAAATTCTTATTAGTGCACATAACATTAATAATCTGGAACACCACAGACAGACATGATGAGGAAGAATTGGCTCTAGAGGTTCTACTGTGACACAAACTGAGATTCATTGATTAATTCCTCTCTGCTGAGCTCTGATAAAATGTGGTAGAATAAGCACATTATCTGAGTGTATCATGTTATCTCATTTAACTCTCCCACTACCCTGAGAGGCACGAACCGCACATACCTGTGACCTTGCCCAGTTTCCTTTCACCACCCCCCGCCCCACCCAATTCCATTCAGTCGCCAAGACGAGAGGATCCAAATCCCTCACGGTTCTCCTTAAATTAATGGGATGGGAGTGTAAGTCTGTGTGTAAGTCCATGTGAAGGTCTGACCCTGAATGGCCTCCTGCCTGGTTTCTCAGATCCTTCCCTCTTTCAATCCATCATGTACACAGGGGGAGATGTTCACAATAGACCCCAAGCAGAGAGATGCTGGACCCCTGGTGCCAGGCAAGGTCCCCAAAGTGCAGGCATCTACTCAACAAAGTAGCCCCCTCTGGTATTCCTGGGAAACTAAGAGATGGGGTAGGGACTGACACTGCTGTTCTCTTGGTAATGGGAAGGAAAGCCTTTCTGTGTCCCCATTTCTTGATTATAGTAAATAGGCTTCGTTCAACCTCCATGACCTTCCCTGAGTTCCAAGGAGCAGGTTCAAATAAATAGCTGTTAATTAGGGAAGGGATAGGATGCAGAGACAAAGGAGGAGCAATCAAAAGAAACAATAGTGCAGCCTTGGGGCAGGGTCCTGGTTCCCCCTCAAGGGATACACACAAGGTATCTTTGAGCTGTTTTGCAGATACTGAAACCCCAACAATGTGGCAGAAGTTAACAGTTAATGAAGGTATGCTGCCCACAAGCACAGACACTGGATTGCTTGGAACCAGAAGGTTGATGACACAGACTCCCACTTACTTCATCACCGACCAATCAGAAGAATGGCCATAAGCTGACCATACCCTCTTTGAACCATTACTCTAAAACTCCTCACTACCTGCTCCAAGTTGGGACACACAGTTTTGAGGGCATCAGCCTGCTATGGCCCCCTTTGCTTGACAAAGCAATAAAGCTATTCTTTTCTACTTCACCCCAAACTCCAAGGTTTAATTCAGTATACCAGTGTACAGAAGCCAGATTCAGCTTCATGCCCACTAGCTGAATAACTACTGTGGTCAACCTGGCTGAGCCTCAACGCTGCTTGACACTAGCCCCAGAGTCTGCTCTCCAAATTACATCACCCTTCCTAAAACCCTTTGGTGGGTTCCCCTGACTTGTGAGATAATCCCTGAATTATTTGGCTAGGAGCACCCCTCTTTTTCCCAGCATCTGCCTATCACTCCTCCACTCACACCCCAGGGTTCAGCCTCCTTGAAAGAGTTTCAGCTTCACAAAGACATCTTATTTGTATATCCCCGAGCTTTCCCACATATCATGAATGTCTTCCCTTTTTGCTTGCTGGCAGAATATCTGTTTAGACTTCAAGATTCAATGCTGGCACCCTCACCTGTCCAGCTGCCCCTGGGCTGCCCTGAACATGTTTCCATGACAGCACTTACACAGGATGGGCATCACGGGTGCCTGCTGCTCCCTCTAAATTGGTTTGAGAGCAGTGACTGATGCTTGTTCAGGATTGCCACAGATCCAAGACCCCTGACTGACCAGAGTGGAGCCTTGGAAAATGTCTGGAGTTAGAGGATTGATGTGCTTTGCCACAAACGCTGAGCTGAACTTAGCAACTGCTCCCTAAGGAAAGCAGGCTGTTTTCACCCAAATCAAATTATACACCACCTGCATATCCATCCACCTCTGTGATAAGAGCAGAAGTTTCCTGCAGTGTGAATATCTGCTGGATGGATGAAGGAAGCCATTAAGAACCTTTGACTGGGTGCCAGAAGCAGTACTTCTGGGAGGAATATTTTCAAAACAAAAGAAACACCCCTTGTTGTGACTGAGTCAGGAGACAGAATCGTTAGGAGACTTGCTCTTAATGAAATTCATGATGAGGGTGGTGGGTGTGTGTGTTCCCTGGCTCTTCCTCAATGTACAGGGCAATCTCACCAACAGGACCTACTGGGTGGGAATAAAAGGAGAATCTGTGCTTATGACTGCATGTGCACACACACACACATACACATTAAATAAACCTCAGGAGAAGCAAGCTGTCTGCCTTGGTTAGTTCCAACTTGGGTGAAGTACATCGTGGGCTCTCAGTGTACTTTCTCAGGACTGGTTTGTGGTTTTCCTTGTAAGCTGAGAAGGCTAGTTTCTGGAGGTGGCCACCAGCAGACAGCCTCAGCCCCCAAGGTCAGCACAGACTCTATGCTCACCCACACAGACTGGGGTGCCTCTAATCTCCCATCCAAAGAGATGGTGAGGACTCTGTACTGAGGAAGCCCAGGGGTGGGGTTCTTTTCCAGACTGGGGGCCCTGGATTATCATCCTGGAGTGCCGGGACATCGGCCCCTGGCTAGCTGATGAAGCCAGGAGCTTGGTCCGTTCTGCATCCTTGTTCATTACTCTTCCTTTATTCAACGGCGAGATTCAATGGTCCCCTCTGGGCTGGTCCCCAGCCTCCTACGCTCTCATCCCCACATGTCACCAAGGCCCTCCATTCCCACGGGTCTCAGTCATTCATGACCATTCCCTGCTGTTTCCTCCCATGGTCCCCCAAATGTCTGGAAATATCACCCTACATTTAACATGGGACACAGTGTGACCTGCCCCTATTTCTCCATCTAGAGCACAGCCTCTGAAGTTCGTCAGCTGCCCCTCTTGGCTATGTGGCCTGGGACAAGTGACTAATGATCTGTGTCTCCTTCTGTACCAGGGGAATAGCAATAGTCCTATAGAAGAGCATCCCTGTGGGAATTCAACGAGGTCACACAGATAAAGCTGCAAAGCCCAGTACCTGGGAGCAGCCCAATAATTGCTGTTCGGTAATATTAATAAACAAAAATCCTTCTTGATTTTGTGGAGCTTAATATAACATCCCATGCATCACAGGTGATCACTCACACCCAGGTGATTATTCTCTATCTTAAATAAATAGCATTTTAGGGACTTCCCTGGCAGTTCAGCAGTTAAGACCACCTTTCAATGCAGGGGGTTAGGGTTCCATCCATGGTTGGGGAGCTAACAGCCCACATGCCTCATGGCCAGAAAAACAAAACATAAAACAAACAATATTGTAGCAAAGCTAATAATGACTTTAAAAATGGTCCACATCTAAAAAAAAAAAATCTAAAAAATAAATAAATAAACAAATGGCATTTCAAACCTGACTCCAACTATTTAGAAAACAGGGGAAGGAGGGAAAATTTAGGAAATCGGAATGCTAATGAGAAACATTATGGGGCTTTTCTGGTTTTTGCTTTCAGTTTATTTTTTTAATGTTTAAATTTTATTTTACTTTTTATACCATTTTAAAGGTTAAACTCCATTTACAGTTATTACAAAATACTGGCTTTATTCCCCGTGTTGTATAATACATCCTTGTAGCCTATCTGATACCCAATAGTTTGTACCTCCCACTCCCTCACCGCTAAGGGAAAACTTTGAATATCTATTTCTTGGTGTTGTGGGTAACTACGTAAATGACCTAAAAAGACTTTGCAAATTTGGTCAACTTCACAACACAGCAGTATTTATATGTACCACCTTCCACCCAGGTAAGCACATACACTACATTAAAGCGTACACACGGAGCAAAATACCATGGATGAAAACATGTATGTTCTGCTGAACACCAAAAGCTTAAGAGCACAATTTAATGATATTTAGTACCTTTAAAGATTTACACAACCATCACTACAACCCAGTTTTAGAATGATTCCATTACTCCCTTGTACCTAATTTCTACCCCACTTCCCACCCCAGTCACTAATCTGCTTGTGTCTCTGTCTCATATGGTATTTTGTGTCTGGCTTCTTCCACTTAGCATGACTTGAGGTTCATCTGTGTTGGAGTAATTTATTCATATTTCATTCCCTTTTATTGCTAAATGGTATTTCCTGTACAGATACACTGTGTTTTATCTTTTCACCATTGCTGGACATGTGGATTATTTCCATTGTTTGGCTATTATGGAAAACATTGCCACAAACATCCACATCCAAGTCACTTGTATGGACATATGTTTTTGCTGATCTTGAATACATAACTAGGAGTTGACTTTCTGGGTTTTATGACAAGTTTATGTGTAACTTTCTAAGAAAGTGTCAAGCTCTTTGGCAAAGTCATAGCACTTTGATTTCCACTGATGATTGGTCTGGTGCCATGCATGCTAAGTCTTTGTTAGTTGTATCTAACTCTCTGTGACCCTATAGACTGTAGCCCGCCAGGCTCCTCACCAGCAGCCCTCAAGTCGAACTTCCAGCTTGTGTCTGTCTCCTCCAGCACAATTGTGATGACTCTGACTCCACCATCACTGCAGCCCCAATGAGCCAGTCGGGGGTCCCCAGGTGAGCTGGGAAGCAGAGCTATCACTGGGTGGTGAGGTTCATCCCCCCAGGGGAAATGATGAATTAGAAAAATGGTTAATTAGAACACTTAAAGCACCAAGCACATCTGCAGCTGTTCCAACCCTTGATTTTTCCATAAAGATTCTGATCTTCAGGGGCACAGAGGGGCTCAACCTTGGCACCCAGGAGCTAAAACTCAAATGTTAAATGGCTTTATCTTCCCACCTCCTAAAGATTCAAAAACACAAAAGCCAAAAACCTAATGCACTCTTAAAGGTCATCGACAGAGACTATGAATCCTCCTTAATGCCTGAGCATTTCAACATGTCACAGCCTTATTAAACCCTAAAAAGGAAAATTCACAAATTAATTCTACCACTAAAGAGAAGCCCAAGGGTGAAAACTCAAATCCCGACAATTAAGAGTAAGACTCCTTAGACAAGACAGCTTATAAATATCATTGGCAGAGTGGGTTGGGGGAGAATACATTCCATGAGGCAGATCCCTGGAGTTACTAATCTTGCTAATATATTTTATTCTATCCCCACTTCTCCAGCTTCATAGCCACAATTTTCATCAATCTATGAGATTGCCTGTGGGCTACATCAATATTCCCACCGTGTACACAGACAGGACCTTTATGGGTTTGCTCTGTTCTCAAACACCAGCCCACCCCACTCCAGTACTTTTGCCTAGAAAATCCCATGGACGGAGGAGCCTGGTAGGCTGCAGTCCATGGGGTTGCTAAGCGCTGGACACGACTGAGCGACTTCACTTTCACTTTTCACTTTCATGCATTGGAGAAGGAAATGGCAACCTACTCCAGTGTTCTTGCCTGGAGAATCCCAGGGACGGGGGAGCTTTGTGGGCTGCCGTCTATGGGGTCGCACAGAGTCGGACACGACTGAAGTGACTTAGCAGCAGCAGCAGCAGCAGCAAACACCAGCCACCATCTTAGACTGACAATATGCTACCAAGGCCAAAAATTCATGAAGCTATTGCTCAAGACATTCACACTGTGGTCCAGATTATTTTTTTTTAAATACATTCCTTTTTAAAATATTCTTTTCCATTACAGTTTATAACAGGATACTGAATATAGTTCCCTATGCTATACAGTAGGACCTTGTTGTTTATCCATCCTAAATGTAATAGTTTGTATCTACCAACCCCAAACTCCCAGTCCATCCCTTTCCCTCCTCCCACTCCTTGGCTATCATAAGTCTGTTCTCTAAGTCTATGAGTCTCTTTCTGTTTCATAGATAGATTTCTTTGTGCCATATTTTAGATCTCACATATGAGTGATATAATATTCTCTGTCTGACTTACTTCACTAAGTATGATAATCTCTACTTGCATCCATGTTGCTGCAAGTGGCATTATTTCATTCTTTTTTAATAACTGAGTAGTATTCCATTGTATTTATGTGAGTGGTTCAGATTTTGACTAACCACACCCTAAAAGATTCAAGACTCCACACACCACTTCAGTTTAATTTGGGGGCATCATTTGGTCCCCAGAAGGCTACTCCAAACCAACTTCAATAACCCTAATACCCAGCCTCTCAAACAAGCCCCAAATCTACTAGCCTATTTGGCTTCTAGAAGCAACATATATCCCGTCTCTATATTTCATTAAGATCTATGTAGGCAATCACAAGAAAATCAGCTCAATCTGAATGGAGGTCACCCCAACAACATCCCAGGTAGCCCTTGTAGGTTACTCTAAAAATTATCCCTCTAACAATGCCACCAGCGGCATCTGGTGATTTCTTTACTGTGGAAACCTTACACACTAATTCTCATGTTTTGTAGAATGCGCTTGTCTGAGAAAGATGTCCCTTCACCTGGCCCTGTAAGCCATTTACAAGGCCCCTTGAGTCCAGGAGAAAGGGAATCCATTTATTTCATGGACAAAAATAGCACCACCATCCCATATGATGGAACCCACTGGAGAGTTGCTGCTTTCCATTCCATTGCCAAGATATGGTATATAAAGGATGGACCGCAAGGGTCCAGTCACATGGGGACAGGAGTCCCTCAACAAATGTATGTTCATCGTCCATATTTTTTACAGACTCCTTGGTGGCAGTTAATGGGTCACTGGTCTAATCAGTAGGTACAAAATGGATTCATATTCAGGATTGTGACCTATGGGACCTTCAATATTGGGAACATATTCTTTCTCAGATCTCACATTTTATAATTAGTCTCCCATGACACATCTCACTCTAAAGGTCCCATTGAAGAGGCTCACTTTAATGCCATAGCTGACCCACTTGCTACATTTATTAACTCGTATAGCATCTCCATTCCTTTGGCTCTACAGGCCTGGTCATTGTGGTTCTTGGACTCTTAAACACGGTGCCAGGCACCCTGGTATCCCAATGCCACTGGCTATAACCAAAACCCTGGCCTCCCAATGTGATTTCTGTGCCTCTTATGTCCTGGCACCATGGCCAATGGAGATCACACCAAGGAGCAAAGGCCTCTGTACTCATTAGCAAACTGACTGAATTGAGCAGTCGCCCCAGTTTGTAGGCACAGATCACTGTGGCTGCACAACGATGAATACTTATGGGGGCCTACTCTGGGTTTACCCTTACCGGTATTCTACTGCTGACACCACTATTGTCAGTTCAGTTCAGTTCAGTCGCTCAGTTGTGTCTGACTCTTTGTGACCCCATGGACGGCAGCATGCCAGGCTTCCCTGTCCATCACCAACTTCCAGAGTTTACCCAAACTCCTGTCCATTGAGTCAGTGAGCCATCCAACCATCTCATCCTCTGTAGTCCCCTTGTCCTCTTGCCTTCAATCTTTCCCAGCATCAGGGTCTTTTCAAATGAGTCAGCTCTTCACATCAGGTGGCCACAGTATTGGAGTTTCAGCTTCAACATCAGTCCTTCCAATGAACACTCAGAACTGATCTCCTTTAGGATGGACTAGTTGGATCTCCTTGCAGTCCAAGGGACTCTCAAGAGTCTTCTCTGACACCACAGTTCAAAAGCATCAATTCTTTGGTGCTCAGCCTTCTTTATGGTCCAAGTCTCACATCCATACATGACTACTGGAAAAACCATAGCCTTGACTAGACGGACCTTTGTTGGCAAAGTAATGTCTGCTTTTTAATATGCTGTCTAGGTTGGTCATAACTTTCTTTCCAAGGAGTAAGTGTCTTTTAATTTCATGGCTGCAGTCACCATCTGTAGTGATTTTGGAGCCCAAAAATTAAAGTCAGCCACTGTTTCCACTGTTTCCCCGTCTATTTGCCATGAAGTGATGGGACCAGATGCCATGATCTTTGTTTTCTGAATATTGAGCTTTAAGCCAACTTTTTCACTCTCCTCTTTCACTTCAAGAGGCTCTTTAGTTCTTCTTTGCTTTCTGCCATAAAGGTGGTGTCATCTGCATATCTGAGGTTATTGATATTTCTCTCAGCAATCTTGATTCCAGCTTGTGCTTTATCCAGCCCCGTGTTTCTCATGATATACTCTGCATTTAAGTTAAAGAAGCAGGGTGACAATATACAGCCTTGACGTACTCATTTCCCGATTTGGAACCAGACTGTTGTTTCGTGTCCAGTTCTAACTGTTGCTCCCTGACCTGCATACAGATTTCTCAAAGGCAGGTCAGGTGGTCTGGTATTCCCACATCTTTAAGAATTTTCCACAGCTTATTGTTATCCACACAGTCAAAGGCTTTGGCATAGTCAATAAAGCAGAGATAGACACTTTTCTGGAACTCTCTTGATTTTTCGATGATCCAGAGGATGTTGGCAATTTGATCTCTGGTTCCTCTGCCTTTTCTAAATCCAGCTTGAACATCTGGGAGTTCACAGTTCATGTATTGCTGAAGCCTGGCTTGGAGAATTTTGAGCATTACTTTACTAGCGTGTGAGATGAGTGCAATTATGCGGTAGTTTGAGCATTCTTTGGCATTGCCTTTTCTTTGGAATTGGAATGAAAACTGACCTTTTCCAGTCCTGTGGCCACTGCTGAGTTTTCCAAATTTGCTGGCATATTGAGTGCAGTACTTTCACAGCATCATCTTTTAGGATTTGAAATAGCTCAACTGGAATTCCATTACCTCTACTAGCTTTGTTCATAGTGATGCTTCCTAAGGCCTACTTGACTTCACATTCCAGGATGTCTGGCTCTAGGTGTGATCACACCATTGTGGTTATCTGGGTCATGAAGATCTTTTTTGTACAGTTCTTTTGTGTATTCTTGCCACCTCTTCTTAATATCTTCTGCTTCTGTTAGGTCCATACCATTTCTGTCCTTTATTGAGCCAATCTTTGCATGAAATATTCCTTGGTATCTCTAATTTTCTTGAAGAGATCTCTAGTCTTTCCCATTCTGTTGTTTTCCTCTATTTCTTTGCACTGATCACTGAGGAAGATTTTCTTATCTCTCCTTGCTATTGTTTGGAACTCTGCATTCAAATGGGTGTATCTATTAATATTGAATAATGGGTAAACCACTATTGTAGGTCTCAGCAAAACTTTATTCGTCCCCTTTGGATCCACAAATATTATCCACTCTGATTGGGGTACACACTACTCAACCAGTGTAGACATGAGTCTTAAAAGATGCATCATTGGGAATTTCATTCTTCCTATTGTTCACTGGCAGCAGTCCTAATAAAAAGTTCTAATAAAGTGACATCATGACCTACCAAAGACACCCTCATGACATTACAAAATGGATAGTGGTCTCCCAAATAAAACTCTCTTTTGCCTTCCGCTATATTTACCCTGAACTTCTGACTTTTAGGTCTTAAGATATCCTACCAAAATATAACTAGGGTCCCTCTTCTCATTCTATCCAAAAAAGGGAACACTACTCACCTACAGATCTATTAAACCCAAAGAGAATTCCCTTTCCCACTTAGTGACACCTCCCCATCTGCAATCCCTTCTCAAAGCTGGAGCCCAGCTGGAGATGAAGGCAGATGAAACAAAGGGACCTACTGAAAGTGAGGGCCTTCCTCTCAAAACAGGCTAATCTACATGCCTTAAGAAAGCTGTCTGCTAAAGCCTACTATCCTCCCCTGCCCCATTATGACCATTGTAGAGGCTAGCTATCTACAGGTCTCTCTTTGTAGGAAACAGATGTCCTTCTGCCTTTTTGCAGGTCTCATCACAATCTTTGGTATAACACACACACATTTAGGCATCTTCAATTATAAAACACAGACTCAACATTTTTACAACTGTGTGCATCTTTCCAGGAGGAAAGGAAGATTTTAAATTAGCTCCCAGCACCAATATTCTTCAGTAGAATGTCAGCTTTGGCTCCATAGATTATGGCTATTTTTTTTTTTAATTTATTGGAGTAGAGTTAATTTATAATGTTTTGTTAGTTTCAGGTGTACAGCAAAGTGAATCAGTTATACATATACATATCCACTCACTTTTTTAGAGTCTTTTCCGATATAGGTCATTACAGAGTATTGAGTAGAGTTCCCTGTGCTCTACAGTAGTTATCTATTTTATATACAGTAGTGTGTATATGTCAGTCTCAATCTCTCAATTTATTTCTCTCTCTTTATCCCCTGGTAATCATAACATTTTTTCTTCATCTGTGACTCGACTTCTGTTCTGTAACTAGGTTTATTTGTGCCCTCTTTTCTTTTTTAGATTTCACATATAAGTTATACCGTATGATGATTGTCTTTCTGTGTCTAACTTACTTCACTCAGTATGACAACCTCTAGGTCCATCCATATTGTTGCAAATGGCATTATTTTGACTATGGCAATTTGAACAGGACTCAGGATGGCAAAGCTCATGGCTTTCATAATAAGAAAAAAAAAATACAATTCCTGGAGCCAAAAGATACTGATTTTTAGTCACTCTTGTAATAATCCCTCAAATGTAAATTGCCTCAGGCCTTAGGGTTATCCATGGACTCATAAGGAGCTTACAAAACTCCTATGTACTCATTGTTCACTTTCTCTCTCTCTCTGTTCCTGAACTTTTCCTGGAGAGCCATTCTCCCCTTCCCCAACTTCAAGACATCCCAGTTTGTGTAATAAACCTTTCTTGGGTCACACCAAGGACAACTGTCATAAGCTTTAGGAGAGAGCTGCCCTGCCTCATGGTGGAATTACTAGATGAACCCTCACAAAAGGTGTGAAGTGTTGATCTCATAGACATTGTGATCTGATTTTCCCTAATGACTAATGAAGTTAAACATTTTTTTCATATGCTTTATTGGCCATTTATATCATAGTATACCTTCTTTGGTGAAATGTCTTTTCAAATCTTCTGTCCATTTTTAAATTGTCTTCTTAAGACAAATTTATTTTATTCTAAAATATTTATTTATTTGGCTGTGTTGGGTCTCGGTTGCAGCATGCAGGATCTTTTGTTGCGGTGCACGGACTACCTAGTTGTGCCGAGGGTTCCAGGGTGCATGGACGCAGCAGTTGTGGCACGTGCTCTTCGTTGCCCCAAGGCATGTGGGATCTTAGTTCCCCAACCAGGAATTGAACCCTTGTCCCCAGCATTGCAAGGTGTTTTTTTTAACCACTGGACCACCCAGGAAGTCCCAAGAGTTCTTGAAATATTCCACATACAGATCTCTTATTGGGTATACAATTTATAAATATTTACTCCCAATCTGTGGATTATCTTTTTCATATTCTTAGCAGTGGAAGCACAAAGCTTTTAATTTTGATAGAATATAATTTATCCATTTTTTCCTCTATTGATTACACTTCTGATGTTGTATCTGAGAATTCTATCTGATCCAAGGCCACAAAATTTTCTGTGTTTTCTTCTGGAAACCTTATTGTTTTAACACTTACATCTATAATCCACATTGAGTTAATTTTGTGTGTATGCTGTGCTGTGAATAAGAGTCTAAACTCATGTTTTTGCATATAGAAATCCAATGGCATGTAGTGACTACCTTCACTCTATCATCTAGAAGTCCTGCCTCTAAACTTGTTAATTAATTTAAATAAGTTGCATTTTAAAGAATTTGGTACACTGTGTAAAATTCATAGAGTTGTAAACTACATTCATAAAAACACTAACAGTCCCACATTTGACTATCCCACTATCCCCAAACACCACTCCTGCACTGATTTTTACTGGTTTTATAGTAAAGATGATATAAAACAATCTTTTAAATTTGATACATGTCTTATCTCACTTTTGAAGAAAATAAAGGAAATCCTATACTGTTCAAAATTTTGTAAAATCTAGATATTTTCAGATTGTTAGAGCTTTTACTAAGAAAGCAGCCTACAGTTTATATACATGAGTAGTTAATACACTATATAATTGATTTTTATGTGGAGACCTCTTAGCTTAGAATATGCATCTTGATTAAAAGGATCTTCCAGCAGAAGCCCACCATAAATATGAGTAACACTAAATCTTTGCTTTGGCCATATACTTTTAAAATCATTATTTATCTAAAGTTAAATTTCTATAAAAAGTTTCCAATGCTCTGTGAATTTACAAAGAGTTCTCAAAAGAACCTACAGAAGCAGGGGTTCTGTGATGAACTACAGAGATAAATGATCACTAATCTCTAAATTCTTTACTAGAAAAGATTCTCCTAAGTACAAATATCATAAGACTTCCTGTCTACTTATTCAAATTATTTCTTAATGTATGTTCTCCATTTAAGAAATGATTACAGATACGAGTTTTCATCCTTCCGGTTTTAATCCATCCTCCTCCAATTACAAGATTTTATTTGATATACTCACACGCAAGCACACAGTTACAAATCGGGTTTTGTTATCATTACTGTTTTACCATGTGAAACTCCCTATGTGTCTCTCTTGCAATGCAACAGGGGGAAGTATACCTTCAAAAACCCAATACTACTATTGACACAGGACAAAAGGACTCAAAACCTAACACACTGGGGGCCAGAAAACTGCGGTGACAGAATCAGACAAGGCACGGACTTTACTGAATAATATTCCCCAGGCAAGGAAAACACGAGTACTTTGGTATCTAGAAAATAAACAGGGAGTGTTGGACAAATCCCCAAATGAAAACCACAAAAATTTGCTCACAAACTTCATGTACAAACAGTAAAGCTACATTCACAAATATAAACATGTAAAATACAGGTGTTTTTCTGAAATATCAAAGCAGCAAATATGTTATAAAATATATACTATAGGTACTTCCCTGGTGGTCCAGTGGTTAAGACTCTGAACTTCCAATTCAGGGGTCATGGGTTCAATCCCTGGTCACGTAAATAAGATCTCTCATGCCACATGGTGCAGCCAAAAAAAAATTATATATATACATATATATGCATAAAAACTTAGTTGTGTCTGACTCTTTGTGACCCCATAGGTGGTAGCCCACCAGGCTCCTCTGTCCATGGAATTCTCCAGGCAAGAATACTGGATTGGGTTGCCATGTCCTCCTCCAGGGGATCTTCCCAACCCAGGGATCGATCCAGATCTCCTGCAGTACACGCACATTCTTTACGTCTGAGTCACGAGGGAAGCACACACACACACACACACACACACACACACACATATGGCATTAATAGATACAAAGTTTCTGACTGACACATTATATTATATCGCATAGAGTAAAGAAATAATGAGGTATAATCTCAAAAAGAAAATATGAATGTTGAATAAATACTCCAGACAGCATGTAAGGATGCCACTTGCATCCAACTAAGGTTCCAGAAACAGTGAGAGATTTGAATCATTTTCAAAATTAATGGTCTTTACAACCTACAACTTTAGTTTTTTGGAATCAGTTCAGTTCAGTCGCTCAGTCGTGTCCAACTCTTTGCGACCCCATGAATTACAGCACACCAGGCCTCCCTGTCCAACACCAACTCCCAGAGTTTACTCAGACTCACGTCCATCGAGTCAGTGATGCCATCCAGCCATCTCATCCTCTGTCGTCCCCTTCTCCTCTTGCCCCCAATCCCTCCCAGCATCAGAGTCTTTTCCAATGAGTCAACTCTTTGCATGAGGTGGCCAAAGTACTAGAGTTTCAGCTTTAGCATCATTCCTTCCAAAGAAATCCCAGGGATGATCTCCTTCAGAATGGACTGGTTGGATCTCCTTGCAGCCCAAGGGACTCTCAAGAGTCTTCTCCAACACCACACTTCAAAAGCATCAATTCTTCCGTGCTCAGCTTTCTTCACAGTCCAACTCTCACATCCATACATGACCACAGAAAAAACCATAGCCTTGACTAGACAGACCTTTGTTGGCAATGTCTCTGCTTTTTAATATGCTGTCTAGGTTGGTCATAACTTTCCTTCCAAGGAGTAAGCGTCTTTTAATTTCATGGCTGCACTCACCATCTGCAATGATTTTGGAGCCCAGAAAAATAAAGTCTGACACTGTTTCCACTGTTTCCCCATCTGTTTGCCACGAAGTGATGGGACTGGATGCCATGATCTTCGTTTTCTGAATGTTGAGCTTTAAGCCAACTTTTTCACTCTCCACTTTCACTTTCATCAAGAGGCTTTTTAGTTCCTCTTCACTTTCTGCCATAAGGGTGTGTGGTGTCATCTGCATATATGAGGTTATTGATATTTGTCCCACCAATCTTGATTCCAGCTTGTGCTTCTTCCAGACCAGTGTTTCTCATGATGTATTCTGCATATAAGTTAAATAAACAGGGTGACAATATACAGCCTTGACATACTCCTTTTCCTATTTGGAACCAGTCTGTTGTTCCAAGTCCAGTTCTAACTGTTGCTCCCTGACCTGCATACAGATTTCTCAAGAGGCAGGTCAGGTGGTCTGGTAGTCCCATCTCTTTCAGAATTTTCCACAGTTTATTGTGATCCACACAGTCAAAGGCTTTGGCATAGTCAATAAAGCAGAAATAGATGCTTTTCTGGAACTCTCTTGCTTTTTCCATGATCCAGCAGATGTTGGCAATTTGATCTCTGGTTCCTCTGCCTTGTCTAAAACCAGCTTGAACATCAGGAAGTTCATGGTTCACATATTGCTGAAGCCTGGCCTGGAGAATTTTAAGCATTACTTTACTAGCATGTGAAATGAGTGCAATTGTGCGGTAGTTTGAGCATTCTTTGGCATTGCCTTTCTTTGGGATCAGAATGAAAACTGACCTTTTCCAGTCCTGTGGCCACTGTGGAATACTGCAGTTTAAAAATTATATGTTAGAGAATTCTAGTGTTTTTATAACTAGCAACAATACCTAACCGGACAATAGAAAATATTTTTCAATAATTTCAAAAGCACAGGTTATGCCCCTATAAAATTATCTTTAGAAATATTTATGCCTGTGGATATGACTGTTCCCAAGAAGTTACTGACTGATTATTTACAGCATGTAGTCTTAGTACTTTGTGGAACAAAAGAAAGGTTTTTAAATCTGAGAGTATAGATAAGATAGATTTAACAGCCCTGAATAAGCTAACTTCTGAAGTGAGTACAGATAAATATACTAAAGCCATAATCATCTTCTTAATAGCAAAAGAAGCCATGAAATAAGACATCAGGACACAAGAACACTTCCCTCAAGTTTACTCAAAGCATCAATAGCTCTTTTAAGAGCCTCTTTTTCAGTCCCCAAATGAGAGGTTCAGAACCTTTGCACCCTGAAACCACAGAGCAGCTTCTGCTAGTGGCTCTAAAAAAAAAGCTTCTACTGGCAGATGAGGATTTATTTTTATTTCCTTTTCTTCTCTTCACATCCCTTCTGCTGTGTCCCAGTCTCATCTCTCAATATTTCCTCTGTTAGAAACTCATCTTTCAAAATGTTTGTGCTTCTCTATAAGCCTTGGGAAAAAAAATCTTTATTCCTTCCTCAGACATTCAGGCTTTTTTTCTGTTATTTTAATCCTAATGCCTGTTGGTTCAAGGAAAATGTCTAATAAGAGCACAGTGAATTACTATACAAGGCCAGACAGCATTAAGGCAACCTTGATTTACATTGCAATGGAAGCATCTACTTTGACACATGGGTGCCAACAGTATTGTCTGCCAAGTGTCTCATGTCGCTTCTGATGTCATAAAAAGAAATACCCTGGCTCTGTGTGAAGAGAGGCCTGTCGAGGAGGCAGTGGAGTGATAGGAAGCAGAAAATTAAATTCCACCTCCAGCCACCTCCAAAGTGAGAGTTGAGCCAATCAGACACCATTTCTTCCTGAACTCTGGATCCCCTGTCCACATACTCTCCAAAGCAAAGGAAAGAGCAGAACATTCCTTCATGTCTTGCAGGCTCATCCTGGCTTTGCTGTCCACATGTTGATGTGTCCACAGGAGCCTAGCAGGGTCCACAGCCCATGTTCTGAAGCCCTGGGTCACCTTCCCTAGACAACTGTGCCCTGCAGCTTACATCACACAAGAGAGGCCAAAGATGTGCCAGAGGCACCAGAGAATGAAGGGACTGAAAAAATGTCAATCTGGGAAGCACCATAAATCCATGTTCAAACAGGGAACACCAGAAGTGCAGAGATGGAGGAGAACCCACTGTATACCTTTAAAAGAAGAGCTGCAATTAGCACATAGGATCGGGAACTAGGGAAATAGGTAAAATGCAAGATTTAAAGTCTCATTTAAAATGAATCCAGCAATGAGACTCAAGGCAACTTTAAAACATACTGAGAGCATGAGACAAACTGAGAGAATGACACCGACATATATATGCTGTGGTGGTTTAGTCGCTCAGTCAGGTCCAACTCTTTATGACCCCATGGACTGTAGCCCGCCAGGCTTCTCTATCCATTGGATTTCCCAGGAAAGAATACTGGAGTGTGTTGCCATTTCCTTCTCCAGGGGGATCTTCCCAATCCAGGGATCGAACCCAGGTCTCCTGCATTGCAGGCAGATTCTTTACCGACTGAGCCACCAGGGAAGCCCATGTGTAAAATAGATAGCTAACGTGAACCTGCTATATAGCACAGGGAGCTTAGCTCAGGCCTCTGTGATGACCTAGAGGAGTGGGAGGGAGGTTTAAGAGGAAGGCCATGTGTGTATATATACATATAGCTGATTCACATCGTTAAACAGCAAAAACACAACACTGCAAAGCAATTATACTCCAATAAAAAAAATAGAAAAAAAATACTGAATTTTCAAAATCAGGACACAGAGTACCACTACTTATAAAAGGAAAGAAACCAAAGTGAATTCTATTATTTTTGAAAGTAAAATTTAATAGCCTTCATCTACTTGGAGAGTGGGGTGCAGAGGAAAGGGGTAGGAGAGTAAAAAATCAGCTGTTCCAGAGTCATGTTTAGCTAAAACAGTCATGTTTAGCTAAAGCTCTAATTCACACTCACCTTGAGTTCTCCAAAGCTCACAGTTATGATTCCAGTGTGAACACAGACATCAGAAAAATATTCAATAAAACATTACTACAACTTTCAGTGTAAGACAGTAGACAGTAAACAGTACCCAACTCTCCCTTTTCCAGACTATTTACATTCTCGTCGAAGTACACAAGCCTACACACAATGACAAGCACACATTTTGATGGCAACAGATAGCTGCTTCAGAAAAGTATCAGGTTTGGGGAGGAAATGTTATTAGCAATACGGCATCATGTAGAGAAATTATCAGCAGCTGATGTAAATCTTCAACCCTGAAACAGAGCAGGTCCAGGGAAAAAAATTAAAAAGTGGCTTTGATCTTCCTCCCACTATCTCTCTTTATTTACCTATGGCATGGAGAATCTGCCCCAACCAGAAAGTCAGGTGGCTGCTCCCACACAGTGTTGGGAAGTGCAGTACAAAATAGCCGTATAAGAGGAAGTCCTTGGGAAAATGGCGAAGGGCCAGAAGTACTCCGGCTTTGTGTGCTGCGGGCAGAAAAACATCTCCTGCCTTTGGTTATGCTCGGCGCCAAGATTTAATAATAAATATTAAGGATGTTGCTTGAGAAAACAGGTTATGGGATAAGCACATGGGTCACTTAGAGCGCACTGTCCTTGAAATATTTTTACTGATTATGTGTTAACCCAGTACATGCCCTGCTGGCCGTGTACTCTAAGCTCTTTGTTCCTGCTTCTATAAAAAGGCTTGACTGCAGAAATAAACTTGTCAGTCCTTGCAAGAGACTATCCGAGTGTCATTCATTCAGGTTCATCGCTTCCAAGTCCCGGGGAGAAAATCCCCAGCAGGTGGCGCCCGAACAGGGACTTGAAAGGAAGGCTAAACAAAGCGAGGAGCCCCTGCATAAAGAGGTAAGCAGGATGGGACAACATAGCAGTAAAATTCCTTTCATTTCTATAATGCATCATTTTTTGAAACAAAACGGTGTTAATGTTTCAAGAGATCAGTTGAATGACTGCTATCATATACTATTGGAACATAATCCATGGTTCCAGGAAGAGGGGACGCTTGATCTTGATGTATGGAAAAGGGTTAAGAATAATGTTTTGCGAGCATATCGGCAGGGAGTTCGCATTCCTCCTCAATAGTGGGTTACCTGGTCACTCATACGGGCTGTCATAGAACAAACTGAAGGACATAATGTTGATTTGGAGGTAGAGACTGTTCGGTCTTTGCATGAATACGAGCTTGATGAACAAGACATGCAAGGTGCTTTGAAATGCAAGAATGTCATGATCAATCAAACACAAACCCTGGAAAAACAACTTGAGGATGTATCTATTAAGGATGTGTCAAAACCGAAACCACTTAAGGCAGAAGTCATTTTGTTCAGCGGACAGCCCAAATCTGAGGCTTTTCCTTCTGCTCCATCTGTAACTGCTGTTGCAAACCTTGCTCGTACTAACCGCTTCACTCCTCCTCAGGAGATGCCTGCTTGTGCTTTTGCTTTCCCAATACAATTTGATCAACTCGTCCAGGGTCGAAATTCTGGGGCCAGTGTAGATTTTGGCATGTTGTCTAACTTTAAGAAAGCATGTACTCTGTATGGACCTACTTCTCCTTACTGTACAGAATTTCTCAGAGGATGGGCTGACCATTGGATGTCATATGATTTTTTTCAAGTAGCAAAGATGGTTTTAAATCCTCAACAATTACTGCAGTGGCAAATGTGGGTTAGTGATGAGGCCCGACAGCTGATGATTGACCAGCAATCTCGTGGTAACCCTGCCAATTTAACTTATGATATACTGACTGGAACAGGGACTATGACTGATGTAATGGCGCAATTAGCTAATATTACCCCTGAGATGTTGCATTTCATTAAAGAAACTGCCTGCAGGGCGTGGGCAAAGGTTGATAGCACTAACTCTGACGGTTCATTTGTTAAGATTATTCAAGGACATGAGGAGGAATATTCTCAATTTATAGGAAAATTAAAGGATGCAGTTGAAAAATCTATTAAGGATGTGACTTTACAAAACATTATTTTAAAACAACTTGCTTTTGAAAATGCTAATGAGGAATGTCAATCCGTGCTCAGACCAATTCAAGAGACTGGCTCTCTTATGGAATATTTGAAAGCATGTAGGGATATCAGATCTATGTTCCATAGAGCAAAACTGGCAGCATTGGAAACCTTTAATGTACAGAAAGCTGCTAATGCCAAATGTTTTAACTGTGGGAAACCCGGCCATATGAAAAAAAAATGCCGCATACCAACACAGGCCGGAAAAAATAATACTACTTCTAATAAGAACAGACCCCCAAGAGTATGTCCAAGACATAAAAAGGGGTTCCATTGGCTGAATGAATGTCATTCTAAATTTGATAAGGATGGAAAGACCTTGAACCCTGGTGCACAACAAAAACAACAGGGAAACTGATAAACGGGCCGTCCTCTAGCCCCGCTACAAAAGGAGGACCTAGCGTTATGATGCTACAAGCAACTACATCCAAGAGTGCTTGCATTGATATACCTAGTCCTTATGATATGGAACTAATAGAATTATACAACCCCCACAAAATTCCCACTGGATATTACGGCCCGATTCCACCCGGGACAGTGGGACTGATTTGGGGATGTAGTAGCTGCACAATGAGAGGTTTAGTGGTATTGACCGGTGTTGTGGATGAAGATTATGAAGGGGAAATACATGTTATGGTAAATGTTGTGAAAATGAGAAATGTATACTTACAAAAAGGGGAACATTTTGCACAATTATTACTTTTACCATGTCAAACCAATGAAGGCATCTGATAAAGTTCGGCAGGGAGGCTTTGGCAGTACCAACCTTACTGCTGCACTATCTACCTTATTAAAGAACATCAGAAACCCATGCTTACTTTACACATATGGGGAAAAAATTTCACAGGCATGTTAGATACTGGAGCTGACATTTCAATCATTAGAGCTGCAGAATGGCCCCTTGATTGGGGTAAGGTTGTGGCTCCTTCTAGACTATTAGGAGTGGGTGAAGCTAATGCCACACAAACTTTTGTCAGTGCATCCTATTTACAAGTGTATGGCCCTGATCAAATTGTAGCTTATCTTAAACCATATATTACTAATCAATTTACGGGGACGGGATTTTCTTAAACAAATGAAAGCCACAATTTCTTTAAATGAACCTTTTTAATGGGGGCCATTGAGTTAACACCACTGCCTCTCGACTGGGAATCTGATACCCCAGTATGGACACCTCAGTGGCCCTTAACTAAAGAAAAATTGGTAGCTCTTACGCAATTATTAAATGAACAATTACGAGAAGCTCATATAGAACCTTCATTTTCCCCGTGGAATTACCCTGTTTTTATAATAAAAAAGAAATCAGGAAAATGGCGAATGTTGATAGATTTAAGAAATGTTAATAATACCATGTTACCTATGGGGCCCTAACAACCCATATTGCCCTCCCCTTCTATGGTACCAAAAGGATGGTCTATAGTTATTATTGACTTACAAGACTGCTTTTTTACTATACCTCTGCACCCTAAAGATAGAAAACGTTTTGCCTTTTCAGTTCCTTCTATAAATCACATGGCTGCTGTTAAAAGATTTCAATGGAAGGTGCTACCTCAGGGAATGATGAACTCTCCTACCATTTGCCAATATCTCATATCTGTTTTATTACAACCCATTAGATATAAGTATCCTACTGCGTTTATAATTCATTACATGGATGATATACTTCTATGGAATCTGAACTCTGAAACTCCAGTACTTTGGCCACCTCATGCGAAGAGTTGACTCATTGGAAAAGACTCCGATGCTGGGAGGGATTGGGGGCAGGAGGAGAAGGGGACGACAGAGGATGAGATGGCTGGATGGCATCACTGACTCGATGGACATGAGTCTGAGTGAACTCCGGGAGTTGGTGATGGACAGGGAGGCCTGGCATGCTGCGGTTCATGGGGTCGCAAAGAGTCGGACACGACTGAACGACTGATCTGGTCTGATCTGATCTGATCTAATGAAGTTACTACTACTCTTCAAAATCATGGCCTGCTTGTTGCACCAGATAAAATCCAGTGGAAAGCACCCTTTAATTATTTAGGACGTTTGACGTCAGGAGCAGAAGCCGGGAGGACCCCATGCCCGAAGGACGGCAGCCAAGAGGAGTTACCCCACGTCCAAGGTCAGGGGCAGTGGCTGAGAGTGCCAGACTGCGATGGTGCAGGAACGGCAGAGAGGAGCTACCCCGCATCCGAGGTCAGGGGTGGGGGGTGTGGCCGAGAGGAGATACCCAGCGTCCAAGGTCCGGGGCGGCGGCAGGGAGGAGATACTCCATGCCCTGAAGCCCGAGGCCAGGGGCGGCGAGCGGGAGGAGCTACCCCACTCCCCTAAGCCTGTGACCAGGGGCGGTGGCCGGGAGGACCAACCCCACAACATGGCCGCGCGGGCACAGGAGGGCCTAGAGGAGCTATCCCATGGTGAAGGTCAGGAAGGGCAGCGGTGAGGAGATACCCCTTGTCCAAGGTAAGGAGCATTGGCTGCGTTTTGCTGGAGCAGCCGTGAAGAGATACCCCACGCCCAAGGTAAGAGAAACCCAAGTAAGACGGTAGGTGTGGCAAGAGGGCATCAGAGGGCAGACACACTGCAACCACTAACAGAAAACTAGTCAATCTAATCACACTAGGACCACAGCCTTGTCTAACTCAATGAAACTAAGCCATGCCCGTGGGGCAACCCAAGATGGGCGGGTCATGGTGGAGAGATCTGACAGAATGTGGTCCACTGGAGAAGGGAATGGCAAACCACTTCAGTATTCTTGCCTTGAGAACCCCATGAACAGTATGAAAAGGCAAAATGATAGGATACTGAAAGAGAAACTCCCCAGGTCAGTAGGTGCCCAATATGCTACTGGAGATCAGTGGAGAAATAACTCCAGAAAGAATGAAGGGATGCAGCCAAAGCAGAAAGAATACCCAGCTGTGGATGTGACTGGTGATAGAAGCAAGGGCCGATGCTGTAAAGAGCAATATTGCATAGGAACCTGGAATGTCAGGTCCATGAATCAAGGTAAATTGGAAGTGGTCAAACAAGAGATGGCAAGAGTAAATGTCGACATTCTAGGAATCAGCTAACTGAAATGGACTGGAATGGGTGAATTTAACTCAGATGACCATTATATCTACTACTGTGGGCAGGATTCCCTCAGAAGAAATGGAGTAGCCATCATGGTCAACAAAAGAGTCCGAAATACAATACTTGGATGCAATCTCAAAAACGACAGAATGATCTCTGTTCGTCCCCAAGGCAAACCATTCAATATCACAGTACTCCAAGTCTATGCCCCAACCAGTAATGCTGAAGAAGCTGAACAGTTCTATGAAGACGTACAAGACCTTTTAGAACTAATACCCAAAAAAGATGTCCTTTTCATTATTGGGGACTGGAATGCAAAAGTAGGAAGTCAAGAAACCCCTGGAGTAACAAGCAAATTTAGCCTTGGAATACGGAATGAAGCAGGGCAAAGACCAATAGAGTTTTGCCAAGAAAATGCACTGGTCATAACAAACACCCTCTTCCAACAACACAAGAGAAGACTCTATACATGGACATCACCAGATGGTCAACACCAAAATCAGATTGATTATATTCTTTGCAGCCAAAGATGGAGAAGCTCTATACAGTCGGCAAAGACAAGACCGGGAGCTGACTGTGGCTCAGACCATGAACTCTTTATTGCCAAATTCAGACTTAAATTGAAGAAAGTAGGGAAAACCACTAGACCATTCAGGTATGACCTAAATCGAATCCCTTATGATTAGACAGTGGAAGTTAGAAATAGATTTAAGGGCCTAGATCTGATAGATAGAGTGCCTGATGAACTATGGAATGAGGTTCGTAACATTGTACAGGAGACAGGGATCAAGACCATCCCCATGGAAAAGAAATGCAAAAAAACAAAATGGCTGTCTGCGGAGGCCTTACAAATAGCTGTGAAAAGAAGAGAAGCAAAAAGCAAAGGAGCAAAGGAAAGATATAAACATCTGAATGCAGAGTTCCAAAGAATAGCAAGAAGAGATAAGAAAGCCTTCTTCAGCGATCAATGCAAAGAAATAGAGGAAAACAACAGAATGGAAAAGGCTAGGGATCTCTTCAAGAAAATCAGAGATACCAAGGGAATATTTCATGCAAAGATGGGCTCGATAAAGGACAGAAATGGTATGGACCTAACAGAAGCAGAAGACATTAAGAAGAGGTGGCAAGAATACACAGAAGAACTGTACAAAAAGATCTTCACGACTCAGATAATCACGATGGTGTGATCACTGACCTAGAGCCAGACATCCTGGAATGTGAAGTCAAGTGGGCCTTAGAAAGCATCACTATGAACAAAGCTAGTGGAGGTGATGGAATTCCAGTTGAGCTATTCCAAATCCTGAAAGATGATGCTGTGAAAGTGCTGCACTCAATATGCCAGCAAATTTGGAAAACTCAGCAGTGGCCACAGGACTGGAAAAGGTCAGTTTTCATTCCAATCTCAAAGAAAGGCAATGCCAAAGAATGCTCAAACTACCACACAATTGCACTCACCTCACACGCTAGTAAAGTAATGCTCAAAATTCTCCAAGCCAGGCTTCAGCAATATGTGAACCGTGAACTTCCTGATGTTCAAGCTTGTTTTAGAAAAGGCAGAGGAACCAGAGATCAAATTGCCAACATCTGCTGGATCATGGAAAAAGCAAGAGAGTTCCAGAAAAGCATCTATTTCTGCTTTATTGACTATGCCAAAGCCTTTGACTGTGTGGATCACAATAAACTGTGGAAAATTCTGAAAGAGATGGGAATACCAGACCACCTGATCTGCCTCTTGAGAAATTTGTATGCAGGTCAGGAAGCAACAGTTAGAACTGGACATGGAACAACAGACTGGTTCCAAATAGGAAAAGGAGTACGTCAAGGCTGTATATTGTCACCCTGCTTATTTAACTTATATGCAGAGTACATCATGAGAAACGCTGGACTGGAAGAAGCACAAGCTGGAATCAAGATTGCCGGGAGAAATACCAATAACCTCAGATTTGCAGATGACACCACCCTTATGGCAGAAAGTGAAGAGGAACTAAAAAGCCTCTTGATGAAAGTGAAAGTGGAGAGTGAAAAAGTTGGCTTAAAGCTCAACATTCAGAAAACGAAGATCATGGCATCCAGTCCCATCACTTCATGGGAAATAGATGGGGAAACAGTGGAAACAGTGTCAGACTTTATTTTTGGGGGCTCCAAAATCACTGCAGATGGTTACTGCAGCCATGAAATTAAAAGACGCTTACTCCTTGGAAGGAAAGTTATGACCAACCTAGATAGCATATTCAAAAGCAGAGACATTACTTTGCCAACAAAGGTCTGTCTAGTCAAGGCTATGGTTTTTCCTGTGGTCATGTATGGATGTGAGAGTTGGACTGTGAAGAAGGCTGAGGGCTGAAGAATTGATGCTTTTGAAGTGTGGTGTTGGAGAAGACTCTTGAGAGTCCCTTGGACTGCAAGGAGATCCAACCAGTCCATTGTGAAGGAGATCAGCCCTGGGATTTCTTTGGAAGGAATGATGCTAAAGCTGAAACTCTAGTACTTTGGCCACCTCATGTGAAGAGTTGACTCATTGGAAAAGACTCTGATGCTGGGAGGGATTGGGGGAAGGAGGAGAAGGGGACGACAGAAGATGAGATGGCTGGATGGCATCATTGACTCGATGGACGTGAGTCTGGGTGAACTCCAGGAGTTGGTGAAGGACAGGGAGGCCTGGCGTGCTGCGATTCATGGGGTTGCAAAGAGTCAGACACGACTGAGCGACTGATCTGATCTGATCTGATCTGATGGAAGAATCTAAAACCAAACCTCCAAAAACTCAAATTTCTGTGCAATCTCTACCCTCGCTGAATGATTTTCAAAAATTGCTAGGAGATATTAATTGGCTGCGGCCGTCTGTCAGGATCCCCACCTGTGCCTTACAAAATCTATTTAAAATTTTGGAGGGATCCCCTGAGCCTAATAGCCCTAGGCAGCTAACAAAAGAGGCCAAAGAAGAACTGGCCTTAGTGGAGAAATGCATTCAACAATCTTTTTCAACTCGGCTAGATTATGATCAACCAGTTTCTTTATATATATTTCCCACTGAACATTGGCCCACTGCAATTATAGCTCAGCATAGCCCAATAGAATGGGTACATTTACACACTAAACAGTCTTAAAAAATTGTATCATATATTGAGAAAATAGGGCACTTAATTGTGTCAGGAAGAAGCCGTGTAAAAACTTTGACTGGATTTGATCCATATGCAATACACGTTCCCTTGACAAAAAAGGAATTGGAAATTGCCTTACAGTATAACTTGACCATGCAAATAGCATTAAGTGATTTTCAAAATGTTATCTCATTTCATTTGCCGAAAGGAAAATTATGGCGCTTTCTACAATGTACTAAATTCATTGTAACTAATATCATTGCATCCCAGCCTATTTCCAATGCACCCACCTATTTCATGGATGGCAACAAGAAAGGCATAGCAGGGATTGTCGGCCCTGATATCAAAGAGAAATTACCCATTACCTAGTCTTCAGTACAAAGAGTTGAATTGTATGCTTTATGTGCTCCTTTGTCGCTTCAACCATTATCCTTCAACGTATATACTGATTCCAAATACCTTGCTTCCCTTTTTCCTGATTTTGTTACCGCCTTTTTATACAACCTAGATGAAGAATTATAAACTCTCTTTTCACAGACTCAAGCTTTAATTCGCTCACGTATGGAACCTTTCTTTATTGCACATATATGTGCTCATTCAGGTTTACCTGGCCCTCTGGTTGCAGGAAATGATGCTGTTGACAGGCTCATAGCTCCCATTTTTACGTCTGCCAGTGACGAACGTGCTAATCTTCACACCAATGCTAACAGATTGCACTCTAAATACCATATTCCTCTCACTGAAGTGTGGCGTATTATTAAAACCTGTGATGTCTGCGCCCCTCTGCACTTATGAACTACGATTTCAGGAGTTAATCCCCAGGGGCAACAGCCTAATTCCCTTTGGCAATTTGATTTCATTCACTACTCCTTAGGAAAGTTTTCTTTGCTTTTTGTCTCAGTTGATACATTTTCAGGCTTTATCTGGGCAGTACCTGTCTCTTCAGAATCCAGCAAACACGCCATTTCCACACTCTTACTCACCTTCCCCGTTATGGGGATTCCTTCTGTCTTGAAAACAGACAATGGGCCTGCATTCACCTCGTATTCCTTTCGTTCATTTTTATCGGAATGGAACATAACACACATTACAGGAATACCCTATAATCCTCAGGGTCAAGCCATCATTGAAAGAGCCCACCGCACCCTAAAAACTCATTTATTAAAACAGAAAGGGGAAATATGGAAGAGGAGATACATGTCTTATCCTATGAACCCTCAATTATTATTATCTTTAACTCTTTATTCCCTAAATTTTTTAAACTTAACAAAAAATAATTCTGACACTTGTGCAGATACACATTTTGCAGAAGACAAAAACAGCAAATTAGAAATCAATACACCAATATAGTATAAGCAATTTAATCAGTGGCTGACAGGAATCTTACGACTCCTAGGCAAGGGTTATGGTCTTGTCGTTGCAGATGGAGAGGAAATCTGGGTTCCCCTTCACCATGTCCATTACCGAGAGGGACCCCAAGACCGGACTCCCTCAAAAAGTGATGAAGTTGACACGAAGGGTCTCGTCAATGAACCTGGAGGAGCCAATGAGGAAACGCCATCGTCTGAATCCTTACCCAACATGGGCTCAAGTGAAAAATATGACTCGTCAGGCTGAGCAGACACTGAAGAGCACTGGAACTCCTATGACTCCAGATAAGCTGTTTCTGGCAATGTTAGCTGTTCTTTCCTGTTCCTCTGGGGTAAGTGCAGAATATGTTTATTGGGCATACATACCCAACCCACCACTTCTCTCCATAGTGGATTGGGTGGATAAAGCCCCTATGATCTTTACTAATGATAGCATGCATTTTCCAAGTCCCTGGTCCATAAAGCGACCACTTCATGAAGAAGATGAGGGAAAGCCAATCAACATTTCCGTGGAATTCAAAACCTTGCCTATCTGTTTCGGATCTCATCCCCTTTGCATGACTATTTTCCCACAGTGGTGGGCATACTCTGCCAACAATGGGACTGCTTTGAGTCTGGGAATGTTTGCTACGGCATCTTTCTTACTTAATGGCTCCGAGAGACATTATCCAGGCCAGATAGCCAACTATTCGAACTCACTTTTTCAACCAGAGGAACCTTCATGTCATACTGTATCTTGGAGAAGAAAACAGGAGATACAACCGTTACATTGGTCTGACTGTCGAGGCCAATTTGGGAAAGTTTCTATAATTCAGCAAAATCATACTAATCATACATTTAAATTTGTTGACTGGGGACCTCACGGGTTGTTTGTAAACTGTTCTGAAGAGCAGGAGGAACATCGTAACTGCTCCTGGTTTAACAGATCAAGCACTGGAGGCTTTCATAAATCTAAGACAAGTTTCTGGACTGATTAGGACATATTGCTGAATTGGTATAATGGGGGCTTATCACCCCCATGACCCAGGATTGTCGTCCCCAGTGTGGGGCCAGAGCAATGGCACATTTGGAAAATTCCAGCAGCCTTACAGCACTTTGCTAGTGTTTATGGGACTGTGGGTATGTTTCGTCCTTCTAATTATACCTTCCTATACAATGGTACTGGCTATATTTAATCGTGTGTTCACCTTCTGTACTTGTTTATTGTAGGGCATTTTGATATTGACTTATCGGCCAAGATTGTCAATTGTACTGCATGTGCATTGTATACCTGCCTTAATCACACCACTTCATATCACAATTGTGCTAGTTAAACAAAGATCTGAGTTATGGCTTCCCGTAAACTTAACTGAACCTTGGACTGATTCTGTATTTCTTTCTGTATTGTTGAAAACTGGACTTAGGTGATCTAAATGCATCATTGGGTGGATTATTGCAGGCATCTTAAGCCTTATCTCCACTGTGACTGTAGGAACTTTGTCTGATATGGCTTTACATAATTCTATACAAAATCATGATTTTATCACTGCTTGGCACAAAGACTCTCATGATCTTTGGACTCGACAAACTCAAATAGATCAGCAATTACAAACATGAATTAATGAGTTACAAACTGTGGTTATCCACTTAGGAGATCAAGTGCAGCAACTGACTTTCCAAACACGTATATGTTGTCACTGGAATTTTACTTCTTTTTGTCTGACTAACATGCCCTATAATAGCACTGAATATCCTTGGGATAAAGTTAAAGCGCATTTGCAGGATCTCACAGATAACTCAAGTTTAGACATCAATTTGTTGAAACAACAAGTTGCTAATTTTCAAGTTAAGGTACCTAAGGAATTGTACAGAACTCAATTTTATGATACTTTAACCAAAACCCTATCGTCTCTAGACCCTAGAACTTGGTTTTCAGGAAGCAATATTTTTATATATGTATTAATCACCCTGCTTTTTCTGTCATTGCTTATAGGATACAGATGTCTCTACTCAAGACTCCGTGCCTCCCACAATAGAGTCCAACTAGCAGCTGCCGTGCTTAAATTAAAAACAAAAGGAGGATATGTTGGGAAGTGCAGTACAAAATAGCCGTATAGGAGGAAGTCCTTGGGAAAATGGCAAAGGGCCAGAAGTACCCTGGCTTTGTGTGCTGCGGGCAGAAAAACATCTCCTGCCTTTGGTTATGCTCGGCGCCAAGATTTAATAATAAATATTAAGGATGTTGCTTGAGAAAACGGGTTATGGGATAAGCACATGGGTCACTTAGAGTGCGCTGTCCTTGAAATATTTTTACTGATTATGTGTTAACCCCGTACGTGCTCTGCTGGCCGTATACTCTAAGCTCTTTGTTCCTGCTTCTATAAGAAGGCTTGACTGCAGAAATAAACTTGTCAGTCCTTGCAAGAGACTGTCCAAGTGTCATTCTTTCAGGTTCGTCGCTTCCAAGTCCCGGGGAGAAATTCCCCAGCACACAGGAAGGAGCACCCACCTGAGGCTGCTTCCTGAGGCAGCAGAAGCTGGTTTGGATACTGGTGTACCAGTGCTAATGCAGTTTCTATAGTCTCTGAGATTATGCCGCCATCATATACTATCTATATCATACCATACCATAGCATATAATTCCATACCATACCATATCATGCTATACCTTATCATTACCATAACATATCATATCATTACTGGGCTTTCCAGGGAGCTCAGGGGTAAAGAATTTGCCTGCCGATGCAAGAGCCCTAGGAGACATGGTTCAATCTCTGGGTCGAGATCCCCTGTTGGAGGAAATGGCAACCCACTCCAGTATTCTTGCCTGTGAAATCCTATGGACAGAGGAGCCTGGAAGGCTATAGTCTAAAGGGTCACAAACAGTTAGACAGGACTGAGGGACTGAGCACATGCATATACCATCATCTCATTACTATATCATAACGTATCATACTTATCACATCATTCTATACCATACCATATCATACTATACCTTATCATTACTATATCATATCCTTTCCATACCATATTGTATCGTATCATATCACATCATATTATAAAGCAGCACTGAAGGAATGGAAGGGGATAGAAAAGGAATCAGCCATCTGACATACCCTGGCATGTAAGGGGGGGTTCAGATATGAGGAGACTCCCAGGAGCCTGGCCTTCTCTGGATTTCAAGGGACCTATGTCACACATCACACACCATTCCACACACCACACGAGTCCAGGCTGATTAGAATCAAGCATTTTCTGACAGTGTTTTGAGGTCAAGACAGAGGAGCAAGAGACAGCCTTTAAGGTCCAGTATTTTAAAAAACCAAATTAGTGAAATTTATGTTACCTGTATTTTGCCAGATTTGTTTTTCAAGTTTTTTTTTTTTTTTTTAAATCAGACATTCGTTCAAGGGCTAAATGGCTCAGCTGCTCGTCTAGTGGATGCTCTAAGGAGGATCTTTCAGCCGTTGGTGGGACCCACTAGGAGTTCTAAGGAATCCTTTCAGCTGAGCACAAGGCCAGAGAAAGGACTCCTCATTTGGAGATATAGAAATTAAAATCAAGCTCCCCAGGAGGGATAAACTAGGACTATAGCATTAAAAGATACACATCCTTTATATAAAATAGATAAACAACAAGGATTTACTGTATAACACGGTATAGTATATTCAATATCTTGTAACAACTTAGAAAACAACCTGAAGATTCTGAATCACTTTGCTATACACCTGAAACTAACATAATATTATAAATCGACTATTGTTCAGTTAAAAAAAAAAAAACAGAAAAATAGGAATTAGAATAATATCTAACTCATCAGCTCTACTGCATGCAATAAATAAATTAACATGTAAAAAAGCCTCCCAAGTTATAATTCAGGGGTTGCAAAGAACATTACTCTTAAGATGGAGAGAAAAATCATACTTTGGAAAAACATTCACTATAATAAACACAAGAAATCTTTATAAAGTATTTGCTCCATGTTCTTGATAAATTACAAGAAAAAAACCAAAGAAATGGAAGGTGAGGTTTAAAAGGTGATGTAGATGCTTTCTAAAATATAAACTGAAGTAATAAGGAGCAGGCTTAAAGAAGGAAAAAAATCTATAAAGACTAAAAGTGTAACAGATACACTGTTTTAGAAAGAGCAAGACAGAACTGACATGAAGAGAAAAATAATTAAGGAATGTAGAGGACAAATTTGAGAAGCCATCTCAGAGAGCAGAGGGAAAGGACAAAGAGAAAAGCAAATTCAGAAAGAGAAATGAAGTTGTTTACGTGGAACATGGGTTGTGGGTAAGAGGTATGGTGATGGAAGACAGAAAGTGAAGACTCTCTTCACAAAATATAAGCAGAATACGTTTGTTGTTGCTGTTGCTCAGTCATGTCCGACTCTTTGTGGCCTCATGGACTGCAGCCCACCATGCTCCACCGCCCATGGAATTTTCCAGGCAAGAATACTGGAGCGGGTTACCATTTTCCTCTCCACGGGATATTCCTGACCCAGAGATTGAACCCACGTCTCTTGTGTCTCCTGCACTGGCAGGCGGGTTCTTTACCACTAGCAACACCTGGAAAGCCCAAGCAGAATATGCAGAACACACCAAATAATCAAAGATACAATACAAACTTTTTACTTTAAAAATAACCTGGACAGTGAATTAAAAATAATTATAGACAGAATTAATCAAAAGAGATCACTGCAGAGGCATAGCACTGTGAATTTTTAAATGTTTTCAGTTTAAGAAAAAATCCTGTCAGGATTCAGTAAAACATATAATCAAACAGGTTACTTTTGAAGAAATAAAAGAAAGATTACCTTGCTTTCTCTCTCAGAGCCCTAACAGCCAGAAAATAGAAGAACATCTTACAAAAGTTTTAAGATGAAAATTTTTAAAAAGTGGAGTTGTGATGCAATAATTTAGTACTCGTGGATGAAAAATAAGAGGTATATTCTTAAATATCTGAAATTTCAGAAACACTATTATCCACATTCCAAAGTTAAAAACATTAGAAGAAAAAAAAAGACATGTCAACTGGGCAAGAAAGGAATGGAAACAAAAAACTAATCAAATGATTAGGGATTCATGTACAGTGACAAATGTCAAACACTGAAAAAAGAAACTAAACAGAATTTTTAGAGCAGTCATTTACTTCAAATTTAAAAAACAGTAATTTTCAAAGGAGAAAGTTTATAATAGAATAATAGTAACTTACTAAAAAGCCCACCCCCTTTACCACATGCTAAAAGAAGTTCTAGGGACTTCCCTGGTGGTCCAGAGGTTAAGACTTCACCTTCCGGTGCAGAAGGTACAGGTCCAATCCCTGGTCAGGTAGCTAAGATCTCACATGCCTCATAGTAAAAAAAAACAAAACAAAACATAAAACAGAAGCAATCAGTAATAAATTCAATAAAGACTTTAAAAATGGTCCACAACAAAAGAAAAAGATCTTTCAAAAAAAAAGTTTCTAGAAGGAGGAAAAGGTTTAAATATTTTAAAATGAGAGATGTCTACTTATCCTAGGGTAACTAAACATCTTAATAAATTATAAATAAATTTATCAATTTGAAAGAATTCACAATAAAAAGTAGACATAAGTGATATGACTACACAAAGGTTGAAAACTTCTACAGATTAAATAGTCACAGACATAATTAAATGTTAAGGAAATAGTCAATTTAAATGCATGATAAATGCAAGTTTGATACATTTGACATTTATAAACCTCTTGTAAATCAGCAAGTAACTTGATAATATCTATAATATCTTGACAGTAAAATAGACAAGGTTATATATAAAAAACAAATTTACAGAATGGCTGTGATCCAAACGTCTACAAATAATAAATGCTGGAGAGGGTATGGAGAAAAGGGAACCCTCTTACACTGTTGGTGGGAATGCAAACTAGTACAGCCACTACGGAGAAAAGTGTGGAGATTCCTTAAAAAACTGGAAATAGAACTGCCTTATGACCCAGCAATCCCACTGCTAGGCATACACACTGAGGAAACCAGAAGGGAAAGAGACACATGTACACCAATGTTCATCGCAGCACTGTTTATAATAGCCAGGACATGGAAGCAACCTAGATGCCCATCAGCAGATGAATGGATAAAGAAAGCTGTGGTACATATACACAATGGAGTATTACTCAGCCATTAAAAAGAATACATTTGAACTAGTTCTAATGAGGTGGATGAAACTGGAGCCTATTATACAGAGTGAAGTAAGCCAGAAGGAAAAACACCAATACAGGATACTAACGCGTATATATGGAATTTAGAAAGATGATAACAATAACCCTGTGTACGAGACAGCAAAAGAGACAGTGATGTATAGAACAGTCTTATGGACTCTGTGGGAGAGGGAGAGGGTGGGAAGATTTGGGAGAATGGCTTTGAAACATGTAAAACATCATGTATGAAACGAGATGACAGACCAGGTTCGATGCATGATACTGGATGCTTGGGGCTAGTGCACTGGGACGACCCAGAGGGATGGTATGGGGAGGGAGGGGGGAGGAGGGTTGAGGATGGGGAACACATGTATACCTGTGGTGGATTCATTTTTATATTTGGCAAAACTAATACAATTATGTAAAGTTTAAAAATAAAATAAAATTAAAAAAAAAATTTAAAACGGGAAGATGGAGAGGTTATGGAGAAAAGAAAACCCTCCTACACTGTTGGTGGGAATGTAAGTTGGTGCAGCCACTATGAAAAATATTTAATAGTATAAAGGTTCTTCATAAAACTAAAAACAGAGTTACCTTATGATCCAGCAATCCCACTCCTGGGCATATACCCAGACAAAACTTTAAATCAAAAAGATACATGCATCCCTATGTAAGCCAAAACAGGGAAACAACCTAATTGTTTATCAACACATAAATGGATAAAGAAGATGTGGTACATATATACAATGAAATACTACTTAGCCATAAAAAAGAACAAAATAATGTCATTTGCAGCAACATGGATACAACTAGACATTATCATACTAAGTGAAGTAACTCAGAAAGAGAAAGACCAATACCATATGATATCACTTATATGTGAAATCTAAAATATGCCACAAATGAATCTATCTATAAACAGAAACAGACTCACAGACCTAGAGATCAGATTTGTGGCTGTCAAGTGGGCGGGGAGGAGGGAGAGGATGGACTGGGAATTTGGGGTTGGTAATGCAAACTACTACATTTAGAATGGATGAACAACAAGGTCCTAATGTAGAGCACAGGGAACTATATCCAGTTTTCTGGGATAAAACATAATGGAAAAGAATATTTTAAAAAGAAAATATATATGGGTAAAACTGAGTCACTTTGCAATACAGCAGAGATTGGCACAACACTGTAACTCAGTTATACGTCAATTAAAAAATTTAATAATAAAAAATAAGAGGAAGTAAATGGTCAACAAGTACCTTAAAAATTAAACATAATGGTAAACAAATAAGTATATATTAAGACATCAGTGAAATACTATCTCTTGAGTATGAAATTAGAAAAAGTGAAAAGAAATGCTAATATACAGAACTGGCAAGAATCTGAGACAATGTTCATTCTCATATACTGCTTACATGAGAATAAACTGGAACAACTACTGTTATTGGACAGATAGCAACACAACATTTTCACATGTTCTTTGGTCAAGTCTCTTCACTTTTGAGCTGTGGTGCTGGAGAAGACTCTTGTGAGTCCCTTGGACTACAAGGAGATCCAACCAGTCTATCCTAAAGGAGACCAGTCCTGGGTGTTCATTGGAAGGACTGATGCTGAGGCTGAAACTCCAATACTTTGGCCACTTCATGCAAAGAGTTGACTCATTGGAAAAGACCCTGATGCTGGGAGGGACTGGGGGCAGGAGGAGAAGGAGACGACAGAGGATGAGATGGCTGGATGGCATCGCCAACTTGATGGACATGAGTTTGGGTAAACTCTGGGAGTTGGTGATGGACAGGGAGGCCTGGCGTGCTGCAATTCATGGGGTCGTAAAGAGTCAGACATGACTCAGCGACTGAACTGAACTGAACTTCACTTTTAGGAATTCATCTCAATAATCAATATAGCGTGTAAGGCTATAAATTTAGAGGCTATAAACTGATGTGTACTCTAATTTCATATTAAAATACACATCAAAATCAAAAATAATAAACTGAAATATACAAAAGGGAAGAATAAATAAATTACAGCACATGCATATGTTTGAATACCATGCTCTAAAAATTACATTGCCAAAGAATACTAATGACATGAAGAAAAGTTCAGATGTTGTTTAAAAAGTTACTAACACATACCAAAATATGCAGAGCAAAATTACTAGTTATGTGCATACAAAGTTATGAAAATATGAATCTAGCATCTTTATCACACTGAAATGACAAGCAGTTTTCCTTTTTGGTGTACATATCTAAAACCATACAACCAAATAATAATCTCCACAGTAATGCTCCTACAATAATAAGAATTGGGATATAACACGACTGACTTTTGATGTCTGTCTTTTACTGAACCTCAGTTCTCAAACAGGGACAAGTCAAGTTCTACTGCAGGGAGAAAGAGTCACAGGGAGTACAAAGAAAAACCTCTCTAGGAAAGTAGAGAAGTGGAAGTGGGGTCCCCACATTACTGGAGGATTCATAGACTAATCCTATAATAGTGGCTTCTATCCAGAAAGTCTTAGCCAGTCACAGGATCCTGAATCATCAGCATGGATATTAAAGCCAAAAATATGGACACTGCCACTAAAAGATGCCAAACCACAACTGGGACCTAGATAGCTCCCATGAAGGAACCCTGGAATTTCAAGCCAGCCAGTTATATACACTTGTTTTGGCCATGTCATCAATGTCACAATAATCCAATCTCTCATTCCTAATGATTGAATATTTGGGAGCTCACTTATAATATTATGGCAGGGTTTTATTTGGCTTCTTTCATAATCAAAAATGAAACTAATATTATTTAAGAACACATATTAAATTAATATTTAAGAAAAAAATTCCAATCACTTGGAAATGTAAAAGTACTCTCCCAAAAGACAGGTTAACAGGGTTTTTGCACCAAACAGCCAAATTGTGAATTCAAAGGAAAAGTTCTTGAAGGAAGTTAAAATTGCTCCTCTGGGCGGTGAGGTAGGGTGGAGGGGTGGGGGAGAGTACTCTCCTAAATAACTATGGAGGTAAAATTTAAATGTTCTAATGTAACTAGAAACAATTTAGAATATAGTTTTAAAAACCTAAACAGTAAGGATCCAAACTTAAAGAACAGATGCAAAGCTGCATTCAAAGGAAAATTCATAGTAGCAAATATGTTTGTTACAAAGAAAAAAGGAAAGATCTATAAATTAAGCATTCATTTCAAAATAGTAAATTGGGGGAAAGAAAGGAATGATATTTTAAAAGATAAAAATAACACAAAGAAAACAAAACTCCACAAAGGAAACAGAACATGGAAATAGATCAGAATTGAGAAATAAATCCAAGAGCTGGTTGTCTAAACAAACAAACAAACCAATGACACATACTGACAAAGTTTATTAGAAAGAGAAACAATCCATTGTGATAGGGTCATATTTTGAAAATTATTAGTGTATTTTTCTCCTTTGTCTTTCTGACTTTGACATGACTTTTCCCTAGCTATTTTGAAACACTCTTTGGGGGACTACAAAGAGATATAGATTTTTTCCTGAAAGGATAAAAAGAGAACGAATAAGGTAATATTCAGCTTTGCACAAAATAGGATTTGTATTTCATCCCTAGTTATATACAGAAATCAATAAATGAATCACTAGACATCATAACTCAGAAAAAAAATTATGTGAATTGGTGAGAATTATGCCATTAAATAAAGATCTACATTTATCCAATGCTGCACAAGTGAGGTCCATTATAAGCAATCACCAAGTTGTTAGATTTATGGATAGGGAGTATGTAGACACATATTCAGAGAAGGCAATGGCACCCCATTCCAGTACTTTTGCCTAGAAAATCCCATGGACAGAGGAGCCTGGTAGGCTGCAGTCCATGGGGTTGTGAAGAGTCAGACACGACTGAGCAACTTCATTTTCACTTTTCACTTTCATGCATTGGAGAAGGAAATGGCAACCCACTCCAGTCTTCTTGCCTGGAGAATCCCAGGGACGGGAAAGCCTAATGGGCTGCCGTCTATGGGGTTGCGCAGAGTCGGACACAACTGAAGCGACTTAGCAGTAGCAGCATAGTCCCAAGAAAAGATTTCCTACATTCCTCCCATTATGTCTTTTTAGATATTAACTACCTTACCTGGAAGACTCAGCTCCTGGAGCTTTCCCAATTTTTTTTTTAACTCCCAGTCCCCACAATTCACCCTTGAGCTTAGGTTTGAGACAGACCTGGAGGTATGCATCAGGAAAAGAGAAAGACAATACAATGTTGGGGAAGACAGCACTTTCCAGCCTACAGCAAAGATGGAAAGAGGAGAAAGAAAGGAAAAAGAGAGGCTTGGCTTGGAGAGAGAAAGGGGAGAGGAACAAGAAGGGTAGATAGAGCTTTGTCTCCTCCCCTAATTAGGACTCTGGAATAGATCACTTCTTTGGCACTCTTCCATCCTGAAATTAAAATAGGGTCACATCCACTTTGTGGGGCAAGAAGAGGTAGATCCTGATACTTCGTTTTTCCTGAGCCAACTTTGGTCCTTGTATGTTTAGGTGGTAGTGGTTTAGTTGCTAAGTCGTGTCTGACTCTTGCAACCCCATAGACTGTAGCCTGCCAGGCTCCTCTGTCCATGGCATTCTCCAGGCAAGAATACTGGAGTGGGTTGCCATTTCCTTCTCCAGATGGGCCCCCAAATAGTGGGGAGACTGGCTGGAGCTAGCCAGCCAGAGCTGGGTGAGGCAGCATCATAGCAAACGTTGCACAGTACAACTGAGGATGGAACTAAAAGAGAATCTTCACTGGATCCCTGAAATGTAGCATTCATAGGAGCTCAGGTGAAGCCAAGACAGTGGAGAGTACCAACAGGTGGAATGCCTGAAAAGAATGAACCACGAACTGCAGCTTTCATCACAGGCTATCATCAGAGTACTCAGCCAACAGATGGGAAATGGACAACATCCCCTTGGAGAACAAAGGAGTCAAAGGATACCCTGATCATGAAACCCACCTCTTAACTCTACCACCACACCACCTCGGCCCATCTCCCCCCCACTTTTTTCTGAAAGTCACTCAGTCATGTCTGACTTTTGTGACCCCATGCACTATACAGTCCATGGAATTCTCCAGGCCAGAATACCGAAGTGGGTAGCCTTTTCCTTCTCCAGGGGATCTTCCCAACCCAGGGAGAAAACCCAGGTCTCCCATATTACAGGTAGATTCTTTACCAGCTGAGCCACCAAGGAAGCCCAAGAACACTGGAGTGGGCAGCCTATCCCTTTTTTAGAGGATCTTTCTGATCCAGGAATTGAACCAGGGTCTCCTGCATTACAGGCAGATTCTTTACCAACTAACCTATCAGGGAAGCCCTCTCCCCCTTAGATCAGGGTACCATCTTAAAGTAACAAGAGATGGTGAAGGGACTTCCCTAGTGGTCCGGTAGCTAAGACTCCGAGCTTCCAATGCAACATGCCTGGATTCCATCCCTAGTCACAGAACTAGATCCCACATGCTGCAACTAAAGATCCCACATTCTGCAATCAGAGCCAGTGTAGCCAAATAAAGAAAATAATCAAATAAACAGTTTAAAATGAGAAGAAAGGTTAGTGAAAATAATCTGAGTTTGCTCCCAAAGAGAATAATCATACCAGAAAGAGTTGCTTAAGTTGGCACACCTGACTAAGCTTTAACCTGGACACACACACACACACACACACACACACACACACACACACACTCTATCTTGCCCAGCACCTGTGAAAGACTACACAGCAGGGTGATTTAGTGTAGGGGTCTGGATCCACATGGCCTGGATATGACTCCTGGGTCCAGTTTGTCAACTCTGAATTTGGGTCGTTTATTCTGTCTCCCTGCACCTCAGTTTCCTCATGTTGACCACAAATTGGCATTTGCCCTGGGTGCTTGCCACCTACCTCTACAAGGATTAAATCATGTGCTGCAGGAGCTGGTGACCTCCAATACACCCTGAAGGAGTTCAGGGTGGAGAGCAGGAATGAGGCACTCTGTGCTTCCAGGAAACTGGCAGGACAGGTCTTCAAACAGTTAGATATTCTCAAGAGCTGATTTTATGAGCCCAATTCTTACATCTTGGGTTCTTAAAATCAGCTCTTGAGAATATCTAACTGTTTGAAGACCTGTCCTGCCAGTTTCCTGGAAGCACAGAGTACTTTTCATATCTATAAAAACACTAATCCTTGATGGTGACAACTGTTTCTCATGACTAGCAGAAGCTTCATGGGACCAGCAGAAACCTTCTAAAAAATAAATGTGCTTGATTGCATGTACTCCCCCTTTACCAAGATCACATATATACTGTCCTCCCCCGCCCCCCATCTCTTTGAAGCAGTTTCTCAGAGCAATCTGAGGTGCTGTCTCTTGGGCTGCAGTCCTCGTATTGCCCCAAATAAAGCTTAAGTTGCAACTCTCACATTGTGCATTTTTTTAAGTCGGCACTTATCTATAAAATAGGGATTATAAGAGTTTTTCTCAGCATTTTTTTAAAGATTAAGTGAGCTATAAATATAAAGTACTGGATTGGCCAAAAAGTTTGTTTATGTTTTCCAACACAAACAAATTTATTGGCCAAGCAATACTTAGATCAGTGTCTATAATAAGGGTTCAATAAGTGCTGGCTATCCTGATTGCTTTTAGTAGTATTATATTATTACTTATACATATTACCTACAGTTGGGGTTCATGGGAGAAGATCTGATCAGCTACAGAAAAAAATCAAGAAATTACAATTTCTCTACATAACCAAGTAGTATGGATTAAAATTTGTATCCCTGCCACATAAATAATGAATCATAAGTGATAAAGATGATATAAAACAGATCAAAAGACAGGTTTTTAAAAATACAACAGATTGGTACCAATTTTAAAATTTTAATAGAATGGACCACATTCCGAAAAAAATATGAATTACCTATATTAGCTCAAGAAGTATGCCAGACAGAAAAGAAGTACTTCAACAGAAGCTGAAAAATTCATCAAAGAATTACCTCAAAAAAGGGCTATGACCAGATGACTTAATTAGTACATTCTTTCTAACTTATCTCAAGGGACAACGCCAGAATATATAACTCTAATAGGACTCGGAAAATGCTCCCCAATTCACTGGAAAACTGCTACCTATAATATGCAACCCTTCAACAAATAAAACTAAAGGCCAATATTTTTCTCTAAAGCTTTGTTACTCCAGGATTTTTTGGTGCCTCTCATATGCTGTGAAATTCCAATAGGAGGATTGCAGGAAACAGTGCTGTTCTGCAATTCAAAAATTTCTTCCTGGCTCCCCAGACCCTTCTGATGCTCATGCAGAACTACATGGGAACCTTGCAAGTGCTGGCGTCTGTGCTAAGTCACTTAGGTCGAATCCAACGCTTTGCAACCCTATGGACCGTAGCCCTTTGGTTCCTCTGTCCATGGGATTCTCCAGGCAAGAATACTGGGGTGGGTTGCCATGCCTGCCTCCAGGAGACCTTCCCAACCCAGGGACCAAACCTGCAACTCTTATGTCTCCTGCATTGGCAGGCAGGTTCTTTACCACTAGCGCTGCCTGCAAAGCCCACAGGGAAACCTTAAGTCACCTAATCAGAAGATTAAGATGGTCTGGGAGGCAAGGACATACAGAAACATACATAGAGGAAAAGGCATTCAAAAGAGATACACAGACGAAAAGAGACAGTATACAAAATTGCCCCCAAATTACTAGAAAGGCTGAGGCTCAAAGCAGGAGAGTCTGCTGGTGAAAATGTAAACTGATTCAACTCATCCAGGAAGCAACTGGCCAAATGTATTAATATTTAGAACCTAAAATGCACATACTAAATGACCCAATCATTCAGCTTGTATCAGTCCATCCTGAAGAACTGAAAATGAATATATAGATTTACATACAGGGATGTACTTCATAGAATTATTAATAGCCAACAAAACAGAAACCAATCTAAATGACTAAAAAACAGATTATGGCACATTCATATGATAAATTACACAACAATTAAAAGCAATGCTTTGCAAAAAAATAAATGACATGCATATGTATATGATTTTTTAGGGAAAAAAGGCAGAACAAAATACAATATACAATCTTAAGTATATTTCAAAAACGTGTGTACATGAGAAAAACTACTAGAAGAATATAGACCAAAACCTTAATGTGATCTCTGTATGGTGGAACTCTAAGTGAATATTTTTAAATACATTTCTCATATCATCTAACTATCTGCACTAAGAATGGATTACTTTTATAATAGGCAAAAAAAAAAACCCGATAAAATTCAAATAATCATTGCACATGGATATATACTTCTGAGAGTCCAAAGGGGTTTAAAAAAAAAAGTCTCCATTCACTAAGGACAAAAACATTCCCAACACTGAGCACAGAATTCTGTGCTCCCAAACGTGAATCTCACACCCGTGCACTTGAAAGCAGGAAGAGAGAAAGCAAACCAACCAAATCCTTCAACACACAGGTTGAGCTGCTTCTCCGGGTTTTCGACACACCATTATCGCGAGGGGAACTCGGCACCCATTTTTAAAAGTGCAGCTGTTTTCATATCTCCCTTGGTTCGATGAACATCCACACGGAGGGACAGGCTTTACAGGGGAGGTCGAGCGAGTGTGATAGTTACACGCGCGTGTATGCACACGCATCCTTTCTCTCTCTGTCTCTGTCTCTGTCTCTCTCTCTCTCACACACACACACACACAAATCCACACAATCGTGTGGTCCCAAGCAGACAACTCCCAAGCGAGTCCTGCGGGTGCAGCCGCGCCCCATCCCCGAGCCGCGGATACCTGTTCCCCGTGCGCGGGGGCAGGGTCGCCGAGCTCCGGAGCTTTCTTGGAGCAGCGGGGCTGCTGTGGGTGGCCTCCCTGCTTTCTTCCACCAAGAACCTGCACAACCGTGAAGAAAACTAAGTTGAGGAGCAGTTGGCAGCCGGGCTCAGCATCGCGCTCGCAGCCAGGCGGCCAGGGCATCCTAGCGAACCCTGGCTCGCGCGGCGCAGCTTCCCAACCCCGGAGTTTGAAGCGGCTCAGGGCGGGAAGGAAGAGAAAGAAGGGAGAGCTCGGGTGACCCGACGGCAAGTCCGGCTCCGCAGCTCCCTCGCCACCCTGGCCGGTTCCCCTCCGCCCTAGTCGGTGTCCAGTCGGTGCTAGGGTCGCCCCTGCGACACCTCCCACTCATCCGGCGCTGCCTCCCGGACTCCCCCGTCCCACCCCACCCCCAGGCCGCCGCTGCCCGTCGACTAGTCCTCGCAGCCGGCCAAAGTCTGCGCACCCGAGAGGAGTGGCGGAGCGGCTAGGGTCCCCAGGTGCGCGGCACGCGGGGCGGCCCGAGCGCGGCGGGTGAGTGGGTACCTGGAACGGGCGGGCGCGTCGGTCCAGCACCAGAGCAGGCGAAGCAGCAGCAGCAGCAGCAGGCTGGCGAGCAGGGCGAACAGTGCGCCCCCCGGCCGCATCCTGAACCACCGGCGCGGTCGCAGCCACCGCCGCTGCTGCCCCGGCGAAGCACAGCCCGGGCGGCCCCGACTCGCGGCTCCTGCTGCTGCCGCCGCAGCCGCTGCCGCCGCAGCCACGCACACCTCCAGCGTTCAGGGCGGCGCGGAGGGGAGGCGGGGGCGCGCGCCGCGGGCCCGCACTCTCAGGCGCCACCGGCCGGGCCCGCCCGGCGTCTGCGGGCGGAGGTGGCAGCCACGTCCCAGCTCGCCCCCGGCTCCCTCCCAGCCCGGATCGCTGTCGGCGTCCGGCGCTTGGCTGGCGGTGAAGCGGCGCTCGGCTCGCCTCTTCTCCCGAAGGCGCTCCGAGCTGCTGCGGGCGCTGGTCGCCTCCGCCGCCGCCGCTGCTTCTGCCGCCGCCGCGCGGGGTCACCTGAAGGTTGGGGCTCGGGAGCTGGACGCCTCGCTGATTGGGCTCCAACTTTTGTGCGCCCTCACCTGCCCCCGAGCGGTCGTACGCTCTTCCCCGATGCCCACGCAGCCCACTCGGGCTGACCGCACTTGGCTCTGCGCCCCTGCGGAGGAGGGCTGCGGTTCCGAGAGGCGGAAGAGGAGACAGGAAAGGGCCCACTTCAAAAACTTTGCAAACTGTAGTCGCTCTGCGGGATCGTCCCACGCGGAGAGGCTGCTGGGCACTTGAGAGGAGCCTCCAGGTGTTTGAAGGCAGATTCAGATGCACGGCGAATGGATTTCCAGGGACCAGGCAATCTTTAGGGATCCGGCAAACTACCGACCGCAGGCCAAATTCTTCCCCGGCCTGTTTTGGTGAAGTTTCATTCTTTTTGTCCATTCCTCTGTATTATGTGTGTGTGACTGCATGGATCTAGGACCGCTTTTGCGCTTCAAAGGCAAAACTGAGTCGTGGACCCAAAGATCACACGGCCCACAGAGCCTAAACTATTGGCTATCTGGCCTTTTTCAGAAAAAGTTGGCAGATTCCCGCTGTAATTAATATTGGGCTGGATCATACTGGTTAGCATGTCATTGATTAGTTAGTATATCGTGTACTAGAAAAGAGTGATGGAGAAGGCAATGGCACCCCACTCCAGTACTCTTGCCTGGAAAATCCCATGGACGGAGGAGCCTGGTGGGCTGCAGTCCATGGGGTCACTAAGAGTCAGGCACGACTAAGCGACTTCACTTTCACTTTTCACTTTCATGCGTTGGAGAAGGAAATGGCAACCCACTCCAGTGTTCTTCTTGCCTGGAGAACCCCAGGGACAGAGGAGCCTGGTGGGCTGCCCTCTATGGGGTCGCGCAGAGTCGGACACTACTGAAGGGACCTAGCAGCTGCAGCAGCAGAAAAGAGTGAACTCCTGACAATGTGAGATAGTATGGTTTCCCGGTTATTTATTAAGGGTAGACCATTAATTACTTTTTAGACCCTAAACTATCCTGTCTGCACGTGGCCCCAAGCCGTACTTTGCAACCTCCCTGGGTTTTGCTCCTGATGCCGAACTCTCTCTTTTTTCAACTTTTTATTTTGTATTGGAGTATAGCCAATTAACAATGTTGTGATAGTTTCAGGTGGACAGCCATACATATACATGTATCCAGTTCTCCTCCAAACTCCCCTCCTGTTCAGGCTGCCCTGACTTTGAACTCGAAGAACATCTATAAACCCTAAACCCCGTAGTGGTTATACAGGGGCTCAATGGACTATTCAGTCTGCTTCTATATATATTTGAGATTTTTCCCAACAGCAACTCTTGACCTCTACAATCCTGTGAAGACCTTGATAAAAGTGCTTTCATAGGTTTTAGTGCATTAACTTTCCCAAAAAACAAAAAATATATTTCAACTGGACTCTCCTAGAGGCATAAGGTCTTAACCTGAAAAACCAATGTGAGAGCCTCTAAGAAGCCAGTAGCTCAGACAGCTCAATAAAGCTGTCGCCAGTGATTTCATCACAGGAGAAATCACAACATGTATCAAGAAGAGAAATGCAAGGCTGCCTACTTCCTTTCTACTAATTCTGCATTTACTCCAATTAAAAATGCTTGGGTGAAAACACACCAGAACTTTCAACATAATAGTTGATCGATAAATGTGTGGTCAACATATAAAACACCTCAGAATTCATGCTTTTCTTAAAGAGAAAAAGAAAAAAATCTGAAGATGAATGTGACTATTAATAGAAACAGGATTTCCTTCCATAGAACGCTATTGCTGTTAAAATATGTTCGATCAATAAAGAAAAAGTTGCTACTGTGACTTAAGACTGATATCTTAGGGGTCTTCAGGGATCTAGCTGCTTATCTGAGGATGACACGATAAAATAATGCCATCTTCAGATAGTGCTAGAATAATAATCCAATTATATGTGTTTGAAAGTTCATGCATTATTAGATAAGTACAATAGGGCACAATTAACTTGAAAATGGAAAAGTTGTCTGGATTTGGAAGATAGTCTGAATTTTCTTTCTCTTAGAGCAGAATTGTGCAGACAGCTCACACTGAAGATGGCTTGCAGAAAAAAAGTAAAGGGCATTATTGTATCAGCCAGGAAGCTGCAATTTCACCTAATTTACTAAAGTTTAATATTTCAGCACAGCTGGGCTCAAGGCAACAGCAGAAGAGTCAGCCTTGCACTGGGCTCCCTAAACACCCTTGCTGCAAATGAAGTTACTTTTTATCAAGCCAATGGTTATCAGCAGGGGACTCACAAAAGCCCATTTTAATTGGAAAACCAAGTGTAAATTTGCAATGGGAATTCTGAACCAAGTGTTAAAATTTGACAGTAGGGATCTTTACCACCAGGTTTGTAATTGAAGACTTTGGTTGGTAAAATATGAATTATCTTGCTTATCCTTGAGAGATCAAAGAACCTGACAAAAACATGATTCCTTAAATATTATCAGCCACAGAACCAAAACTGGGAGTATGTACATTTGGTGGCAACAGTCACAGATTTGATCAGCAGCCCCAAAGATCCGAACCCTTAGAAACTCAAGGTGAGTTGCAGAAGCCCAGGCTGGTGCATGAACCTATCTTCCTCTCCCAGTTTACCCAGCTTTGCCTTTGTTATTTTTTAATTCATCATTACAAGTGCCTTTACGTTCATCAAATAACTTATAAAAATGATGGGGGAGTTTTGATTTATAAAAAATGTCCCAGTCATTGAAAATCTTTCTGGAAGTTGTTTCTCATTTTGGGGTGTAGGGTTTTAAGTATTTTTCTCTGCATGGATTTGAGGATTCATGAAAAATCCCAACTATCAAGTGTCTATTACATCTACTGGAATACACAAATGGAAACTTTCAATAGAAGGGAAGGAAAGAGTGCCTTGAGAAACACGGAAAATTGATGTGGCAAAGAATTTTTCCTTCATTTGGGTGACATTTTTATCTCCCTGTCTAGAAAAGATGGTTTCTGATGTCTTCAGGCTGCTTGATTGGTTTTAGTAATTTTAGAGATTTGTGAGGACTGCAGGACAATGGCAGATTCATAAATATTAAACTACTCCTTGGGGGAGGGAATTCATAAGGACAGCAAGGCTATATATTTTTGACAAATCCGAGGATATAAATAAAAGTAGAAATAACTTCAAGAAGTCAACAACCTTGTGGAGGGAGCTATATTTTCAAATATATTTTATTGTAGATTTTTCCTATTACTAATTGAATATTTTAAATATCAAAGCAATTCCATATATAAAGTCATTTTAACTTTAAAGATAAGAATACTTAGGATGATATACAAATGACATTTAGGTTATATATATATATATATATATAAAGCAATTTGTAGTACAACTAAAACTACTCCCCAAAAGTTATTATTCACAGTAAAAAATAGAATTTAATATGAAAAGTATCTAAACTTCTAAAAATTATTTCCCTGAAATCCACTTAAAAGGTCATGTGTGTGTCTGCATGTTAGTCACTCAGTTGTGTCCAACTCTTTGTGACCCTATGGACTGTAAGTGGCCAGGCTCCTCTGTCCATGGAATTCTCCAGCAAGAATACTGAAATGGATTGCCATTCCCTTCTCCAGTAAAAGGTCATAAAGGACCAAAAAAAGAGAGATGAAACTCTGCATTTATCCTGAAACTATAAAATGGCCACAATCCCATTCCATGAGCCCCCAAGAATGCCTGCTAAAGATGAACTAATTGGACAAGAATACTAAGTTCAAGACTCAGCTCCCCTATTTATGACTTACATTTGTAGAAAAGAAATGGAGAAGGTTTTGAAGGTTTTACTAGTACTCAGTTTAGACAAAGAAAGGCTGGGAGTAGGACCCAACAAAAATAAGCAGCCAACAGTGGGGTTGACCAGGGCTACTGAGTTAAAAGAGAGATGGTGACCAGTATTTCTGCTTGCATTGAATACAGCTTTCTAGTCATTACATCTAGGAATGATGACCTAGAGTCAGTGATAATCTTTTTTTAAAGTCTTTATTGAATTTGTTGCAATATTGCTTCTGTTTTATGTTTATGGCTTTTTGTCCATGAGGCAAGTGGTATCTTAGCTCCTTAACCAGGGATGAAACCCATACCCCCTGCATTGGAAGGTGAAGTCTTAACCACTGGACCACCAGAAGTCCCTAGGTAGAGCTAATTTTAAAGAGATGATAAAAAAGAATTTTCTCACTAATGATTAAAATCACTTTACTAAAGAAAAATGAATGTTCAATAAATAAATGGTTCTTGAAACACTGATTATCCTGCCTAATTTCAGAGTTTGTAAAGCTGGGTAGAACTCCAGGAGTTTCAACAGAATTGGAGGGTGGATGTTATATGTGCCAAACCAGTCATATTCCTCTCCTCAGTTTCTCTTCCCTACCTCTACATTCCATACAACCTAAACTACAAGCAGATAAAAATGAAACAAAAATATCCGATCAGATCAGATATGATCAGTCGCTCAGTCGTGTCTGACTCTTTGCGACCCCATGAATCGCAGCACGCCAGGCCTCCCTGTCCAACACCAACTCCCGGAGTTCACTCAGACACACGTCCATCGAGTCAGTGATGCCATTCAGCCATCTCAACCTCTGTTGTCCCCTTCTCCTCCTGCCCCCAATCCCTCCCAGCATCAAAGTCTTTTCCATAACTCTTCGTATGAGGTGGCCAAAGTACTGGAGTTTCAGCTTTCATTTCTTCCAAAGAAATCCCAGGGCTGATCTCCTTCACAATGGACTGGTTGGATCTCCTTGCAGTCCAAGGGACTCTCAAGAGTCTTCTCCAACACCACACTTCAAAAGCATCAATTCTTCAGCCCTCAGCCTTCTTCACAGTCCAACTCTCACATCCATACATGACCACAGGAAAAACCATAGCCTTGACTAGACGAATCTTTGTTGGCAAAGTAATGTCTCTGCTTTTGAATATGCTATCTATGTTGGTCATAACTTTTCTTCCAAGGAGTAAGTATCTTTTAATTTCATGGCTGCAGTCACCATCTGTAGTGATTTTGGAGTCCAGAAAAATAAAGTCTGACACTGTTTCCACTGTTTCCCCATCTATTTCCCATGAAGTGGTGGGACCGGATGCCATGATCTTCGTTTTCTGAATGTTGAGCTTTAAGCCCACTTTTTCACTCTCCACTTTCACTTTCATCAAGAGGCTTTTTAGTTCCTCTTCACTGTCTGCCATAAGGGTGGTGTCATCTGCATATCTGAGGTTATTGATATTTCTCCCGGCAATCTTGATTCCAGCTTGTGCTTCTTCCAGTCCAGCGTTTCTCATGATGTACTCTGCATATAAGTTAAATAAACAGGGTGACAATATACAGCCTTGACGTACTCCTTTCCTGATTTGGAACCGGTCTGTTGTTCCATGTCCAGTTCTAACTGTTGCTTCCTGACCTGCATACAAATTTCCCAAGAGGCAGGTCAGGTGGTTGGTATTCCCATCTCTTGAAGAAATTTCCACAGTTTATTGTGATCCACACAGTCAAAGGCTTTGGCATAGTCAATAAAGCAGAAATAGATGCTTTTCTGGAACTCTCTTGCTTTTTCCATGATCCAGTGGATGTTGGCAACTTGATGTCTGGTTCCTCTGCCTTTTCTAAAACCAGCTTGAACATCTGGAAGTTCATGGTTCACGTATTGTTGAAGCCTGGCTTGGAGAATTTTGAACATTACTTTACTAGCGTGTGAGATGAGTGCAATTGTGCAGTAGTTTGAGCATTCTTTGGCATTGCCTTTCTTTGGGATTGGAATGAAAACTGACCTTTTCCAGTCCTGTGGCCACTGCTGAGTTTTCCAAATTTGCTGGCATATTGAGTGCAGCACTTTCACAGCATCATCTTTCAGGATTTGGAATAGCTCAACTGGAATTCCATCACCTCCACTAGCTTTGTTCATAGTGATGCTTTCTAAGGCCCACTTGACTTCACATTCCAGGATGTCTGGCTCTAGGTCAGTGATCACACCATCGTGATTATCTGGGTTGTGAAGATCTTTTCTGTACAGTTCTTCTGTGTATTCTTGCCATCTCTTCTTAATATCTTCTGCTTCTGTTAGGTCCATACCATTTCTGTCCTTTATCGAGCCCATCTTTGCATGAAATGTTCCCTTGGTATCTCTGATTTTCTTGAAGAGATCCCTAGTCTTTTCCATTCTGTTGTTTTCCTCTATTTCTTTGCATTGATCGCTGAAGAAGGCTTTCTTATCTCTTCTTGCTATTCTTTGGAACTCTGCATTCAGATGTTTATATCTTTCCTTTGCTCCTTTGCTTTTCGCTTCTCTTCTTTTCATAGCTATTTGTAAGGCCTCCCAAGACAGCCATTTTGCTTTTTTGCATTTCTTTTCTATGGGGATGGTCTTGATCCCTGTCTCCTGTACAATGTCATGAACCTCATTCCATAGTTCATCACGCACTCTATCTATCAGATCTAGGCCCTTAAATCTATTTCTCACTTCCACTGTATAATCATAAGGGATTTGATGTAGGTCATACCTGAATGGTCTAGTGGTTTTCCCTACTTTCTTCAATTTAAGCCTGAATTTGGCAATAAGGAGTTCATGGTCTGAGCCACAGTCAGCTCATGGTCTTGTTTTTGCTGACTGTATAGAGCTTCTCCATCTTTGGCTGCAAAGAATATAATCAATCTGATTTTGGTGTTGACCATCTGGTGATGTCCATGTATAGAGTCTTCTCTTGCGTTGTTGGAAGAGGGTGTTTGTTATGACCAGTGCATTTTCTTGGCAAAACTCTATTGGTCTTTGCCCTGCTTCATTCCGTATTCCAAGGCCAAATTTGCCTGTTACTCCAGGTGTTTCTTGACTTCCTACTTTTGCATTCCAGTCCCCTATAATGAAAAGGACATCTTTTTTGGATGTTAGTTCTAAAAGGTCTTGTAGGTCTTCATAGAACTGTTCAACTTCAGCTTCTTCAGCATTACTGGTTGGGGCATAGACTTGGAGTACTGTGATATTGAATGGTTTGCCTTGGAGACGAACAGAGATCATTCTGTCGTTTTTGAGATTGCATCCAAGTACTGCATTTCGGACTCTTTTGTTGACCATGATGGCTACTCCATTTCTTCTGAGGGAATCCTGCCTATAGCAGTAGATATAATGGTCATCTGATTTAAATTCACCCATTCCAGTCCATTTCAGTTAGCTGATTCCTAGAATGTCGACATTCACTCTTGCCATCTCTTGTTTGACCACTTCCAATTTACCTTGATTCATGGACCTGACATTCCAGGTTCCTATGCAATATTGCTCTTTACAGCATCGGCCCTTGCTTCTATCACCAGTCACATCCACAGCTGGGTATTGTTTTTGCTTTGGCTTCATCCCTTCATTCTTTCTGGAGTTATTTCTCCACTAATCTCCAGTAGCATATTGGGCACCTACTGACCTGGGGAGTTTCTCTTTCAGTATCCTATCATTTTGCCTTTTCATACTGTTCATGGGATTCTCAAGACAAGAATACTGAAGTGGTTTGCCATTCTCTTCTCCAGTGGACCACATTCTGTCAGATGTCTCCACCATGACCCGCCCATCATGGGTTGCCCTACGGGCATGGCTTAGTTTCATTGAGTTAGACAAGGCTGTGGTCCTAGTGTGATTAGATTGACTAGTTTTCTGTGAGTATGGTTTCAGTGTGTTAGCCCTCTGATGCCCTCTTGCAATACCTACCGTCTTACTTGGGTTTCTCTTACCTTGGGTGTGGGATATCTCTTCATGGCCGCTCCAGCAAAGCGCAGCCAAAATATCCCATAGCAAGCCTTTAATGCAAAACTAAATTTTCACAAGTAGGCAAATAAAAAGGAAGAAGTACCGAAGATTTTCACAATATTCCTGGCAAGTAGCAGAAAGAAACAGGCATAATTTATTTCAAAGATGAGTAAGCAGAAGAAAAATCATGCAAAAGTTCTGCAAAATATACGATGAATGAAAAGCAATGTAACCAACAGAAAAGCAAATGAAGAATACATATTGGAAAGACTTACTATAGAAAACAGCAGAATATTTAAGCAAGGATCACTTTGTACTCCCCAGAAAAATGAAATATAATGTAAGCACCATGAAAGAAGGACCCAAAGAAGAATTAAGAATTGAAAGACAAGATAGTAAGGGATTAGGAAGAAAAGCAAGCTGATGACAGTAAGAAAACAAAACCAAAAAACCATTGCAGAACTTAGAACTACCTTTGGAAGACTGAGGAAGAGAATTTAGGTGCAAAAATCTGAATTAGTGTCACAGAGATTAGGCTGATGACAATTGCAGAAAATACAACCGAAAGGGGCAAAATAAAACAAGACTGGACCAAAGTAACAGACAATGATAACAAGAAAAAAACAGGAGCTATAAGAGTTAAAGCATGCCAACTCCTTGTCTTATTCAGAAGATCAGTAGAAATAGTAACTACTTTTATATATTGTTACGTCAAATATGTACTATTTATTTTATGTTATGTTCCAACAACACAAGAGATGACTCTACACATGGACATCACCAGATGGTCAATATTGAAATCAGATTGATTATATTCTTTGCAGCCAAAGATGGAGAAGCTCTATACAGTCAGCAAAAACAAGACCTGGAGCTGACTGTAGCTCAGATCATGAGCCTCTTATTGCAAAATTCAGACTTGAATTGAAGAAGATAGGGAAAACCAGTAGACCATTCAAGTATGACCTAAGTCAAATCCCTATGATTATAAAGTGGAAGTGAGAAATAGATTCAAGGGATTAGAGCTGATAGAGAACCTGAAGAACTATGGACGGAGGTTCATGACAGTGTACAGGATGCAGTGATCAAAAACATCCCAAAGAAAAAGAAATGAAAAAAGGCAAAACGGTTGTCTTAGAGGTGTTACAAATAGCTATGAAAAGAAGAGAAGTGAAAGGCAAAGAGGAGAAGGAAAGATATGCCCATTTGAATGCAGAGTTCCAAAGAATAGCAAGGAGAGATAAGAAAGCCTTCCTCAGTGAACAATGAAAAAATAAAAGAAAGGAAAACAATAGAATGGGAAAGACTAGAGATCTCCTCAAGAAAATTAGAGATACCAAGGGAACATTGCATCAAAAGATGGGCACAATAAAGACCAGAAATGGCAAGGACCTAACAGAAGCAGAAGATATTAAGAAGAGGTGGCAAGAATACACAGAAGAACTATACAAAGAAGATTTTAATGACCCAAATAACCACGATGGTGTGATCACTCACCTAGAGCCAGACATCCTGGAATGTGAAGTCAAGTGGGCCTTAGGAAGCATCATTATCAACAAAGCTAGTGGAGGTTTTGGAATTCCACCTGAGCTATTTCAAATCCTAAAAAATAATGCTGTTAAAGTGCTGCTGCACTCAATATGCCAGCAAATTTGGATAACTCAACAGTGGCCATAGGACTGGAAAATTTCAGTTTTCATTCAAATCCCAAAGAAAGGCAATGCCAAAGAATGTTCAAACTACTGCACAAGTACTCATTTCACATGCTACCAAAGTAATGCTCAAAATCTTTCAAGCTAGGCTCCAATAGTTCATGAACCAAGAACTTTCAGATGTTCAAGCTGGATTTGGAAAAGGCAGACGAACCAGAGATCAAATTGCCAACATCCACTTAATCTCAGGAAAAGCAAGAGAATTCCAGATAAACATCTACTTCTGCTTCATCGACTATACCAAAGCCTTTGACTGTGTGGATCACAACAAAGTGCATAAAATTCTTAAAGATGTGGGAATACCAGACCACCTTACCTGCCTCCTGAGAAACCTACATGCAGGTCCAGAAGCAGCAGTTAGAACCGGATATGAAACAACAGACTGGTTCAAAACTGGGAAAGGAGTTCATCAAGGCTATATATTGTCACCCTGCTTATTTAACTTATATGCAGAATACATCATGCAAAATGCCAGGCTGGATGAAGCACAAGCTGGAATCAAGATTTCAGGGAGAAATATCAATAACCTCAGATATGCAGATGACATCTCCCTTACCGCAGAAGCAAAGAGGAACTATAGAGCCTCTTGATGAAGGTGAAAAAGGACATGAGTTTGAGCAAGCTCTGGGAGATAGTGAAGGATAGGGAAGGCTGGAGTGAAGCAGTCCCTGGGTTCGCAAAGCTGGACACAGGTGAGTAACTAAACAACAATGTTGTGTTATTTTTTTGGCTGCACCATGCACTGTGTGGGATCTTAGTTCCCAGACCAGGAATCGAAACCAAGCCACCTACATTGGAATGCAGAGTCTTAACCACTGGACTGCTAAGGAAGTCCCTGCACTGTTTAAATGCTAAGACATCCAATGTAATATATGAGGTGCTGCTGCTGCTGCTGCTAAGTCGCTTCAGTTGTGTCCGACTCTGTGCGACCCCATAGTGATGGGTGTGTTAATTAATTCAATTGTGAGGATTCTTTCATGGTGTAAAATATATTAAAAATCATCACGTTGTACACTTTAAATGTATTACAACATTGTCAATTATACCTCAATAAAGCTGGAAAAAAAAAAAAAAGACTACCATTATAAAGCAAAAACACTCATAAACCAGTGGAGGAGAAAAGAAAATAGAGAAAAATCAACCCATTCAACAGAAGACAGGAAAAGAATGTGGAGAACAGTAAGTAAAAATAAGTAAGCAAAAAGTTAAAAATAAAGCACAAAATAAGATGGTATAAATGCAAACATATCAGTCATTAAAATAGATATACGTAAACTAGAGATAAAAGACAGAAATTCATAGATTAGGTAAAATAAAATGACACAGAAAAGATGAAAGTAACAGTATGTAAAATTATATGCAAAGGAAATACTAACCAAAAGAAAAATTAAAAATATCAGACAAAACAGACACGAAGGTAGGAAGTATTATTAGAAATAAAAAAATCATTTCAGAATAAAAGGTAGGCTATTGTAAATAAAATAATAACTTTCTAGGTACAGATAAAAATTATGAATCTAAACAGCAACATAACTTCAAAGTATACAAATTTGATACAGTCAACACATCTTTCTCTCAGGGAGACAAAACATGAGAAAAAAAATGGATTGAACAACACAATTCAGAAAAAGACAACACATTCTTCTCAAGCCAACTCAGAATACCTCTAAAAACTGGCCATGTTCCATTCCATTATACAGGTTCTGACAGATTCTACAGAATGGATATCACACAGATCTTATTCTCTGATTGCAAACCAGGAAAACTAGAAACCAATAACAGAAAGACTATAAAATTGCCCCTACACTTAAACACACTTTCAAATAGTAATAATACATAGATCAAAGAATCATCTTAAAATTTCAAAATATTTAGACAAAATCAGTAAAAAGCCAACACACCAAATTGTGGGATGTAGTACTGTTTACAGTAGCCAAGACACAGAAGCAACCTAAAAGTCCATCAACAAAGGAATGGATAAAGAAGATGTGATAGATATATACAATGGAATATTACTCAGCCTTTAAAAAGAATGAAGTAATGCCATTTGCAGCAACGTGGATGAACCTAGAGACTGTCATAGTGAGTGAAGTAAGTCAGACAGAGAAGGAGAAATATGGTATGACATCCCTTATATGTGGAATCTAAAAAGACGTGATACCAATAAACTTATTTACAAAACAAATCACAGACTTAGAGAACAAACTTATGGTTGTCAGGGAAAAGGATGGGGGGAAGATATAGTTAGGGAGTTTGGAATCAATATGTACATACTGTTATATTTAAAATGGATGACCAACAAGGTCCTACAGTATAGCACAGGGAACTTTGCTCAATACTATTTGGCAGCCTGGATGGGAGGGGAATTTGGGGGAGAATGGATATATGTATATGTATGACCGAGTCCCTTTGATGTCCACCTGAAACTATCACAACATTGTTAATTGTCGGTTCTCCAATATGAAGGATTCCCTGGTGGCTCAGATGGTAAAGAATCCACCTGCAATGCAGGAGACCTGGGTGAGATCCCTGGGTCAGGAAGATCCCCTGGAGAAGGGAATGGCAACCCACTGCAGTATTTCTGCCTGCAGAATCCCATGGACAGAAGAGCTTGGTGGGCTACAGTCCATGGGGTCACTCTGGTCTGTAATGAAAGCAGGGAAATGTACAGCCTTAAATGCACACATTCAAAAGTAAAAAATGAAAAACCAGTGAGTTTAGCATCCAAGTTAAGATGTTGGAAAGACTGATGCTAAAGCTAAAGCTCCAATATTTGGCTACCTGATGAGAAAAGCTGACTCACTGAAAAAGACCCTGATGCTGGGAAAGATTGATGGCAAAAAGAGAAGAGGGCAGCAGAGGATGAGATGCTGGATAGCATCACTGACTCAATGGACATGAGTTTGAGGAAACTCCAGGAGATAGTGAAGGACAGGGAAGCCTGGTATGCTGCGGTCCATGAGGTCACAAAGAGTCAGATATGACTTCCCAACTGAACAACAACAAGAAGATGTTGGGAAAACAAAGCAGGGTAGATGCAAAGAATATGAAATATTCCCCAATATGCTGAAAATTGGTAGATCAATCCAAGGAACCTATTCTCCAAATAATACTTTATCTCAGGCCAGGTACTTCTCCTTAATTTCCAAAAGTAAAGCTGAGAAAGGAGCTCCTATACAGCTAGTTTGTTTAATAGTAAATCCCTGGAATCAGGAGTGAGAAACTGGGGAAAGTAAGGCAGAGGTGAGAAAGCCAGTGTAAAAATGCCTCGCTGATGGGGGATCCCGTGGATGTAGGTATCATCATGCCAAGGATTTTCCAATGAGCCTCATAGAATGTCTCAGTACAGCAGTCCTTCAGTATCCAAGGGATATTGGTTCCAGGACCCCTGCAGCTACCAAAATCTGCGGATGTTCCTTATACAGATCAGTTTTCAATATGTGAACCCACAGGTGCAGACTCCAAAGTGAACTGTCCATCTGTTGCACCGTGCATTTTCAGGTGGCACAGAATGAGTGACAGGTGCCCTGCCATGGTACCCAGGCCCCATTGGATTTCACATCACAGGAGAGTGCTCCTTTATGAATAAATTCCCCCCCTTCAGTTGTATATTCTGCCCTGTCTACTACAGCATTTTCAAGATCCACTCCCAAATGTGCTCCCTTGGCTTCTGTCAGTAGTTATTGCAATTTGTCTGATATATAAAATACAGGCTGTATTTTCTTGCTTAAGCCATGCTGTGACCTAACCCTGGTTATTAGTCTGGAGGCAATGATGGAGGTGAGGGCAGAGCTTAAGGAGGAAAACATCATAATGAGAGGTATCTGTCTCTCTTGAGGTCTCTGCCTGAATCTAGGGAAGATGAAGCATTTCTGTCTCACCAGGCTTGTGGGGTAGGGGTGGGGAGCTTCTTCTGCCAGCCCAGAGAGTTTAGGGGAGTCTGGGGTTTCAAGATTCTCAGGTTTAGGGAGTTCACTGGTGGTCTAGTGGTTAAGACAGAGAAGGCAATGGCTACCCACTCCAGTACTCTTGCCTGGAAACTCCCATGGACAGAGGAGCCTGGTAGGCTGCAGTCCATGGGGTCGCAAAGAGTCGGACATGGGACACGACTGAGCGACTTCACTTTCAGTTTTCACTTTCATGCATTGGAGAAGGAAATGGCAACCCACTCCAGTATTCTTGCCTGGAGAATCCCAGGGACGGGAGAGCCTGGTGGGCTGCCATCTGTGGGGTCGCACAGAGTTGGACACGACTGAAGCAACTTAGCAGCAGCAGCAGCAGCGGTTAAGAATCCACCTTGCAATGCACAGAACATGGGTTTGATCTCTGATCAGGAAACTAAGGTCCCACATGCTTCAGAACAACTAAGCCGGAGTCCCAAAATTAGAGAGTCTGAACATCACAACTACAGATGGATGTTCGTGACATAGCACTGGAGACAGGGATCAAGACCATCCCCAAGAAAAAGAAATGCAAAAAAGCAAAATGGCTGTCTGAGGATACCTTACAAATAGCTGTGAAAGGAAGAGAAGCAAAAAGCAAAGGAGAGAAGGAAAGATATACCCATTTGAATGCAGAGTTCCTAAGAATAGCAAGGAGAGATAAGAAAGCCTTCCTCAGTGATCAGTGCAAAGAAAGAGAGGAAAACAATAGAATGCGAAAGACTAGAGATCTCTTCAAGATAATTAGAGATACGAAGGTAACATTTCATCCAAAGATGAGTACAATAAAGGACAGAAATGGTATGGACCTAACAGAAGCAGAAGATATTAAGAAGAGGTGGCAAGATACACAGAAGAACTGTACAAAAAAAAATCTTCATGACCCAGATAATCACGATGGTTTTATCACTCACCTAGAGCCAGATACCCTGGAATGGGAAGTCAAGTGGGCCTTAGGAAGCATCACTATGAACAAAGCTAGTGGAGGTGATGGAATTCCAGTTGAGCTATTTCAAATCCTTAAAGATGACGTTGCGAAAGTGCTGCACTCAATATGCCAGCAAATTTGGAAAACTCAGCAGTGGCCACAGGACTGGAAAAGGTCAGTTTTCATCCCAATACCAAAGAAAGGCAATGCCAAAGAATGCTCAAACTACTGCACAATTGCACTCATCTCACACGCTAGTAAAGTAATGCTCAAAATTCTCCAAGCCAGGCTTCAGCAATATGTGAACGATGAACTTTCAGATGTTCAAGCTGGTTTTAGAAAAGGCAGAGGAACCAGACATCAAATTGCCAACATCCACTGGATCATAGAAAAAGCAAGAGAGTTCCAGAAAAGCATCTATTTCTGCTTTATTGACTATGCCAAAGCCTTTGACTGCATGGATCATAATAAACTGTGGGAAATTCTTAAAGATGTGGGAATACCAGACCACCTGACCTGCCTTTGAGAAATCTGTATGCAGGTCAGGAAGCAACAGTTAGAACTGGACACAGAACAACAGACTGGTTCCAAATCAGGAAAGGAGTACATCAAGGCTGTATATTGTCACCCTGCTTATTTAACTTATATGCAAAATACATCATAAATGCTGGGCTGGATGAAGCACAAGCCGGAATCAAGATTGCTGGGAGAAATATCAATAACCTCAGGTATGCAGATGATACCACTCTTATGGAAGAAAGTGAATAAGAACTAAAGAATCTCTTGATGAAAGTGAAAGAGGAGAGTGAAAAAGTTGGCTTAAAGCTCAATATTCAGAAACCTAAGATCATAGCATCCGGCCCCATCACTTCATGATAAATAGATGGGGAAACAGTGGAAACAGTGGCTGACTTTATTTTTGGGGGCTCCAAAATCACTGCAGATGGTGATTGCAGCCATGAAATTAAAAGATGCTTGCTCCTTGGAAGAAAAGCTATGACCAATCTAGACAGCATATTAAAAAGCAGAGACATTACTTTGCCAACAAAGGTCCATCTAGTCAAGGTTATGGTTTTTCCAGTAGTCACGTATGGATGTGAGAGTTGGACTATAAAGAAAGCTGAGCGCTGAAGAATTGATACTTTTGAAGTGTGGTGTTGGAGAAGACTCTTGAGAGTCCCTTGGACTGCAAGGATATCCAACCAATCCAACCTGAGTGTTCAATGAAAGGACTGATGTTGAAGCTGAAACTCCAATACTTTGGCCACCTGATGTGAAGAGCTGACTCATTTGAAAACTCCCTGATGTTGGGAAAAATTGAAGGCAGGAGAAGGGGACAACAGAGGATGAGATGGTTGGAAGGTATCACAGACTCAAAGCACATGAGTTTGGGTAAACTCCGGGAGTTGGAGATAGACAGGGAGGCCTGGTGTGCTGCGGTTCATGGGGTGGCAAAGAGTTGGACACGGCTGAGCAACTGAACTGAACTGAGCACCACAAGGAATGATCCCAACGTGACGCAATGAAGATCCCATGTGCCGCAACTAAGACCTGACGCAGTCAAATAAAAATGAATATAAAATAATTAAACAATTCATAGTTTAAAAAAGGATTCTCAGGTTTATCATCCAAATGTCCCATGACAGATGTCAACATCCTACTCCTTTCCTATTGCGATTGTGGTATCTGCACAGGAAGCCTGTCAGGCTATACATTAATCCTCTTTGTAGCTCATGTTACGATTCAATCACGGGCCAAAATGTTTGTGAGCCAAAGTTATAACGCCTTCTTTAAATCCTGCCATGGAGGTCTTCTAGTTTTCACAGTCTGCACCGAGTTGATAATTAGCTTCTAAATTAACCCAAACTAGTCAATCTGTGATCCATGTCATTACCATCGGCACATACTATACAAAGGCTTTATCCATCTCTTAAGTGAAAGCTTCATTTTCAGTGCACTTTGCTCCAAGCAGTGAGAGTCTGGGTAACTGTGATGTCAAGGGTGTTCTCCACTCCACCTACCACCAGCAATGGGTCCTTGCTACTGTCTGACTGTTAAGTGGATCACACTTCCTTGGGGCACTTCTGATACCAACTCTTGACCTGCCCTCAACCTCACCCACCCCCAAGGAAAGCCTGACTCAAAGGCTCCCAAGTATGAAGTTTATTTAAGAAGTGACCCCAGAAGCAGGACAAAGGGATGTGGAAAGAGAAATTATGATTTGGTCAGGCCATTCTATGGGAATCTGGGGAGCTTAATCCTGGCAGGCATCCCCTCAGAAACCGTCTGAGGTACACCTGAGAATAGTCGATCTGAAGGCCAGGCAGGGGAGGCATTTATCCATCAGCTTGTGTGCCCATCTGTCAAGGGCTTTTCTGTTCATCTGCTATAGGATTTGGGGCAAGATACTTAGTCTTTATTGAATTTGTTAGAATATTGCTTCTGTTTTATGTCTTGGTTTTTCAGCCGTGAGGCATGTGGGATCTTAGCTTCTCGACCAGGGATTGAACCTGCACCGTCTGCAATGGAAGGCAAAGTCTTAACCACTGGACCACCAGGGAAGTCCTGATACTTGATCTGTTGTACCTCAATTCTCCCATATTTAAAATGGGGCTAAAACTAATAGTATCTACTATAATTAGAACAAAGTAGAATGCTTTTATAAATATTAAATGAACTATGTTATATCAAGAGGTAGAGACAATGCCAGGTACCTCATAAACACTATATAAGTATTTATTACATTTTCAACAGCTGACATTGAAGCCAGAAGGCACCGGACCAACAGCTTCAAAATCCTGAGGCAAAATTATATCCAACCTAGAATTTTCTACCAAATAAGAATGAGAAACTGCCTAATTACCCTTCAGAAGGAGAATGATAAATATTTTGTCACTTACTCATTCAGCAATTAAAATGAATGAAAAAGGCAACATACCATAAATCTGAAGAACTACCTTAAAAGAACTGTTAGCGCTATATGATTCCAAGACTGTGACATTCTGGAAAAGGCAAAACTATAAAGACATTAAAAAGACCACTGGTTGCCAGGAGTTAGTGAGGAGGGAGGGATGAGCAGGCAGAGCACAGAGCATTTTTATGGCAGTGAAAATACTCTGTGTGATACTATAATGATGGATATGTGTCATTATACATTTGCCCAAATGCACAGATTGTACAACACCAAGTGTGAACCCTGATGTGAACTATGGACTATGAGTGGTTTCAGTGTCAGTGTAGGTTCATCGATTGTAACTAATGTACCATCCTGGTGGAGGATTTAACAATAGGGAGGCAGAGGTGGGGGAATATGGGAAATTTCCATACCTTCCTCTTAATTTTGCTCTCAACCTAAAAGAGCCTTCCCCCCCACCCCCACGCGGCATGTAGGACTTAGTTCCCAAACCAGGGATGGAACCTGCACCCTCTGCAGGAAGGCAAAGTCTTAACCACTGGACCACCAGGGAAGTCCCTAAAAGCTTTTTTTTAAAGTCTCTTAAAAATAAATATATACATGAAGTTTTTTTTTTTTTTTTAAAAAAAGAACTACTAGCATTTATTCTCATGATGGAAAGATGGTTCACCAAGAGAAAAATATAATTTTATTTATCATATTATGTGATTGCTGCAGGAAAGCCACAATCATCTTAGCCAAGGAAAATGAGGCATTTAATAAAATTTAGCAGTATTTCCAAGATTTTTAAAAATCCTCAGTAAAACAGGATTTGACAGCAGCTTTTAAGAAAACAATAGGAAAAAAAAGATCTTGAATCAAAGGCAAACTCATCCTTCATTAATTGCTTAATAAAAACAGTTTTTGCTAATCAGGAATGAGGCAAGGTCTCAATAAACATTTGTTGAGTAAAATGCATTTGTGATCCTGCAGAGGTTCTTGACATCCCACTTGACTGCTCAACATGTGAGAAAAAAAAAAAGGTTAAAAACTTTGAATCTGGGACATGCCTGGTGGTCCAGTTAAGAATCTGCCTTGCAATGCAGGGGATGTGGGTTTGATCCTTGGTCTCTGAACTAAGATCCCACATGCTTTAACTACTGAAGCCTGTGCACCACAACTAAAGAGTCCGTGCACCTCAAATAAAGATCCTGAAGGATGCAACAAAGATCCCATGTGCTGAAACTAAGACCTGAAACAGCCAAATAAATAAATATTAAAAACAAAAACTTTGAACCCAAATGGAGTCATATAAAAATACTCAACACTTTCATTCATAGTTTAAAAACTCATATCTAATGCAAATTATCAATTGTTCTATTTTGATATTTAACACTCAAAATTAAGATTGATTTTGCAGCTGTCTCTAAAACTAGAGAAGAGAAATTTGTAAAGTAAGTCTGATTTTATAGTCAGTAACAATTAACTACAATGCTATTCCTCACTGCTCATTTACATGATCAATTTGATCCCCACCTATATTCAAGTAGATTTTAATTTTAGACTTAGTAGAAAATTTCTGGCTGTTCTGGCACAAGTGATTCAACTTTTGTTTTCACAGGCAAATTAGAATCTTTAAGGGCATCTTTCTCTCAGACATGTCTCTAGAACATGATCTTATAATTCAAAATAGAGGGAAAATATTTAGGAGTATTTTCTAAGCATGAGTCAGGTGTAATTTCAACTAATTTCTTTCCTGACTCATTTGTAGCATTCTTATCGTGCACTGTTACATCCCGGATAAACCCACTGTAAATTGAAAACATCTTAAGTCAAGACTGCATCTGATAGGGAATTCCTTGGTCATCCAATGCTTAAGACTCCATCCTTTCACTGCAGGGGAAACAGGTTCCATCCCTGGTCAGAGAACTAAGATCCCACATGCTTCATGGTGCAGCCAAAAAATAAATAGAAAAACCTGATATCCCTAACTTATCAAACACCATAGCTTAGCCTCACCTAATTTACCCATGTTCAGAATACTTGGATTAGCCTACAGCTGGGCAACATGATCTAACTCAAAGCCCATTTTATAATAAAGCACAGAATATCTCATGTAACTGAGTGAACACTGAAAGTGAAAAACAAAATGGTTGTCCGAGTCCAGTAGTTCTCAGTGTGTCAGCTGTTTACTCTTGTGATGGCATGGCTGACAAGAAGCACTGCCCAGCGTCACAAGAGAATATCCACCGTGTATGGCTAGCCCAGGAAAAACAATAAAAATTCAGAATTCAAAGGTTTTGTACCATTGTAAAGTCAAAAATCTTAAACAAACCATTATAAGTCTGGAACTGTCTGTACTCACAATGCTTTTGTGAAGCATGAGATAAAGTAACTTGGCCACAGTGCCTTTGCACTGGCAATTCTGTTCCCTCTGCCAGAAAAACTCTTGTTCCCAATATGCCCATGGCAGAATCCCTCTTCCTTTAATCTGGTCAATATTACCTGAATAAAATAAAAACTAACCCTGTATTCCAGTTGATCAACATTTTTATCTCCTTGGTTTGCTTTCTGTTTTCCACAGCACTGCTCATCATTAAATACATTATGTACTTATTTGTATATTGTCAATCTCTTTTGATTATAAGAGAAGCTTCATAAAGGCATAGATGTCACTTATTTTGCCCTATTCCTGGTCTGTATGCCTCAAATACACAAAAGGTACAAAATAAATATTTGTTAAATAAATGCTTGTAATTCTAGAGAATTTAAACATTTTTCTGTAGTTACCGCCAAAGCCTTTGACTGTGTAGATCACAACAAACTGTGAAACATTCTTCAGGAGATGGGGATACCAGACCACCTTACCTGCCTCCTGAGAAATCTGTATGCAGGTCAAGAAGCAACAGTTAGAACCGGACATGGAACAACAGACTGGGAAAAGAGTATGTCAAATTGGGAAAGGAGTACGTCAAGGCTGTATTTTGTCACCCTGCTTATTTAACTTTATGAAGAGTACATCATGGGAAATGCCAGGCTGGATGAAGCACAAGCTGGAATTTAGATTTCCAGGAAAAATATCAATAACCTCAAATACACAGATGACACCACCCTTATGGCAGAAAGTGAAGAAAAACTAAAGAGCCTCTTGATGAAAGTGAAAGAGGAGAGTAAAAAATTGGCTTAAAGATCAACATTCAGAAAGCTAAGATCATGGCATCCAGTCCCGTCACTTCATGGCAAATAGATGGGGAAACAGTGGAAACAGAGGCTGACTTTATTTTTGGGGGCTCCAAAATCACTGCAGATGGTGATTGCAGCCATGAAATTAAAAGACACTTACTCCTTGGAAGGAAAGTTATGACTAACCTAGACAGCATATTGAAAAGCAGAGACATTACTTTGCCAACAAAGGTCCATCTAGTCAAGGCTATGGTTTTTCCAGTAGTCACGTATGGATGTAAGAGTTGCACCACAAAGAAAGCTGAGTGCTGAAGAATTGATGCTTTTGAACTGTGGTGTTGGAAAAGACTCTTGAGAGTCCCTTGGACTGCAAGGAGATCCAACCAGTCCATCCTAAAGGAGATCAGTCCTGGGTGTTCATTGGAAGGACTGATGTTGAAGCTGCAACTCCAATACTTTGGAGACCTGATGTGAAGAGCTGACTCATTGGAAAAGACCCTGATCTTGGGAAAGATTGAAGGCAGGAGGAGAAGGGGACAACAGAGGATGAGATGATTGGATGGCATCACCGACTCAATGGACATGAGTTTGGGTAAGCTCTGGGAGTTGGTGATGGACAGGGAGGCCTGGCCTGCTGCGGTTCATGGGGTCACAAAGAGTTGGACACAACTGAGCAACTGAACTGAACTGAACTGTAGACTACCACGCTCCTCCATCCCCAGGATTTTCCAGGCAAGAGTATTGGAGTGGGTTGCTGTTTCCTTCTCCAGAGGATCTTCCTGACCCAGGGATTGAACCTGGGTCTCTTGCATTATAGGCAGATGCTTTACCATCTGAGTTACCAGGGAAGTCCCATATCAGTTATACATATACGTATATCCACTCTTTTTTAGATTCTTTTCCCATATAGGTCATTACAGAGTATTGAGTAGAGTTCCCTGTGCTATACACTAGGTTCTATTTAGTTATTTAGTTGATACAGAGTGGTATCTATACGTCAATCTCAATCTCCCAATTTATCCCTCCCCCTCTTCTCTCCCCCAGGTAACCGTAAGTTTATTTTCTATATCCATAACCACTAGTCCTGCTTTGTAGATAAGTTTATCTGTACCCTTTTTTAAGATTCTACATATAAGCACTATCATATTTGTCTTTCTCTGTCTGACTTACTTCACTCAGTATGACAATCTCTAGGTCCATCCATGTTGCTGCAAATGGCATCATTTCATTCCTTTTTATGGCTGAGGAACATTCCATTGTGTATATGAACCACATCTTTAACCATTCATCCATCATTCAATATTTACATTGCTTTCATGTGCTGGCTATTGTAAATAGGAGCATGAAGCTTTTATTCAAAAAATAAAATAAATTGTATTTATACAATCTGATATGTATCCTGGTTCTGCCACTCACTGGAGATGATTCTCAGCAGAATACTTAACCACTTTGACTTTCTTCATCTGGAAGTATGGTAAATGAAGCTAACATAGAATCTATTCCTCTTCCGAGGTTCTCCAGGAAGAGGGGATCATCAGTCAGCAAGTCGCTCAAGCCAGAAAATAAGTGTATTCTTCACACTTCTCTTCCATACCTCCACCTTACATTTCCCTGATCAGTAGACCATTCAATTCTACTGTATGAACATCTCTTGAATCTACTCTTCCCTCTCCATTTAGCCTGTCACCTGCCACTTCGTGAGCCTGTCACCACCACCTCTCCTTAACTGGATTATCATAGGACCCTTTTATGGGCCTGTGATCCAGGGTTGGCCCATCACACATTCACCTCCAGAAGTCTGAATATTGAAAAAGTCATACCAAGCTGCCCAGAAGCTTGGGAAATTACTCAGCATGGTGGCAGTGGCATCTGTGGGGAGCAGTGTTGATGGCAAAGCCCTGGCAGACTGTCCCATTTGCTTGGTCTCCCTTGGTTCACATCCAGTTTCCAAACTCTGTTCTCTAGTCCTAATACTTCCAGAACTAGCTGATAAAAATCCTTTCACTCAATTCCACCCCTGCCCTGTCAATTACTCATTCTGGCAACCCAGAGCACTGCCTGGCGCATCATGAAACGCCCACCCACTCCAGCTCCTACAAGTCCTCCTCACACTTCCGGTGGCCTCCTGTAAACAACCACCCTCACTGCTTTGGGATCCAGCTCACTCAACAAACCAGCTTCCTCTTACCATCGTATACTCCAGTCACACTTAGCCTCCTGCTGTTGGACTAACACAGCCTGTTCTCTTGTTTCTGGACATGCTTTTCTGTCTATGCCTAAAATCCTCCCTATTTGCATACAAACTTCCTACTCTTTTATTGCCAGAGGACTCGGCTGAACTAGCAGGGAACACAGAGGCGGTTTCTTGTCTGCCTTTTTACAGCTCATGAAGGAACCCTTTTGACATTAGCTGCAGTTGGAGAAATCCTCGGGTGGGACCCAGGTTAAGCCATAAGCTCACCTTTCTCATAAGACAGATAAGATGCTCTGATGATCCAACACACACTGTGTGGCTCTGGAAGTGGAGGTGTGGGGGTGGGGCAGGGTCTTGGTCCTCCTTTTGCCCGCTGGTGGTATACTTTTCCCAGAAACATTGCCAAATATCTAGCTATTTTGTAGTATACCTTGAACAACATGAATTTGAACTTCAGTTCAGTTCAGTCACTCAGTCATGTCTGACTCTTTGTAACCCCATGGACTGCAGCACACCAGGCTTCCCTGTCTAGCACCAACTCCCATAGATTGCTGAAACTCATCTCCATCAAGTTGGTGATGTCATCTAACCATCTCATCCTCTGTCATCCCCTTCTCCTCCTGATTAACTTTTTCCTAGCATGAGGGTCTTTTCTAATGAGTCAGCTCCTCATATCAGGTGGCCAAATTATTGGAGCTTCAGCTTCAGCATCAGTGCTTCCAATCAACATCCAGGGTTGATTTCCTGTAAGATTGAATGGTTTGACCTCCTTGCAGTCCAAGGGACTCTCAAGAGTCTTCTCCAACACCACAGTTCAAAAGCATCAACTCTTCGGCTCTCAGTTTTCTTTATAGTCCAACTCTCACATCCACACATGACTACTGGAAAAACCAGAGCTTTGACTGAACGGACCTTTGTTGGCAAAGGAACGTCTCTACGTTTTATTATGCTGTCTAGGTTGTTCATAGCTTTTCTTCCAAGGAGCAAGTGTCTTTTAAATTCATGGCTGAAGTCACCATCTGCAGTGATTTTGGAGCTCCCCAAAATAAAGTCTGTCACTGTTTCCACTGTTTCCCCATCTATTTGCTGTGAAGTGATGGGACCGGATGCCATGACCTTAGTTTTTTGAATGTTGAGTTTTAAGCCAGCTTTTTCACTCTTTTCTTTCACTTTCATCAAGAAGCTCTTTAGTTCCTCTTCGCTTTCTGCCATAAGGGTGGTATCATCTGTATATCTGAGGTTACTGATATTTATCCCTGAAATCTTGATTCCAGCTTGTGCTTCACACAGTCCAGCATTCAGTATGATGTACTCTGCATATAAGTTAAATCCTTTCCCAATTTGAAATCAGTCCATTGCTCCATGTCCAGTTCTAACTGTTGCTTCTTGACCTGCATACCGATTTCTCAGGAGGCAGGTAAGGTGGTCCGGTATTCCCATCTCTTGAAGAATGTTCCACAGTTTGTTGTGATCCACACAGTCAAAGGTTTTGGCATAGTCAATAAAGCAGAAGTAGATGTTTTTCTGTAATTCTCTTGCTATTTATATGATTCAATGGATGTTTGCAATTTGATCTCTGGCTCCTCTGCCTTTCCTAAATCCAGCTTGAACATCTGGAAGTTCTTGGTTCACATACTATTGAAGCCTAGTTTGGAGAACTTTGAGCATTACTTTGTTAACGTGTGAGATGGGTAGTTTAAACATTCATGGATCCACTAATCCTGGATTGTTTTCAATAGTAAATGCTAAATCATCTGAGGTTTGCTGAACTTGTGGATGTAGACCATTGGATACAGAGGAAGCTTGGACACAGCGTTGTGACTTTAAGCTGGGTGCAGATTTTTGACTGAGCCAAGGTTAGTGTCTCTAACTACCCACCCCACCACCCCCTGACACACACCATGTTGTTCAAGGGTCAACTGCACTTAGAAAAAGAATTTCTAATTATGAGTGAAGCACATAAAAGAGAGAAAGAGTTGGAGGGGGCAGGACATCAAGCCTTTCTGGAGAAAAAAGTAATGGTAGAGTGCTCTTGGGAACAAAGCTGAAGCAGGGAATGGTGAGTCACAGGAAGCCACTGGAAGCTGAAGCCTAGAGAAGATCCTAAGAGTGGGAGCAGGATTCATGCAGGGAGTGAAGACTGACTTCAGGTGTGTTGTAGACCTACCTAGGCTTGGTGCAGCCATCACCTTTCATGGATGAAACATCTCTCCAGTGCTTTAAGTGGCAGTAAGAAATAAAATGTACCTGAGATGAAAATCAGACAGACTTGGAATTGTCCATTCTGCAACTGCTAAGTCAGCTGATCTGCCATCTTGCAGCTCTGATATCCTCAGTTATAACAGAAGGATAAAATATCATTCTCAAGATTAAATGCCCAAAGCAAGGTGCAGAACTATGTGGATAGTAGCCCCATCTGTCTTTTTTAGCAAAATCAGTGTCACTGTATCTGTATGAGGTGGAAACAGTGCTTATCTCTGGGAGACAAATGGAGTGGAGTGGGAGTTATTTTCTACCGTGTATTCTTTTGTCTTTTTTGGAGTTAAACACTAAGTATATGTTATAACTATTCTTGTTAATTAATTAATTGCATAAAATATCTATCTCACAAAGTTGTTTCAAAGAAAACCCATCATATGATAGATTTCTAATGAACACTGTCCCCTTCCCCTTTGCAAGTAGACAAAAATCACCCATCTGCAGCATAGCTTTTGTATGGAAGCTAGAGGCTGGCTAGTATAAACCTTTCTGGTCTATGTGTGAGAGCCCACATGTGTGTTTCAGTATGAGTGTGTGTGTGTGTGTTTGTGTGTGTGTGTGAGGAAACTCTGTAGTAAATGGGAGTCAGAAAACTTGAACCAATTGGGTTGAGGCTGCTGGACTATTAAATCATTTTTAAGAAAAGTTATGGAAGGGGATAAACTGGGAGATTGGGACTGACATAAACACACTACTGCTAAGTCACTTCAGTCGTCTCTGACTCTGTGTGACCCCATAGACGGCAGCCCACCAGGCTCCCCATCCCTGGGATTCTCCAGGCAAGAACACTGGAGTGGGTTGCCATTTCCTTCTCCAGTGCATGAAAGTGAAAAGTGAAAGTGAAGTCGCTCAGTCGTGTCCGACTCTTAGCGACCCCATGGACTGCAGCCTACCAGGCTCCTCTGTCCATGGGATTTTCCAGGCAGGAGTACTGGAGTGGGGTGCCATTGCCTTCTCCGCATAAACACACTACTATATATAAAATAGATAACTAATAAGAACCTACTGTACAGCACAGGGAATTCTACTCAATACTCTGTAATGGCCTACAAGGGAAAAGAATTTAAAAGAATGAATATATGCATATGTATAACTGATTCACTTTGCTGTACAGGGGAAAGTAACACAAGATTGCAAATCAACTGACCCCTATAAAAAAATTTTTTTTAAAGAAAAGTTGTCAAGTATGAAGATGCTTAGGTTTATACCTTGATCTATAACAATTTAACTTTTAATAAGTACAAAAATGAATATTAAACAGTGAACAAGAAACCTGGACTATTTCCATTTCTGAATATGTTTGACTAGGTGAAGGTAGTCCAATCTGAGCTAATGATTCTAAAAGCTGGAATTGATTTTTTTTCTTAATCTTTTGTCCATGCCACATGGCATGTAGGATCTTAGTTTCCTGACCTGTGCTCTCGAACCTGTGCTCTCTGCATTGGAAGGCAGAGTCTTAACCACTGGACCACACAGAAAGTCCTAGAAACAACTGGTAGTACTTTAGAGAATACGTCTCATTTTTACATATTAGGAAACTGCTACCTGTGACAGCTTCTCTAACTCATTAACCATCACCTGCTTTATACCAGCCCACCATTCTCCATGCTTTGCCCCCACAAGCCCTTTCACCAACTCAATCTCCACATCAAATGTCTGCCTGCTCATTTCTCCAATACCAGAAGAGGAAAGAAAAATTTGAACATGGCCTGGAAAGCAAAGCTCCTTGAAAAGAAAAATCTATTCACCTAGAGTAACTAGTGAAATACAGAAGCCACTATGACTTATAAACCACTCCGGGTTAGAAATTCATTAGAAGCAAACACATGAACTATTGTGGATCTAAATATAAAACTCATTCTGTGCAAAGGTCTTCCAAAGTGAGAGACCCAGGAATCCATCAAGTATTTATGTTGTTCTTCTAAATACATGTTTTATTTACCACAAAATATATAAAATACTTAAACTTTTTTTCTAAAAAGATACTATAAATTATTCAAAATCCAGTACATTTCACCATTTCTTTCTGCAGGTAAAATAGGTTTTTTGGATCAGTAGCAATGTTTTGAAAAAGCAATCCTGGGGTCCCAGAAAAGCACAACTCAGTAAAAGCCTACACTCACGCAGGAGACCTAATTGATCCAAAAGCTATATATGAAAAATTGGACGTCTCTATGGAAAATCAATGGTAGTCATTTAGAGATTAGCAAATAGCACTAGTATGATTAGACAATAGTGCAGAAATTAAATATTTATTCTTCTGTACTCTACTAGGGTAGAGGATGAAAAATTACCATTTGGAAGGATTTTTGATCTCGTGATCTAGTAACAGGAAGAGCACTGGAATTTCTATGTCAAAACCAACCTCATAACAAAGAAAATCTTTGGTGAAATGCTTCATTACAGACTATTTTTTCAGTCACCGTATTTCCTGAACCATTTTCCACGGATATAGAAATAGTAATCCTTCAGGAGAACAATTGGTAAGGAGACCCAAGCTTATTATTTCATCTCTAAGTCACCATCCTTTAAGAGATTATTTTCTTATACTCTTACATTCACAGAATGACTTACCAAGACTCCAGGTCAAACATATGGACTGCTGCACTGTTCTTTTGTATCATTTCTTTTTAGATTCTGCATATAAAGAATCAGTTTAGTTCAGTTCAGGAGCTCACTTGTGTCCGACTCCTTGCAAACCCATGGACTGCAACATGACAGGTTTCCCTGTCCATCACCAACTCCTGGAGCTTGATAAAACTCATGTACATCAAGTCAGTGATGCCATCCAACCATCTCAGCCTCTGTCATCCCCTTCCCTTCTGCCTTCAATCTTTACCACCATCAGGGTCTTTTCCAAAGTGAGTCAGTTCTTTGCAACAGGTGGCCAAAGTACTGGAGCTTCAGTTTCAGCATCAGTGCTTCCAATCAATATTCAGGGTTCATTTCCTGTAGGATAGACTTGTTGGATCTCCTTGCAAGTGCAAGGGTCTCTCAAGAGTCTTCTCTAACACCACAGTTCAAAAGCATCAACTCTTCGGCTCTCAGTTTTCTTTATAGTCCAACTCTCACATCCACACATGACTACTGGAAAAACCAGAGCTTTGACTAGATGGACTTTTGTCAGCAAAGGAATGTCTGCTTTTTATTATGCTGTCTAGGTTGGTCATAGCTTTTCTTCTAAGGAGCAAGCGTCTTTTAAATTCATGGCAGCAGTCACTATCTGCAGTGATTTTGGAGCCCAAGAAAATAAAGTCTGTCACTGTTTCTATTGTTTCCCCATCTAATTGCCATGAAGTGACAGGACCCGATGCCATGATCTTAGTTTTTTGAATGTTGAGTTTTAAGCCAGCTTTTTCACTCTCCTCTTTCACTTTCATCAAGAGGCTCTTTAGTTCCTTTTCATTTTCTGCCATAAAGGTGGTGTCATCTGCATATCTGAGGTTACTGACATTTCTCCTGGCAATCTTGATTCCAGCTTGTGCTTCATCCAGCCTGGCATTTCCCATGATGTACTCTGCATATAAGCTAAATAAGCAGGGTGACAAAATACAGCCTTGACATACTCCTTTCCCAATTTTGAATCAGTCTGTTGTTCCATGTCCAGTTCTAACTGCTGCTTCTTGACCTGAATACAGATTTCTCAGGAGGCAGGTCAGGTGGTCTGGTATTCCTCTCTTGAAGAATTTTCCACAGTTTGTTGTGATCACACAGTCAAAGGCTTTGGCATAGTCAATAAAGCAGAAATAGATATTTTTCTGGAATTCTCTTGTTTTTCCTATGATCCAACAGATGTTGGCAATTTGATGTCTGGTTCCTCTGCCTTTTCTAAATCCAGCTTAAACATATTGAAATTCTCAGTTCACATACTCTTAAAGCCTCACTTGGAGAATTTTGAGCAATACTTTGCTAGCGTGTGAGATGCATGCAATTGTGCAGTAGTTTGAACATTCTTTGGCATTGCCTTTCTTTGGGATTGGAATGAAAACTGACCTTTTCCAGTCCTGTGGCCACTGCTGAATTTTCCAAATTTGCTGGCATATTGAGAGCAGCACTTTCACGGCGGCATCTTTTAGAACTTGAAATAACTCAGCTGGAATTCCATCACCTCCCCTAGCTTTGTTCGTAGTGATGTTTTGTAAGGCCCACCTGACTTCGAACTTCAGGATGTATGGCTCTAGGTGATCGATCACACCATTGTGGTTATCTGGGTCACTAAGATCTTTTTTGTACAGTTCTGTGTATTCTTGCCACCTTTTCTTGATATCTTCTGCTTCTGTTAGGTCCATACCATTTCTGTTCTTTATCATACCCATCTTTGGATGAAATGTTCCCTTGCTGCTGCTGCTGCTAAGTTGCTTCAGTTGTGATTGACTCTGTGACCCCATAGACAGTGGCCCACCAGGCTTCCCCATCCCTGGGATTCCCCAGGCAAGAACACTGGAGTGGGTTGCCATTTCCTTCTCCAATGCATGAAAGTGAAAAGTGAAAGTGAAGTCGCTCAGTTGCTTCCGACTTTTATCAACCCCATGGACTGCAGCCTACCAGGCTCCTCCGTCCATGGGATTTTCCAGGCAAGAGTACTGGAGTGGGTTGCCATTGCCTTCTCCATATCTCTAATTTTCTTGAAGAAATCTCTAGTCTTCCCATTCTATTATTTTCCTCTATTTCTTTGCACTGATGACTGAGGAAGGCTTTCTTTTCTCTCCTTGCTATTCTTTGGAACTTGGCATTCAAATGGGTATATCTTTCCTTTTTTCCTTTGCCTTTTGCTTCTCTTTTTTTTTTCACAGCTATTTGTAAGGCCTCCTCAGACAGCCATTTTGCCTTTTTGCATTTCTTTTTCTTAGGGATGGTCTTGATCACTACCTCCTGTACCATGTCACAAAGCTCCATCCATAGTTCTTCAGGCACTGTGTCTATCAGATCTAATCCCTAGAATCTATTTGTCACTTCCACTGTATAATCCTAAGGGGTTTGATTTAGGTCATACCTGAATGGTCTACTGGTTTTCCCTACTTTTTTCAATTTAAGTCTGAATTTTGCAATAAGCAGTTCATCATCTGAGCCACAGTCAGCTCCCAGTCTTGTTTTTGCTGACTGTATAGAACTTCTCCATCTTCGGCTACAAGAATATAGGCCATCTGAATCAGGATTGACCATCTGGTGATGTCCATGTGTAGAGTTGTCTGTTGTATTGTTGGAAAAGGCTGTTTGCTATGACCAGTGCATTCTCTTAGCAAAATTCTGTTAGCCTTTGCCCTGTTTTATGTTGTACTCCAAGGCCAAACTTGCCTGTTACTTCAGGTATCTCTTGACTTCCTACTTTTGCATTCCAGTCCCCTATAATGAAAAGGACATCTTTTTTTTTTTTTTTTTGGTATTAGTTCTAGAAGGTCTTGTATATCTTCATAGAACCATTTAACTTAAGCTCCTTCGGCATTAGTGGTTGGGGCAAACTTGGATTAATGTGATACTGAATGGTTTGCCTTGGAAAAGAACAGAGATCATTCTGTCATTTTTGAGATTGCACCCAAGTACTGCATTTCAGACTCTTTTGTCGACTATAAGGGCTACTCCATTTCTTCTAAGTGGTTCTTGCCCACAGTAGTAGATATAAGGGTCATCTGAATTAAATTTGCCCACTCCAGTTCATTTTAGTTCATTGATTCCTAAAATGTCGATGTTTACTCTTGCCATCTCCTGTTTGACCACTTCCAATTTGCCTCGATTTATGGATCTAACATTCCAGGGTCCTATGCAATATTGCTCTTTACAACATTGGACTTTACTTCCATCACCAGCATCCACAACTGGGTGTTGTTTTCACTTTGGCTCTGTCTCTTCATTTTTTCTGGAGTTATTTCTCCACTCTTCTCCAACAGCCTATTGGGCACCTACCGACCTGGGGAATTCATCTTTTAGTGTCCTATCTTTTTGCCTTTTCATACTGTTCATGGGGTTGTCAAGGCAAGAATACTGAAGTGGTTTGGCATTCCCTTCTCCAGTGGACCACGTTTTGTCAGACCTCTCCACCTGATCCATCCATCTTGGGTGGCCCTACAGAGCATAGCTCATAGTTTCATTGAGTTAGACAAGACTGTTGTCCATGTGATCAGTTTGGTTAGTTTTCTGTGATTGTGGCTTTCATTTTGTCTATCCTCTGATCAATAAGGATAAGAGGTTTATGGAAGCTTCCTCATGCAAGAGACTGACTGAGGTGGAAACTGGGTCTTGTTCTGATGGGCAGGGCCATGCTCAGTACATCTTTAACCCAATTTTCTGTTGATGGGTGGGATTGAGTTCCCTCCTGTTTGGCCTGAGGCCAAAACTGTCACCCACACCAGAGACTCCTGGACACTCACAGGCAATCCTGGTTCAGTTTCTTGTGGGGACACCATACTTCTTTCCTGGCTCCTGGTGCTCACAAGGGTTTGTTTGTGCCCTCTGAGAATCTGTTTCCCCAGTCCTGTGGAGGTTCTGAATCAAATTCCACTGGCCTCCAAAGTCAAATTCCCTGGGGGTTCTCAGTCCCTTTGTCAGATTTCCAGGTTGGGAAATCTGTTGTGGGTCCTAGAACTTTAATAGTGCCAGAATTTCTTTGGTATAATTGTTCTATAGTTTGTGGGTCCTCTGCTCAGTGGCTCTATGCTGGGGCTAATTGTGATCTCCTCTAAGAGGGGGTAATTTCACTTTGAAATTAGAAGATAACCATACGTTAACCCACCTTAGTTAATTTTCCCTTGGAAAATGTTCCTTTAATGAAGTTTTCATATTTGAATGAGTCCCATTTACCACCTATGTTCAAAGACACCTGATGCTGATGGGTTGATTATCTGGGTTAGAGAAATAATCTGTATTTTTTCTTTAATATATTATTTATTTATTTGGCTGCATTGGATCTTAGTTGTGGCATGCAGGATCTTCATTGCATCATGCTGGAGGGATCCTCCCTCGTGGCACGTGGACTTTGGTTGCGGCATAAGCAGGGATTGAACCTAAATCCCCAACATTGAAAGGCAGATTTGTAACCACTGGACCACCAGGGAAGTCCCAGGATATCCTTATATTCCATTTATTTTGATCAGGGACCTTACATGTTCCACATCATTAACATTTTATAAGTGATTTTATCACTTCATTATCTCAATTAAGACTTTTCAATGACATTTATGAATGTGCAATTAAAATATAAATTTAACCAAATGTATATTATAACTAAAATTATGGAGTTGAAACAACTTGGTCTTCTTTTTGTGGTTTCTCTGAGAAGCTTGTGTTACTAATGAACACTGACCCTCTCAGTCAATTAACCTCACTGTTTTTCTTCCACAGGCACTTTTATTTGTTTCTCTTTAACAGTTTTCTTTGACCTTTTGTCTGCGCAGTTAAAGTCCCAACCTGCACATAAAATAAAAGTTTGAAGGAGCTATTCAGATCATTGGAGCCAATACCATGCTTTGTGTTTGGATTACTGGAGTCAGGCCAGCAGAGCCAGAATTTTCTTTTTTGCTTTATCCAAATAACAGCCTAATTATCCTTCCTCTTCCAGCTGTGAAAGCCCAGCCAGTGGGAAGTGAAATGATTTTTCCCTAGTCCCAAAGCAAGTTATTAGCAGCTGTGGACCAAGGAATCTCTACTGCCTCCGTGGGTGCCCATCAAATATTACCTCGTGTGCCACAGAGTTGGAAGCAGATATTTTTCCATGCTTCTTACTGAAATCAGCTACATGTAGCTGCAGTTACTGATTACATTCTGCCTTAGAAGGACTGATTTTGCCCTAATTATTTTAAGTCTGTTCCAGAAAATAGGTTAAATATGTTCAAAAACATTAGGGCTATAACTGGGACTTATGTTTCCAGTGAAAATATCTTAAAAATTAAAAGATTTTTACTCTGAGCTCTTTTTTTAAATAGGTCTAATTTATAAGAATTTGTCAGTGATACAGGCTAAAGATACAGAAATAGGTCAGTGTCTCCAAAAAGTTGTTTAGATATTTAATTAAAAGCAAGGGTGGATAGAAAAAGTTTAAATACAAGAGATTGCAAAATCTAAAATTACAGATTAAGGATGAGTTGTCATTTTAAAAACACACTTTATTATAGACAGTCATCAAGTTTAAGTAGAGCTGAACAGATGAATATCATCCAACACAGGTAGGAAAGATTCCTCTGCTGTGAAACAAGACTATACAACACACACTTGAGGGAAAGAAAAATTCCTCATGCCATTTTCTCATCAGTTTTTTTTTTTTTTTTTTTGAGATCCCGTGTGGCTTGTGGGATCTGTTTCCCAACCAAGGATTGAACCTGGACCTGAGCAGTCAAAGTGCCTACTCCTAACCACTGGACTGCCAGGGAATTCCCAAATCAGATAATTTTTAATAAAGCACACTTTCAGAATGTATAGTGTTTCTATTCAGATATTGGACTAACATGAATTAATTTGAACTGAAGTGTTAGTCACTCAATCATGTCTAACTCTTTGAAACCCCATGGACTGTAGCCTGCCAGGCTCCTCTGTCCATGGGATTCTCCTGGCAAGAGTACTGGAATGGGTTGCCATTCTCTTCTCCAGGAGATCTGCCCAACCCAGGGATGGAACCCAAATCTCCTGCGTTGCAGGCAGATTCTTTATCATCTGAACCACTAGGGAAGAAATTTGAACCAAACACAATAGTAAATAAGAGTTCTCACACGCTTTTTTTTCCCCTAGGAATGACCAATTAACCATGTCTCACTGATTTTTATGTTTTTAGATATTTAAGAAATTTAGAGACTTCCCTGGTGGTCCAGTGGTTAAGACTTCACCTTCCTATGCAGGGGGTTTGGGTTCAATTTCTGGTCAGGGAGCAAAGATCCCACATGCCTCATGGTCAGAAAACCAAAACACAAAACAGAAGCAATCTGAAACAAATTCAATAAAATACTTTAAAAAATGGCCCACATAAAAAAAAAATCTTAAAAAATTTTTCAATTTTCCAATATTTCTTATTTCCTTTTTAAAAGTGTTTTTCATTTAAAAAATATATATAAAACTTATAGTTCTTCTGGTTGGAAGGCCAAGCTCCCTGAATGCAGGGGTGTTACCAGCCTTGTTCCCCTGCTGCCCTGGTACTGAGAACTACACTGAGACTTAAGTAGGTGACAGCAAATGTTTGCACAATGAATGACATGAGAGGAAATATATAAAACATAGCTTAAGAGTTTACCTGCAAAATATGCATCATTATGATGTCTTCCAAGTATACATAAATTTCATTCTACCTTGAGCTTTAAAAAAAAAAATAGTGACTTCTTGAATATGAAATGGCAGATCTGTGGAATTCACTAGAACAGCAAATACACAGAGCAAAACATTTTCTTCTGAGGTCATTGGCAAGCTAGATGAAAAAGTCATTTTTATTGGGGAAACAAGACAAGATCTATTTTAGAAGTGGTGGCACAGATACTAGCAGTGTTCCTTCAGTAACAGGAAAGCCAGAAAGTATTAAATAGAAGCTTGTGGATGAAGAGCCACTGCTGGAAGAAATGGATGCACCATTGAATCCACGCTCAGCCACATCTTAGGACTGAGCGGAAGGAGGCAGACAGGGAATGATTCTTATCAGAAACAAGAAGGTTTCATTATCAACACCCAAGAGTGGCCTTAGCAATGGCCCTGGTTTTGCTACCTATCCTAAACCCAATGTGAGTCTCATGACTATCAATTAAAGGCTCTATTAAGTGACATTAGTGTGTTTTGTGTCTCAGGCTTTGGGGATGGGAGAAAGGTCAAAAACCATTGAAAAAGCCAGGCATTTTCCTCCTAATGTTCAGTCCTTGGTCCTTTCCCCTGGATTCTGATCCTCAAGGAACATCCGCGGGCATGGAATAGCTCCACTGCTCCTTAACTAGCTCCTAAATTTGATGGGTATTTTCCTTTTCTATTAATAAACAGGAGAAAATGCCTCTTTCTGGAATCCCATTGGATATCTCCCCTTTTATTTCTTTTTTCAGTTTTTTATTTTAAGTGAAATAAAACACAAGTCACATACCCTTTACCATCATCACCTTTTTAAGTGCACATTTCTGAGGAATCGGATATATTCACCTTCTCATGGAGCCATCACCACCATCCCTAGAACTTTGCATCTTATAAAACCAAAATTCCACAACCATGAAAGTCTTACTCCCTACCCCCTCCCATTGCCCCTCTTATGTCCATTTCAGTGCAGGAGTTGTTGACTCAAAGGCCCCCAGTGGAGTGAAATCCTACAGTGTTTGCTGACAAGTCATCCTATCTTTACTCATAATAAATGGAATAATACAGATTTTAGAATTTTTAAATCTCTATATAAGATATATCCTATAGAATCTATAGGCTTCCCTGGTGGCTCAGCAGTAAAGATTTCGCCTGCAATGTAGGAGATACAGGAGATGCAATTTTGATCCCTGGATCAGAAAGATCCCCTGGAGGAGGAAATGGCAACCCACTCTAGTATTTTTGCCTAGAGAATCCCATGAACAGAGGAGCCTGGCAGGCTAGAGTCCATGGGGTCACAAAGAGTCAGACATGAATGACCAACTGACCTATATGTAGTATAGATAAATTGTGTGTGTGTATGTGTGTGTGTGTGTTGTATATATATAGTAAAGAATCATTTTGATTAAATTTATCCTCTATTGCAGCCATACTCCAAATTTTTTTATCGTTGTTATTTTATCCCATTTGTTTGTGACTTAGAATTTACAGTATTTTTCAATAACAAAACCAGAAAAAAACCTAGCTTTAGGAAGAAATAAATTAGAGCTTTCTAAAAAGCATAATGTCTTAGGGTTTAGGGAGGTTTTTAAAAGAACAGATTTAAAATATTTTTGAGGTATAAACGCAAAGTATTTCTGAGGAATCTGAAGAAGGGAAAGCATTATGTCAATATTGTACCATTTACCATAATTTCACAGATGATTTTAAAATTTGGATGACTTTTTTCCCTTCCACTTCACTTTTTCTGCTGTATTTGATGCACTGTGAGGTTTTAAAGGTTAGCCTCTGGTGGAGACAAATTACACCTGAGGAAATTAGTCCAGCTGCAGCCAATTAACAGTGGAGTCAGAAACTCCCCCATGAAATAAGGCTGAGCATCCCCACCGTGTACCCCACTTTAGGCTTCATTTCCTCAGATGGTGGATCTTCACTTTTACTAAAAGAAAAATGCCCCCATGTGGTATGGTACTTGGCCTTGGATTATTTTTAATCCAAAGAGTATACATTTTCCTTATGGAAAGGTAGGCAAAACTAGGAAGATGGACAGTACTCTCCTTGGCACCCAGTTCTCTGCCTTTGAAATTCTTATCAGGCGCAGGTTCCTCTTTGGTGGTTCCTTCATTCTTGTCCCTGTGTCACTGCCCACCCAGTCTAGCAGAAATATTTGTGCCCTGCTCCTTCAGGGTGGGGACCCTTGAGGGACCAACCCACCCTAATATTTTCATGAATCAAGCAAAAGGAAGACTCTGTGCAGCCTTCATCTGTTGATTTCCTTTGATTATCATTTCCAGTCTCATCCCTCCAATATCCCTCTCTGGAAGTGTTTCTAGTATATTTGATGAATATTCTCTTATCTGTGATTATTTTTATAAAATGGCATTTTGGTGTTCCATGCATTTCTTACAGGCCTACATAAATGGTACTAGGCTACAGATACCATTCTTTCTTACTTTAGTTGCTCAGCACCATGTCTTAAAAGACATCCACATTGCTGTGTGTATGTTCAGTGCATTGCCCCTGGCTGTTGCCCTGTATTATATCTATGTTCTACCCCAGTAACAGACACCCAGATTTTCTTCAACCCCCACAAATAGTGCTCTGATGAACAACTATGTACGTGTTCTATTGTGGGCCTGTGTGTGAATTCCTTTGAGAAATGCCAAGGAAGAGAATTCCTGGATTTTAGGATATATGAATATTTTATTTGATCATTTTCTGCCTAAATACTCTCCGGAATATCTAAGCCAATCTATATTCCTATCAGCCATGCATGAGGGTGCTTTTAACTTCATTTCCCTGTCATTCTACCAAGCTAATGTGTGTGAAGGGATATTTCATTGTAATGTTAATTTACATGTATGATGAATAAAGCTTTTGGGTAACTCTACTGTGTTTCCTAAGTTTGGGGGTTTCCCTTTTGTAAACCGAGGGTTCATAATTATTTTATTTTATTTATTTATTTTTGGCTGTGCTGGGTCTTCTTTGGTGCAAGGGCTTTCTCCAGTTGCAGGGAGCATGGACTACTCTCTAGTTGTGGTACAAAGCCTTCTCATTGCAGTGGCTTCTTTGTTGCGGAGCACAGGCTGTAGGGCACTTGGGCTCAGTAGTTAAAGCTCCTGGTCTCTAGAGCACAGGGTCAACAGTTGTGGTGCATGGACTTAGCTGCTCTGAAGCACGTGGGATCTTTCTAGATGAAGGACTGAACCTGTGTTTCCTGCACTGGCAGGTGGATTCTTCACCACTGAGTCACCAGGGTAGCCCAACTGACAATTCACATTCTTGACTCATGTTTCATGCTGGGATTCCTAGCTTTTTCTGATTCATTTACAGATATCCCCAGTTCTTTGATTCCCTGGTGGCTCAGACGGTAAAGAGTCTGCCTGCTATGCAGGAGACCCAAGTTCAATTCCTGGATCAGGAAGATCCCCTGGAGAAGGAAATGGCAACTCACACCAGTATTTTTGCCTGAAATATCCCATGGATGCAGGAGCCTAGGTGGCTACACTCCATAGAGTCACAGAGTCGGACATGACTGACTTCACTTTCCATTTCCTTTCCAGTTCCTTACATGTTCTAGGTTTTCATCCTTAGGCACTGTTACATAATTTCTCCATATCTTTCACTTGTAACTTTGTCTACAGCATCTTTCATTGAATGTAAATCCTTAGTTTTGCTTTATGGTATTTATTTGTGAAGGTGTAAGAAGTTCTTTTGATTCCCATTGTAAGAAGATATTCTCCTATAGGAAACACTCTTACACTCTTGGTGGGAATGGAGGCTGGTGCAGTCACTGTGGAGATCAGTATGTGCTGTGGTAAGTCGCTTCAGTCATGTCTGACTCTTTGTGACCTTAGGGACTGTAGCCCACCAGGTTCTTCTGTCCATGGATGGGATTCTCCAGGCAAGAATACTGGAATGCGCTGCCAAGCCCTTCTCCAGGGAATCTTTCCGGCCCAGAAATCGAACCCACGTCTCTTATGTCTTTGCATTAGCAGGCGGGTTCTTTACCACTAGTGTCACCTGGGAAGCCCAGGAAACAGTATGGAGGTTCCTTAAAAAACTAAAAATAGAAATACCATATGACCATCAATCCTACTCTTGGGCATATATCTGAACAAAACTATAATTCAAAAAGATATGTGCACCCCTATGTTCATAGCAGCACTATTCACAGTAGCTAACACATGGAAACAACTCAAACATCCAATGGCAGATGAATGGATAAAGAAGACATGGTACATATATACACTGGACTATTAGTCATAAAAATGAATGAAACAATGCCATTTGCAGGAACATAGATAAACCTAGAGATTATCATACTAAGTGAAGTTAGTCAGAAAGAGAAAGATAAATACCATATGACATCATTTACATGTGGAATCTAAAATATGGCACAAGTGAACCTGAATGACTGAACTGAATTGAACCTATCTATGAAACAGAAACAGACTCACAGACATAGAGAACAGACTTGTGGTTGCCAAGGGGTGGAGGGTACGGTAGGGTAGGAATGGACTGGGAAGTTGGGATTAGTAGATGCAGACTATTATATATAGGATAAATAAACATCTGTGTCTCAGACTCTGTGGGAGAGGGCGAGGGTGGGATGATTTGGGAGAATGGCATTGAAACATGTATATTGTCATATGTGAAACAGATCGCCAGTCCAGGTTCGATGCATGAGACAGGGTGCTCGGAGCTGGTGCACTGGGATGACCCAGAGGGATGGTATGGGAGGGAGGTGGGAGGGGGGTTCAGGATGGGGAACACATGTACACCCATGGAAGATTCATGTCAATGTATAGCAAAATCACTACAATATTGTAATTAGCCTCCAACTAAAATAAATAAATGCATTAAAAAATAAATAAATAAACAACAAGGTCCTACAGTGTAGCACAGGGAACTATATTCAATATCCTGGAATAAACCATAATGGAAAAGAATATAATAAAGAATATATCAGTTCAGTTCAGTCACTCAGTCGTGTCTGACTCTTTGTGACCCCATGGACTGCAGCACACCAGGCTTCTCTGTCCATCAACAACTCCCAGAGCTTGCTCAAACTCATCAAGTTGGTGACGTCATCCAACCTTCTCATTCTCTTTCATCCCCTTCTCCTGCCTTCAGTCTTTACCAGTACCAGGGTCTTTTCCAATGAGTCAAATGTAATCACTTTGCTGTACAGCAGAAATTAACACAACATTGTAACTCAACTATACAAGGGGGAGAATGGATACATGTGTAAGTATGATTGAGTCCCTTGCTGTTCACCTGAAACTATCACAACATTGTTAACAGACTATACCCCAATACAATACAAAATAAAGTTGTTTTTTTTTTTTTTTAAGTCAGGAAAAGGAGCTAAAGGCAGATATCCTCCTGTCCAGCTTTTATTCAATAAAATAAACTTTTTTAAAAAAGAAGATATTCTCCTACATTATCTTCTATTACATTTTAATGCATACTTTTCACATTGAGGTCTTTAATCCATCTGGAGTCCACCATTGCATGTGGTGTTAGATAGGTATTATTTTCATTTTTCTTTATATGGAGAATCTGCTTTCCCACTATCATCTAAGATGCAGTCTTTCACTTATTTTTAGAACCTTTATCATATATTAAGTCACTGAATTATCTATTCTATTCCAATAATCGATTTGCTTGCTTTGATCACCTTTAAAAATTTTGAATTTTAAAAAATTACTGTGGCTTCACAATATATCAATATCTGGTCAGACAAAAACTCTCTTTAAATTGTCTTTTCTAAACACAGATTAAGCCATTCATAGACCTTTAATCTTTCACATAAACTTTATAATTAGTTCAACCAAGAACCTTGACTGAGATTCCTTGAATATATAAATTTGAGAAGAATTATAGAATTAATTTGGGAGGACATCTTTACAATATTAATATCCCCCCAGAGACACTTGATTGTTTATTTGGATGTATTTCTTTGTCTTTTATTCGGTTTAAATTTTTTCTCAAGAAAAATTTTGTGTATTCTTTACTAGGGATTCCCCAGGGGCTCAGCGGTAAAGTTTCCACGGCAATACAGGAGAAACAGGAGACACAAGTTTAATCCCTGGGTTGGGAAGATCCCCTGGAGGAGGGCATGGCAACCCACTCCAGTATTTTTGCCTGGAGAATCCCCTGGACAGAGGAACCTGTTGGGCTACAATCTACAGGATCACAAGGAATCAGATATGACTGAAGTGACTGAACACACTCACACATTCTTTATTAAAACCTAAATATCTTTAAATTTTATTGGAATTAAGAATCACATCTTATTTTATTGTATTTTTCTAGACAGTTAATACAAGCATATAAAAATCAATTTTTGTAAATGGACATATCTAACAACAATCCTAAAAATCCCTTAATGGCTCTAGTAGTTTATAGACTGATTCTGTTGTTTTTTCCCCCAGGTAGATTATATTATCTATAATAATGAAAGTTTCATCTCTTTCTTAATAACTTCTTTTTCTTTCTTTATAGCATTCACTAGAATTATGTTAAACTGTAGTGGTACTAGTCGATATTCTTGTCTTTTCCTTACCTTAAAGAGAATATTGTTGGTTTGGGATATATAATGGTGGTTTAAAAAATTCTCCATTTTTCCCCCTTTTCTATTTTATTGCAGAACCTCTGAATTTTTGGCTGGACTCACATACAGCCAGAATTAAGACTGCCTTCCCCAGCCTGTCTGGCAACTAGACATGACTTTGTGACTAAGTTCTAGTCAATGGAATATGAGTGGAAGCGACATGTTCATCTTTCAGTTGTAACTTTTTTCTTCTGGTTGCAGTGTGTCTTCATTGCTTTCTCTGGTTGTGTGTGCTTTCTCTAGTTGTGGTGTGCAGGCTTCTCATTGCAGTGGCTTCTTTTCTTGTGAGGCACGGGCTCAAGAGCCCAAGGGCTCAGTACTTATAGACCATGGGATTTGTTGCCCTGCTGCATGTGCAGTCTTCCCAGACCAAGGATCGAACCTGTGTCCCCTGCATCAGCAGGCATATTCTTAACCACTGGAGCAACAGGGAAGTCCTAGCTGTAACTTTTTTAAAAAGGAAGTGGCACAGCTTTCTCTATCTCGTTTTTGATGGCTGAAATATGGCCATAATGGTGATGGCTGGAGTAGCCATCATGGATCACACAGTTGAGGCCAGAACCCTAGATGGATATCCCACCAACATGATGGAAGGAGCCTGGGCCCCTAGCAAGCATGAAATTGCCCTTTTAGTCCTGAACTGCTGTGCCAAACAATATCCTTGAAAGAAGCACTTAATTTTTTATTTATACCCTCATGTTTAAATACCAATTAAATATAATTAAATATAAACTTCTTGGCTCAAAGTTCATTTCTCTCCAATATTTTAAAATATTAAGCCATTGTTTTCTTGTATCTAGGACTACTATTTCAGTATTTGCTTGTTGATTCCTTGCAGGAAATCTTCTGTTTATCTCTAGAAACTGTTATCATTAACTCTGTCTTTGGTGTTCTTAAAGTTTACTCTAGCATCTAGGTGTGAGGGGTATTTTGTTTTTTGGTTTGTTTTTTATGATATACATCATACTTGGCACTTAATGAGGCCCCTGTGCTGGTCAGGGAGTCATCTTTAAACACCTTTTAAAAGTAGGCATTGTAAAAAAAAAATAGGCATTTTTTTCAGAAATTAGAAAAAAAAACCTCTAATTTTCGCCAACTGATAAATTTCAATATAGTATAACATTACTCAGTTTAGCCTTGCTAGAATACCTTCATTAAATTAAAATGATGACAACAATGGCAAGTAAAATGAAAACTCCAATTAACATCTGATATTTTAACAATGAGCTTTTACTTCAAGTTTTTACAGGATCAGTAGTTATTGCTAAAACATTTTGGAAATTGTATGATCTTTAGATTATCTTTGTTAAGACTTCTATTTCTTTTAGGTAATCATGTGTACAATAGGGTTCATGTTTGAGCAACACATACAGTTATTATTTTCTATATAACTACTAAGTAAATTTTTTGTCAAAAAAATAGGCATTGTTAGTAATTCATCTCCATGAGTTGTAATCTACTAGCCATGGGGGTTCAGAAGCACAGAAGCGAAGACAGTGCCACACTGTGTCTGGCGCTCCTTGTCTATTTTGATAAGTCCCTCACTTCTGTAAGCAGTTCACTCTGCCCTCACATTACTCCAAAGGCCCTGGCACCAGAGACCAGGGTGCTAAAAGTTGATTTCTGTGGTGAAGGATCCATCAACTATTGACTCAAAGCCACATAAGGAAGAAGCAAGAATAAAACATAAAAGCTCTTCTCCAGTCTGTACTCTTACTGCCCCTGAAGTGTCCTCCTCAAACTAACCCTGGTACCTTCAATCTACCCTCCACACGCAGCAGTCACCACACCATTCACTCTTACCAGAAAGTTCATGCTATTGTTGTTAGTTCTCTAATCCATGCTTTCTTTTCACTTCTAGTTTCCCTATAGTTGATTTGAAAAGAGAAAGCTAGCAACCCATCCTAGCTCATCATCTTAATGGGAAGCCAAAATCAGATACCGGAATCTTTTAATGGTCTTAGGGAGATTGTTGTTGTTGTTTAGTTATTAAGTTGCATCCAACTCTTTGCAACCCCGGGGACTGTAGCATGCCAGGCTTCTCTGTGCTCCACTATCTCCCACAGTTTGCTCGAATTCCAGTCCATTGAGTTGGTGATACTATCTAACCATCTCATCCTCTGCTGCTCCTTTCTCCTTCAATCTCTTCCAGCATCAGGGTCTTTTCCAATCAGCGTTTCTTATCAGGTGGCCAAAGTATTGGAGCTTCAGCTTTAGCAACAGTCCTTCCAATAAATATTCAGGAGTTATTTCCTTTAGAATGGACTGGTTTGATCTCCTTGCAGTCCAAGGGATTCTCAAGAGTCTTCTCCAGCACCATAATTGTAAAGCAACAATTCTTTGGCTCTCATCCTTCTTTATGATCCAATTCTCATATCCATACATGACTATTGGAAAAACCATAGCTTTGACTACACAGACCTTTATTGGTAAAGTAGTGTCTCTTTTTTTTTTTTTAATATGTCTCTTTTTTAATATGCTGTCTAGGTTTGTCATACCTTGTCTTCCAAGGAGCAAGCGTCTTTTAATTTCATGGCTGCAGTCACTGTCTGCAGTGATTTTGGAGCCCAAGAAAATAAAATCTGTCACTGTTTTCCCCTTTTCCCTTCTATTTGCCACGAAGTGATGGGACCAGATGCCATGATCTTGGTTTTTTTCATGTTGAGTTTCAAGTCAGCTTTTCACTCTCCTCTTTCACTTTTCATCAAGAGGCTCTTTAGTTCCTCTTCACTTTCTGCCATTAGTGTGGTATCATCTGCATACCTGAGCTTGTTGATATTTCTCTCTGAAATCTTGATTTCAGTTTTTTACTTATCCAGCCTAGGATTTCACATGGTGTATTCTGCACAGAAGTTAAATAAGCAGGGTGACAATATATAGCCTTGTTATACTCCTGTCCCAATTTTGAACCAGTTCATTGTTCCATGTCTGGTTCTAACTGTTACTTTTGACCCATATACAGGTTTCACAGGAGACAGGTAAGGTGGACTGGTGTTCCCATCTCTTTAAGAGTTTTCCACAGTTTGTTGTGATCTGCACAGTCAAAAGTTTTAGCATAGTCTATGAAACAGAGTTAGATGCTTTTCTGGAACTCACTTGCTTTCTCCATGATCCAATGAATGTTGGCAATTTGATCTCTTGTTCCTCTAACTCTTTGAAACCCAGCTTGTACATCTAGAAATTCTCAGTTCATGTACTGCTGAAGCATAGTTTGAAGGATTTTGAGCATAACCTTACTAGCATGTGAAATGAGCACAGTAATTTAGGGAGATAGTAGCATATTAACGGCTTTGCTTGTGGCTCAGCTGGTAAAGAACCTGCCTGCAATGCAGAAGATCTGAGTAAACCATTAGACCTAGAAGGAAGGGAAGAGACTCTAAGTAGATCCTGGAAAGGAAGATAAGTTAAACCAAATGGGACCTGGCTGGGACAGTCTATTCATACCTACAGGTAGCTTCAAGTTACTCAAATCATCAGTGAGACTGTTTCTGGGGAAACATGTGACCTAGAGTAGATCAACATTTTAAAATTCACTAGAGAGTCACCTCAGTTCATCAGGCCTTACTTGGACTTGTTCTGATGCTGAACAGAACTCAGCCAAAGAGAGAAGTTCAATAAAGCTTTCTTTTCCATCACCCATCAGTGTATAATATTGCACATTAAACACAACTGAAATGACATGGTCCTGGGTGTGCTGTTTTTGTTCAAATCTTCAGGGATTCTTCATTATCTCAAAAGGGACTTGTCTGGTGGATTTTAGGGAGGTCATCATTTAGGCTGCCACTTTACATGTAAAAATGCTGGATGAATCAATGCCCACATAGCTCAGTGCTACTGAGTCAACATGAGTTTGACCCAAGGACCACGTAGAAATCACAGCCTCTGGGCGTCGTCTTAGCTAAATACCCAAAAGAAACTTGGGCTACAATTACACTGATGGATGTCAGGAATGAGAGTAAAAGTTTTAAAATCTTGCTGAGCAACTTGGTGGGTCTGAGTTTGTTATCCTGCCTTTTCCAAAGGAAAGGTAGAGATGTCTGTTTTTTTAAAATAAACATTATCAGTATCAGTTCAGTTGCTCAGTTGTGTCCGACTCTTTGCAGCCCCATGAACCACAGCATGCCAGGCCTCCCTGTCCATCACCAACTCCCAGAGTCCACCCAAACCCATGTCCATTGAGTCGGTGATGCCATCCAGCCATCTCATCCTCTGTCATCCCCTTCTCCTCCTGCCCTCAATCTTTCCCAGCATCAGGGTCCTTTCAAATAAGTCAGTGCTTCATATCAAGTGGCCAAAGTATTGGAGTTTCAGCTTCAACATCAGTCCTACCAATGAATACCCAGGACTGATCTCCTTTAGAATGGACTGGTTGGATCTCCTTGCAGTCCAAGGGACTCTCAAGAGTCTTCTCCAACACCACAGTTCAAAAGCATCAATTCTTCAGCATTCAGCTTTCTTTATAGTCCAACTCTCACATCCATACATGACCACTGAAAAAACCATAGCCTTGACTAGAACAGACCTTTGTTGGCAAAGCAAAGTCTCTGCTTTTGAATATGCTATCTAGGTTGGTCATAACTTTCCTTCCAAGGAGTAAGCACCTTTTAATTTCATGGCTGCAATCACCATCTGCAGTGATTTGGAGCCCAGAAAAATAAAGTTAGCCACTGTTTCCCCATCTATTTGCCATGAAGTGATGGGACCAGATGCCATGATCTTAGTTTTCTGAATGTTGAGCTTTAAGTCAACTTTTTCACTTTCTTCTTTCACTTTCATCAAGAGGCTCTTTAGTTCTTCTCTGCTTTCTGCCCTAAGGGTGGTGTCATTTGCATATCTAAAGTTATTGATATTTCTCCTGGCAATCTTGATTCCAACTTGTGCTTCCTCCAGCCCAGCGTTTTGCATGATGTGCTCTGCATATAAGTTAAATAAGCAGGGTGACAATATACAGCCTTGACATACTCCTTTTCCTGTTTGGAACCAGTCTGTGGTACCATGTCCAGTTCTACTGTTGCTTCCTGACCTGCATACAGGTTTCTCAAGAGGCAGGTCAGGTGGTCTGGTATTCCCATCTCTTTTACAATTTTCCACAGTTTACTTTGATCCACACAGTCAAAGGCTTTGGCATAGTCAATAAAGCAGAAATAGACGCTTTTCTGGAACTCTCTTGGTTTTTCAATGATCCAGTGGATGTTGGCAATTTGGTCTCTGGTTCCTCTGCCTTTTCTAAAACAAGCTTGAACATCTGGAAGTTCACAGCAATATGCTGAAGCCTGGCTTGGAGAATTTTGAGCATTGCTTTACTAGCGTGTGAGATGAGTGCAATTGTGCAGTAGTTTGGGCACTCTTTGGTATTGTGTTTCTTTGGGATTGGAATGAAAACTGACTTTTTCCAGTCCTGTAGCCACTGCTGAGTTTTCCAAATTTGCTGGCATATTGAATGCAGCACTTTCACAGCATCATCTTTCAGCATTTGAAACAGCTCAACTGGAATTCTGAGAGAATGTGGTCCACTGGAGAAGGGAATGGCAAACCACTTCAGGATTCTTACCTTGAGAACACCATGAACAGTATGAAAAGGCAAAAAGATAGGACACTGAAAGATGAACTCCCCAGGTCAGTAGGTGCCAATATGCTACTGGAGATCAGTGGAGAAATAGCTCCAGAAACAATGAAGGGATGGAGCCAAAGCAAAAACAACACCCATTTGTGGATGGGGCTAGTGATAGAAGCAAGGGCTGATGCTGTAAAGAGCAATATTGCATAGGAACATGGAATGTTAGGTCCATGAATCAAGGCAAATTGCAAGTGATCAAACGAGATGGCAAGAGTGAACACTGACATTCTAGGAATCAGCGAACTAAGATGGACTGGAATGGGTGAATTTAATTCAGATGACCATAATATCTACTACTGTGGGCAGGAATCCCTTAGAAGAAATGGAGTAGCCATCATAGTCAACAAAAGAGTCTGAATGCAGTACCTGGATGCAATCTCAAAAATGACAGAATGATCTCTATTTATTTCCAAGGCAGACCATTCAATATCATGGTAATCCAAGTCTATGCCCTGACCAGTAACGCTGAAGAAACTGAAGTTGAACGGTTCTATGAAGACCTACAAGACCTTCTAGAACTAACACCCCCAAAAAATGTGCTTTTCATTATAGGGGACTGGAATGCAAAAATAGGAAGTCAAGAAACACCTGGAGTAACAGGCTAATTTGGCCTTGGAGTACAGAATGAAGCAGGGCAAAGGCTAACACAGTTCTCCCAAGGAAATACATTGGTCATAGCAAACACCCTCTTCCATCAACACAAGACTCTACACATGGACATCACCAGATGGCCAACACTGAAATCAGATCGATTATATTCTTTGCAGCCAAAGATGGAGAAGCTCTATACAGTCAGCAAAAACAAGACTGGGAGCTGACTGTGGCTCAGATCATGAACTCCTTATTGCCAAATTCAGACTTAAATTGAAGAAAGTGGGGAAAACCACTAGACCATTCGGGTATGACCTAAATCAAACCCCTGATGACTATATAGTGGAAGTAAGAAATAGACTTAAGGGACTAGATCTGATAGAGTGCCTGATGAACTATGGACGGAGGTTTGTGACATTGTACAGGAGACAGGAATCAAAACCATCCCCAAGAAAAAGAAATGCAAAAAAGCAAAATGGCTGGCTGAGGAGGCTTACAAATAGCTGTGAAAAGAAGAGAAGCGAAAAGCAAAAGAGAAAAGGAAAGATATACCATTTAAATGCCGAGTTCCAAAGAATAGCAAGGAGAGATAAGAAAGCCTTCCTTAGCGATCAATGCAAAGAAATAGAGGAAAACAATAGAATGGGAAAGACTAGAGATCTCTTCAAGAAAATTAGAGATATCAAGGGAACATTTCATGCAAAGATGGGCTCAGTAAAGGACAGAAGCAGAAGATATTAAGAAGAGGTGGTAAGAATACACAGAAGAACTATACAAATAAAAAAATAAATTAAAAATAAACATTAGAAAACCCCAAATCCAAACTGTGGCAGGGCCATTCTAAAGAGCAAAATCTGGACAGTATGAACACAGGGTAATACTGTTGGCAGTAAACCTGGATTGATTCTCAAACAGTACTTTCACACTCTACCTTTATTATCTGCTTCTCAGACTTTTTCCTTATCATGTCATCTGCCCCTAAAGACAGCTTTGCCCATTAGTATTAATTAAATTTGAATGTTAACATGTAGAAAGATTTATAATTTCCTTATTGTGACAATTTTGCTGTAGCTGAAATGTATCAAAGAGGATGAATGAGCCAGTCTATGACACATGAATTATGACCCACTTCTCCAAATTGGCCAAAGCATCTTAAAAATATTTCAGGGAACTTGCCAACCAATTCTTTTCCATTCCTCCTTCTCACCCCCATTCTAACCACCACTGATGCCATAAAGGGACCACATCTAGGAAGCAGTATGTAAAAGTGGGGGCACATTTAAAAAGGGGTGATGAAAAGCAAAGACCTGGGGATCAAAAACCAAATGACAATGTAGCAAAGGATAATACAGGTTGGCCTAGAATCTCCCTTGCATGAACCAGAGCCAGTGTTGGCAAGTTTATATAGTTGGCAACAATATAGTTTCATTTAATCTATGTGTACAGATTTAAGATGGGTCAGAAACAAAATTTCATGTCCTATTTCAGATGGTGGGGCCAGATGAAGAAAAGAATGGATGCCAAACACTGCTGAAGGGACTTCCTTGATGTTCTAGTGGCTAAGACTCCAGGCTCCCAATGCAGGGTGGTTGGGTTTGATCCCTGGTCAAGGAACTAGATCCCACATGTCACAACTGAAGGAGTTCACATGCCACCACAAAGACTAAAGATTCTGTGAGCCACAGCTAAGACCCAGTGTAGACAAATAAATAAATAAATATTTTTTAAATGCCACTGAAATTTCAAAACAGAATATAGAGGAAATAAATTTGAAACAGACCAGCATTTCTTTTTTTAATTAATTAATTTTTTAATTGAAAGATAATTGCTTTACAGAATTTTATTGTTTTCTGTCAAACCTCAACATGAATCAATCATAGCTATACATATGTCCCCTCCCTCTTAAACCTCCCTCCCATCTCCCTCCACATCCCACCCCTCTAGGTTGATACACAGCCCCTGTTTGAGTTCCCTGAGACATACAACAGATTCCCACTGTCTGTCTATTTTACATATGGTAATGTAAGTTTCTATGTTACTCTCTCCATGTATCTCACCCTCTCCTCCCCTCTCCCCATGTCCATAAGTCTGTTCTCTATGAAAGAGACCATCATTTCTAATCAGGACATTTCATATAATTTTCAAATTCATCTTCTCAGGAATTAAAAAAGGTATCCATATTACGATGTGTGAGAATCACATAAAGATTTTCAACCCGGATTTTATGTATTTAATGTATACAATCAAAGGATCTGCATTAATATGACTTCACTGCCCACTGTTCTGTTGGCTTCACTGGTGGTTCAGACAGTGAAGCGTCTGTCTGCAGTCCGGGAGGCCCGGGTTCAATCCCTGAGTTGAGAAGATCCCCTGGAGAAGGAAATGGCAACCCACTCCAGTCCTCTTGCCTGAAAAATCCCATGGACGGAAGGGCCTAGTAGGCTACAGCCCATGGGGCTGCAAAGAATCAGAGAGGACTAAGCGACTTTACTTTCACTTTCTTTCACCCACTGGTCTTCATAACTGTATTAGCATGATTTTACTATTCCAGGACACTCTTGCCTGCATATGACTTGATTGATCATTACAGGAAACTCTGGAAACACCCAGGAAGGGCTTCCGTATGAAGCATCACCATTTGTTTATGCTTCCTTGAGACTCTTTAAATTCCTTGCCTCAAATTTTTTGTTTTGTTGCTTCCACCAATCCAAACTGTTATGTCACAATACTCATCAAGCCCCCATTTTAAACCAAGTTGCAAACTCTTAATAAAATCTGAATTGCCTTTCTCCCTTGAGATCCGGTCAAAACTCTGTTGAGATGCTGTTGCCCCTAACTGTGGTAATCATTCAATTTTGTCTTATCAACAGGTTGACAAGGCAATGTTTAGGGAGCATTGGACAGAAGATAGTATATTATTGCTACATGTTAATTACAAGCATTTAGAACTTATAGAGAAAAGAACGATGCAAATGACAATTTATTTTTCACTTTTGTAAAGATTCGTCTGGAAGAGAAGCTTGTGGAAAGAATTTTAAATTGCTTTTGAAAAACCCAAATGAGCTTTTTGGCCACCCCAACAAATGTATGGGTCTTATGCTTCATTGAGTTAGGTATACTTTCCTCAAAGTAACAGCCTTCTACTGCAAAGCACTCTCTAGTCTCATATCCTTCTGTCTTTTTTGATGGTGGGGAGGGGAGTCCTGGGGAGTTAGTACTGATCATTATCTGATATACTGAACACACATACATACACAAATTTGTTTGTTTGTCTCTAAACACAATCCAATCTCAAATGCAAGATTCCTGAAGGCAGAAATGGTGTATTTCTAGCTGTTTTCCCATCACCTAAAACAGTGCCAGACTTAGAGTAAATGTTTGTGGGAGGAAGGAAAGAAGGGAGGATGGGAGAGAGGAAGGGAGACATGGAAGAAGGGAGGGAAAGAGAGGAGAGGAGGAAGTGAGAGGGGAAGAAAGTAAAGAAACACTAAATTAAATGAGCCAACTCAGTCCAATGTCAAGTGGCCAGATTTGGAAGTTAGAATGGAATTCAATTTTTTTCACCAACTTATTATTAGTTCTTGAACAAAATACTGCAAGTCTTTGAACCTCAAGTGTCTCATCTATAAAATGGAGATAGTAATACTTATATGGCATAGCTGTGACCACAGGAAATGAATAAAAATAGCTGAAATGTATCTGGTATACTGCCTTTCAAGGATTAAGCCATTAATAAATGTATGAATGAGGGACTTCCCTGGTGGTCTAGTGGGTAAGAATCCATGCTCCTAATGCAGGGGGCCCAGGTTCAAACTGTGGTCAGGGAACTAGATCTTGCATGCCACAGCTAAGACTTGTGAAGCCAAATAAATAAATAAATATATGATTGATATATGAAAAGAAATCTGTAGTGGTTTTTTTTTTGTTTTTTTTTTTTTAGGAAAGAGTACAGGCTAAGCAGTGCATGTTGGGGGAACCATTTGCCCATGTATTTTAATGGAAATAGAATTTTAATTGAAAAAAAAAAAAAACACCTGAAGGAGTCTTCCTGGTTTAGAAATTAAGGAAGCTTGGACAAGTCAAAGAGACTTTGGCACTAGCTGTATACACAACAGAGATTTAGGTTGACATGATTCTGTGTGTTGCATATTGTACTTATTTATTCCATGAAATGAATCAGATTTTTAGACAAAAAAAAGTTCAAAAAAACAAAGCAATTACATAAGTTGATTGTTATAATATCATAAGAAATTATTTGTCATTAATCACTTTGAATAAAAATAAATGATATAAGATTTTTGGCAAATCCCACACTACACAGCAGCAGAATAACAATAGGCAGATTTTTTAAATGTGGAAGTTCATTTCCTTATAATTCCTCCAGTTTGTGTTTCTTGGCTTATTATTCATACATTCGGTAAGCATGAATTTCTGAGAGGCTTATCTTAGGAAAAAAGGTCATAATTCTCTGTATTTTGAAGGGGATTGGAATGATTTATTCCATAATATGACAAGCATAGACAAAACAGCATTTTCTCCTGAGATCCTTGATATTTTCCAAATCCCATTCAATGATTTTCATTGTATTTTCAAACAGGATTGTGTCTATTATCTTATATGTTTGGGGGTGGGGGTTGGGGAGGAACAAAACTGTTACAAAGAAAAACAAGTAAAATCTCATCTCAGGTTTCACATGTTTTAAAACATCCACAGCAGCACATTTGCTCCCAAATCACCCAGAGATAGAAGGCTAGCAGTGGTGGCAATCACACAGTTTCTCCATTTCCCCAGACCACCCCCAACAAAAATACAATTGAGTCAGCAATAACAACAACAAAACCCTACAGACAATATCTACGACCACAAGCATGAGTGGCCAGGACACTAGCAGCAACAAGACACATAATGACAACTACAGTAGGAAGAAGAAACACAAGGGGTCTCCAATCAACATCTCAGAAACTGGATCACCATCAGGTACCCACTCCCAAATGGAAGAGTCTCCTCTTAGCATGGAAAGCTCTGCAGGTCCATCAGACAAGAGCTGCCAAAACTGGGAAGGGGCTTTGCAGGCTCCAGACGCCCTGCCAACTCTCAGATAGCTCAGATCACAATGCATTTAAAAAAGATAAAGAAAGGAAATCCAAAACAGAGGGGATATATGTATACATAAAGGTGATTCTCTTTGATGTACAACAGAAACAGCATTGTAAAGTGACTATATACTCCAATAAAAATTAATTTAAAAATAATAAAGCTACTATGAACAGGCAAGTCTAGAAAAAGTAAAATTAAAAGATGATGAAATCTTCGTAACTCTAAAAGCTAACATTCACAATGAATATATGATGAGTATGGATAATTCTGCACTAAAATACTCCATGTAACTTTCATAAAGCAGAGACTATAGGATAAATCCCCAGACAGAAGAGAAACCGTTGGGCATTGCACGGAAACAGAACACATCAGGACACCAAAGGCAAAAGGAAAAGAAGAGCCAGACTAAGGTAGAGAGGGTGGGGGTGGTCGGGGTGGAGACAACATATCTCAGAAAGAGCCATACATGCCATAACAACAAGGGAAAATGGAGCCCTAGAGCATTCAATCTAGGAAAGATATTTCAGACATCCTCCCCTGGAAGAGCACAAAACACCATGACCTCAGCAGTGATTGTGGTTGAATTCATATAATATTATTTTAAGAAGAAAGTTAATAATGGACAGAGAACTATTCCTATACCAGCGGTCCCCAACCTTTTTGGCATCAGGGACCCATTTCACGGAAGACAGTTTTTCCACAGATAGTGGGGGCAATGGTTTGGGGATGATTCAAGCACATTACATTTACTGTGGACTTTATTTCTGAGTTCCACCTCAGATCATCAGGCACTAGATCTTGGAGGTTGGGGATCCCTGCCATAGACAATGAAATCATAATATAAAGACATGACCATAAAATAATAAATATCTTAACCTAATACTTTCAAATGAGCTAAAATCCCTATCAAGCTACCAACGGTATTCTTCACAGAGCTAGAACAAATAATTTCACAATTTGTATGGAAATACAAAAAACCTCGAATAGCCAAAGCAATCTTGAGAAAGAAGAATGGAACTGGAGGAATCAACCTGCCTGACTTCAAAGCCACAGTCATCAAGACAGTACGGTACTGGCACAAAGACAGAAATATAGATCAATGGAACAAAATAGAAAGCCCAGAGATAAATCCACACACATATGGACACCTTATCTTTGACAAAGGAGGCAAGAATATACAATGGATTAAAGACAATATCTTTAACAAGTGGTGTTGGGAAATCTGGTCAACCACTTGTAAAAGAATGAAACTAGAACACTTTCTAATACCATACACAAAAATAAACTCAAAATGGATTAAAGATCTAAACGTAAGACCAGAAACTATAAAACTCATAGAGGAGAACAGAGGCAAAACACTCCGACATACATCACAGCAGGATCCTCTATGACCCACCTCCCAGAGTACTGGAAATAAAGGCAAAAATAAACAAATGGGACCTAATTAAACTTAAAAGCTCCTGCACAACAAAGGAAATTATAAGCAAGGTGAAAAGACAGCCTTTAGAATGGGAGAAAATAATAGCAAATGAAGCAACTGACAAATAACTAATCTCAAAAATATACAAGCAACTCCTGCAGCTCAACTCCAGAAAAATAAATGACCCAATCAAAAAATGGGCCAAAGAACTAAACAGACATTTCTCCAAAGAAGACATACAGATGGCTAACAAACACATGAAAAGATGCTCAACATCACTCATTATCAGAGAAATGCAAATCAAAACCACTATGAGGTACCATTTCACACCAGTCAGAATGGCTGCGATCCAAAAGTTTACAAGCAATAAATGCTGGAGAGGGTGTGGAGAAAAGGGAACCCTCTTACACTGTTGGTGGGAATGCAAACTAGTACAGCCACTATGGAGAACAGTGTGGAGATTCCTTAAAAAACTGGAAATAGAACTGCCTTATGACCCAGCAATCCCACTGCTGGGCATACACACTGAGGAAATCAGAAGGGAAAGAGACACGTGTGCCCCAATGTTCATTGCAGCACTGTTTATAATAGCCAGGACATGGAAGCAACCTAGATGCCCATCAGCAGATGAATGGATAAAGAAAGCTGTGGTACATATACACAATGGAGTATTACTCAGCCATTAAAAAGAATACATTTGAATCAGTTCTAATGAGGTGGATGAAACTGGAGCCTATTATACAGAGTGAAGTAAGCCGGAAAGAAAAACACCAGTACAGTATACTAACGCATATATATGGAATTTAGAAAGATGGTAACAACAACCCTGTATACAAGACAGCAAAAGAGACACTGATGTATAGAACAGTCTTATGGACTCTGTGGGAGAGGGAGAGGGAGAGGGTGGGATGATTTGGGAGAATGGCATTGAAACATGTATAATATCATATATGAAACAAGTCGCCAGTCCAGGTTCAATGCATGATACTGGATGCTTGGGGCTGGTGCACTGGGACGACCCAGAGGGATGGTATGGGGAGGGAGGAGGGAGGAGGGTTCAGGATGGGGAACACATGTATACCTGTGGCGGATTCATCTTGATATATGGCAAAACCAATATAATATTGTAAAGTTTAAAAATAAAATAAAATTTTAAAAAAAGAAATAAATGATTAAAAAAAAGAGAGAGAATTTGAGATAATTATAGAAGCTATGGAAGAATGCCATAAATCAGGATTAGAAAATGACGTGATTGGACAAAAGAAAGTTTGGAAAGTGGTCTGAGAGAGGTTAAGAATTAGAACTAAAAGAAAAAAAAAATTTCAGAAATGAACAAAAGTAAGAAGAACACAAGGACAAATAATATCATAAGAAAGAACAGGAAGAAAATTTAAAAATAGAAATGAAATAAAGAAAAAGATAAAAGGACTGGAGAGAAAGCAATAGCTTATTCTGGAAAATGCTCCTGATATAAAGATCTGAACCTGTATATTTAAAGGGCACATGAGGACCCTGGAAAATCAACCCACAGTGGCCAAAACAAGACATAACTTAGTAAATCTATCAAACTTAAAAGGAAAAAAAAGACCTTTGAACATCAAAGCAAAATGACCAAGCCCTCATTAGTGAAAGAAAATAAAGTGACATTAGACTTCTCAATAGCAACATTTTATGCCACAGGACAATAGAGTAACATTTATATTACAAAAGCTATGAAAAGTAAATGCAGTAAAACATTCAAGTTTAAAGTCATATACAAACTATTATGAACATGCAAGCACTCAGGAGTGTGGTGCTCATATGCCCTTCCTGAAGGATCCATTAGAAAATGACTCAGATGACCAAATATCTGAAGAACCGGCATAATTATTGACTGTGAGAATTGAATATATGATTATATGTAAAACTAACATAAGTGACGGCATAAGGAAGTGTAGATTATAATTGTTACATGATACAACACAACTTTACTTAATACTTACAATTCAAACTTCCTTTAAAAAGCAATCCCTGTAAATCAAAGCAAAATAAAATAAGACCTACCTATTCATCCATTTGACAGTAAAGAAGTATTTCAAGTGACTTTAAACTATGGTAATCTGGTGATACATCTCTTGTGGTATATACCTTATAAACAAGCAAAATAAATTTTAAATTATTTTTAGTAATAATACTGGTACTGATATTCTGTAGCTATCATGTATTCTATAGGAGAAATCTAATAGGTAATTCTAAGAACATTGTTAAGATTTTCAGCCTGAAGAGAAAAGGTAAAATCAAGGAATCAAGTTAAAACTCTATAATCTAAATTTTTTATTGAAAATGGACTAATGTGTACTATCAATATAATTTTAAAATATATACATATACATATATATGTCTTAGTTCTATCCATTAAAAGGGTTTAATAACAATACATTAGCAAAGAGCATTCCTAGAGTCCAGGTTATACCCTATAAACACTATTTTGTACTAAAAGAAATCAGGGTTTCTTGGGTAAATGGCTGATTCCAGGTCTTGGGCAAGAAATGTACAAGATGAGCCTAAAATACCTTGTAATGCAAAAATGAGCCTAAAGCATCAAGTCAAACGAGTTGAAGAGTCTTTAACTGGCCAACAATGGAACAATTTGAGCATGAAAGAACAGCTGACTGCAATGAATTGAAAGACATCAAATATGTTTAAATTCATTAGTTAGTAATGAAACTAAAAAAAAAAAAATCTCACTGGTCATATTTGGAAGACAGTCACATTTGGAAAGAATCAATTAGTCATTTTGAAAACTGATGAGGTTAAATTATGAAGTCAAGTAGTTATCTTGCCTATGCACTTGAATATGCCTCAGGACAATCATTGAAGAGGGGAAATTTGACAGTATTTTAGATAAAAAATGAGAGAGTGATAGACTATCACCATATTTGCCAGCCTTAATGAGATAATGAATCTAGATCTAGGCAATGATCATTAGTTATTGATCACTGACCTAGGAAAAGATTATTGATATCATAGAAAACCAAACAGATAAGCTGCCTTCTGATGGAAGCACACAAAGCCACTTAAGAACTATTACCATCAAAACCTTAAACCTGAATGATCAAACGTCTAAATCTCAATAATCAGTTAACAGGAAAAAGAAAAAGAAAGACGTGAAACCATGTACTGCTGCTGCTGCTGCTAAGTCGCTTCAGTCGTGTCCGACTCTGTGCGACCCCATAGACGGCGGCCCACTAGGCTCCTCTGTCCCTGGGATTCTCCAGGCAAGAATACTGGAGTGGGTTGCCATTTCCTTCTCCAATGCATGAAGGTGAAAAGTGAAAGTGAAGTTGCTCAGTCGTGCCTGACTCTTAGCGACCCCATGGACTGCAGCCCACCGGCTCCTCCGTCCATGGGATTTTCCAGGCAAGAGTACTGGAGTGGGGTGCCATTGCCTTCTCGGGAAACCATATACTACTGGGATGCAATTAGAAATTTTCAAAATAAGTAAAGTTTAGCAGACAAGTACCCTAGTTTCCTTAAGAAATCAATTATAATGAAAAATTAAAGAAAGAAGAACCACCTCTGGTTAAAAAAAAAAACTTAAAAAATATATCAACAAGTTGCAATGTATGGACCTTATTTGGCTCTTAATTCATACAAACCCATTGTACAAAATTATGACTCAGACAAATCTGAACACTTGTTGAATAGTTGATACTATGAAAAAATTATTGTTAATAATTTTAAGCTTAATAATGATGTTCTGGTTGTATTTTAAAAGGCCCCTTATGCTTCAGGGATGCATACTAACATATTTTTGGATCAAAGAATATCAAGAATATCATAAGATTTGCTTCAGTAAAAAAATGAACTGACTCATTTTAGTTGAGATTTGCATTTCTCTGATAACTAGTGACACTGAGCATCTTTTCATGTGTTTTTTGGCCATCTGTATGTCTTCTTTGGAGAAATCTCTATTTAGATCTTTTGTCCATTTTTTGATTGGGTTGTTTGGTATTACCTCAAACTGGTCAGAAGTCTATGAACAATAAATGTTAGAGAGAGTGCGGAGAAAAAGAAACTCTCCTACACTGCTGGTGGGAATGTGAGTTGGTAGGACTACTATGGGGAGAAGGCGATGGCACCCCACTCCAGTACTCTTGCCTGGAAAATCCCATGGAGGGAGGAGCCCGGTAGGCTGCAGTCCATGGGGTTGCTCAGAGTCAGACAGGACTGAACGACTTCACTTTAACTTTTCACCTTCATGCATTGGAGAAGGAAATGGCAACCCACTCCAGTGTTCTTGCTTGGAGAATCCCGGGGACAGGGGAGCCTGGTGGGCTGCCGTCTATGGGGTCGCACAGAGTCGGACACGACTGAAGCAACTTAGCAGCAGCAGCAGGACTATGGAAAACAATATGGGGGTTCCTTAAAACACTAAAAATAGAACCAAGCAAAACCATAATTCAAAAAGATACATGCATCCCAATGTTCACTGCACCACTATTTACTAAAGCCAAAACACTGAAGCAACCTAAATGTCAATCATCAGAGGAATGAATAAAGAAGACATGGTACATATACACGATGGTCATAAAAGAGAATGAAATAATGCCATTTGCAGCAACATGTATGGACTCAGAGATTATCATACTCAGTGAAGTAAGTCAGGTGGAGAAGGACAAATATATGATATCTCCCATACATGGAATTTAATTTAAAACTTATATAAATGAACTTATTTTAAAAACAGAAATAGATACACAAATTTTAAAAACAAACTTATGGTTACCAAAGGGGAAACATGGAGAGGAGGTATAAGTCAGGAGTTTGGGATTAACACGCACACTACTAAATATGAAATAACCAACAAGGACCTACTGTATAGCACAGGGAACTCTACTCAATCTTTTGTAATAACCTATATAGGAAAAGAATCTGAAAAAGAATTAATATATGTATAATTGAATCACTTTGCCATGCCTCTGAAACTAACACAATATTGTTAATCAGCTGTACCCAATAATTTTTTTTTTTAATGAACTTGCCTCAAACTAATCTACTGAGGAAGGACAGTGTAAACAGGCAATGGCTGGCTTTGAGCTGATAATTGTTCAAACTGAGTTCAAATTGTTCAAACAGCAAGCAAATGAAACTTGTGGTTTCCTGTGTAATTCTCTATACCTTTTATGTGTTTGAAATCTTCCATCATGAAAAATTTAAAAAACACACTTTTTTTTTTTCATTCCAACTTTATCTGAACCGATCTCTCTAAAGTAAGCATGGTCGATTAAAATTCCAGTTTACCAAGCCACTTGAAAATGGGCTCTAAGTTGAAAAAGTGAATCTTCCAGTAAATGTGACACATTTCTTTTGCTATTGGTATATATCTCTTGTCAATGATTTTAATAAACACTAGATGGCATAGTGATTGCTTCATACTAAAGAGACAAAAAAGAAAATGGATTGTCCCACTGACATGGATAATTGTTTTTGTTACTGTTTAGTCGCTAAGTCATGGGCAGCCCTCTTGCGACCCCATGGACTGTAGCTCACCAGGCTCCTCTGTCCATGGGATTTTCCAGGCAAGAATACTGGACTGGGTTGCCATTTCTTTCTCCAGGGTAACTTCCCAACCCAGGGATCAAACCTGCATCTCCTACACTGGCAGGCAGGTTCTTTACCACTGAGCCACCAGGGAAGCCCGACATGGATAATATACATCATGCCATCAGTGCTATGGCATGGTGACATCACTTTTTGAAATTATCCCATTTCTTAGTGGACAGAAATATCTTATCTTGTTTAAAATGTTTATTTTGCCTCTGCACTACAAGCTCACCTAAACACAGTTTTTAAAAAACTCTCTTCATATAGTAATTTTCATTCTTGCATTTTTCCACCTTTCAGTTTATTTTAACAGTGCTGCATCCTGTCAGAAAGAAACTGAACATTGCCTAGTTAAGTAGGAGGAAGAATTTTATATTCTCCAAACTGGGTTGACACAAAGTATTCCATATGCTGCAAAAATTAATATAAAGTAGCCTTGAGCCTTCTCTCTAATATCTGCGTATTGCTTCTAGCTTCTCATTCTCATGTCATTAATTGGTCCCAAATCTTGTTTTAGCTTTTTCCACATTCCTATCAGCTGATTTTTTTCTTAACCAAAATAATATATCATTCTATTTTTACAGTGCATGACTAATTTAGGGAATCACTGAGGTTTTAATTAATGGATTGTGATTAAAGTATTCAGCTTCAAAATCCATTATTTTTGACAGGAAATCAACTTACCCAGTGGGAAAGTATGAAGAACAGTAGATTTGGATGTCTGGATGTCTGCTGTGCCACATGGCATTGACCTGAACATTTTATTATTCTCTGTCTGTTTCCTTCATTCAATCTTTCATTGAATATAAATATTGAATGGTATATTTACACACCTACTAAGTGACCAGCTTTGTGCTAATTCTAGGAATACAGAGGTAAGTGTAGTATCATGTTTTTATGATGGTGTGTTTGAATTGAGACTGGAAAGATGCTTAAGAACTATCTGAGTTGTAAGAATTATCAGTGGGAGAGTGTTTAGACCAAGATAAAGTTCAGTGGTGCTGAGGAAAGGAACTGGTGTGAAATGGAGAAACATGATTTGGAATGAAAGAGAAAGGTAAGAAAACAGGTGCACCTTGTAAACAGTAGCATTGAACAAAGCAGCCCATTAGTCCTACCAGTTCTAAATGCTTATATAATTGGTTAGCAATGGAGTCACAGAACCGTGGCTTTATCATTTACTGCCATGATTATATGCAAATTCTTAGCATTTCTTACCCTTAGTGTCCTAATTGATAGAATAGTGATGTATATATATTTATACACCTGCTTCAAGATTGTTCTGGGGCTAAGATAATATACTGAAAGACTGTGTCTGGTATATGTGAAGCATTCTGTATATAAATGGTAATGATTATTACTGGCTTATTCTTTGCCCTTCTCCAAGAAGTTCCTGCATCTTTCATCTGATCTTATTCCAACAAAAGCCCTAGGAGAGATTTGTGAGATTTATGGCAGTAGATGATTTTTTTACAAATGAAAAAACTTAAATTCAAAGAGTGGCAAAAGAAATGAATGGAAGAAAACAGTCTCCTGGCTCCCTGCTCAACCTTCCTTTTCCCATCACATGATCCTCATCTGATCATTTCAGCTTCTGTTCAAACAAATAAGGAATCTTAACACAAACTGAGGACTTGTTCCAATCTGTTTATCTTACAGTTTAATATTTCAGGTTTTCCTTTGGGTTTTTCCTATTATTTCAATAGATCGATCTTGTACAGAAGCTATTCCTCTCATGCTAAGCCTTCTTTTTGGAGTGTTAAGGTTATGAATGTCCTGTCAGTCAATGACTTATTAAAATGAAGACCAGCCAGGGTTTTAAATCATTTTTATATGCACCATACTCTCTTCTTTGTCACCCTTCCATTATTTTGGATCTATGAGCTAAAGCTTTCTTTATAAGTTATTTCTCAAGAAATCAGTAAAGCTTCCATTAGCTATGGCATTAATTGGATGACATATTTGAAATAAAAGGTCACACTGTCTTGGACTGAGAGTTCATCTTCCCTTGAAAATTCAGTTGAAGTAGGGTCATTCCTAGCATGGTCTTTACTTGAATTGCAGATTATCTCACACTGGTCAGAATGGCTACTATCAAAAAGTCTACAAACAATAAATGCTGGAGAGGGTGAGGAGAAAAGGGAATCATCTTACACTGTTGGTGGGAATGCAAACTAGTACAGCCACTATGGAGAACAGTGTGGAGATTCCTTAAAAAACTGGAAATAGAACTGCCATACAACCCAGCAATCCCACTACTGGCTATACACACTGAGGAAACCAGAATTGAAAGAGACACATGCACCCCAATATTCATCGCAGCACTGTTTACAATAGCCAGGACATGGAAGCAACCTAGATGTTGATCAACAGACAAATGGATAAGAAATCTGTGGTACATATACACAATAGAATATTACTCAGCCATTAAAAAGAATGCATTTGAATCAGTTCTAATGAGATGGATGAAACTGGAGCCTATTACACGAGTGAAGTCAGAAAGAAAAATACCAATACAATGTATTAACATACATATATATGGAATTTAGAAAGATGGTAATGATGACCCTATATTCGAGACAGCAAAAGAGACACAGATGTAAAGAACAGACTTTTGGAGTCTGTGGGAGAAGGCAAGGGTGGGATGATTTGAGAGAATAACATTGAAACATATATATTACCATATGTGAAACAGATTGCCAGTCCAGGTTCGATGCATGAGACAGGGTGCTCAGGGCAGGTGTACTGGGATGACCCTGAGGGATGGGACAGGGAGGGAGGTGGGAGGGGGTTTTGGGATGGGGAACACATGTACACCATGGCTGATTCGTGTCAATGTATGGCAAAAACCACTACAATATTCTAAAGTAATCAGCCTCCAATTAAAATAAACAAATTAATTTTTTTAAAAGGAAAAAAAAAAAACAAACAAACACCTAAAAGCTACCACAACTGTATATTGGGAAGAGAAGAGGGAGGAGGAAGATGGACACTGAGGAACACATTGCAACAGACTTCCTTACTTTTAAACACTTTAACACTGACCTACTATTCCAAGATGACTCAAGGGCAGTGCCTCTCATGAACGGACAGTTGGAGGTGCAGATACGATGATTCCAACTGAACTCTCCTCCAGGCACAGTTATGAGTTGATCTTGGAAGAGGAATGAGACTTTCTCTTCCCGATAGCAACCTGAAGGGACATTCCATTTTCTGGCTTGCATAACTCTATCAAGGAAATATTTCTTCTGCTACTCACCTACAAATTGGGTGCTAAATCTATAGTAGAGCTACAGATGTTTTCCAAATATTAGATATCCATTTTGAGTATGTTAAGTGTGATAAGTTAAATTTCCTCAAGTTGTCACCCTGTTTCTATATACCAAACTTCTCACCTCCTTTAAACAGCTTTTCCTGAGACTTCCTTGGTGGTCCAGTGGTTAAGAATCCTCCTTCCAGTGCAAGGGATGCAGGTTCAATCCCTGGTCAGGGAACTAAGATCCCATATGCTATAGAGCAACCAAGCCAACGTGCCTCAACTACTGAGCTCTTGAGCCACAACTAGAGCCCATGCACATCAATGAAAAATTCCATATGACACAATGAATATCCTGCATACTGCAACTAAGACCTGACACAGACAAATAAATAAGCAAACATTAACAACAAAAAAGAGCTTTTCCTGATTCTCCCCACTCCCCATCAGATAGGATCTTGTCTAGAATGCAAGCAACAACCCCCACTGCTCCATAATCCATCATCCTTGTCATCTGTACCTCCCCTGAGTTCTGGCCGTTTGTGTCCTTGTCACAGTCCTTACCTAGACTATCCATTTCCTGAATTAGGCCTTTGTTATCTCAGCTTTAATGTCTGTGACTTCCTGCACATAGCAGGTAGGAATCCAGGAAATGCATGGTTAGAATTGAAGTCCCCTATCTTAAAACTGAAGCTTTTATGTACCAGAAAAATGACAGGGGGTAAGGGGAAAGCATTCCTTTGAAGTCTTTGGGAAGAAAAAGATATTAACAATGATGTAGTAGGCTTCAATTTATGGATCTCAGATTCATAAGCTTTTAATACAAGCCAGAAATTCAGGCATCAAATAGTTCTTGCTACAAATGGAAAAAGTGGATGAAGTTTGGGTTGGATGCTGATGATATTGGTTATTTTTTTGATGAAATAAATCTGTCTATCAAGAGACTCAAAGTTCTGCCTGCTGCATAATCATTACTACTCAGTTCAGGGCCGTCAAAGGTCTTGTTTTAAGCATGTTTCCCTAAAAATTAGCCCTGATCATTTGCCTTAAAAAACTATATTTCAAAAATAAGATGTTTATTGAAAAAAGTAAAGACAAAAGCAAGAAGGCATGAATGCTAATGAAAGCTATCCCACTGGCAAAGACTCACAGAACAGGCACAGAAACACACTTGGTTTTGTAAAAAGCCCTGTCTCTTTCCATAGACCTTGGAATGATTTCTACTATGAAGTCAAATCTGCAGCTAGGATGCCATCATTAATAGGATTCTATGCTACAAGTCAATTAATAAATCAACACCCTTTAATTTCTTAAATTACAAATTAATATGCTGCAGAACGAAAGAGTGACAAACTCGCATGAAATACCTACTAAAATGTTTTAAAACAGATGGTTCACCAGTTTGTAGAAAGGCTTTCTGTGCAGAATGACAATGAGACTCTCCTTGTGTCTCCCAAACTCTCACTGGACCCTGAGAAGGACCAGCAAGGACTGACAGGTTCATTCTTTTTCTAATCCTTGACTTTGGACTTCATTTGCTGCATTGTCCTTATGCTGCTTGAATTATGCTGCTCTTTCTATCTTCAGTGGAGTTTCTCATCAAAATCTACACAATCGTCCTCCTTCTGTTACTAAAATGAGAATCTAGTGATGAATTTCCTTCAACTTCTATGTGATAACTGCTTTCAAATTCACATCACTACCAGTTGCTCTATTTCTCCGTAGGAATTGGCATGGGTGATCTGAATCATATCTCATGGATGATATGTTTTGTAGTACTTTGTGTTTTCCTTTTTGTCGTGGCTTCATGGATGCTCAGAACCTATTTGGTAGTTCAATGTAGCCAACTCAGAGTCTAATGTCTTTTTTTTTTTTTCCAGCTGCACCAGGCAGCATGTGGGATCTTAGTTCCCAAACAAGGATGGAAACTGCGCCGCCTGCAGTGGAAGCACCGAGCCATTTTTAAAATAAGATTTTATTGGAACATTTGTTTCAGTTCAGTTCACTTCAGTCACTCAGCCGTGTATGATTCTTTGTGATACCATGGACTGCAGCACGCCAGGCAGGCCTGTCCATCACCAACTCCCAGAGCTTGCTCAAACTCATGTCCATCAAGTCAGTGATGCCATCAACCTCTTATCCTCTGTCGTCCCCTTCTCCTCCTGCCTTCAGTCTTTCCTAGCATCAGGGTCTTTTCCAATGAGTCATTTCTTCACATCAGGTGGCCAAAGTATTGGAGTTTCAGCTCCAGCATCAGTCCTTCTAATGAATGTTCAGGACTGATCTTTAGGATAGACTGGTTGGATCTCTTTGTAGTCCAAGGGACTCTCAGGAGTCTTCTCCAACACCACAGTTCAAAAGCATCAATTCTTCGGCGCTCAGCTTTCTTTGTAGTCCAACTCTCACATCCATACATGACTACTGGAAAAACCATAGACTAGATGGGCATTTGTTGGCATAGTAATGTCTTTGCTTTTTAATATGCTGTCTAGGTTGGTTATAGCTTTTCTTCCAAGGAGCAAGTGTCTTTTAATTTCAAGGCTGCAGTCACCATCTGCAGTGATTTTGGAGCCCCCCAAAATAAAGCTTCTCACTGTTTCCACTGTTTCCCCATCTATTTGCCAGGAAGTGATGGGCTCAGATGCCATGATCTTAGTTTTCTGAATGGTGAGTTTTAAGCCAACTTTTTCATTCTCCTCTTTCACTTTCATCAAGAGATTCTTTAGTTCTTGTTTGTTTTCTGCCCTAAGGGTGGTGTCATCTGTGTATCTGAGGTTATTGATATTTCTCCTGGCAATCTTGACTCCAGCTTGTGCTTCATCCAGCCCAGAATTTCGCATGACATACTCTGCGTTTAAGTTAAAGAAGCAGGGTGACAATATACAGCCTTGACATACTCCTTTCCCAATTTGGAACCAGTCTGTTGTTCCATGTCTAGTTCTAACTGTTGCTTCTTGACCTGCATACATATTTCTCAGGAGGCAGGTAAGGTGGTCTTGTTCCCATCTCTTTAAGAATTTTCCAGTTTGTTGTGATCCACACAGTCAAAGGCTTTGGTGAAGTCAATAAATAAAAAAATATTTGTTTATGTATTATTTATAGTTGTTTTTGTGTTATAATTACAGGGTTGATAGTTATGGCAGAAATCATATGGCCCACAATTTGTGAAATATTTACTATCTGGTCTCTTACATAAAAAGGTGCTAATCCTTAATGTAAAAGATCAGTTTTTTGTTTTGTTTTGTTTTAACATATATATTTTTAAAGCATGGAGCCTTGACCACTGGACCTCCAGGGAAGTCCCAGGTTGGATGTCTTACATTGCTCCAAAATATTCTGCAGTCTCTTATCTGACTAAGGTACCTGTATTTTCTCTGACTTTGATCTTTTTTTAAAATTACTCTCACATTCTATATTGCCTGTAAACCATACTATAATCTTCACAGAATAAATAAGGATATAAGCTTATAAATAAATTCAGTTATAGAATGCAGTTTAGAGTGTTAGTCTTTTTTTTTTAAGGAGGGGATAATTAGGACAAAAGAATAATGTTTCTTCAGAAAAATATATCTAAATACAATAGCATCATGACTAATAGTTATTCTCCAGATATCTGCCTCCAAACTCACCACAATATAATCCAGCTAACTTTTTAAAATAGTTATTTATTTGGCTGCATTGCGTCGTCATTGTGGCAGGTGGAGTCTTTCGTTGCAGTGCTTAGCTGCCTTAAGGCATGTGGGATCTCAGTTCTCCGATCAGGTTGATCGATCAAACCCGGGTCCCCTGCATTGCAAGGCAGATTCTTAACCACTACCACCAGGGAAGTCCCCATCTAAAATATTTTGAAATTCTCTCTCCAAAACACAGATCACATTATACTACTTTTCTGTTCCAATACTTTAGAAGTACTACTCACTGATTAAAGCTCAAATTCCTAAACATGGCTTCAAAGTCCTTCACAACATACCACCATCTTATCTGTCCAGGCTTATCTGGCAGCCTGTCTACAATGTATCCTGCACTCATGTGAATCTGTACAATGCATTTCTGGACAAGCCCTTCCCTTCCCTCCCCACCTTTAAGCCTTTCCCCCTCCCCTCTTTTCAAACCACACAAAAAATAATTCTTGTTGCCCTTTTTTTCTAACATGCTTCCCAGCCTAGATTAATATGGAAAAAGTCAAATTGTTAGTGATTATTATTATGAGTGTTTTATTTTTATAACAACAAAAAATCCTTGATTTTCTTATTTTTTATTAACATAGAAAACTCTTGTTTCATCACTCCTTCTCAAGTTTAGCTCTTGAACTAAAAGAACTGTATCTTTTAGCCCCAAATTATCTCCCTTCTGTGATTAATGTTTACATTGTAGAATACACAGAAGCAATCTACCTTAATGATCAAAAGGTTTGCCTTTGGAGTCAACTGAATTTGGGTTCAGCGACTTAATGTCATTTGTAAAATAAGATGATAATACTCATTAAAGTTATTAAAAATGTCCACAAATTCTTTGACAAGCCTCCAGTTCAGAAGCACAGAGAATACAGAGCAGACCTGAAATTCAATGGTAGTCAATAGAATGCATTTCAAATAATGATGAATGACATTAGAGGCTATTCATACCAAAGCCAAATGTAGGTACCCCAGTCAACAGCCCCAACTGACAGCTAGCATCAGCTTCCAGATATGTGAGTGAGGACATTTCTAGATGATTCCAGCCTTAGATTTCATGCTCTCACTGCTAAGACCTGAGACTTCATGAATCTTAGAAAGCCATCTCCTCTGTGCTCTGTCTAAATTGTTGACCCAGAATCAGTCAGCACAATAAAATTGTTGTCTCAAGCTGCCAAGTTTGGGGATTATTTGTTGCACAGCAATACCTCAAAGGATTATTATGAGGATTAAATGAGACTTGTATATAAAGCAATGAGATTGGTGTTTAGCAAAATAAACCCTCAGTGGATGGGACTTAACAAGGGCTAACTCTTCAATGCATTTGGCTTTGCTCAAAATATTTAGGATATAAAAGATGCCTAATATATACTCGTTGACTTTAAGTGATTACAGACTTGAGGACAGAAAAGATAAAGTTGCAGAGAAATCACAATCTCATTTTCCTGACCTGAGAGGAATTGTTTTAATGCTATTAAAGGAAACAATTCTTTCTTTAGCAATCCATCAAATTCTAAAATTTATCTTGGCAGAAAACCATATTGTACAATTCATTTAATTCTTGTCTTCTCCTTTAAGTCTAAGGTAAACAAAACTATTAAGTATTTGCATTCAGTGAATAATAGTTGATTTGGTGTCATATGATTATCACTTTTATGTAGAATCTGAAATATAACACAAGTGAACCTATCTATGAAACAAAAACAATCACAGACATAAAGAACAGACTGGTGATTTACAAGGGGGAGGGGGTAGGGGAAGGAATGGAGTGAGAGGTTGGGGTTACCAGATGTAAGCTATTACATATGGAATGGATAACAAGGTCCTACTGTATAACATAGTAAACTATATCCAGTATCCTATAATAAACCATAATGGAAAAGAATATTATTAAAAAGAATGTATATATGTGTATAACTGAGTCACTTCACTGCGCTACGCTAAGTCACTTCAGTCATGTCCGACTCTGTGCGACCCCATAGACGGCAGCCCACCAGGCTCCCCTGTCCCTGGGATTCTCCAGGCAAGAACACTGGAGTGGGTTGCCATTTCCTTCTCCAATGCATGAAAGTGAAAAGAGAAAGGGAAGTTGCTCAGTCATGTCTGACTCTTAGCGACCCCATGGATTGCAGTCTAACAGGCTCCTCCGTCCATGGGATTTTCCAAGAAAGAGTACTGGAGTACTGTACGATAGTAATTAACACAACTTTGGAAATCAATTATTGCTATTGCTGTTGCTGTTCAGTCACTAAGTTGTGTCCAATTCTTTGCGACCCCATGGACGCATGCAAGGCTTTCCTATCCTTCAGCATTCCGGAACTTGCTCAAACTCATGTCAATTGAGTCGATGATGCCATCCAACCACTGTATGCTATGCCACCCTCTTCTCCTCTGCCCTCCATCTTTCCCAGCATCAGGGTCTTTCCCAATGAATTGGCTCTTTGCATCAGGTGGCCAAAGTATCGGAGCTTCAGCTTCAGCAACAGTCCTTCCAATGAATATGCAGGGTTGATTTCCTTGAGCATTGCCTGGTTTGATCTCCTTGTTATCCAAGAGACTCTCGAGAGTCTTCTCCAGTACCACAGTTTAAAAGCATCAGGTCTTTGGCACTCAGCCTTTTCGATGGTCCAACTCTCACATCTGTTACATGACTACTGGAAAAATCATAGCTCTAACTATACAGATCTTTGGATGTTGTCTAGCTTTTCATAGCTTTTCTTCCAAGGAGCAAGCGTCTTTTAATTTCATGGCTGCAGTCACCATCTGGAGTGATTTTGGAGCCCCCCAAAATAAAGTCTCTCACTGTTTCCATTTTTCCCCATCTATTTGCCATAAAGTGATAGGACCAGATGCCACGAATGCTGAGTTTTAAGCCAGCTTTTTCACTCTCCTCTTTTACCTTCATCAAAAGGCTCTTTAGTTTCTCTTAGTTTTCTGCCATAAGGGTGGTGTCATCTGCATATCTGAGGTTATTGATATTTTTCCTGGCAATCTTGATTCCAGCTTGAGCTTCATCCAATCTGGCATTTTGCATTATGCACTCTGCATAGAAGTTACATAAATAGGGTGACAATATATAGCCTTAACTTACTTCTTTCTCAATTTGGAACCAGTCCATTGTTCCAGGGAGAAGGCAATGGCAACCCACTCCAGTACTCTTGCCTGGAAAATCCCATGGATGGAGGAGCCTGGTAGGCTGCAGTCCATGGGGTCGCAAAGAGTCAGACACAACTGAGCGACTTCACTTTCACTTTTCACTTTCATGCACTGGAGAAGGAAACGGCAACCCACTCCAGTATTCTTGCCTGGAGAATCCCAGGGACAGGGAGCCTGGTGGGCTGCCGTCTCTGGGGTCGCACAGAGTCGGACACGACTGAAGCGACTTAGCAGCAGTAGCAGCAGCCATTGTTCCATGTCTGGTTCTAACTGTTGCTTCTTGACGTGCATACAGGTTTCTCAGGAGGCAGGTAAGGTGGTCTGGTAGTTCCATTCCTTAAGAATTTTCCAGTTTGTTATGATCCACTTTCATAGTCAATGAAATAGAAGTAGATATTTTTTGGAATTCCTTTCCTTTTTCCATGATCCAGTGGATGCTGGCAACTTGCTCTCTGGTTCCTCTGCCTTAAATCCAGCTTGTATATCTGGAAGTTCTTGGTTCACATGTTGCTGAAGCATAGCTCAAAGAATTTTGAGCATTACCTTGCTAGCATGTGAAATGAGTGAAATTGTACAGTAGTTGAACATTCTTTGGCTCTGCCCTTCTTTGGGATTGGAATGAAAACTGATCTTTTCCAGTCCTGTGGCCACTGCTGTTTCCCAAATTTGCTGGTATATTGAGTGCAGCACTTTCACAGCATCATCTTTGAGAATTTTAAATAGCTCAGCTGGAATTACATCACCTCCACTAGCTTTGTTCATAGTAATGATTCTAAGGCCCACTTGACTTCACACTCCAGGATGTCTGCCTCAAGGTGAGTGAACACACCATTGTGGTTATCTAGGTCATTAAGACATTTTTTTGGTACAGTTTTTCTGTGTATTCTTGCCACCTCTTCTTAATATCTTCTGCTTCTGTTAAGTCCTTGCCATTTCTATCCTTTATTGTGCCCATCTTTGGATGAATGTTCCCCTGTTCTCTCTAATTTTCTTGAAGAGGTCTCTAGTCTTTCCCATTCTATTGTTTTCCTCTATTTCTTTGCATTAATCACTGAGGAAGGCTTTCTTATCTCTCCTTGCTATTCTTTGGAACTCTACATTCAGTTGGATATATATTTCCCTTTATTCTTTGCCTTTCACTTCTCTTCTTTTCTCAGCTATTTGTAAGGCCTCCTCAGAGAACCATTTTGTCATTTTGTGTTTCTTTTTCATGGGGATGTTTTTGGTCACATTCAAGGGATCAGATCTAATCCCTTGAATCTACTTGTCACTTCCACTGTATAATCATAGGGATTTGATTTAAGTCATACCTGAATGGCCTAGTGTTTTCCTTACTTTTTTCAACTTAGTATGAATTTTACAATAAGGAGCTCATGATCTGAGCTACAGTCAGCTCCCAGTCTTGTTTTTGCTGACTGTACAGAGCTTCTCCATCTTTGGCTGCAAAGAATATAATCAATCTGATTTCTGAATTGACCACCTGGTGATGTCCATGTGTAGAGTCATCTCTTCAGTTGTTGGAAGAGGGTGTCTGCTACGACCTGTATGTTCTCTTGGTCTGTGTGTTCTGTTAGCCTTTGCCCTGCTTCATTTTATACTCCACGGCCAAACTTGCCTGTTACTCCAGGTATCTCTTGACTTCCTACTTTCAAATTCCAATCCCTTATGATGAAAAGAACATATTCTTTTGGTGTTAGTTCTAGAAGGTATCGTAGGCCTTCATAGAACTGTTCAACGTCAGCTTAATCAGGATTAGTGGTTGGGGCATATACTTGGATTACTGTAATGTTGAATGGTTTGCCTTGGAAAGGAACCAATATCACTCTGTTGTTTTTGAGACTGCACCCAAGTACTGCATTTCGGACTGTTTTGTTGACTATGATGGCTACTCCATTTCTTCTAAGGGATTCTTGCCCACAGTAGTATATATAATGGTCATCTGAATTAAATTCACCCACGCCAGTCCATTTTAGTTTGCTGATTCCTAAAATGTCGATGTTCACTCTTGCCATCTCCTGTTTGACCATGTCCAATTTACCTTGATTCATGGATCTAACATTCCAGGTTCCTATGCAGTACTGTCCTTTACAGCATCAACTTTATTTTCATCACCAGACACATCCACAACTGGGCATCATTTCCACTTTGGCTCAGCCTCTTCATTCTTTTTGAAGCTATTTCTCTGCCCTTCCCAGTAGTATACTGGACACCTACTGACCTGTGGGGCTCATCTTCTGGTGTGATATCTTTTTGCCTTTTCATGCTGTTCATGTGGTCCTCAAGGCAAGAATACTGAAGTGGTTTGCCATCAACTATACTTCAATTATATAAACTATGCTTCAATTAAATAAATAAATAAACCAATAAATAAGCTTTTAAAAAAATTAGTTAATTTGGGAAACGACAGACTAGCTAGCAAATATGGGATATGAATAAGGCAGTGGTCCACATCTGTCCCAACCTTCACTGCAGCTCTGAAGTAAGGGAGGTTTTTTCCTTTCTCATTTCTTCTTTTATACCTTCAAACCTTCTCCACAATCCAGCCTTGTCACTGTCATCCTCTCTCCATTACTGTCATTTACTACATCTCATTGTATAGAGTCAAAGAAGTTCCAAAGAATATTTGTACCTAAATCATTTTAAGAAAAAAAATGTTTTTCTGGAGATAGAACCCCACCTAGAATTGTGGGATATATGGATCACAAGTAAGAAAGGCTTCTTTGATTCACAAAATCTCTTTGGAATAAAACAAACCCTCATTTCTCATCTACCTTGTTACAACTGGTGACAAGAGATGGTACAAAATGCCTGGGTGTGGCTTGCCTAACTTCTAACCCATGAAGTCTTAATCTTCCCATGGATGAAGCAAAGTGATGACTGCAGGCATCTTACTTGGAAGGAATCTGAAGAGTGCTAGTCCAGTCAATGACAACATCCTATGTCTATGTTCTGTGTCTGATCAATGGTCTTCACCTCCTTTTCCAGTTAGAAAACTTACCTATAATCTTAGCTATTTTGGGACTAAGGTCCTGCCTTGTTAGGCTTCCCTGGTGGCTCAGTGGTAAAGAATACAACTGAAATACAGGATCTGGTTCACTCCCTGGATTGGGAAGATCCCCTGGAGAAGGGAATGTCATCCCACTCCAGTATTCTTCCCTGGAAAATCCCGTGGACAGAGGAGTCTGGCAGGCTACAGCCCATGGGGTCACAAAAGAGTCAGACATGACTTAGTGACAAAACAACAAGAAACCTGCCTTGCTGTTGCTAATCAACTGCTCGGGAAATTCCAATCTCCCTCTTAAAGCCCCGAGAAGCAGCTGGAGGTCTTACAAGCTCTAATAGACTTCCCTAAGTCTAAGAGTTCACAATTAGGGTTCCAACATTACTTGTGTTAGTGTTCTTCCTCACTGAACTAGCTAGCCTTTGGAGCACTGTAACACACTTTTGTCAGACACCCCCCCCCTCGCCGCAACTGATAGCTTGCCTGCCACTTGGTTGATATCGCCTCTGAATATTGTTTTCTGCCCTATGTGGAGTTTCTCCAGCATCTGCTCCAGCATTAGTACACTAACAGTAATGTGAGGGGGAATACCTTCTCTGTCTTGTAGATGGTTCTATTTTACAGTTATAACATGACAAATTAAATATGCAAATTCCTTTGTTCCTTGAACTGAGTAAAAAGAGCACTTCAAAATATCTGTAAAATGAGGTGAAAGGACAGGTTTCATCTGAGTAACAATTTCCCTGCTGAGAAAAGGGTAAACAGTAAATACTTTCATTGACTACTAAAGATACAGAAACTGTGACTTTTTAATTAATCTCCACTGTCTACAAATTCTCTTGGCTCTAAGGCAATCTTTTAATAGAACAAAAAAAAATTTTTTAATAACAAAAAGGAGGATAATAAACGACAAAGGAACGCCTTTCACCCAAAGACTGGTCTCACACTTGTTTTTGATTCAAGGAGTACTCTCTGAGGAGTGCAGGTGGGGAAGAAGTGTAAACTGTTTCAATCTGTGGTCCTTTTCCATGGGGAGAAAGTCTGGAAGATAATGAGACAGAATTGCTTGACAGGGCTCCCCAAGGACAAGGCCAACAAGCTTCGAGTGGCAGTTCCAAAAGCACAACTGTAAGTTTCTTACACTTCTCACTGATTAAAATTCCAAGAAAAGGAGGCTAAATTTGCAAGTAACCAACTCAAACTTCCTGTTACATGTGCCTCCTATAAAATAACGAGAAGACTATATGGCAAGAACACTTGAACAGCCATGCCAGTTTTTCCAGGCACTCAGAAAGATTTGGAAGATAAATGTCATCTTGAGATGTTTGCAAGGTTTTGTTTTCAAATAATTAATTTGACTGTTAAGGACAGAAGGTACTACTGTGACTGTTACCAAGGTGTTTCATGAGAGAGATCTCTGCGGTTGTACCTGGTGGTTCTGCTGTGCCTTGTGGAGTATGTGTAGGGAGGCACATTATTTAGAAAGGATTGGCACTGGTGGATTGAAGGACCAATGAAAATGAGAAGAACATCTCTGTTCCAGTAAGGCTGAATCATTGGTAGAGAAAGAGAAACATAGTGTTGACTATAGTTTCAAGGCATTGCCATGAAAGTGATGAACTGCCATGTATGTCATTTCCTGTGATGGTGGCCAACAAATCCTCCCATTTGTGATGTACATCGGAGAAAGCACTGGCAACCCACTCCAGTACTCTTGCCTGGAAAATCCCTGGACAGAGGAGCCTGGTAGGCTGCAGTCCGTGGGGTCACTAAAAGTCGGACACGACTGAGCAATCTCACTTTCACTTTTCACTTTCATGCATTGGAGAAGGAATGGCAACCCACTCCAGTGTTCTTGCCTGGAGAATCCCAGGGACGGGGAAGCCTGGTGGGCGGCTGTCTATGGGGTTGCACAGAGTCAGACACGACTGACACAACTTAGCAGCAGCAGCAGTGCATGTACATGCCATTTCTTCCATCAAGAGGTGGACTGTATTTCCCTCCCCCTTGAATCTGGGCTGGCCTAATGGCTTGGTTTGACCAAAAGAAAACAATGGAAGTGATGGGACTTCACTGGGACTTCCTTTTTAAAATTAACTTTTATTGGAGTATAGTTGCTTTACAATGTTACGTTAGTTTCTACAGTACAGCAAAGTGAATCAGCTATATGTACACATATATCCCCTCTCTTTTGGACCCCCTTCCCATTTAGGTCACCACGGAGCACTGAGTAGAGTTCCCTGCACTATATGATAGGTTCTCATTAGTTATCTGTTTTATATGTAGTATCAATAGTATATATACGTTAATCCCAATCTCCCAGTTCTTCCTGGTATCTATACATTTGTTTTCTATGTCTGTGTCTCTACTTCTGCTTCACAAATAAGACCATCCATGCCACTTTTCTAGATTCCACATATATTCACTGGGACTTCTGAGTCAAGACTTTTAGAGATCTTGTAGCTTTTACTTTCACCTTCTTAGAAGCCAGCTACTATATAAAGAAGCTTGGGCTAGACTATCACATGATGAGGGACCAGATGGAGAAAGAGAGAGCAATCAGCCCAGACTTTCAGTTCAGCTGAGGAAATAGACATGAACAAAGCCATCTTGAATATAAAAAAAAAAAATTCCAGCAGAGCTCCCAGTTGAATACAGCCAAGACCAAGTGGAGCAGAAGAGCATCCCAATGAAGCTCAGAGCACCCACAGCATTGAGAAATTATAAGTGGTTGTTGTTTGAAGATAGCTTTGAGTAATAAGTAGATAACCAAGACAGATTCTCTGTCCCCAGTGACAATGAAGAGATATATATGCCTTGACTGATGAGTAAACTACCTAGGTGAACAACTTTTGGGTAAGCAAATGGGCTTCTGGAGAAAGAAAAATAGAAAGTAACAATTTAAGCAATAACAACGCTGACATCTGTTCATCTGCCAGGATGAACAAAGGGTGGATAAACTGGGATTAAGCAGAAAGATTTTCCTGGACACTTTTAAACTCGGACCACATGGTGGAGTCCCAGAAGTCTAAGTGATACAAAACAGAAAGAGTCCTTTCCAAGGTTTCCCATGCCAGCCTGAGGAAAAAAAAAAAAAAAGCAGTTATAGGATCTCTTACTTTAGATTTTCACAGAAGACCGTGAGCCAAGGATTTGAATGAAAGCAGTTTGTCAGGAGGTATAAGGAACAAAGACAGGTGAGGGAGAAAACTGATACAGAGAATGAAGGCAACCAAAGTTAGTAAGTTAGTTATGGGAGCTGGAGACTGGGAATCTCTGGGAAGTGATGCAGAATAAACACCTCAGATGCATGCTCCACAGTCAGAGCGGAATAAATATGTTCATCTATTGATAATAGACAGACATATGACAGGTAGGTAGGTAGACAGATTAGACAGTTGATAAATAGATGATAGACACATTGATAGACAGACAGGAGAAACAGATGAAAGAAAGGAGGAGAGACAGAGAGGGAGAGAGGAAGGGAGGGAGACTTGGAGGGAGGAAGAAAGGAGGAAGGAAGCAAGTAGATACACAGATGATAGATACATAGATAGGTTTCCAAGATTTCTGGAAAAAAGAGTGAAAATGCTTCCTAATATATTCCAGGAAACTAATTTCCTGGAGAAAGGCAAAGTAACAGATACATTAATTGATGCTAAAAGTGGAATCAATAGACAATCTTTGTGAAAAAGAACTCACTGGCTGTGACCTTTGCCACATTAGGAGCTAGACAAGCAGCAACCTCATCTCAGAATTGAATGGAATTCCTCCACAGAAAAGATAACCACAAATGAAATATACCAGAGGCTTGGCAGTCAGAAAGTCATGACTCCTTCCTTTATGCCACAACTTTCTATAGGCAGCCAAGTGATCAGTTCAGTTCAGTTCAGTTCAGTCGCTCAGTCATGTCCGACTATTTGCGACCCCATGAATCCCAGCATGCCAGGCCTCTCTGTCCATCACCAACTCCTGGAGTTCACTCAAATTCACCTCCATCAAGTCAGTGATGCCATCCAGCCATCTCATCCTCTGTCATCCCCTTCTCCTCTTGCCCCCAATCCCTCCCAGCATCAGAGTCTTTTCCAATGAGTCAACTCTTTGCATGAGGTGGCCAAAGTACTGGAGTTTCAGCTTTAGCATCATTCCTTCCAAAGAAATCCCAGGGCTGATCTCCTTCAGAATGGACTGGTTGGATGTCCTTGCAGTCCAAGGGACTCTCAAGAGTCTTGTCCAACACCACAGTTCAAAAGCATCAATTCTTCGGCGCTCAGCTTTCTTCATAGTCCAACTCTCATATCCATACATGACCGCTGGAAAAACCATAGCCTTGACTAGATGGACCTTTGTTGGCAAAGTAATGTCTCTGCTTTTGAATACGCTATCTAGGTTGGTCATAACTTTTCTTCCAAGGAGTAAGCGTCTTTTAAATTCATGGCTGCAGTAACTATCTGCAGTGATTTTGGAGCCCCCAAAAATAAAGTCAGACACTGTTTACACTGTTTCCCCATCTATTTCACACCACTAATAAAAACTGTATCTCATGAGGACATAAATTTTATTCAGTAATGAGATAAAATATAATAACTGAGAAGCCTGCTATTTCAAAATGTCAAACAAATGAATTATTATTTTCATGGCAGAAATCTTCAAAGTGATAAGAGAAAAACTGTGTATTAAGCAACTATAGTAAAATATTAAGCAACTGAATAAAATGAAAGAAAAAATCAGATTGGCATTTCTGCTTTCTAATTTTTGTATCTTGATCAGCTTCTTCACAAATCAATTTAACTGTTTATGTACCTGGTATTTATTAAAATATAGACACTTAAACCAAAGAAGGCAAAGGCACCCCACTCCAGTACTTTTGCCTAGAAAATCCCATGGACAGAGGAGCCTGGTGGGCCACAGTCCATGGGGTCGGGAAGAGTCGGACATGACTGAGCAACTTCACTTTCACTTTTCACTTTCATGCATTGGAGAAGGAAATGGCAACCCACTCCAGTGTTCTTGCCTGGAGAATCCCAGGGTTGGGGAAGCCTGGTGGGCTGCTGTCTATGGGGTCGCACAGAGTTGGACACGACTGAAGTGACTTAGCAGCAGCAGCAGACACTTAAACATTGGCCCATTAAATGGCTCATGATTTTTAGTATTCCCACTGATAAACTATCAAAAGCATATGCTTAATGGTTATTTAAAGGTTTTCATAATTTTATTTTTCTTTCTATTTTTGTGTACTGCTATACTCTCGCCTGGAGAGTCCCATGGATGGAGGAGCCTGGTAGACTGCAGTTCATGGGGTCACTGAGAGTCGGACACGACTGAGCAACTTCCTTTTCCCTTTTCACTTTCATGCATTGGAGAAGGAAATGGCAACCCACTCCAGTGTTCTTGCCTGGAGAATCCCAGGGACGGGGGAGCTTGGTAGGCTGCCGTCTATTGGGTCACACAGAGTCGGACATGACTCAAGTGACTTAGCATAGCATAGCATAGCATATGAATTCATCAGGTAGAAATGCCCCTGTAGAGGAGCGATTAAAGTATGTATTATAATTGAATAAGATAAACAGTGTAAAGGGTCAGTTTTCATTCCAATCCCAAAGAAAGGCAATGCCAAAGAATGCTCAAACTACCGCACAATTGCACTCATCTCACACGCTAGTAAAGTAATGCTCAAAATTCTCCAAGCCAGGCTTCAGCAATATGTGAACCGTGAACTTCCTGATGTTCAAGCTGGTTTTAGAAAAGGCAGAGGAACCAGAGATCAAATTGCCAACATCCGCTGGATCATTAAAAAGCAAGAGAGTTCCAGAAAAACATCTATTTCTGCTTTATTGACTACGCCAAAGCCTTTGACTGTGTGGATCATAATAAACTGTGGAAAATTCTGAAAGAGATGGGAATACCAGACCACCTGATCTGCCTCTTCAGAAATTTGTATGCAGGTCAGGAAGCAACAGTTAGAACTGGACATGGAACAACAGACTGGTTCCAAATAGGAAAAGGAGTAGGTCAAGGCTGTATATTGTCACCCTGCTTATTTAACTTATATGCAGAGTACATCATGAGAAATGCTGGGCTGGAAGAAGCACAAGCTGGAATCAAGATTGCCAGGAGAAATATCAATAACCTCAGATATGCAGATGACACCACCCTTATGGCAGAAAGTGAAGAGGAACTAAAAAGCCTCTTGATGAAAGTGAAAGAGGAGAGTGAAAAAGTTGGCTTAAAGCTCAACATTCAGAAAACGAAGATCATGGTATCCGGTCCCATCACTTCATGGGAAATAGATGGGGGGACAGTGGAAACAGTGTCAGACTTTATTTTTTTGGGCTCCAAAATCACTGCAGATGGTGAGTGCAGCCATGAAATTAAAAGACGCTTACTCCTTGGAAGGAAAGTTATGACCAACCTAGATAGCATATTCAAAAGCAGAGACATTACTTTGCCAACAAAGGTCCGTCTAGTTAAGGCTATGGTTTTTCCAGTGGTCATGTATGGATGTGAGAGTTGAACTGTGAAGAAGGCTGAGCGCTGAAGAATTGATGCTTTTGAACTGTGGTGTTGGAGAAGACTCTTGAGAGTCCCTTGGACTGCAAGGACATCCAACCAGTCCATTCTGAAGGAGATCAGCCCTGGGATTTCTTTGGAAGGAATGATGCTAAAGCTGAAACTTCAGTACTTTGACCACCTCATGCAAAGAGTTGACTCACTGGAAAAGACTTTGATGCTGGGAGGGATTGGGGGCAGGAGGAGAAGGGGACGGCAGAGGATGAGATAGCTGGATGGCATCACTGACTCGATGGACATGAGTCTGGGTGAACTCTGGGAGTTGGTGATGGACAGGGAGGCCTGGCGTGATGCGATTCATGGGGTCACAAAGAGTCGGACACGACTGAGCAACTGAACTGAACTGAATGACTACTTTGTTTTTAATCTTTAATTTTTCATTCTTATTGTTTCTACAGTATGGCTATTCTAATAAAAATATCCTAGTCTAAGAAATCAAAATATGAACACATATCAAAATTCCTATTTCATTTTTTACAGAAATAAATAATCCTAAAATTTCTGTGAAACCACAAAAGACCCTGACTAGCCAAAGCAATCTTGAGAAAAAAGAACAAAGCTGGAGTCATCACTCTCTCTAATTTCAAAGTATATTACAAAAGCTATAGTAATCAAAATAGTATGATATTGGCATAAAAATATACAAAGATCAATAGTACAGAATAGAGAGCCAAGAAATAAAGCCACACCTATACAGTCAACTAGTTTATTCTAAGGGAGCCAAGAACATAAAAATGGAGAAAGGACAGTCTCTTCAATAAATGGTGTTGGGAAAACTGGACAGCCAGATGAAAAGAATGAATGTGTATCTTAAACCACACAGACAAATCAACTCAAAATGAATTAAATACTTGAACATAAGACCTGAAAGCATAAAACTCCTAGGAGAAAACATAGGTAGTAAACTCCTTGACATCGATCTTGGCAATGACTTTTTTTGAATCATATCAGATCAGATCAGTCGCTCAGTCATGTCCGACTCTTTGCGACCCCATGAATCGCAGCACAAGGCAAAAATAAACAATTGGGAGTACATCAAAAAAAGAAGCTTCTGCACAGCAAAGAAAACCATCAACAAAATGAAAAGGCAACCTACTGAATGGGAGAAAATATTTGTAAAGCATACACCTGAGAAAGGGGTAATATTCACAATATATAAGGAACTCATACAACTTAACAGCAAAAAAAACAAATCACTGCAGATGCTGATTGCAGCCATGAAATTAAAAGATGCTTACTCCTTGGAAGGAAAGTTGTGACCAATCTAGATAGCATATTAAAAAGCAGAGACATTACTTTGTCAACAAAGGTACATCTAGTCAAGGCTATGGTTTTTCCAGCAGTCATGTATGGATGTGAGAGTTGGACTGTGAAGAAAGCTGAGCGCTGAAGAATTGATGCTTTTGAAGTGTGGTGTTGGAGAAGACTCTTGAGAGTCCCTTGGCTTCAAGGAGATCCATCCAGTCCATCCTAAAGGAGATGAATCCTGGGTGTTCACCGGAAAGACTGATGTTGAAGCTGAAGCTCCAATATTTTGGCCACCTTATGCGAAGAGCTGACTTATTTGAAAAGACCCTGATGTTAGGAAAGATTGAAGGCAGGAGGAGAAGGGGACGACAGAGGATGAGATGGTTGGATGGCATCACCGACTCAATGGACTTTAGTGGGTAAACTCCAGGAGTTGATGATGGACAGGGAGGCCTGGCATGCTGCGGTTCCTGAGGTTGCAAAGAGTCAGACACAACTGAGCAACTGAACTGAACTGAACTGAGAGGATCTGAACAGACATTTTCCCAAAGAAGACATACAAATGATCAACAGGTACATGAAAAGGTGTTCAAATCACTAATCACCAGGGAAATATAAATCAAAAGCACAATGAGATGCCACCTCACACCTATTATAATGGTTGTTATTTCTTAAAAAAGATAAGAAATAACAAGTGTTGGACATGATGCAAAGAAGACTTTGTGCACTCTTAGCGGGAATATAAATCGGGGGAAGTCTCTATGGAAAACAATATGAAGGTTCCTCAAAAATTAAAAAAAGAACTATATGGTCCATCAGTTCCACTTCTGGGTATTTATCCAAAGAAAACAGAAAGCACTAATTCAAAAAGACATATGTGTCCCCATGTTTGCCATATTATTTACAATAGCCAAGATATGGAAGCAACCTAAGTGTTCATCAGTAATGAAGAAAATGTGGTAGACTGTATAAATGGATCTTGAGGGCATTATGCTAAGTGAAATAATTCAGACAGAAAAAGACAAATACCATATAATCCTACTTATATGTAGAGTCTAAAAAATCAACAACAACAAAAAGCCTGAGCTCACAGTTAAAAGGAATAAACCTCCAGCTATAAAATAAGTCATGGGATGTAATGTACAGCATGGTGACTATAGTTAATTACAATAATTATTTACAATAGCTAGGACTATTTACAGTAGCTAGAACATGGAAGCAACCTAGATGTCCATCGACAGATGAATGGATAAAGAACCTGTGGTACATATATACAATGGAATACTACTCAGCCATAAAAAGGAACATATTTGAGTCAGTTGTAATGAGGTGGACTTCCCTGGTGGCTCAGACAGTAAAGCATCTGTCTACAATGCAGGAGACCAGGGTTTGAGCCCTGGGTTGGGAAGATCCCCTGGAGAAGGAAATGGCAATCCACTCCAGTACTATTGCCTGGAAAATCCCATGGACAAAGGAGCCTGGTAGGCCACAGTCTATGGGGTCGCAAAGAGTCAGACATGACTGAGCGACTTCACTTTCACTTTTCAGTTTCATAATGAGGTGGATGAATCTATAACACTGTCTTGCATATTTTAATGTTGATAAGTGAAAGTCGCTCAGTCATGTCCGACTCTTTGCAACCCCATGGACTGTAGCCCACCAGGCTCCTCTGTTTGTGGGATTCTCCAGGCAAGAATACTGGAGTGGATTGCCATTTCCTCCTCCAGCAGATCTTCCCACCTAGGGATTGAACCCAGGTCTCCCACATTATAGGCAGACTCTTCACTGTCTGAGCTACCAGGGGATGTTCTAAGAGAGGATATTAAAAGTTCTCATTATGGACTTCCCTGCTTGTCCAGTGGTTAGGAATCCACCTGCCAATGCAGGGAACACAGGTTCAATCCCTGGTCCAGGAAGATTTCATGTGCTGCAAAGCAACTAAGCCTGTGTGCCACAACAAGTGAGCCTGCACCCTAGAGTCTGCAAGCTGCAACTACTGAGCCCTTGAGCTGCAAGCCCTTGTGCCCTTGAGCCCATGTTCCAAAACAAGAGAAGCTACCTCAATAAGAAGCCCAAGCACCGCAAATAGAGAGTAGCCCCCATTTGAGACAACTAGAGAAAGCCCATGTGCAGAAACGAAGACCTGGGCAGCTAAAAACAAAAATACATTGACTAAAATTAATAAGTTTTTATCACAAGAAAATAAAATCTTGTAACTATGTACAGTGATAGATGTTAACTAGACCTACTGTGATGATCATTTCACAGTATATACAAATATTTGAATTATTATATTGTACACCTAAAATTAATACAATGTTATATGTCAACTATACTTCAATAAAAAGATATTCATCAAAGTAATATTTATAGTAGTAACAATTTGGAAACAGAATAATAAACAATGAAGGTGATTAAATTATGGCCTATCTATCCAACAGAATATGACAGTGAATGATATGTGCATTGAGTGTTTTCTATGGCCTTAGAAAATGTTTATGTCCTACTCTTAAAAGATATATAAAAATTATTTATAATTACATAAAAACAAAACAAAAACATGATATTAAGATATGAGTTTAAGACAACTCAAAAATTTTTACATATTAAATAATAGCTTATGTTTGGCAATTCAATGTCAGACACTGTAATTGGAAAATGAAAAAAAATACTTAAAAAAAATACTGAAGAGCAGAATTTCCTTTTGTTAGCACAGTTAACTTATGAAATGCTGCTGCTGCTGCTAAGTCCCTTCAGTCATGTCGGACTCTGTGCGACCCCATAGACGGCAACCCACCAGGCTCCCCCGTCCCTGGGATTCTCCAGGCAAGAACACTGGAGTGGGTTGCCATTTCCTTCTCCAACGCATGAAAGTGAAAAGTGACAGTGAAGTCGCTCAGTCGTCTCCGACTCTTAGCGACCCCATGGACTGCAGCCCACCAGGCTCCTCTGTCCATGGGATTCTCCAGGCAAGAGTACTGGAGTGGGGTGCCATTGCCTTCTCCTATGAAATGCTAATAAACATCTACTCTTTAAAGAATGATACTATCTATAAAGTATTGTGGGCACTATTTAATCTGTACAGCAACTTCTATTTCACAGATGGCAACAAAGAGAAAGACATCAGCTTCTGTTCTCACAACCAACAAGAAATGAGGGATCCCACAGCTAATCCTCACAGTGTAAACCCAAAACAAGAATTCTGATGGGTTTTGCAACACCAGAGACAATTTCCTCTTTTCTATCCAGGAGCACCAGGTTGATAGTGCCACTAAAGATTTAAGATGATCATGCTTCCATTACAATTAAAAATAACAGAGACGAGAGTTACATCAGGAAAATTTCTTAAATGTTTAATGATAACATTTTGACAATTCATGAACTGGGAAAATGAAAATACTAATAGTGCAAGTCCTTTTTAATGGTTTTAATTAGCACTCATTGCATAACACTCAAAATCCAGAAAAAAATTTAAAAGACAATAATCATACCCAGAAACATGGTACAAACATGGTACAAACAGCTGTGCAAAAATATCCTTTTTGGAAGAAACTTAAAATTATCTGATCCAGTTCTACTTTGAATACCTAAAGCAATTTTTCCCCAGTAAGGGTAAGTAACTTTCTCAGATCATATAGCCACAAAGTGGTGGAAAGTAAACAAGACCTATATCTTCTTTCTACATGTCCCATTATCTCTGCGACCCCATGGACCCCTTTGCCACCCACCAGGCTCCTCTATCCATTGGATTTTCCAGGCAAAAATACTGGAGTGGTTTGCCACACCCTGCTTCAGGGGATCTTCCCGATCCAGGGATCAAACCCGTGTCTCTTACATCTCCTGCATTGGCAGGTGGGTACTTTACCACTAGCACCACCTGGGAAGAGCCCTACAGCATGATGCCATCCTCTTTTTATAAAACTTTTTTTTATGTGTGGACCATTTTTTAAAGTCTTTGTTGAATTCTTTGCCCCTGCTTTATGTTTTGGTTTTTCGGCACCAAGGCATGTGGGATCTTAGCTCCTCAATCAGGGATCAAACCAGCACTCCCTACATTGAAAGGCAAAGAAGTCTTAACCACCAGACCACAGGGAAGTACCTACCATCCTCTTAGTGTTGCTGTAACAAGAGGACACAGCCTGCTGGGGGAAATGCAGAGATGAAGTCACTGATCACCAGCTAACCAGCTTAGTCATACAAGCTCTATAAAGGAGGCTGGCAATTTACAGACTAGTCAAAAGAAGATAGTTTTTTTCCATATGCTTTAAAATAAATCTGAAAACAAGAATGCCCTTTAGAGGACAAGCTTCAGTGTAATCAGACCCACAGTCCATCGGATGAGTGACTACACATTTTTTTCAGCCTACCTCTCCTGATTGTTGCCCTTCTGATATGACTCACTGACACTCTGGAAAGCATCTATTATGGTTTGAATTTCTGCATCTGTTTCTGGAAGTTGCAGGGGAGAACTGGAATTAATTTTGGATTATTGGTACTGCTGCAAAGGACTAGAAAATGGTTTGCAGTATTTCAAAACAATGGCAAATACAAAATTATTTGTAAAACAAATCTCAATTATATTTTAAATCTTAGATTGGAGTCCTCCTTTATTCCCCAGTTTGTGTATCACTTCCAAGATAGAATGTGAATTAATTACAATATCCATCAAAAAATATTTTTAGTAGTATGACTACCTGGCCAGCTTAAGGTGGCAAATAAGGTTATACCTCTGTAATTTTCAAATTAACCACTCAAATACCCACTTGCCAGGAACTGTGGAAGAACTCTGGAAGTTTCTCTATTCTAGAACAGTCAGTCTGGCTTTCAAATAACAGGTAGAGAGAGAATTATGCATCTGATCAGTCCCTGTTTCATCATCATTGTTTTTGTTGCAGACAGAGAGTTTTCTGAAGGTCATGCCATGGTCACCGTCTAAATGATTTCATAGCTGATCCATATCCACACATTTTCTTAAAATAAGACATATCCCTTTCCTTTGATGGTACTTCACCATGAGGCTTTTATGAACATAGTTATTTTATTTGCATTCACGGGTTTGGTCTTGTGCCCCATGCCCACCCAGGATAGCAGAGACAAGACAGATTTCTGGCCTCAACCCAAAGTTGCTCTGGAACCAGCCAACCCCACCCAGGGAGCCCATGGGAAATCTGTGCCACGAGCCTAGGCACTTTCTTCCTGCCGTGACCTCCATCATGTAAAACTTCAGTATTCCTGCAAGCGAAGGAGACATTGGTCAGCACTCCCTCTGATCTCACAGAGGATATGATATACTGACTTTTAATAACTGAAGCAATAATAATAATTAATAGTTAGGGTCTGTTCTAACACTTTGTTCATTTAATCCTCATAGAGATGCTATGGAGTAAATATTAATTTTTGCCCCATTTTTCTGATCAAAGAATGGAGACAGAGAAAAGTAAGGTAACATAGCTAGTAACTAGGAAAAGCCCGGCTCAAATTCTGTGCTCTTAACTGCGTCATCCTTAAAATCAGAACAGAACAGGAGCATGAGGAATTGGGAGACTGGAACTGACAAATATACACTATTGATACTATAGATAAAATAGATAACTAATGAGAACCTACTGTATAGCACAGATAACTCTACTTAATGCTCTGTGGTGACTGAATGGGAAGGAAGTCCAAAAAGGAGGGGAACAAAAGACTGGTTCCAAATAGGAAAAGGAGTAGGTCAAGGCTGTATATTGTCACCTGCTTATTTAACTTATATGCAGAGTACATCATGAGAAATGCCTGGCTGGAAGAAGCACACTGGAATCAAGATTGCCAGGAGAAATATCAATAACCTCAGATATGCAGATGACACCACCCTTATGGCAGAAAGTGAAGAGGAACTAAAAAGCCTCTTGATGAAAGTGAAAGAGGAGAGTGAAAAAGTTGGCTTAAAGCTCAACATTCAGAAAATGAAGATCATGGCATTTGGTCCCATCACTTCATTGGAAATAGATGGGGAAACAGTGGAAACAGTGTCAGACTTTATTTTTGGGGGGGCTCCAAAATCACTGCAGATAGTTACTGCAGCCATGAAATTAAAAGACGCTTACTCCTTGGAAGGAAAGTTATGACCAACCTAGATAGCATATTCAAAAGCAGAGACATTACTTTGCCAACAAAGATCCGTCTAGTCAAGGCTATGGTTTTTCCAGTGGTCATGTATGGATGTGAGAGTTGGACTGTGAAGAAAGCTGAGTGCCAAAGAATTGATGCTTTTGAACTGTGGTGTTGGAGAAGACTCTTGAGAGTCCCTTGGACTGCAAGGACATCCAACCAGTCCATTCTAAAGGAGATCAGTCCTGGGAGTTCTTTGGAAGGAATGATGCTAAAGCTGAAACTTCAGTACTTTGGCCACCTCATGCAAAGAGTTGACTCATTGGAAAAGACTCTGATGCTGGGAGGGATTGGGGGCAGGAGGAGAAGGGGACGACAGAGGACAAGATAGCTGGATGGCATCACCGACTCATGGAAGTGAGTTTGAGTGAACTCTGGGAGTTGGTGATGGACAGGGAGGCCTGGCGTGCTGCGATTCATGGGGTCGCAAAGAGTCAGATACGACTGAGCAACTGAACTGAACTGATATGTATACCAGATAGATGGGGAAACAGTGGAAAAATCACTGCAGATGATGACTGTAGCCATGAAATTAAAAGACGCTTACTCCTTGGAAGGAAAGTTATGACCAACCTAGATAGCATATTCAAAAGCAGACACATTACTTTGCCAACAAAGGTCCATCTAGTCAAGGCTATTGTTTTTCCAGTGGTCATGTATGGATGTGAGCATTGAACTATAAAGAAAGCTGAGCGCAGAAGAATTGATGCTTTTGAACTGTGGTGTTGGAGACGACTCTTGAGAGTCCCTTGGACTGCAAGGAGATCCAGCCAGTCCATCCTAAAGGAGATCAGTCCTGGGTGTTCATTGGTAGGACTGATGTTGAAGTTGAAACTCCAGTGCTTTGGCCACCTGATGCGAAGAGCTGACTCATTTGAAAAGACCCTGATGCTGGGAAAGATTGAGGGCAGAAGAAGGGGACGACAGAGGATGAGATGGTTGGATGGCATCACCGACTCAATGGACATGGGTTTTGGTGGACTCTGGGAGTTGGTGATGGACAGGGAGGCCTGGCATGCTGCAGTTCATGGGGTCACAAAGAGTCGGACACGACTGAGCAACTGAACTGAACTGAACTGATATGTATACCTATGGCTGATCATTTTGCTGTACCTTAGAAACTAACATAACATTGTAAAGCAACTATACTTCAATAAAAATTCATCTAAAAAATATCAGAACAAAAGAGATTGAAGTCTCTTCGCTTCCAGGAAGTTTTCTGAGTCCTGTGTAAGGTTTACCCTCTCTCTCCACTTCACTACTTCCCAGTACATAACCAAGTCTAGAGCAGAGTCTTTGACAAGCAATAAAACATACTGGATGATCCTTTCTGCACAGCAATCAGGTCCCTACCCATCTGGATAGACAGAGGCCACTTAACCAGCTCTTCTAAGAATAGTCATGGCAAAAGGGAATTTTTGGTCTCTCAGTTCAGTTCAGTCACTCAGTCATGTCTGATGCTTTGCAACCCCATGAATCGCAGCACGCCAGACCTCCCTGTCCATCACCAACTCCCAGAGTTTACCCAAACTCATGTCCATTTAGTCAGTGATGCCATCCAGCCATCTCATCCTCTGTCGTCCCCTTCTCCTCCTGCCCCCAATCCCTCCCAGCATCAGAGTCTTTTCCAATGAGTCAACTCTTTGCATGAGGTGGCCAAAGTACTGAAGTTTCAGCTTCAACATCAGTCCTACCAAAGAACACCCAGGACTGATCTCCTTTAGGATGGACTGGTTGGATCTCCTTGCAGTCCAAGGGACTCTCAAGAGTCTTCTCCAACACCACAGTTCAAAAGCATCAATTCTCTGGCACTCAGCTTTCTTCACAGTCCAACTCTCACATCCATACATGACCACTGGAAAAACCATATCCTTGACTAGATGGACTTTTGTTGGCAAAGTAATGTCTCTGCTTTTGAATATGCTATCTAGGTTGGTCATAACCTTCCTTCCAAGGAGTAAGCGTCTTTTAATTTCATGGCTACAATCACCATCTGCAGTGATTTTGGAGCCCCAAAAATAAAGTCTGGCACAGTTTCCACTATGTCCCCATCTATTTCCCATGAAGTGATGGGACCAGATGCCATGATCTTCGTTTTCTGAATGTTGAGCTTTATGCCAACTTTTTCACTCTCCTCTTTCACTTTCATCAAGAGGCTCTTTAGCTCCTCTTCACTTTCTGCCATAAGGGTGGTGTCATCTGCATATCTGAGGTTATTGATATTTCTCCCAGCAATCTTGACTCCAGCTTGTGCTTCTTCCAGCCCAGCGTTTCTCATGATGTACTCTGCATATAAGTTAAATAAGCAGGGTGACAATATACAGCCTTGACGTACTCCTTTTCCTATTTGGAACCAGTCTGTTGTTCCATGTCCAGTTCTAACTGTTGCTTCCTGACCTGCAAATAGGTTTCTCAAGAGGCAGGTCAAGTGGTCTGGGTCTCTTTCAGAATTTCCCACAGTTTATTGTGATCCACACAGTCAAAGGCTTTGGCATAGTCAATAAAGCAGAAATAGATGCTTTTCTGGAACTCTCTTGCTTTTTCCATGATCCAGCGGATGTTGGCAATTTGATCTCTGGTTCCTCTGCCTTTTCTAAAACCAGCTTGAACATCTGGAAGTTCACGGTTCACATATTGCTGAAGCCTGGCTTGGAGAATTTTGAGCATTACTTTACTAGCATGTGAGATGAGTGCAATTGTGCGGTAGTTTGAGCATTCTTGGGCATTGCCTTTCTTTGGTCTCTACCTAGAAATATATGGAAACTTTTTAAAAACAATCGTTCTTAACATGGCATTCATGAAACTTGCATGGAAAAACATTGCATCTTTATTTTCACTGTCTTCTAACTGAAACTGAAGATGTTCATCAAGTATAAACGTTGGCAACAATCAACAGTACTATTCAGCAATACTGAGGACTCTATGACCAGTTGCAATATCATCTATTTCAGATCACAATAGTTATCTGAGCGTTCAAAAGATTCCTAGTTAGTACTTTGAAATATTGTTATGAGACTCACTGCTAAATCATGAGGTATTGTTACTGGAAGGTATCTGTGGGGATTCCAGCTGAACTTCACTCAAAAGCCAGTAAACAGGCCAGGTTGGTGGAAAGGAAAGTTTGCTTTATTTCAGATCCCAGCAACTTGGGGGCGGGTGGCATACATCTGTCCAAAGGCCAACTCCCCTGCCCCTGACAAACAGAGGTGAGAGCATTTATAGACAGAGTTGGGGTGGGGGGGAGCCGACATGCAGAAACAGTACAGTCATTTCTAACAGTCATCTTCAAATTGGTCATCACTGGTCTGACTAGCATCATCTTGAATGTTTTGGGCACTGTTAATCTTCAGTTCTGGGGTGCACTTCTTTCCATTTCTTTGCAGTCAATTCTGGGAATTGTGGCAGCTCAAGTCCTGGGTACAGTCTGGTCGTCATGTAGTTAACTTTCCACCTGAGGTTTCAGTATCTGTAAGACAGCTCGCAGGATATGGCTTAGAATATTATCTATAGCCCTTGAGAAAGAACTAAAGGTCCTTGACTGTGCTTAATGACTGCATCATTATTGTTTTGTCTCCTTTGACTGTTTTCATTTCAGCATTTCTCACTTCTCCAATTAAACTTATTCTTTGACCAAAGTTTTACACAGGCAAAAGGCAGGCAGAAGACATGATGGGGGGGCAAAGATCATAGAGTCCTGCTCTGTTTCAGTATGATGTTAATAACAAAGCACCTATATTACTACATCATAATTTATTTTTAACAGTTTTGAAACCATATTCAATAGTTTGGTAATAATATTATCGGTGTCTTTTGTACCTATGTACTTTATTTAATTCATTTTAAAACATTCTGAGATGTTCATAAGCATTAAGAAGATTCAGATCCCTGATTAAAATGCATTTTCATGTATCCTTTTTCAAGTTCTTTTCCCATTTAGGTTATTACAGAATATTGAGCAGAGTTCTCTATGCTACACAATAGGTCCTTGCTGGTCATCTATTTATATATAGTAGTGTGTGAGAAGGCAATGGCACCCCACTCCAGTACTCTTGCCTGGAAAATCCCATGGACAGAGGAGCCTGGTAGGCTGCAGTCCATGGGGTCACTAAGAGTCAGACATGACTGAGAGACTTCACTTTCACTTTTTAATTTCATGCATTGGAGAAGGAAATGGCAACCCACTCCAGTGTTCTTGCCTGGAGAATCCCAGGGACAGGGGAGCCTGGTGGGCTGCCATCTATGGGGTCACACAGAGTCAGACACGAACTGAAGCGACTTAGCAGCAGCAGCAGCAGCAGTGTATATATGTCAATCCCAAGATCTCATTCTATCCTTTCCCCTATCTTCTCCCCTGCTAACCAAAAGTTCATTCTCTAAGTCTGTGAGTCTATTTCTGTTTGTACATAAATTCACTTGTACCATTTTTTTGATTGCTCATATGAGCGATATCATATGATACTCGTCTTTCTCTGAATGACTTACTTCACTTAGTATAATAGTCACTGCACTGTACACCTGAAACTAACACAACATTATTAATCAACTATACTGCAATATGTGGCTTCCCTGATGGCTCAGTGGTAAAGAATCCGCCTGCCAATGCAGGAGACACAAGTTCAGTCCCTGGGTCAGGAAGTTCCCCTGAAGAAGGAAACAGCAACCCACTCCAGTATTCTTGCCTGGGAAATCCCATGGACAGAGGAGTCTGGCAAGCTACAGTCCATGGTAGCAAAAGAATTAGACACAACTTAGTGATTAAACAACAACAAACACTTCAATATAAAATAAAGATAAAAAATAAAAGTTCTTATGAACAAAGCAAAAAACAAAATAAAATACATTTCTGTTTTATGTTCCAGAGCCTGGATCCCATCCAAGCAATCTCTGAACATCTCATCCCTTGGGAGATGGCCTCATTCATTCCATGAAGTAGTTCCTATTGTCTATCTTTAATGTCCATTCAGAGGGTCCAGAAAAAACTGAACAAATTTGGAGGCCCTCCCAGAAAGTTTCAGAACCTAATGTTTAGAAATCAAAGTATAGCAGTCCTTTCTCTCTCTCTCCCTCTCTTTTCTTTTCTCTTGGCTTAAAAAAAAGTTTACAAGCTCATAGTCTGGAGGCTAGAGGTCTGAAGTCAAGGCCTGGGCAGGGCCTAGCTCTCTGAGTGCTCTAGGAGACACTCTTTCCCTTCCTCTCCCAGCTTCTGGGGTTTGCTGTCAGTCCTCTGTGTTACTTGACTGATAGGTGTATCCTTCCCAGTAACATGACCAACCTCTGTGTCTTCACACCATCCGCCCTCTGGGTATGCTTCTGTTTACAGGTAAACAGGTGTTCTCCTCTCTTACAAGGATACCAGTCTTATTGAACTAGGGGCCCCTTCTACCTGAGAATGAACTTATCTTAATTTGACTGAGTTGCAATAAATCTAAGGTCACATTCTGAGGTTAGGGCTTCAATATGTCATTTTCTTTTTTTAAAGACTTGATGTTTTAGAGTAATTTTAGGTTCACAGCAAAATTGAGAAAAAGGCATAGAGAGCTCCTATATACTCCCTGTCCCTCCCATCACACACCTCCCATCATCAACACCCTAACCAGAGTGCTAGGTTTGTTACAGTCGATGAACCTACACTGACACATCATCATCACCTAAGGTTTATAGTTTATATTAGGCTTCACTGTTGGTGTTTTCCATTCTATGGGTTTGGACAAAAGTGCAGTTTCATCACATCATTACAAAAGCACAGCTTTCCACGAAGGCCAAGGAGAGGAGGAGCTGAATAGGACAGGTATGTGGTGCTACTTTCATCCTGGGCCCCTGGAGAAGTGGGGAGAAGCCAGTAGGTCTGGGGCTCCCTGGCCTTGATGGCTGTGGACCAAGAGACCAAACTGAGTGGAGGAGACTGGCAGTTGCCCAACAGGTATCACTGAAAAGTAGTGGGATCCACGTCATGTGCAGCAGCTCCTGAAAGGCGACAGTCTGCAGTGGGTACGAGCACAGGCTCTTGAGTCTGGGGACATTCTGGCTCTGCTACTTCCTAGCTGTGGCCCTTGAACAAGCTGAATAACCTCTCTGTGCCTCGGTTTTCTCATGTGTAAAATGTGAAGAGCCATGCTCATTTCACAGGGTGGCTAAGTGCAAACTCAAAGTGTTAATACATGGGAAGAGCCTGGAACAATACCAGGCACCCAGTAAGGACCGCACCAGGGTACTCTGACTGTGATCGCTCCCACTCCTACTGTTATTATTTAGGTTTCTTCATCGTTAGAAATGACACCAGGGTGGGAGGGGCAGATAGTGCTTTTCAAAGTAAAATACCGACTACTTGAATGAGTCACCATTTATGATGCCGTGTACCATGGCTCTTCTCTGTTAAGAGGCTGTAATGAGCAGGGTTCTCCAGAGAAACAGAACCAATACACTGTGTGTGTGTGTGTGTGTGTGTGTGTCAAGAGGGGGAGGGCTTGTAAGAGACATGGAGACAGAGATTTATTTTAAGGGACTGGCTTACATGACTGTAGGTACTGGTCAGTTTAAATCCTATAGAGTAGGTAGACCAGCAGGCTGAAAACTCAGGGATAAGTTGATGCTTTAGCTGTAGCCCAAAGGCAGTCTGGAGGCAGAATTCCCTCCTTCCTGGGAAATCACAGTCTTTTCCTCTTGAGACCTTAAACCAATTAGATGAGACCCATCCACATTAGGGCTTCCCTGATAGCTCAGTTGGTAAAAATCCACCTGCAATGCAGGAGACCCCAGTTTGATTCCTGGGTTGGGACGATCCACTAGAGAAGGGATAGGCTACCCACTCCAGTATCCTTGGGCTTTCCTTGTGGCTCAGCTGGTAAAGAATCCACCTGCAATGTGACAGACATGGGTTTGATCCCTGGGTTGGGAAAATCCCCTGGAGAAGAAAAAGGCTACTCACTCCAGTATTCTGGCCTGGAGAATTCCATGGACTGTGTAGTCTATGAGGTCACAAAGAGTTGGACATGACTGAGCAACTTTCACTTTCACCCATGTTATGGAGAGTGCTCTGCTTTACTTGAAGTCTATGGATTTAAATGTTACTCACAGCTAAAAATATCTCCACAGCAACAAACTGACTGGAGTTTGACCAAATATCTAGGTACCATGGCCCATCTAAGTTGATACATAGAATTAACCATCACAGTGGCATAATCACAATTGATTTTGGGGGTTTGGGAATATAGTCATAGGCAAATGCTCCATTTTGCTTTGCTGAATCAAAATAGATCTCTTCCTAGAAGCAACCACGAGGAGAACAGAGAAATCTATTGTGCAGGTCATCACTTCTAATAATACATTCATGATGCTTCAGAAAGTGCACTGAACTTTCCAATAGCCATGTTTCAACAGCCAAGTCCAAGGCCAGAAAAGGAATAAGCCTGAATTCAAACTTGCTGAAATTCTGCTTTCTCCTCTCTCTGCTGGAATTTACCAAGAACAGGAATCATGTGTATAATAATAAACCCTGGAGTTATGACAGCGCTACTATCCTTGCAACACCACACATCTATTGTACTGTTATTTCATTGTAAGCAAGCCTGCATGTAAGCCCATGATAGAATCCTCTCAACCTATTCATAAAGAATTGCATCCTCTGGGATCATCTAAAAGCTCCTCCACTCAATGCCCATTTGGGATAAGAGTCTTTCAATAGCAAAAGGATTTCCCAATTATGAAGAAATGTCAGCCTCTTCTACAGGGCTGTGGGGACCTGGGTCAAGGTCCAATGTCAAGGTATAAATGCTAGGGCTGAGACAATTATAATGGTGATTCAATATTTAATTTTGGGGAAGTTAACCTAGGTGGTGGCCACAGGGATGAGCCTTTCAGATCCTCTTCAAGAGAACCTAGTGAGAGGAACATCTAGCCACCACACTTGGGACCTGGCATGGTACCTATGTCAAGGCCAAGCTTCCCCCGTATGGTTCCCACAGTGAGGGCACCCATTCAAGATGGAATTCTTCCAATGTGCAGCTTTTGCTTTGGGACCCATCAGTATGGTCAAGTCTTTCTCAGGACTGTGCTACAACCTGAGGTTCTTCCTACATAACCCTCCTCCCTTCCACCTTCGCTTCCTTCCTTCTCTCCTTTCCCAGGGATCAGATCCACATCACAGTCTGAAGCTCTTCTTTCCTCCATTCCCCTTTATTCTTTCCTGGAGGGACACCCAATAAATCTCTGACACATCCAAGTCCATGGGGTCACAAAAAATAGGATATGACTGAGCAACTGAGATGCAAGCACCCCAGTTATAGCCTACAGGTGCTCAGTTATAGCCTACGGTTGTGTCCGACTCTTTGTGACCCCATGGTCTATAGCCCACCAGTCTCCTCTGTCCATGGGATTCTCCAGGCAGGAATACTGGAGTGGGTTGCCATGCCCTGCTCCAGGGGATCTTCCCAACCCAGGGATCAAACCCAGGTCTCTCGTGTTACAGGTGGATTCTTTACCATCTGAGCCACCAGGGAAGTCCAGTTAAGAATTTGTCCAACAAAATGTTTCCCAAAGCATATTATGCGGAATACAACTCTTAGAAGATGCTCTAGGAAAAAGGGTTTAGTGTACAAATAAACTTGGGAAATATTCTTAAAGTTTACAATCCATGTAAGTGTATTAAAATCTTAGAGAAAGGGACTTCCTGGTAGTCCAGTGGTTAAGACTCTGTGTTTCCATTGAAGGTGAGGCAGGTTCAATCCCTGGTTGGGGAACTAAGATCCCATATGCCACACAGTTCAAAACAAAGAAACAAAAATTCTATGCTTGTGGAGAGTTATACAATTCTGTAAATATACCAAACATCACTGAATCGAACAAGTAAAGCAAGTGAAGTGTATGGTATGTAAATTATAACTCAATAAAAAAGATTTAGAGAGGTTCTGTAGTAGAACACCTTGCTTAACTTTGTTTTACTCAATGTTTCCAAAGCTTATTTGTCCATACACTTTTACCTTAAATCCATAATACCACTGAAAGAATCACTGCCAGGATTGAATTCTCCCTCCTCACAGCTACCCTTGAAAACAGCTGAAAGTGCTAGGAGGTTTAGAGCACAGCAGCTGGTTCACTTAGAGGTACTGTCTTGATGCAGGCAATAACTGGGCCTCAGTCTGTTCTGGCTCCAGATTCATCTCTGGGTACAATTCACATTAGCAACTGTGATCCACAAAGACATTTTGGCCCTTCGTTAAGTGAAGTCATTTGGATCTAAATGTTGCTTTTAATGGCTTCTAATTTTACTCATAAAATTTTTCAATCATAAAAATCCTCATTTTTAGTACCAAACTGGGAATTTTGTTAGCAAATCACTTGATCCAGTCACTAAGGTGATTTTAAAGAGCCCTTTCCATCTGGCCACTTCTCTTACTCCCAGCCCTGCCAAAACCATAAATCCAGCTCTTCCATGTAGGATGCAGGGCTTGGCTGCTTCCCCATTTAGTGCACATCCAGCTCACTCCATCTCTTGGTTCACCCTCTTGTGTTAAAGCATGCATATCTGTCCTTTAGGACTAGAAGCTCTTTAAGGACTTCCTTGGTGGTCCAGTGGTAAGAATCTGCCTGCCAATGCAGGGGACATGGTTTTGATCCCTGGTCTAGAAGATTCTACATGTCCGGGAGCAAGTAAGCCCAAGCTCCACAACTACTGAGCCCGTGCGCCTAGAGCCTGTGCTATCTCCCCAACAACCGAATTAGACACTAATTATGAATTACATTGAAAGCTATACTCAGTACTCTTGATATGAAGGAAAGAAAAAGTGCCTAAATAATAATAATAAATCCTTAGGTAAGGACAGAATTCTTTTGAAAGTGTTAGTCGCTCAATCATGTCCAACTTTTTGCGACCCCATGGACTGTACAGTCCATGGAATTCTCCAGGCAAGAATACTGGAGTGGCTAACCATTCCCTTCTCCAGGGGATCTTCCTGACCCAGGGACCAAACTTGAGGCTCCTATATTACAGGCAAATTCTTTACCATCTGAGCCACCAGGAAGTCCCAAAGCACAGTGATTGATTGTCAAAATCTTCCTTGAATGGTTCTTATGTCTTAACTGATTGCTGCTGCTAAGTCACTTCAGTCCTGTCCGACTCTGTGCGACCCCATAGATGGCAGCCCACCAGGCTCCCCCATCCCTGGGATTCTCAAGGCAATAACACTGGAGTGGGTTGCCATTTCCTTCTCCAGTGCATGAAAGTGAAAAGTGAAAGTGAAGTTGCTCAGTCGTGTCTGACTCTTAGCGACCCCATGGACTGTAGCCCACCAAGCTCCTCCATCCATGGGATTTTCCAGGCAAGAGTTCTGGAGTGGGATGCCATTGCCTTCTTTGCTTAACTGGCTACCTGAGTGCTAAGTCGCTTCAGTTCAGTTGTGTCCAGCTCTTTGTGACCCTATGAACCACAGCCTGCCAGACTCCTCTGTCCTAAATACCAAGACCTCTGTTTTTAAAATATAATACCAAATTCTCTGATTTGAAGAAAACATAATAGTCCATTATATTACTGTTATTTTTATTCTGGATCCTCAAATATTCAATGGGATAAAACAGAATGTCTCATTCATGCTAAACATTGATCCATTATAAACAGAAACTTTAAAAACTACAAAGTTGGGACTTTCCTGGCAATTAAGACCCCAACTGGCACTCCCAGTGCAGGCGGGCCTAGGATCCATCCCTGATCGGGAACTAGATCCTGCATGCTGCAACTAAGACCGCTGCAGCCACATAAACAAATAATTATTAAATAAATAAAAACTAAAGAGGTTGTTGAGTTCTAACTCTAACTTTCATTTTCTGTCTTTAAAAATTTTCAGAAATTATTTAAAATATAGTATTATTTTCATATGTTTTTGATTAGACTTAAAAGAATAAGCCCTAATTTGAAAAAAATATATGCACCCCAGTATTCCTACTGGCATTATTTACAATTGCCAATGTGCAAAAGAAACCTAACTGTCCATCAACCAACGAATGGATAAAGAAGATGTGTGATACAAACACACACACACACACACAACTACTACTTGGCCATAAAAAATAATAAAATTTTGCCATTTGCACCAACATGGATGGACTTGGCGGGCATTATGCTGAATAAAATAAGTCAGATAAAAATAAATACTGTATGATCTCACTTATATGTGAAATCTAAAAAAGTACAACCAACTAGTGAATAAAACAAGAAAGAAGCAGACACAGATTTAGAGAACAAACTAGTGATTACCAGTAGGGATGGGAGAGGGGCAACATGGGGGTGGGGTAGAAAACAGTTATTATGGTATTACATGAAATCGTGTGTGTGAAACTTATGAAAACTGTAAAGCACTACAGAATTTAAAGAATCCTTCATTCAATTAAAAAAAAGAATATGTCCTAAACAAGATAGCGGTGATATGGATATACAGATCAACTAAATACAAAATTATTTCCTTTAATCAGAAAATAGCATAGTTAAACAACAAGGTCCTACTATATAGCACAGGGAACTATATTCAATATCCTATGATAAACCATAACGGAAAAGAATATGAAAAAAGAAATGTGTGTATATATATGTGTGTGTGTGTGTGTGTGTGTGTGTGTGAATATATATATATATAGCTGAGTCACTTTGGTGTATAGCAGAAATTAACACAACATTGTAAATCAGCTATACTTTAATAAAAAATTTCTAATCAAAATTTAAAAAAAGAAAATAAGAAAATTGACTACTGGTTAAAAGCTATGTCTGTCTGGAAATCTCAGACCTAGCTTTCCAAACTCCCCTTAAAATATGCCACACTACAACAGAAGAAAATAAAAACGAATACCACTAGAAAAATTTAGTACTGGAGATAATTTCAACTTAAGTCCAATGGAACTGCAAACAAAAGGAGCCTGATTTACTGAATAGAATAAGGAAAGACACTGTTGTTTCTGCCTTAGGCTCATTTCTCAGGTTCAATAATGGAAGATCTGCTTCATGGAGAAGACTGAGCAGCTGCTACCCTTCTGCCTGAGTGTCCTTCTGGAAAACTCAGAATTCTCTCAGTCGTTCTTCACTATTATTCCACCCTTGTCACCAGTGTCATAGGTTCCTCTCTTCCAAAATCTATTTGGAGACCATAGACTGGAATCACCATAGACTCAATTGCACATAAAAGTAGATGGAGGTCTGAAAGCAGTATTTTTCATTCTAGAAAATTTGTCTGCCCAGATCAGGTCAAAACCAAAGCATTTATACACCAGTAGCCCAGACTTCACCCCTCACTCCCATTAAGAATCCCACCTGCAATGCAGGAGACCTGGGTTCAATCCCTGGGTTGGGAAGATCCCCTCGGGGAGGGCATGGCAACCCACTTCAGTATTCTTGCCTGGAGAATCCCCATAGACAGAGGAGCCTGGCAGGCTACAGTCAATGGGGTTGCAAAAAGTTGGACATGATTGACTAAACACAGCATAGCACCCCTCACTCCAAATTGTCCATTTGTTACTATACTCGGCAGTTCTGCTGACATTCTAAGTGCGGAGTGAACTCAAAATCTTCCCCCTCAAGGTGGTTATTCCTCTAAGGTGCCTTCTCCCAATAAGGGGCAAAACCATCCACTCCAATAGTGATCCTAGAAAATTGGCAATAATTTTTTATTCTTCCCTCTCCCTCACCCAAATCCAAGTCTATCAATTCTGTGTCTTCAAAATGTCTTCAAAGAATCTACTGCTGCCCATCACCATCAAAACCCTGAGTCAGCCATTCTCTTCCCTTCCCTTCTTCCATGGCCTCCAAAGCACCTCCTCATTGCGACTACCCACCCCCTCTCTATTCTGCCGGAGTCTAGCTCCAGCAGCCAGGGATTCAACCTGAAGAGATGGACAGTGTCGGCGATGAGGCAGCCTCTCAGTTTTCTTTGACTGACTATTTATTTCAAGTTTAAGATTCTCTTTTATACTTTTACAAAAGCATTAGGTCAGAGGTTTGATATTTTCAGTTCCCCCTCTCTCAGATTTATTATCTCCACAAATCATTGTTGCTCTTCAAAGAGTTCCTGCTTCAGTGATTCTCTGAGAATCAGCCTCATCATCTATTATCTACCTCCTCTAATGTGTCCTATAGTTAACTTGTGATTACATTGTAACTCATGCTACATTCCTCAGTTTACTACTTATCTTCCTAAATCCTGTTTTCCCCTAACATCCTGAGCTCAGTTCAGTTCAGTCACTCAGTCGTGTCCAATTCATTGTGACCCCATGAATCGCAGCACGCCAGGCCTCCCTGTCCATCACCAACTCCCAGAGTTCACTCAGACACATGTCCATCGAGTCAGTGATGCCATCAAGCCATCTCATCCTCTGTCGTCCCCTTCTCCTCCTGCCCCCAATCCCTCCCAGCATCAGAGTCTTTTCTAATGAGTCAACTCTTGGTATCAGGTGGCCAAAGTACTGGAATTTCAGCTTTAGCATCAGTTCTTCCCAAAAAATCCCAGGGCTGATCTCCTTCAGAATGGACTGGTTGGATCTCCTTGCAGTCCAAAGGACTCTCAAGAGTCTTCTCCAACACCACAGTTCAAAAGCATCAATTCTTTGGCACTCAGCTTTCTTCACAGTCCAACTCTCACACTCATACATGACCACTGGAAAAACCATAGCCTTAAATAGACGGACCTTTGTTGGCAAAGTAATGTCTCTGCTTTTCAATATGCTATCTAGGTTGGTCATAACTTTTCTTCCAAGGAGTAAGCATCTTTTAATTTCATGGCTGCAGTCACCATCTGCAGTGATTTTGGAGCCCAAAATAATAAAGTCTGACACTGTTTCCACTGTTTCCCCATCTACTTCCCATGAAGTGATGGGACCAGATGCCATGATCTTCATTTTCTGAATGTTGAGTTTTAAGCCTTCACTCTCCTCTTTCACATTCATCAAGAGGCTTTTTAGTTCCTCTTCACTTTCTGCCATAAGGGTGGTGTTATCTGCATATCTGAGGTTATTGATATTTCTCCCGGCAATCTTGATTCCAGCTCGTGCTTCTTCAAGCCCAAGAAGCTCATCCTGAGCTCACTATCTCTTAAAAAGGCTTCTAGCTATAGTGTCTCTAAAAATTCCTAACTTCTATAAGCTATAGTAAAATATGCTAACTTTACAACATTCCTTAAATCTTTAACTTCTGTTTTAATTATTTCTAAGCCCTAAATTCAATAAACTCCTTTGCCATAAACATTCTCCTCACAAATAGGCTTCAGATAGCAATCCCTCCCATGGCCTCAACTACGGCCTATGTGCTCATCTTGGAACACTCATTTGTAAAAGTCCTTGAACAAATGTCAATGATTAACTTTATGAATTATTTTCTGAGCACAGCTGCAGAAGGCTTTGTGCCTTCTCATGCTCCTCTCAAGAACAATAAGCACCTTAACATTCTTTTTCAGTCAACTCAGCCAAGGAGAGGAAAAGACAAGTCAGAATTACAAGGTCTAACTCCTTCATCCCAGGGCCATGCCTGTGGAATGAGGAGAGGGGTCTGGGGCCATGCCTCCATTTTGTCAGTAATGCCTAACGCAGCTCCCGACACTATTTCAACCTCCAGGGAGCATCCAGAGTGATCTTCTCAACTCACATCCAACCACGCCATCTGCCTAAAACCTTTTACAGTTTCCCATGTGTTTTAAGAAAACATCCCAAGCAGCACTATTTACAATAACCAGGACATGGAAATAACCTGAATGTACATCTGAGGAACAGATTTAAAAAAAGATGTAGTACATATATATATAGTGGAATACTACTCAGTCATAAAAAGGAAGGAAATAATGCCATTGCAGAGACATGGATGAACATACAGATTGTAATACAGTGAAGTAAGTCAGAAAGAAAAACAAATATCATATAATTTTTCTTATATTTGGAATCTAGAAAGTGGTACAGTTGAATTTATTGGCAAAGCAGAAATAAAGTCACAGATCTGAGACCAAGGTTATGATTATTAAGTGCAGAAGGGGAGGGTGGGAAGAAGTGGGAGATTGGAATTAACACATATACCCTATGCATAAAAGATAACTAATGAGAACCTACTCTTTAGTACGGGGAACCCTACTCAATAATTAAGTGGCGACCTAAATGGGAAGGAAATCTGAAACAGAGGGGATATATGTATACATATAACAGATTCACTTTGAAGTACAGCAGAAACTAACACAACATTGTAAAGCAACTATACCCCAATAAAAATTAATTTAAAGACGAGAAAGAGAAAACATCTCAAACTCTCAACAAAGCCTGCATAGGCTTTGGACCCCTGTACTTGGCTTTCACCACCTTATATTTCCTTTAGTCCAGATGCTCTGAGCTCTTTCTTCCCTCAGAAGCTTTGTATGTTCTGTTTCCTATGCTGAAATAGTTTTATTTACACCCAACATGAAACTAACTCTAAATCATCTTTTATGGCCTCAGCTTGAGGAAATTTCCACAACTTCAAAACCTTCAATTCCAGAACAGAGGCCCTGTAATATGTCACATGCTGCAATTTTCTTTCAGACCACAAGTGTTACTAGAAGTTACTTATGTCATGATTTGTTTAATATGCATTTCACAAGTGGTCTGCAATTCCATCTGTTCACAGGAGTAGCTACAATACATATAGTGACTACACATAGGAAAGATCTCAGTAAATACTTGTTAATAAAAATTAATGATATGATATTTTCAAGAAACTCATATAAATAAAATAACACAACCAAATAGTAAAAAATAGGCAAAGAATTTAAAAATACTTTTTAAAGCATTTTTTAAAAAATAAAGTATTAAAAAATAAATTTTTTTTAATTTTTAAAAATAAAAATAAAGTATTTAAAAAAAATACTTTTAAAAAGTATTTTAAAAAGTAATGAAAAAAATAAAAGCAAAATCATTTAAGGGCCAGAATATATTCCCAACTGCAATACCTCTCCTTTTATATTAATTATTGTACTTATATTTAGTTTGTGAGAATGTAGTGTTTTATTTTTAAAACCTGATTAAGCATTTTAAGGACTTCTCTGATGGTTCAGTAGTTAAGACTGCATGGTTTGGTTTCAATGCTGGGAGCACAAGTTTGATCCCTGCTTGGGATCATGGCATGGTTAAAAAAACACTTGAATTAGCATTTAAACACATAATAATATGTGACTTATATAGCATACTGAAAAGCAGAGACATTACTTTGCCAACAAAGGTCTGTCTAGTCAAGGCTATGGTTTTTCCATTGGTCATGTATGGATGTGAGAGTTGGACTGTGAAGAAGGCTGAGTGCCAAAGAATTGATGCTTTTGAACTGTGGTGTTGGAGAAGACTCTTGAGAGTCCCTTGGACTGCAAGGAGATCCAACCAGTCCATTCTGAAGGAGATCAGCCCTGGGATTTCTTTGGAAGGAATGATGCTAAAGCTGAAACTCCAGTACTTTGGCCACCTCATGCGAAGAGTTGACTCACTGGAAAAGACTCTGATGCTGGGAGGGATTGGGGGCAGGAGGAGAAGGGGACGACAGAGGATGAGATGGCTGGATGGCATCACTGACTCGATGGACGTGAGTCTGAGTGAACTCCGGGAGTTGGTGATGGACAGGGAGGCCTGGCGTGCTGCGATTCATGGGGTAGCAAAGATTCGGACACGACTGAGTGACTGAACTGAACTGAACTGAATAATTAGGTAGTAATATAAGAAGTATTTAATTTATTCATATATTACCACATGCACCATCTGGTTGGACTAAGTAAGGTACAGTGTGATGGTTAATTATGTGTCAACTTGACTGGGCCACATGGTGCCTAGATATTGGGTCAAATATCACTCTGAATATCTCTGTGAGGATGTTTTTGATATATGAACATTTAAATTGATGGGCTGAGTAAAGCAGGCTGTTCTCCTTAGGGTGGTGGGCCACCTCCAATCAGTTGAAGGTCTGAATAAAACAAAAAGGCTGACCCTCTCCCAAGAAAGAGAGTAGTGTTCAGTCGCTCAGTAGTGTCCAACTCTTTGTGGCCCGTGGATTGCAGTCTGCCAGGCTTCTCTGGCTATGGAGTTTTTCAGGCAAGAACACTGGAGTCAGGTGCCATTTCCTACTCCAGAGGATCATCCCAACCCAAGGATCAAAACCACATCTCTTACATCTTCTGCATTGGCAAGCAGATTGAGAATTCCTCCTTACTAAAACAAAGACATCAGGTTTTTTCGGCCTTTGGATCAAACTGAAACGTTAACACTTCCTGGGTTTCTAGTCTTGAGACTAGAAACACACCATCAGTTCTTTAGGCATCCAGGTTGCTGACTGACCGTGTAGTTCTTTGGACTTGACAGTTTCCCTATCATGTGAGCAATTCCTTATGACAAATTTCTTTTTATAAACATGTGTATACATCCTATCTGCTCTGTTTCTCTGCAGAATCCCAAAATATGCAGGTACCAGTGAAACTAGCCAGGAAAGAGAAATAGTAAGAGAAATATCAGTGGAACTACTAAAGCATCACATTTTTCTTTTTAACATTTTTAAAATTAATTTATTTATCAGGTTGTTCCAGGTCATTATAGTGGCATGCAGGTCTAGTTCCCTGACCAGGGATTGAGCCCAGGTCCCCTGTATTGGGAGCATGGAGTCCTAGCCACTGGACCACCAGGGATACCTTAAAGCATCAACCTTGACAGAGTGTGTCCAGGACACAGAAGACACACAACACAGGTTTCCAGAACTGACTGGAAATGTTGGAGAGGGGTAAGGGCATCAATTCATAAGATAAGATCTTTAACATGATTCAATTTGTGCTCAGAGTCCTGGGGAAATAAAGTTTTCATATGTCAAATACTTGGCACCTCATAGCTTAATAAACTCCAGTGGTTCAATTTTAATTAGAAAAGTCTAATAACTAGATATTTATACCTAAGTGTCCCTTTATGTTGTCCCCCACCTAAATCATATTTCCAGACTTTACTGTAAGAAACAGCTGAAGAGGTTGTAAAATGCCAACTCCTCAACCCACTCCCTGGATATCCCAGCTTATTGGTCCTGAATCAGGGCCCAAGTTTCAGCATTTCAACAAGCTCACAGGAGCTCTGGAAGCAGGTGGCCCACTGACCACAGTTTGAAAAATAAGGATGCAGAATCTATAAATAGACCCAAGATAACTATGTCACACACATGACATTGTGAAATTAAACTGTAAATAAAATAACCTTCCAGAAAATACAATACATTAAACTCTAAGTGATGGAGTCCTTAGCACTCAATTTTCATACTTTTCTAGCTTCAAAACTTCCATGTTGAGATGTTGATTTTTAAAACCAGAAAACAAGGTTTTAAAAATAATTAGAATATGCTCCAGCTTCCCAGTGGTAAAGAATAAGCCTGCCAAGACAGGAGACCTGGGTTCAATTCCTGGGTCAAGAAGAGCCTCTAGAGAAAGAAATGGCAACCCACTCCAGTATTCTTGCCTGGGAAATACCATGGACAAAGGAGCCTGGCAGGCTACAGCTCGTGGGGTCCCAAAGAGTTGGAAATAACTCAGCGACTAAACAACAACAGAATATGCTCTACTGTTTTTATTGTATATGCTTTTAATTTGGGGTCCATTCACATTACAGTGCTTCAGATGAAACGCTGAAAATATTCAAATGAAAACATGCTAAAATATAAGAGGTGGTTCCTCTCCTTGCTGGAGAATGAGATTTTTTTTTTCTTCTTTTACTTTCAGGACCTCACTCTCTTTTCTGGTGGAAGGGAGCTTTGTATTTAAAAACTTTATTTTTTATGGGAATTCCCTGGTTATTCAGTGATTAAGGCTTCATGCTTCTGCTGAAGGCCACACGGGTTCAATCCCTGGCTGGGAAAAACTGAGATCCCTTAAGTGGCTCAGCAAGTGGGGTAAAAAAAAAAAAAATATATATATATATATATATATGTAATTTTTAGAAAAAAATATAAAAATTTTTAATAAAATGAGAATATTTTCTACTCAAAAAGTTATCCTTCCTTCTCAAACCATTTCATAAAGTATCTGACAGTTTCAACAGAAATGATACCAAGGGCTCATCACAATTCCTGCTCAAACACTGAAAATAAACTGAGGCAAACTGGGAAAGCTGTGAAACCATTTTTCTTTCTGTGTGTCTCCAACCTCTTCTTTTGTTACATTCTCCCTGTTGCATGGGAATAAGTTCTCCACTTCACTCTGATTTTCCTGGTCATGTCTTTTCCTACTTTTAAATCCCCTCCTCCTATCCAAACAGATGTAATAAAGAGTATTACCTCTTTTTCATCTTGAACTTGTTCAAACTCAAGTCCTGATTATCTTGGGAAGTCCCTTTTGTCCAGAGAAACTCCACCTGCCCTGATCCTCTCACCTCCTCATTTCTTTGCTTCCTTTGGCAGAAGGAACAAGGGATCCAGAACTTCACCCCCGCCCCACCTCCCGCGACCCATCCTCCATTCCCACCCTCCACACTCCCAGCCTAGCTGTCACCGTCGGCCTCAAGATCACAGCATTAATCCCACTTTACCCTTTGTCTCTTGTCTAATCCCCAAGCAGCTCCAGGTTCCCAGGTCACACTGTATACCCTGCATTCTCATAATCCCTTCTCTGTCCTTTCCTCCTGTGCATTCTTATCTCCCCAAACCTCTTCCACGATGCTCTCTGGACCGTATGGGCCATTCATCAGCAAAATCCATGCAATACAGCCTATCTCTAAACACAGTCAGGTCTGCATTAAGGCAACAAAAATCACGATGCTATTTAAAATTGTCATAAAAACCACAGAGCTTATGGGAAAAAACAGTATGGGGGCAGAATAGTCAAGAACTTTGTCTGTGACATATCAGAAAAACATAGGAATCAAAAGCAATGGCACAACTTGACACCTGTGAGATGGTGAAAAAAGACATAAATGTGACAATGAATGTAGCATTTTATCTCAAGCAAGACCTCCAGGTGACTACAGAAGTGGATGTCAGCGGGCTTACACCTTGTGGATGGTCACAAAGCATCGAGAGAAAAGCCAGCTGAAATCCGAGAGACTGTAACACCTCTCGTGTTGCGGCTCCCAACACTTGCAGGAAACTGAGGACACTGATGGAGGCTGGAGGGTGTGCATCTGCATTTCATGTCCACCTAAGGCACTCCAGTCAGCCTGACAAGCTCCTCTGTGTCTCACTTAGTATTGCTCACAGATGAAATTGCATCTAAGCACAAGCAAAATTCACCTTATGATCAAATTGTTCCCTAATAGGTCAGTTGTGTTAAAACAAATTTCAATTTCAGAACAAGTGTTACAGAAGAACTGACTGTAGTCCGTGCTTGTTCAGAAGCCCAAACCTGTCTTTCCCTGAGGATGCTGCATCTTTTCCAGCTCTTTTCAAGTGGTGGCCATTGTGACTCAACCTCTAGCTCTGATCCACTAGATGTACAGATGAGTTAAGGGTCCTCTTTCCTCCTTGCTGCTACATCCAGACCATTCTTTCTCATTTGAATTGAACACTGCTTCTCTGTTGATCTTTTCAAGCATCTTACTCTGTCATTTCCACTATAGTAACTCTAAAGACTTCTCACTACCAGTAATTGAATACCCCATGTATTAATATTAGCCAGGGTTATTCAGAGAAACAGATTCAATAAGTGACAGACATAGATAGATAGAGATAAGTATGTATATAGATTTGTTAATGTGGCAATGGTTCATGTGATTATGGAATCTGACAAGTCCCACAATCAACCATCTACAAGACAGAGACAGGAAAGTTGATGATATAGGTCAGTCCAAGTCCAAAGACCTGAGAACCAGAATAAAGATGTAATTCCCAGACAAAGGGAGGAAAAGATCCACATCTCAGCTTAAGCAGGCAGGCAGAGGGATGGCGATTCCAACCTTCTTCTGTCCTGTGCTCTGTTCAGTCCTCAGTGGATTGGCTGATGTTCACTTGTGCTGGTCACTTGCATTGGTAAAGGCAATATGCTTCACTGAGTCCAATGATTCAAATGTTAACCTCATGCAGAAACACCCTCATAGACACACCTGCCCAAATAATGTTTAGACATCACTTTAATTTCACTTAAATATATTATGATTGAGAAAGTAGCCAGGTAAGCTTCTGTGTTAAAATAATTACACATTCAATAACACATTTGGTGGTGTGAGCATTTTCTAAATATCCTCACTAGGCAAGTATTCTTACACAAGCTGACTCTCAATCAGAACAAAACATGAAATGCAAACATCAGACTTTATAAACTTGTAAACACTATAGTATGAAAAAAGAGAAAGAACAGAAGAAACACTTACCATCAGACTTGTGGTGGAGATACAGGGGTAGCCAAATGGGGAGTGATACCAAGATTACACACATCGGCTGGTCTGGTGGGGCAGAATTAGAGGATCTCCAGATATGGAGCTAGCTGTCCCTGCCTGCCTCAACAAGAATGCTGAGGAATAGTACCTTGGGGAAGATGAATGGGGCTGGGGACTTCCCTGGTGGTTCAGTGGCTAAGACTCCATGCTCCCAATGTCAAGGGGCCCAGGTTTGATCCCTGGTCAGGGAACTAGATCCCACATGCTGCAACTAAAGATTCCACATGCTGTAACTAAGACCCAGCACAATCAAATAAATAAGTAAAATTTTAAAAATAGAAAATAAAATGGGGCTGGAAGGCAGAGAGCAGTCTGTTAAGTTAGATTCTCAAGTCTTGATCTCTTCGCAAGACCACTGGCATCAGAAGTAAACTGAAAGTAAGTCAAGCAACAAAGCAAGTCTGACCCTGTTCATTTACTGCTGAGTAAAGAGATCAACCTCTAACTCTAAAAGATAAGGCTTTTCTGGAAAAAAAAAAAATGTTATCTACTTCAATCTCTAATGCTCTTTTGTCACATAATGATATACAATTGAAAGTTATAGATATAAAGGTAAGCTTGAAAATGTGACTTTAAATCAATAGAAAAAAATGATCACTAGAAGCAGACCCCCAGATGACCCAGATGTTAGAACTAGAGACAAGAATTTTAAGAGAACTATTACAAATATACTAAAGAACTTTAAAGAAGTTGTGCACACAAGGTGGGGAAAGACTGAGAATTTGGGGAAACTTCCATTATAAGGTGAAAAGCTTTAAAAGAATCAGATAGAAATTCTATAACCAAAAAATATAATATGTAAAGTGAAAAATTCACTGGAAAGATTTAATAACAAATTTGACACAGCAAAAGAAAGAAAAAATGTTCTTGAACAGGTCAATGGAAATTATCCAGCTCAAGCACAATGGAGACAAAAAGTGAAAACAGAACAGATCATCAGAGAATTATGGAACAATATGTAATTTGAGTCCCAGAAAGAGAACAGAGAAAATTATAGGGCACAGCTACATGTGAAGACATAACAGCAGAAAGGTTTTTTTTAAGTGAAGGAAGATATCAATCTATATATTCAAGAATCTCAAAAATCCACAAACAAAAGTTGTTGGAAAAGAAAGAACATTACACCTACACATATAATAGCCAAACCGCTAAAAATCATAATAGAAAACCACACTTAGAGAGAAAAACTTAATAACATCCAGACAAAAAGAATAGTCTATATTTCAGAAAACTTCTATTCAAAAACAATAAAAACTAGAAGACAAAGGAATGACATTTTAATATGCCAAAGGGAAAAAAAAATTGTCAACTTAGATTGCTATACTTAGTGAAAATGTCCTGCAAGACTGTAAGCAAGATAAGCAAATTTTTAAGCAAGCAAAATCTGAGAGAGTTCATCACCTGCACTGTAATAAAGACAAATGGAAGTCCTTTGGGTTGAAGAGAAATGATCCTGAATAAAAACCTAGAAGGAATGAAGAGTGTTGGAAAAGCTAAATATGCAAGTAGAGATGCAAAATTTTTAATGCTTCAAAACTTTTTCTTATTTAAAATTCTTATAGCAGTCATAACTATATAAGGTACTATAGAATTTTTAATATGTGCAAAAATCAAATATATGACAATAATTCCATAAAAGTCAGAAGGGGAGTAAGGTAAATTACAGTTTGCAAAGGTTCCTTAATTGTCTACTAAGTGGTGTTTCAGACAGATGTTGATTGCAAAGTTTGTATTTTAGAACCTCTGTGTAACTCCTAAAATAACTCAAAGAAATGTAGCCGAAAGCTAATAGAAGAGCTAAAATATAATGCTAGAAACTATTTGACTAATCTAAAAGAAGTGAGAGGAAAAAACAAATAGCAAGTGGGACAAAGAGAAAACAAGTAAGAAGACAACATAACTACATCAGAAGTTAAATGTAAATGGACTAAATGCTTTAATTACAGTAAGAAATAAACTAGATAAATAACAAAGTCTAGTCATTGCTGATTACAAAAGATTCACTTTAAATGGAGATAGTACAATCAGTTCAGTAGGTCAGTTGTGTCCAGCTCTTTTTGACCCCAAAGACTGCAGTACGCCAGACTTCCCTGTCCATCACCAACTCCTGGAGCTTGCTCAAACTCATGTCCATCAAGTTGGTGATGCCATCCAACTATTTCATCCTCTGTCGTCCTCTTCTCCTCCTGCCCTCAATCCTTCCCAGCATCAGGGTCTTTTCCAATGAATCAGTTCCTTCACATCAGGTGGTCAAAGTATTGGAGCTTCAACTTCAGCATCAATTTTTCCAATGAATATTCAGGACTGATATCCTTTAGGATTTACTGGTTTCATCTCCTTGTAGACCAAGGGACTCTCAAAAGTCTTCTCCAATACCACAGTTAAAAATGCATCAGTTCTTCAGCGCTCAGCTCTCTTTGTGATCCAACTCTCATATCCATACATGACCACTGGAAAAACCATATCTTTGACTAGATGGACCTTTGTCGGCAAAGTAATGTCTCTGCTTTTTAATATGCTGTCTAGGTTTATCACAGCTTTTCTTCCAAGGAGCAAGCATCTTTTAATTTCATGGCTGTAGTCACCACCTACAGTGATCTTAGAGCCCAAAAAAATAAAGTCTGTCACTGTTTCCATTGTTTCCCCATCTATTTGCCAGAAAGTGATGCTCTTCGTTTTTTGAATGTTGAGTTTTAAGCCAGCTTTTTCACTCTTCTCTTTCACTTTCATCAAAAGGTTCTTTAGTTCCTCTTTGCTTTCTGCCATAAGGGTGGTGTCATCTGCATATCTGAGGTTATTGGTATTTCTCCTGGCAATCTTGATTCCAGCTTGTGCTTCATCCAGCCTGGCATTTCACATGATATACTTTGCACAGAAGTTAAACAAGCAGGGTGACAATATACAGCCTGGACGTAATCCTTTCCCCATTTGGAATCAGTCTGTTGTTCTATGTCTGGTTCTAACTGCTGCTTCTTGACCTGCATACAGGTTTCTCGGGAGGCAGGTAAGGTGGTCTGGTAGTCCCAACTCTTTCAGAATGTTCCAGTTTTTGGGGATCCACACAGTCAAAGGCTTTGGCATAGTCAATAAAGCAGCAGCAGATATTTTTCTGGCATTCTCTTGTTTTTTCTATGATCCAACAGATGTTGGCAATTAGATCTCTGATTCCTCTGCCTTTTCTAAAACCAGTTTGAACACCTGGAAGTTCTCAGTTCACGTAGTGTTGAAGCCTAGCTTGGAGAATTTTAAGCATTACTTTGCTGGCGTATGAGAAAAAAGGGAGAGCCTCAAATCAATAAAATCAGAAAAAGGAAGAGTTACAACTAACACCACAGAAATACAAAGGCTTGTAAGAGACTACTATGAATACTATATGCCAATACAATGGACAATCTATAGAAAATGTACAAATCCTTAGAAAGGTTCAATCTCCCAAGACTGAACCAGAAAGAAATAGAAAATGTGAACAAACCAATTACAAGTTGAAATTGAATCTGTGACTTAAAAACTTCCAACAAACAAAAGACCAGGACCATATAGCTTCACAAGTGATTTCTACCAAACATTTAGAAAAGAGTTAATACCTATCCTTCTGAAACTATTCCAAAAAACTGCAGAGGAAGGAACACTTCTAAACTCATTCTATGAGGCCAGCATCACCTTGATCGCAAAACCAGACAAAAGATACCATAAGAAAAAGAAAATTACAGGCCAATATCACTGATGAATAAGATCCAAAAATCCTCAACAAAATTTTAGCAAACTGAATCCAGCAATACATTAAAAAGATCATACACCATGATCAAGATCAAGTTGGATTTGTCCCAGGGATGCAAGGATTTTATAATACCCAGAAATTAGTCAGCATGATATACCATGTTAACAAACTAAAGAATAAAAACCATATGATCATCTCAATAGATTCAGAAAAAGCTTCTGATAAACTTCAATATCCATTTATGATAAAAACAAAAACCCTCCAGAAAGTGGATCTAGAGAGAACCCATTTCAGCAAAATAAGGGTCATATATGACAAGCCTATAGCTAATATTCGAGAAGGCAATGGCACCCCACTCCAGTACTTTTGCCTGGAAAATCCCATGGATAGAGGAGCCTGGTTGGGTGCAGTCCATGGGGTCGCTAAGAGTCAGACACAACTGAGTGACTTCACTTTCACTTTTCACTTTCATGCACTGGAGAAGGAAAAGGCAACCCACTCCAGTGTTCTTGCCTGGAGAATCCCAGGGACAGGGAAGCCTGGTGGGCTGGCGTCTATGGGGTCGCACAGAGTCGGACACGACTGAAGCGACTTAGCAGTAGCAGCAGCATAGCTAACATTATGCTCAATATTGAAAAGATGAAAGAATTCCCTCTAAGATTAGAAGCAAGACAAGACTCTCTACTCTCACCACTCTTATTCAACATAGTATTGAAAGTCCTAGCAACATCAGAGAAGTAAAAGGAATCCAAATTGGAAAAGAAGTAAAGCTGCCACTGTTAGTAGATGACATAATACTATACATAGAAAACCCCAAAGACATACCCAGAAAACTACTAGAGCTCATCAATGAATTCTATAAAGTTGCAGGATACAAAATTAATACACAAAAATTTGTTGCATTTCTATAACTTAACAATGAAAGAGAAATTGAGGAAAGAATCTCAGTTACCATCACATCAAAAGAATAAAGTACTGGAAATAAACTTACCTAAGGAGGAAAAAGCCTTTGACTGTGTGGATCACAATAAACTGTGGAAAATTCTGAAAGAGATGGGAATACCAGACCACCTAACCTGCCTCTTGAGAAATTTGTATGCAGGTCAGGAAGCAACAGTTAGAACTGGACATGGAACATGGAACAACAGACTGGTTTCAAATAGGAAGAGGAGTACGTCAAGGCTGTATATTGTCACCCTGCTTATTTAACTTATATGCAGAGTACATCATGAGAAACGCTGGGCTGGAAGAAACACAAGCTGGAATCAAGATTGGCAAGACAAATATCAATAACCTCAGATATGCAGATGACACCACCCTTATGGCAGAAAGTGAAGAGGAACTAAAAAGCCTCTTGATGAAAGTGAAAGAGGAGAGTGAAAAAGTTGGCTTAAAACTCAACATTCAGAAAATGAAGATCATGGCATCTGGTCCCATCACTTCATGGGAAATAGATGGGGAAACAGTGGAAACAGTGTCAGACTTTATTTTTGGGGGCTCCAAAATCACTGCAGATGGTGACTGCAGCCATGAAATTAAAAGACGCTTACTCCTTGGAAGGAAAGTTATGACCAACCTAGATAGCATATTCAAAAGCAGAGATACTACTTTGCCAACAAAGGTCCATCTAGTCAAGGCTATGGTTTTTCCAGTGGTCATGTATGAGTGTGAGAGTTGGACTGTGAAGAAAGCTGAGTGCCAAAGAATTGATGCTTTTGAACTGTGGTGTTGGAGAAGACTCTTGAGAGTCCCTTGGACTGCAAGGAGATCCAACCAGTCCATTCTAAAGGAGATCAGTCCTGGGTGTTCTTTGGAAGGAATGATGCTAAAGCTGAAACTCCAGTACTTTGGCCACCCGATGCGAAGAGTTGACTCATTGGAAAAGACTCTGATGCTGGGAGGGATTGGGGGCAGGAAGAGAAAGGGATGACAGAGGATGAGATGGCTGGATGGCATCACTGACTCGATGGACGTGAGTCTGAGTGAACTCCGGGAGTTGGTGATGGACAGGGAGGCCTGGCGTGCTGTGATTCATGGGGTCGCAAAGAGTCAGACACGATTGAGTGACTGAACTGACTAACTAAGGGAGGAAAAAGACTTACACTCTGAAAACTATAAGACACTGATGAAAGAAACTGAAAACACAAATAAATGGAAAGATATACCAAACTCTTGGATTAAAAGAATTAAATTTGTTAAAGTGTCCATACTTTCCAAAATTCAATACAATCCTTATCAAAATACCAATGGCATTTTTCATAGGATTAGAACAAATAATTTTAAATTTGCATGGAAATACAAAATACCCCAAATAATCAAAACAATATTGAGAAAGAAAAACACAACTGGAGGAATCAGGCTCCCTGACTTCAGACTATACTACAAAGCTAGTCATAAAAATAGTATAATATTCACACAAAAACAGAAATATAGATCAATGGAGCAAGATAGAAATCCCAGAAATAAACCCATGCACCTATGGTCAATTAATCTATGACAAAGCAGGCAAGAATATACAATGGAAAAAGAGACAGCCTCTTCGATGAGTGATGCTGGGAAAACTGGACCACCACATGTTAAAGAATGAATTTAGAATGTTTTCTAACACCATATCCAAAAATAAATTCAAAATGTATTAAAGAACTAAATATAAGACTGGAAACCATAAAACTCGTAACATAAATCACAGCAATATCTTTGGATCTGTCTCCTAAAGCAAAGGAAATAAAAACAGAAAAAATATGACCTAATTAAACTTAAAAGATTTTGCAGAGCAAAGGAAACCATGGACAAAACAAAAAGGCAACCTACTGAATGGAAGAAAATATGTGCAAATAATGTACCTCAGATATGCAGATGACACCACTCTTATGGCAGAAAGTAAAGAGGAACTAAAGAGCCACTTGATGAAGGTCAAAGAGGAGAGAGTGAAAAAGCTGGTTTAAATCTCACATTCTAAAAACGAAGATCATGGCATCAGGTCCCACCCCACTTCATGACAAATAGATGGGGAAACAATGGAAATAGTGACAAACTTAATTTTGGGAGCTCCAAAATCACTGTGGATAGTGATTGCAGCCATGAAATTAAAAGACCTTTGCTCCTTGGAAGAAAAGTATGACAAACCTAGATAGGGCATTAAAAAGCAGAGACCACTTTGCCGACAAAGGTCCTCTAGCCAAAGCTATGGTTTTTCTAGTAGTCATGTACAGATGTGAGAGCTGGACCATAAAGAAAGCTGAACACTGAAAAATTGATGTTTTCGAACTGTGGTGCTGGAGAAGACTCCTGAGAGTCCCTTGGTCTGCAAGGAGATCAAATCAGTCAATCTTAAAGGAAATCAACCCTGAATATTCATTGGAAGGACTGATGCTAAAGCTGAAGTTCCGATAACTTGGCCACCTGATGTGAAGAACTGATTCATTGGGAAAGACCCTGACGCTGGGAAAGATTGAGGGCAGGAGAAGAGGGTGACAGAGGATGAGATGGTTGGATGGCATCACTGACTCAATGCACATGAGTTTGAGCAAATTCCAGGAGACAGTGAAGAACAGGGAAGCCTCGGGTGCTGCAGTCCGTGGAGTCACAAAGAGTCAGACACGACTAAATGAACAATGACCAATAAGGGGTTAATATTCAACATATGGAGAAGGCAATGGCACCCCCACTGCAGTACTCTTGCCTGGAAAATCCCATGGGTGGAGGAGCCTGGTGGGCTGCAATCCGTGGGGTTGCAAAGAGTCGGACACGACTGAGTGACTTCACTTTCACTTTTCACTTTCATGCATTGGAGAAGGAAATGGCAACATACTCCAGCGTTCTTGCCTGGAGAATCCCAGGGACAGGGGAGCCTGGTGGGCTGCCGTCTCTGGGGTCGCACAGAGTCGGACACGACTGAAGTGACTTAGCAGCATTCAACATATATAAACAGTTCTTACAACTCAACATCAGAAAAGCAAACCCAATTTAAAAATAGGCAGAAGAACTGAATAGACATTTTCCCAAAGAGGAAATACAGATGTCCAAAAGGCACATGAAAAGATTCTCAACATCAGTAATCATTCAGTTCAGTTCAGTTCAGTCCTCAGTCGTGTCCGACTCTTTGCGACCCCATGAATCACGGCAGGCCAGGCCTCCCTGTCCATCACCAACTCCCGGAGTTCACTCAAACTCATGTCCATCAAGTCGGTGATGCCATCCAGCCATCTCATCCTCTGTCGTCCCTTTCTCCTCCTGCCCCCAATCCCTCCCAGCATCAGGGTCCTTTCCAATGAGTCAACTCTTCACAGTAGTGGCCAAAGTACTGGAATTTCAGCTTTAGTATCATTCCTTCCAATGAATACCCAGGACTGATCTCCTTTAGAATGGACTGGTTGGATCTCTGTTGGGGGCCAGAGTGAGGTACTCCGCCCGTGGCAAAGGTCATGAGGAAGGAGGCTCGACATACGCAAAGGCGGGATCGAGCCTCAGGAGTCCCCCTGGAAATCCTCGAGCATCTACCCCCATAACCAGAGCCTGCCTACTTTACTACTTTGTGCTCTCCCCTACACCTCTGACTTTACGGGGGGCTGTCCCCCACCACCTCTTTCGGAGAAGGAGTTAACTTAGAGCTCCAGTTAATAATAATTCCTGGGTGTGACAGGAGTGTTTCAACCTACAAACTCCTCTGAAGGTTCTCTAGCCTGCCTGACAGGCTTGTCTGGCCACATGTGATTGCTCACAGCCTCCCAACTGTGAGAGGCACAAGATGCTTTAAACCTTCTAAAAACAGGTTCCTTAGAAAAGTTAGAAAACTATTAGTATAAGTATAATGGGCTGATTAGAAATTGTATTGGTGAAGGGTTTTTCATTTGTTGAGCCAAAGTTTGTTGCTAAGTCTTCACATCCCCTGCCCTTACACACATTAATGAATATATAGAAGAAATAAGTATTAACCTTTGATATTAATCACGTTAGACCTTAGGCTAAGTAAATTCTTTCCTTAACTAAAACCCACTACACCCTCACCCTATAGGAATGTAACTTTATTTGGGTGGCGTCTGTTTTAAGAATAATCACCCTTGGAGAAAAAAGTGTTCTGGTCGACTGACCACCGTCACAAGGAGAAGGTCGTAAATTGTCAGCAGGTCCCCCGGCCAGAAGATGTTGTAACACCCCTAAGACCTCTGTATACATTTGTGTGAAGCACCTGACTTTAATAAAAGTCAGGACTGCTGTCCCCGCGTGACTTTTGTATAACATCTCAGTGTATAAAAACAGACTCTGGAAAATAAAGAATTGGGATCAGTTCCTCGAAAGACTGGTCTCCCCATGTCGCTCTCTCTCTCACTCTGGCTGAGTCTCCATCTGGAGCGCGGAACCCACCATGCTTACTAATTATGCCTGGGCTTCTAAGATCCGACCGGGGAGGCCTCAGTGTCTCCTTTCCTTCGGGAGAATGGAAGGACGCCAGCGGCCTACGTAAGTGGTGCAAGCTTCTTGTCTTGAAGTTTTATTGGTCTCCCGCATAAACCAAGCTACTCAGCCTCTTTTCTCCACTGAATTTTCCTACTGAGCTATCCTCATTCTATTACTCTTTATATTTTTGATGAATATTTAAACAGTCGCTGAAGCCGTCTCCCCTTCAAATACCCTGGATCAGCCAGGGCTGGACCCCGGCAGATCTTCTTGTAGTCCAAGGGACTCTCAAGAGTCTTCTCCAACACCACAGTTCAAAAGCATCAATTCTTCAGCACTCAGCTTTCTTCACAGTCCAACTCTCACACTCATACATGACCACTGGAAAAACCATAGCCTTGACTAGACGGACCTTTGTTGGCAAAGTAGTATCTCTGTTTTTCAATATGCTATCTAGGTTGGTCATAACTTTCCTTCCAAGGAGTAAGCGTCTTTTAATTTCATGGCTGCAGTCACCATCTGCAGTGATTTTGGAGCCCCCAAAAATAAAGTCTGCCACTGTTTCCACTGTTTCCCCATCTATTTCCCATGAAGTGATGGGACCAGATGCCATGATCTTCGTTTTCTGAATGTTGAGTTTTATGCCAACTTTTTCACTCTCCTCTTTCACTTTCATCAAGAGGCTTTTTAGTTCCTCTTCACTTTCTTCCATAAGAGTGGTGTCATCTTCATATCTGAGGTTATTGATATTTGTCTTGCCAATCTTGATTCCAGCTTGTGTTTCTTCCAGCCCAGCGTTTCTCATGATGTACTCTGCATATAAATTAAATAAGCAGGGTGACGATATACAGCCTTGACGTACTCCTTTTCCTATTTGGAACCAGTCTGTTGTTCCATGTCCAGTTCTAATTGTTGCTTCCTGACCTGCATATAGGTTTCTCAAGAGGCAGGTCAGAGGGAAGTTCAAATCATACTTGTATGATATCATCTCATACTTGTTAGAATGGTGATCATCAAAAAGAACACTAATAACAGAAGCTGACATGAATGTGGACAAAAGGTAACCCACATACAGTGTTGGTAGGAATGTAAATTGGTGCAGAAGTTATGAAAAACAATATGAAAGTTTCTCAAAAAACTAAAAACAGAACTACCATGCATGCATACTCAGTCACATGTCAGGTCCTACTCTTTGTGACCCTGTGGACTGTAGCCTCCCAGGCTTCTCAGTCCATGGGATGCTCCAGGCAGGAATACTGGAGTGAGTTGTCATGCCTTCCTCCAGGGGATCTTCCCAACCCAGGGATTGAACCCTCGTCTCCTGAATTGCAGGTGAATTCTTTACTGCTGAACCACTGAAGAAGCCCCAAAACTACAATATGACCCAGCAATTTCTCTCTTAGATATATATCCAAAAGAACAAAAACACTAATTCAAAAAGATACATATTACACCAACGTTTATAGGACCATTATTTGCAAATGCCAAGATATGGAAGCAACCTAAGTGTTCATCAAGAGAAGAAGGGATAAAGAAAATGTGGTGCATGCATATCATGGTATACTACTCAGTCATAAAAAGAATGAAATGTTGCCATCTGCAGCAACTTGGATGGCATTGGAGGGTATTATGCTAAGTTAATTAAGTCAGACAGAGAAAGACAAATACTGTATGATACGACTTATATGTGGACTCTAAAACACAACACACTAGTGACTGTAACAAAAATGAATCAGATTCACATGTACAGAGGACAAATTAGTGGCTACCAATGAGGACAGAGAAGTGAGGAGGGACATTATAGGGGTAGGGGATTAAGAAGTACAAATGATTATGTATAAAAAAAGCTATAAGGATATAGTGCACAGTACAGAGAATATAGCCAGTAATAACAACTATAAATGGAGTATAAACTTTAAAACTTTTGAATCACTATATTGTATACCTGTAACTTATATAATAGGCTTCCCAGGTGGTGCTAGTGGTAAAGAACCCACCTGCCAATGCAGGTGACATAAGAGATGTGGGTTCAATCCCTGGGTCAGGAAGATCCCATGGAGGAGGGCACGGCAACCCACTCCAGTATTCCAGCCTGGAGAATCCCATGGACAGAGGAGTCTGGCAGGCTACAGTCCATACAGTCACAAAGAGTCGGACACAACCGAAGCGACTTAGCATGTAGCACACACAATTTGTATAATATTGTACATCAACTATACTTCAATTTGAAAAACTAATCCTTTTGCATATTCATGCAGTACAGCTAGGTTTATCAACCTATCAATGCTTATAGGTGATCAAAAGCACATTTTATTAATTTTAACTTCAAAAATTTTATTTCACATAAAGCAACAGATACATAAATAGAGAAAATCTTAAGTTTGGCAGAGACTTTAAAAATACTTTTTACAGAGAGATGTTAGTCAAAGGGTACAAATTTACAGTTATAATAAATAAATTTGGAGAATCTAATGTACAGTATGGTGATTATAATCAATAATACAATACTGTATACTTGAAACTTGCTAGGAGAGTAGATCTTAAACATTTCCAATCACAAAAAATAAATGGTAGTTATGTGATGTGATGGACATGTTAGCTAATCCTATGGTGGCAATCATTTTGCATATGTAAATGTACCAAATCAACACGTTGTACACCTTAAATTCATAAGATGATATACATAAACTATACATCAATAAAGTCAGAAAAATTAAAATAATAAAAATGAAATTAAAATGTTTTCCACAATAAATTCCAGATATTGCAGTACATCCAAGTATTTGTTTCTGTGGGATAGAGTCTAATGACTTTCTAATGTGTCCACAGTCAAGAAACTATAAACAAAATTAAATTCCCAAGTGGTCACACAGAATGATAGACTGAAATATTCAATTTGTCTTTGTCTTTATAATCAGTCTACTATCATCTTTTATTTTAATCTGTTTTTTTAACACTGGTATATGTGATATCACAAGGTTTTGACACACCAACTGTGCCTCAAATGAGCTCCAAAATTTCTGAACAATGAAAAACATACTCTCAAAACAAACATGTGTAGCTGAGTCCATGTATGCCTGGGGTGATTACAAAACTGAGTTATCCAAATTAACTTCTATATAGAATCCGATACAGATTAAAAAGAAAGAAGCTAATATTTTCTGATTTGAAGCACACATATAGCATGAAGACTCAACACTAAACCACAGCAATTGTTTAGAACTTAGACCAATAAAAGACCTTAGGGGAGAGGAATATTTTACCAATGACATTGTTTAGAATTGTTCTTCCATGGTGATAACAAAAAGCCAAACCACTTTTAGCCAGTTTTGTTTTCCACTTCTCTGCAAACAGCACATCCTCCTACTGCCTATTCTGGGGCTGGCTGCTCTCCCTGCCATGGCATTGGCATGCTCATGAACTTCAGATAACATTTTTACTGGATCCTCTCTTGTCCATTAGTCTTAATGTCCCTTGACATCTCTCCTTCCCCGGGGATGTAGAAAGCACATCAAAGCCTCTTAGCACAAAGTTTCCCTGTGCAGAACATTTGGTGCAGGGGATGGAAGAAATGTTGGATAGAACACAGGATCACAAAAATAAAGTGTCAGGAATCTCAGACCTTGAGTGACAATGGAGGGCAAAATGTTGGGGAAACTCCCAATTCTGCCCTGCAGAATAATATATATGATGACCTGGATGGAAAATGGAGCGTGAATTGAGAGAAAAATAGTGATTCTGATTCCTAATACCAGAGGACTCAAAAAATGAGAAGAAAACAAGTGTTTGAAAATGGCTCTTTGTGCAAATAATACTAATTACCAATGACACACATTCATGTGAACGAACTGTCATTTTCCCTAATCACCATGCAGCCTATTACCAATAATCTAGACCACCAAATATGTCAGATGGACTCAGTTTAATTGGACAAGGTATACCATCATCACAGTTTATAGCTCATGTAGCCTAACCTACCCTGTCTGCCCATTGATTAAAGAAATTTAATGGAACATTTGCCTCATGAAATTTTTTCCCCATAAATGCTGGATTCTGGGAAGGTTTACACTTTCCAAGGTTGGGAATCGCCATCTTCTGCTTCTCTTTAGGTCTCTCTCCATGGTCATCCATTGCAACCACTGTGGCCTTTCCATCTGTTGGAATTCAGACTAACTTCGAAAGACAAAATGAACTGTTTCAGCAAGAAATTGTTTGGTGTTATCTCATGGTAATCAGTCAAGAAGGCACCAAAGAAGGAGCTCTGTCCTCTGCAATGCTTATACTATTATCCACCAACTAAAGAGACCATAAACCATCACTCACTGAGCCATATGGTCAACAGTCATGGGTTCCAAGTTTCCTACAAGTCCAGCTTTCAATACTCTGTCCTTCAACTCTTGGTTCAGAAAATATAGGTTCTGTACTCAAGGCCCACAACTGTCCAGCTGCACATTACCTGACCACTGGTTGTTGTTGCTTAGTCACTCAGCTGTGTCTGACTCATTGCAACTCCATGGACTGCAGCACCCCAGGCTTCCCTGTTCTTCACCATCTCCCAGAGTTTGCTCAAACTCATGTCCATCAAGTCAGTGATGCCATCCAACCATCTTGTCCTCTGTCATCCCCTTCTCCTCCTGCCTTCAATCTTTCCCAGCATCAGGGTCTTTTCCAATGAGTTGGCTGTTTGCATCAGGTGGCCAAAGTATTGGAGCTTCAACTTCAGCATCAGTCCTTCCAATGAATATTCAGGGTTGATTTCCTTTAGGATTGACTGGTTTGATCTCCTTGCAGACCAAGGCACTCTCAAGAGTCTTCTCCAACACCACAATTCAAAAGCATCAATTCTTCAGCACTCAGCCTTCTTTATGGTCCAACTCTCACATCCACACATGACTACTAGAAAAACCATAGCCTTGACTAGAGGACCTTTGTTGGCAAAGTAATGTCTCTGCTTTTGAATATGCTCTCTAGGTTTGTCATACTTTTCTTCCAAGGAGCAAGCATCTTTTAATTTCATGGCTGCAGTCACCATTCACAGTGATTTTGGAGCCCAAGAAAATAAAGGACTGATACCTGAGACTGAATGAAGGGTTTCTGTGTGGCCATGAGACCAAGTGCTCTAGAGTCCTGTTCAATGTTTATTGCCCCTCATAGAGGCGAACACCATGAGGTCACCCAAATCAAATGGCTAACGTCATGGAAGTCGGTCACACTCTGCAATCACAGACCAAACCTCCTCATGCAGATCTGGCTTCATTGACTCCGCTGCTATTTCAGAATGTTTGCTGTCTCAAAACAAGGAAATGATTTGGGAAACTATGGCCCACTGTGACAACAGGCAACAATTTTAAGTGATAATTGTTTTAGATCCTGATTGCAACTGTGACAAATTACCACAAACTGAATGGCTTCAAAACAAGTTATATTTATTTCAGCAATGAAGATCATACCAAAATGGATTGGTAGAAGGCTTTAGAGGAGAATCTGTTTGCTTGCCTTTTCCGCATTTTTAAGGCAGCTCACATTCCTTGGTCCTTGGCTCCCTGTCTTTCTCTGACCTCTGCCTCCATGGTCACATCTGAGATTCTTCTACCTCCTTGTTTCCCTTAAAGGACTATCATAATTATATCAGACCCATCAGGATAATCCAGGATAGTCCAAGAAAATTTCCCCATCTTGAGGAACCTAACCTAACCACATTTGCAAAGTCCCTTTTGCCACAAAAGGCAATACATTCACAGGACCTAGGATTGGGATGTGAACATCTTAGGAGAAAAGAGGATGATTAATCTGTCTATTGCAATGATGAGGAAATTTATGCCAAAACAAGGAAAAGTATTTCTAATACAATGCTAATTGAAGCAAAATACACAATTGAAATTATATGTCATATAAAAATGTACACATGGCATAGACAATCAGGGTTAATTGTGGAAAAAGTTTCATAAAAATAGCAGGATAATAAGTGCTTTTCTTCCCCTATCATTCCAACACTAGCCTATCTTTCTTTTTTATTGGAGTAGAGTTGATTTCAATACTGTATTAATTTCTGGTGTACAGCAAAGTGACTCAGTTATACATACTTATATACATTCTTTTTAAAAAAATTCTTTTCCATTATGGTTTATCACAGGATACTGAATATAGTTCCCTATGTTATAAAGTAGGACCTTGTTGTTTATCCATCCTATATATAATAGCTTGCGTCTGCGAGTCTCAAACTCCCAATCCATCCTTCCATCTTGCCCTCCCCACTGGCAACCACCAGTCTGTGAGTTTGTTTCTGTTTCCTAGATAAGTTCATTTGTGTCATATTTTAGATTTCACATATAAGTGATATCATATGGTATTTGTCTTTCTCTTTCTCACTTAATTCACTTAGTATGGCCAATTATTTTCTTTAATGATGCATTCTAGGGGGTAAAAAGATTTGCAATTTATTGAAACACACAAAGAAAAATAGTAATTAAAACTGAAAAACAGGAAATATGTTTCCTTTATGTCAACAAGTAAAGCAGAAGTCCCATTTTCCTTCCTAATTTTTAGTAAAATTAGACTTAAATGAATGAAAGCAAAACCAAGATTAGTTTGGTCAGATGGAAGAGTAGTTACCACTTCAATTCACTTTCATGATGCAGTCAAGTAGACAAAGGCAGTATAGTTATTCATAATATTAAGGGAAAAAGTAAAGGTGATATATGAATCTAGAAATCTAATGGCACCATATCTTTAGAAATTCTGTGTTTATAATTTAAATTTAATTGCTATCAATTTTTATAACAGCTTTCTTCACATATATTTTATGTACCATAAAATTCACACTTTTCAAGTAGATAATGCATGGTTTTTAGTATATTCACAAAGTTGTGCAAGCATCACCATTATCTAACTCTAGAAAATTTTCATCAGCTCAAAAAGAAACTCTATACCCATCAGCAGTCTTACCCCATCCCCCAATCCTCCAGCTTCCAGCAACCACTAGAAGACAGCTTCTGTTTCCATGAGTTTACCTACTCTGGCTATTTCACTTAAATGAAATCATACAACATATGGTCTTTTGTGACTGGTCTCTATTACTTAGCATAATGCTTTCAAGGTTCAACCACATTACAACATTCACCAGTATTTCATTCCTCTTTAGGTACCAGGAATTGTATGGATATACCCCATTGTATGTATCCATTCATCGACTGACAGACATTTGGGATATTCTACTCTTTGCTATTTAGGCATAACACTGCTATGAACATTTGCATAGAAACAGTTTCCATTTAGTTTGGGTATATACCTAGGAGTGGTTTTTCTTAGTCATATGGCAATTTTATACTTAACATTTTATAGGAACTGTCAAGTTGTTTTCCAAAGTGGCTGAACCATTTTATGACCCCACTGGCAATGTACTAAGAGTTGAATTTCTAGATAGTTTTTATTAACACTTGTTGTATGTTATTAAAATTATAATGATTCTGCTGGGCTTGAACTGGTATCACATTTTGGTTTTGGTCTTCATTTCCCCAATCATAATGTTGAAATATCTCTTCATGTGATCATTAGTCATTTGCATATCCTCTTTATGGAAATATCTATTCCAATCTTCTGCTTATTTGTTAATTGAGTTATTTATCTTTTTATTGCTGAGTCTTCAGAATTCTTCACATATCCTGGACACAAGTCCCTTATAATATATGATTTGCAACATTTTTCCCATACTGTGGGTATGTTATTAATTTTTCTAAACCAAATACACTGTATACATGCTTATTCAAGATTATAAAAATGCCAGGAAAATTAACTATGGATATTATTCCTTTCATATTTGTATTTTTCTTTCCATTCATTTTTTTCTTTTCCAAGTTCAATATTACCATTCTAAAATTATTTAATATGTGATTGTCAAAGACAAATCTTGACACTGAATACATAGTGGAACTCCTCTCTATAAAACACTTGGCTCTTTTTATCCTGCACTGCAGTTTTCCTT